>NC_142486.1:7917833-8518500 GCF_049115385.1 Moschus berezovskii | reverse complement strand
CCTCCCTTGCGCAGCAGACACTTGATGAGCACATGTCCACCAAACAGCCTCCACTGACCAGCTCCAAACTGGGGACTCTTTCATCCATTCTCCAAGTGTTGATGGAGGACTGCTTACAGGGAAGGTGCCCTTCCAGACTTGGGGGACAGCAGGGGCATGACAGGCCAAGATCCTGTCCACACAGCACTTACGTCCCAGGGAATGTCACAGTGCCACAAGGACAGGCGTAAGGGCAGAAACTCCAGAACCACCCAGGTTCAGATTCTGGCTCTGACCCTCACCTAGCTGTGTGACCTTGGACAAAACACTAGCTCCCTCATCTATAAAGTGAGGGTAGTGATGGTCCCTGCTCTGCAGTGGGGAGGATTCAATGAGCTAATGGCCTGTGGCGTAGAGCGCTGGCTGCAGTCCCTGTCGGTGCCTGACCCAGGGTCCTCCCGGGGAACACTGAGAGGATGACGACAAGACATCAGGCATCAAAGTGGGAAGTATCATCACTAGTCCTGTGGCAGCCCCAGCATGTTCCTGCTCATGAGTTCAACGGGGCCTGCCCTTGCCTTTTCCTCTTGGGTCACAGCCTCCTAGGCAACGGATACCCTCTGGATTCCTTATGCAGCTGGAAAAGGGCTTGGAAGAAGCAGCAGAAACATGCACCCCCACCTCCCTCCTGACTTGGTTTAGCTTGGGGTCCTGTCCTGGGTGCTACTGGCCCTCCCTAGTCCAGCCCTGCGGGAACAGAGGGGCCCTGCGGCCACAAAGCTGAGCACCTTTGTTCCCAGAGAGGACCAGAGCTGCCTTCGGATCAGCAGGGGCCGGTGCGCCGATTTGGAAAAGCAGACGAGGTGGTGGGGCCTAGTTAACAGCACTGTCTGGATGACTTCGTCTTTCCTCAGCAATTGGCCTGAGCTATAAGTGGACCAAGAAGCAATAAAAAGAGACAGCTGAAAATGCTAGAAAATCTAGTCATCTGGGTTATTCCAGTGAAAGGCCAAACGGTATTAAAATTTTAATACCTGAGAATATCCTTATATTGAGAAAAACCTTGGGACATATTAATCATAAGACTAAGGCTGTTTGGAAGCCAGACACTATTCTCAATGCTTTACAGATGTTAATGCAATGATCCTGACAACTCTGCAATGGGGTAAATAGTACTGTATTGTACTACTATTTATCCCTGTTCATCGGGAAGGATGGCTGGAGCAGCAGTTCTTAAAGTTTGGTGCCTGGATTGGCAGCCTCGCCTTTACCTGGGAACTTACTAGACATGTGAATTCTCTGGCACCAATCCAGATATGCTGAATCAGAAACTCGGGGCACGAGGCCCAGCACTCTATTTTAACAAGCCCTCTGGGGGGAGTCTAACGCACGCCCAAACTTGAGAACCATTAATCTAGGTCTGCTGCGGTAACAAAACTCCCCATGCTCGGAGGTTTCAGAGAGTAAAGGAACACGTCTCCCTAATGCTACCTGTCCACTGCTGGTGGGAGGAGGCCTTTGCTTATCACAACACTCAGGCACCCTTTGGAAATGGCCCTAAAGGCCTATAACAAATGAATAAACATTTATTCAAGAGACTCTACTAAAACTTGCTAAGAACAGGTCTGTGGTATTTGAATAAGATCTTCCCCCACCCCCACCCCCCCAGCTCAGCAGGACAGAAATTCCACTCCAGGCTGATGCAACATGGCACACTGAGGTCCCTTCCCTTCAGCTCCAAGTCAGAGGTCAGCTTCCCAGAAGAGGCAGAAAAATCAGCATTTTTCAGCCTGTCCCCAGCTACTTGTTGTTGAGGCATTGCTCTGGGCAAGTGTTGCCGAGAAATGGGATCTCCCTTCTTCCCAGCCCCTACTCTACCATGGGCATGGCACCACTGAGAATACTGGGCCCCAATCCCCTTGCCCTGGCTAGGCAGAGGTTCCAACCTGGGAAAGGCAAGCCAAGAAAGCCTGAGGTTACTGCCTTCCCTCCTCCACTGAGCACTCAGCCCCTAAAGCATGGGTGTCATTCAGAGAGGAGCACACCCTTGTCCCTAGTCCCAGCTTCAGAGTTTATGGCAGAGACTCTGTCCAGGGTAAGGCGCAGGCTACAGAATGGAGAGCTCCCAATCTCTTCCCAAAGGAACTGACCTCATTTACAACAAAGTGTGGAGGAGTTCAAGCCTAGAGGTGCCTTTCAACAATAGTGGAGGTGGTTCAGTTCAGTCACTCAGTTGTGTCCGACTCTTTGCAACCCCATGGACTGCATCCAGGCCTACCCGTCCATCACCAACCCCTGGAGTTTACTCAAACTCATGTCCTTTGAGTCAGTGATGCCATCCAACCATCTCATCCTCTCTTGTCCCCTTCTTCTCCCGCCTTCAATCTTTCCCAGCATCAGGGTCTTTTCAAATGAGTCAGTTCTTCATATCAGGTGGCCAAAGTATTGAATTTCAGCTTCAACACCAGTCCTTCCAATGAACATTCAGGACTTATTTCCTTTAGAATGGACTGGTTGGATCTCCTTGCAGTCCAAGGGACTCCTAAGAGTCTTCTCCAACACCACAGTTCAAAGGAATCAATTCTTTTGCACACAGCTTTCTTTATAGTCCAAATCTCATATCCATACATGACTACTGGAAAGACCATAGCCTTGACTAGATGGACCTTTGTTGGCAAAGTAATGTCTCTGCTTTTTAATATGCTGTCTAGGTTGGTCATAACTTTTCTTCCAAGGAGCAAGTGTCTTTTAATTTCACGGCTGCAGTCACCATCCGCAGTGATTTTGGAGCCCCCCAAAAATAAACTCTGTCACTGTTTCCACTGTTTCCCCATCTATTTCCCATGAAGTGATGGGACCAGATGCCATGATCTTAGTTTTCTGAATGTTGAGCTTCAAGCCAACTTTTTCACTCTCCTCTTTCACTTTCATCAACAGGCTCTTTAGTTCTTCTTCACCTTCTGCCATAAAGGTGGTGTCATCTGCATATCTGAGGTTATTGATATTTCTCCTGGCAATCTTGATTCCAGCTTGTGCTTCATCCAGCCCAGCGTTTCTCATGATGTACTCTGCATGTAAGTTAAATAAGAAGGGTGACAATATACAGCCTTTCAGTTCAGTTCAGTTCAGTTCAGTTCAGTCGCTCAGTCGTGTCCGACTCTCCGCGACCCCATGAATCACAGCACGCCAGGCCTCCCTGTCCATCACCAACTCCCGGAGGACACTCAAACTCATGTCCACAGAGTCGGTGATGCCATCCAGCCATCTCATTCTCCGTCGTCCCCTTCTCCTCCCGCCCCCAACCTTTCCCAGCATCAGAGTCTTTTCCAGTGAGTCAACTCGTCGCATGAGGTGGCCAAAGTATTGCAGTTTCAGCTTTAGCATCAGTCCCTCCAATGAACATCCAGGATTGATCTCCTTTAGAATGGACTGGTTGGATCTCCTTGCAGTATAAGGGACTCTCAAGAGTCTTCTCCAACACCACAGTTCAAAAGCATCGATTCTTCGGCGATCAGCCTTCTTCACAGTCCAACTCTCACAACCATACATGACCACGGGAAAAACCATTGCCTTGACTAGACGGACCTTGGTTGGCAAAGTAATGTCTCTGCTTTTTAATATACTATCAAGGTTGGTCATAACTTTCCTTCCAAGGAGCAAGCGTCTTTTAATTTCATGGCTGCAATCAGCATCTGCAGTGATTTTGGAGCCCAAAAAAATACAGCCTTTACATACTCCTTTTCCTATTTGGAACCAGTCTGCTGTTCCATGTCTAGTTCTAACTGTTGCTTCCTGACCTGTGGAGGTGGTGGTGGAAGGCAACTTGGAGGAAACTGGTAGATTCACTGGAGAAATAGGCTAGTTAGTTTGTCAGAGAGAACCAGAGAGAGAACTGTAAGGAGCCTTTCTGGGTTCAAAGCAAAATCTCAAACCCTGACCTCAGGAAGGATCCCTTCAAAGGAGTCCACATTTGATTGGATTAGTCTGGGAACAATTTATGCCACAGGGCACTGTTGAAAACAGTGGTGCAATTAAGTGGCAATTAATGGTGCTCAACAGATGGGCTTGGTCAGGGAAAGAGAGAGTTAAAGAGAGCCCTGCCAAAACCACTGTCATTCCAGGGTGACTGTGGGCACGCCCAAGGCTGCACTCCCTGAGGAACAATATCAGCAGCTCCACATTAATGGCAGAGAGTAGAATGGAGTTGACTAAATAATCTGTCCAGTCGCTAAAGAAATAAATAAGCAAATAACAGGAATGAAACCCAGGGGAGGGGAATCATAGTTGCTACAATATATCAATATTATCTAAAACGCCCAGTTTCCAACAAAAAATATGAGACATGCAAAGAAATGGGAAAGTATGATTCATACACCAGGAAAAAGACAAGTAACAGAAACTGCCTATGAGAACGACCAGATGTTGACTTTGACAGACAAAACTTCAAAGTGGCCATTATAAATATGTTCAAAGAACTAAAAGAAACCACAATAAAAGAAGTAAAGGAGCTACGATGAGCCATCAAATAAAGACTATCAGTGAAGAGATAGAAATTACAAAAAGAACCAAATGGAAATTCTGGAGCTGAAAAGCACAGAAACTAGAAGGAAAAATTCAGAACAGAGGCACAACAGTAGATTTGTGCTGTAAGAAGAATTAGTAAACTTGGATGATAGAGATTCCACAGCCTGAAGGACAGAGGTAAAAAAGAATGAAGAAAAGTGAACAGAACCTCAGAGAAATGTAGGGCATCATTAAACACACCAACTTATGTGTAATGGGAATACCAGGAGGAAAAGAGAGAGGAAAAGGAGCAGAAAACTTTTTCAAAGAAATAATGGCTGAGATGTTTACAAACGTACTGAAAAACATTAATCTACAGATTCAGGGGATCTCAACAAACTCCAAGTAGGGTAAACATAAGTAGATTCACAAACAGACACATGATAGTATAAATGCTGAAAGCCAAATCCAAGAGGAAAATCTTGAAAACTGCAAGACAGAAACAGCTCTTCACTTACAAGGGACCCTCAACAAGATTAACAGCTGACTCTTATCAGAAATGATGAGGGTCAGAAGGTGCTGGAACAACATTCAAAACGCTCAAAAAAACTGTCAGGTTTATATTCAGCAAAACTTTCTTTTAAAATTCAAGGAAAAATAAAGACATTTCATAATAAATAAAAACTGAGATAATCTGTTGCTAGCAGACTGCCTTATAAGCAGTACTAAAGGAAGTTCTTAAGGTTGAAAGCAAGTGACAGCAAAACAAGTGACAGTAATTCACATGAAAAAGAACAGGAGTAAAGGCAATTATGAAACTGTAGAAGCATAAGTGAATGTGTCTTCTCCGAGTTGACTTAGAAAGCAATAATATAAAATGATACGTATATAATACATTGTTGGGGCTGTATAGAAATACAATCTGTTCTGTTCGTTCAGTCGCTCAGTCGTGTCCGACTCTATGCGACCCCGTGGACTGTAGCCTACCAGGCTTCTCCATCCATAGGATTCTCCAGGCAAGAATACTGGAGTGGGTTACCGTTTCCTTCTCCAGGGGATCTTCCCGACCCAGGGATCGAACCCAGGTCTCCTGCATTGGAGGCAGACGCTTTAACCTCTGAGCCACCAGGGAAGCCCAATATTTTTGCCAATAACAGCATATAGGAGATGTGTGGGGGCATGTACTGGGCTGAGGAAATGACTCAGAATAGAAACTCACATCCACAGAGCAAATGAAGATATTCAGAATAACAGTGTTAAGTCATAGACTGGAAGACAATATTGTTAAAATACTGTGAAAATTCAATGCAATCCTTATAAAAATTTCAACTGCCTTTTCATAAATGAACAAGCTGATCCTAAAATTATATGGAAATACAAGGGACTCATAATAGCCAAAACAATCTTTAAAAAGAACAAAGTTGGGGAACTAATACTTCCTTCCTGATTATGAAAATTTCTACAAAGCAATCAAGAATAGTTATATAGGTTAGTATAACATAATTGAGAGTCTGGAAACAAACCCATGTATCTATGGTCAACTGTTAAGAAGAACGCCAAGATGATGCAACAGGGAAAGAATGGACTTTGAACAACTTGTGTTGGGACAACTTGAGAGCCACATGCAAAAGACTGTAGGGGGAGCCTTCAGTTCAGTTCAGTTCAGTTCAGTCGCTCAGTCGTGTCCGACTCTCCGCGACCCCATGAACCACAGCACGCCAGGCCTCCCTGTCCATCACCAAATCCCGGAGTTCACTCAAACTCATGTCCACAGAGTCGGTGATGCCATCCAGCCATCTCATTCTCTGTCGTCCCCTTCTCCTCCCACCCCCAACCTTTCCCAGCAACAGAGTCTTTTCCAGTGAGTCAACTCGTCACATGAGGTGGACAAAGTATTGCAGCTTCAGCTTTAGCATCAGTCCCTCCAATGAACATCCAGGATTGATCTCCTTTAGAATGGACTGGTTGGATCTCACACCATATACAAAAAGTAACTCAAAATGGGTCAAATATATGAGAACTAAAGGATAAACCTCTTAGAAAACATAGGGATACACCCTCATGACTTTGCTTAGGCAACAGTTTCTTAGATATAACAATTAAACCGTGAACAACAACAAAGAAAATTGTACTTTATCAAAATTTTTAAAAATCTGTGCTTCACTAGCAAATAAATGACAGAGTGGGAGAAAGTCTCTGCAAATCACATATCTGAAAAGGGAGTTGTATGTACAGTTATAAAGAACTCCTAGAAGTCAACAATAAAAAGACAAATAGCCCAGTCTTAAAATGGGCAAAGAATCTGAAATGACATTTCTCAAAAGATATATAAATGGCAAGAAGCACATGAAAAGACGGTCAACATCATTAGTCATCAGGGAAATGCAAATCCAAAACACAGCAAGATACCACTTCACACCTCCAGGATGGCTATAACCAAAAACAATCAGTTAAGTCTGAATGAGGCTGTATAGGGATCAGAACCCTCATGGACTGCTGGAGGGAATATAAACTGGTCCAGTCACTTTGGAAAACAACCTGGTAGTTCTTCAAACAGTTAAAATATTCAGTTACCATATGATCCAGCAATTCCATTTCTAGGTATGGACCCAAGAGAAATGAAAAAATATGTCCACAGAAATATCTGTATATGAATGTTTATAGCAGCTTTATTCATAATAAGCAAAAGATGGAAACAAATCAAATGATGAATGGATAAACAAAATTTGAGAGATTCATACATAAGGATACTGCTGCTGCTGCTGCTAAGTCACTTCAGTCGTGTCCGACTCTGTGTGACCCCATAGACGGAAGCCCACCAGGCTCCCCCGTCCCTGGGATTCTCCAGGCAAGAACACTGGAGTGGGTTGCCATTTCCTTCTCCAATGCGTGAAAGTGAAAAGTGAAAGTGAAGTCGCTCAGTCGTGTCCAACCCTTAGCGACCCCACGGACTGCAGCCTACCAGGCTCCTCCATCCATGGGATGTTCTAGGCAAGAGTACTGGAGTGGCTTGCCGTTGCCTTCTCCTGTTCAGCTATAAAAAGGCTTCCCCGGTGGCTCAGTTGGTAAAGAACCCACCTGCTGATGCAGAAGACACAGGAGACATGAGTTCAGTCCCTGAATCGGGAAGATCCCCTGGAGAAGGAAATGGCAATCCACTCTAGTAGAGGAGCCTGGTGGGTTACAGTCCATGGGGTCGCAAAGAATCAGACACGACCGAGTGCTTGCACACACATAAAAAGGAAAGAAGTACTGAGGCATGTGCAACATGGATGAATCTGGAAAACATGCTCAGTGAAGAAGCCAGTTACAAAACAGACGCGTGAGGTATGATGGCACTGTACGGAACGTCTAGTGCAGACAAATGTAGAGAAAACACAAAGTAGATGCAGTTCAGTTCAGTTCAGTTCAGTCGCTCAGTCGTGTCCGACTCTCCGCGACCCCATGAATCACAGCACGCCAGGCCTCCCTGTCCATCACCAACTCCCGGAGTTCACTCAAACTCATGTCCACAGAGTCGGTGATGCCATCCAGCCATCTCATTCTCGGTCGTCCCCTTCTCCTCCCGCCCCCAACCTTTCCCAGCATCAGAGTCTTTTCCAGTGAGTCAACTCGTCGCATGAGGTGGCCAGAGTATTGCAGTTTCAGCTTTAGCATCAGTCCTTCCAATGAACATCCAGGATTGATCTCCTTTAGAATGGACTGGTTGGATCTCCTTGCAGTCCAAGGGACTCTCAAGAGTCTTCTCCAACAAAGTAGATTAGTTTTTGCTTAAGTTTGGGAGAGATGTAGGTTAAGGGAGAGATAGCTAAAGATTAAAAGGTTATTTTGGTTTATTTGTGTGGTGTTGAAAATGTTCTAAAGTTGACTGTGATGACTATACATATTTGACATACACAAACACAATGAATATACTAAAAATTACCAAGTTGAACACTCTAAATTGTATATTTTGTCAATTATATCTCAGCTGTATTATGATATAATCCCTAGTAAGATTTCTTTTTTTGCATGGCTTGCAGGATCCTAGTTCCCCCACCAAGGATTGAACCTGGGGCCCCACCAGTGAAAAGTGCCAAGTCCCAAAAATTGGACCACCAGGGAACTCCCCTTAGTAAGATTTTTTAAAGTTTGTGTGAGCTTCTCAATATGCAGAAAGATGGAACTTGTACTTTATTAGTATACTTTTCATAGTGTCAAATTTATTTAATTACAGTAACAATCATTTATTGACTTAACCTTTAGGAATAAGTTTTGCTTTGTGCAAACATTAGTAATAAAGTACATCTGAGTATTCATGTTGCTCTTTGTAAATAGCCAATTTTTTTTAACAAATGTGTCAGGCATTCAGAAAAGGATTCAGAAAAAAATTATATAACCAACAATTAATACAATCCAGCTTTGTTAAATCTGCACATTTTGTATTATTTGCTTCAGAAATAAAACAAAACCAGTTGAAGTTCTCTGTATAAATCTCTCCATCTCATTTTCCCTCTTCTCCTCCTGAATTTTGTGTTTATCACTCCCATGAATTTAGCTATATAAATATGTATCACTATAAAGTATGGTTTTGCATGCTTGCAAACTGTGCAAATACTATAATTTTGAATATATCATTTTCCAACTTGCTTTCTTTTCACACTTTTTTGAAAATGGAGGCAAAAGAACCCCCATGAAAACAGAAAAAAAACACCCCATGGACACACACCCTGGCTCCACACGATCAGTTACGGCGACACGAGCTTCTCAAAGACCCTATCACTTTCTGTTACTGCCCTCAGTTATTTTAAAGCAAAATAGAAATCATGCAATTTCATCTGTAAAAACCGCAATACATACCTTTAAAAGATAAAGACACTTTCTAAAAAACCAATAGTGTATTTTACATTTATCCATGTTGGCACATGTTGCTCTACTCTGTCATTTTAACTGTAATGTAAAATACTTGAATTTCTTTAATCACTGACTTATTTATGGATGCTTAGGTTGATTCCACACTGTCACCAAAAACAGGGATTCAGATTAAGGAAATGCTCTTGTGTTTGTGGTTTATTGAGAGGGTTCTTTTTGTTTTTGTTTCTTAAACATAAGTGGGTATTATTTGATCAGTCGCTTTCTCTGCATTTATCGCATTCATATGGTTTTTCTCCTATAATCTGGTTACATGGTGAATTATATTAATAGATCTTTCTAATTCTGAACAATCTTTGTATATCTAGTATAATTTCCAACTTGGTCATAATGCCTTTTTTTTACTTGTTGGATTTAAATTACTAACGTTGCTCAGGATTTTTGCATCTCTGTTATTAAGACAGGCTGAAAAGCAGAGACATTACTTTGCCAACCAAGGTCCGTCTAGTCAAGGCAATGGTTTTTCCCGTGGTCATGTATGGATGTGAGAGTTGGACTGTGAAGAAAGCTGATCGCCGAAGAATCAATGCTTTTGAACTGTGGTGTTGGAGAAGACTCTTGAGAGTCCCTTATACTGCAAGGAGATCCAACCAGTCCATTCTAAAGGAGATCAATCCTGGATGTTCATTGGAGGGACTGATGCTAAAGCTGAAACTGCAATACTTTGGCCACCTCATGCGACGAGTTGACTCACTGGAAAAGACTCTGATGCTGGGAAGGGTTGGGGGCGGGAGGAGAAGGGGACGACGGAGAATGAGATGTCTGGATGGCATCCCCGACTCTGTGGACATGAGTTTGAGTGTACTCCGGGAGTTGGTGATGGACAGGGAGGCCTGGCGTGCTGTGATTCATGGGGTCGCGGAGAGTCGGACACGACTGAGCGACTGAACTGAACTGAACTGAACTGATTTATAATTTCCTTTTTTTCCCACAGTTTTTGTTGGATGTTGGGTCCAATACTCTAACAGCCTTGTAAAAAGTGTCAGTTGAGCATCCCATCTTTTTCTCTTCTCCAGAATATTTTGTTCATGACTTGTATTTTATGTTCCTTCAATACCTGTAAGAAATCACCCAAAGAGTCACCTAAACCTAGCATTTTATTTTTGAAGATGTGAAACTACCAGTTCAATTTATTTCATGACTCTAGGTCTATTGAGCCTTTCTATTTTTTCAGGCATCAGTTTTGCCTCTGATTTTTGGCTATTATGTAATGTTGCTATGAATATTTATGTATGTACTTCTGTGTGAACATGTTTTCAGTTCTCTTGGTAATACACTTAAAAGTGGGCTTTCTAGATCATAGGTAACAGATCCCTGTTACCACAGAAGCTGCCCCATTTTACATTCCCATACAGTCATGTTCAGTTCAGTTCAGTTCAGTCGCTCAGTCGTGTCCGACTCTTTGCGACCCCATGAATCACAGCACGCCAGGCCTCCCTGTCCATCACCAACTCCTGAAGTTCACTCAAACTCATGTGCATCGAGTCGGTGATGCCATCCAGCCATCTCATCCTCTGTCGTCCCCTTCTCCTCCCGCCCCCAATCCCTCCCAGCATCAGAGTCTTTTTCAGTGACTCAACTCTTCGCATGAGGTGGCCAAAGTATTGGAGCTTCAGCTTTAGCATCAGTCCTTCCAATGAACACCCAGGACTGATCTCCTTTAGGATGGACTGGTTGGATCTCCTTGCAGTCCAAGGGACTCTCAAGTGTCTTCTCCAACACCACAGTTCAAAAGCATCAATTCTTCGGCACTCAGCTTTCTTCACAGTCCAACTCTCACATCCACACATGACTACTGGAAAGACCATAGCCTTGACTAGATGGACCTTTGTTGGCAAAGTAATGTCTCTGCTTTTTACTATGCTGTCTAGGTTGGTCATAACTTTCCTTCCAAGGAGTAAGCGTCTTTTAATTTCATGGCTTCAATCACCATCTGCAATGATTTTGGAGCCCCCCAAAATAAAGTCTGACACCGTTTCCACTGTTTCCCCATCTGTTTAACATGAAGTGATGGGACAAGATGCCGTGATCTTAGTTTTCTGAATGTTGAGTCTTAAGCCAACCTTTTCACTCTCCTCTTTCACTTTCATCAAGAGGCTCTTTAGTTCCTCTTCACCTTCTGTCATCTGCATAGCTGAGATTATTGATATGTCTCCTGGCAATACTGATTCCAGCTTGTGCTTCTTCCAGCACAGCGTTTCTCATACAGTCATGTATGAGGGTCCAATTTCTCCATATCCTTTTACTGTTTTTTTCTTTTTAAAAAATTCATAGCCATTCTAGAGGGTGTGAAGTGGTTTTTGTGGGTTGGGTTTGCATTTCCCTAGCGACTAATGATGCTGAGCATCTTTTCATGTGCTCACTGGCCATCTGTATGTCTACTTTGGAGAAATATCTATTTAGATCCTTTGCCTCTTTTAAACTGGGTTGTTGATTTATTCATTGTTTTCTTTTTTGACTGCACCATGTGGCTCGTGGGCTCTTAGTTCCCCAAAAAGGGATTGAACCTGGGCCCATGGCAGTGAAAATGCAGAGTCTGAATCACTGTCCCAGCAGGGTATTCCTTAGAGTTCTTCATATATTCTGCATATGAATCCTTTATCAGAGATATGATTTGTAAATGTTTTCTCCATGCTGTTGGTTATCTTTTCCCTTTCTTGATGGTATCCTCTGCAGCACAAGGTTTTAATTTTGATAAAGTCCAATTCATCTATTTTTTTTTTCTTTTGTTGCTCATGCTTTTGGTGTCATTTTTAGAAACCATTGTCAAAAAAATTATCCCCATTTTCTTATAAGAGTTTTATCAGTTTAGTTCCTATATCTTTATACTTTTGAGTTATTTTGACCGATTTTTGTTTGTTGAACCCCTCTTGTATTTCCAGGATAAATCCCACTTGGTCATGGTGTATAATAATCTTTTTTATATGCTGCTACACTGTTTGCTTGTATTTTACTGAGAATTTTTTTCATTTACATTCATAGAGGATATTAGTTTGCAGTTTTCTTTTTTGTATGCCTTTGTTTGACTTTGATATCAGGGTAATACTGGCCTCACAGAATGAATTGGGCATTTCAGGCCCATAAATTATTCAAGCTGGTTTATTTTCAAGTGTTTGAATATTTAGTCACCTAAATGGTGTTTAATACTTCAATCACATCTTTTTATACCCTCAAATTGGTTACTGTTGTCAGTAAATTTACTCACACTGAGTTTTATTTGTGTTTTTGTTTATCTTGCTTCTTTCTTATCGCCGTTTCATCCTGGGTTATGATATACACTGTAGACAGGAGATCTGTGGATGCTACAAAGGGTATATAGGACACTGATTTTTATACAGAGTCAGTCCGTAAAAAGTTTGTTAATATTAAACTCTGTTGGTCTCTGTAAAAAAATAATTTTTATCCTTGCTCTTCAATAATGATTTAGCTAGAGAATTTCTAGATACACTCTTATTTTCTCTCAGTAACGTGGAGATACCCTTTGAAACAGTCTTCAGACTTCTAATGCTGCCATTGACACATCTCCTGGCAGTGTCCCTGTCACTCCTTTGAAGGGAATCTGTCTTTTCTCTCTGATTGTCTTTAAGATCTTCTTTATGGTGTGTGGCAGTTTCATAGTGACGTATGCAGTTCTGAATTTATTCATCTTACTGGAACCAGTGCTTTCTGAAACTGAGGATTTATATTTTTCACAAAAACTGGAATTTTGTAGACATTATCTCTTTGACTATATCCTCTCCACCATCTGCCTATTCTCCTCCCCCATGGAGCTCCTTTTAGATGTGGGACAGAGCTTCTTATTCTATGTATGTCTCTTACACTCTTGGTATCAGTAAGTTTCTGTTGTATAAATAACAAATCACCCCCAAATATATGAGTTTAAGATAACCACCATTTACTTAGCTCATGATTCTGTGTGTCACCAGCTTGGGCCATGCTCAGTTGGGTGGTTCTTCTGGTCTTGGCCGAGCTCACTCATGCATATGTGGTCAGCTAGGGACTGGCTGGTCTGGGATGGCTTCAGTTAGGATGGCACTTCTTTGCTTCACATTGCCCCTCGTCCTCCAGCAGACTACTCTGGGCTTATTCACAAAGGTTTTCAAGAGAATGAATGGAAGTGCCTGAGGTCTCTTGGGGCCAAAGCTCAGAACCAACATCACTTTGCCACATTTCATTGGTCAAATGAAGTTGCTAAGGAAGCCTACATTAAAGGGGTGGAGGAAAAGACTAGTTGTTGATGATGGGAGATGTAGAGGCAAGATCGCGTGGAGGAAAATGGAATTTTATAAAAATAAGGAAGTGACAAAGAAGGCTGGGCGCCGAAGAATTGACGCTTGTGAACTGTGGTGCTGGAGAAGACTCTCGAAAGTCCCCTGGACTGCAAGGAGAGCAAACCAGTCAATCCTAATGGAAGTCAGTCCTGAATATTCACTGGAAGGACTGAAGCTCCAAAACTCTGGCCACCTGATGTGAAGAGCAAACTCACTGGAAAAGACCCTGATGCTGGGAAAGATTGAGGGCAGAAGGAGAAGGGGGTGACAGAGGATGAGATGGCTGGATGGCATTATTGACTCAATGGACGAGTTTGAGCAAACTCTGGGAAATAATGAAAGACAGGGAAGCCTGGTGTGCTGCAGTCCATGGAGTTGCAAAGAGTCGGATACAACTGAGCAACTAAACAAGAAGTAAGTGATATTATACTTCTGTGTTTGTATAATTTTTGCTCATGTTTTTTACTCCTTTATCATTTTAAACATGTTTATTTTGTACTTCCCTGGAGGTCCAGTGGTTAAGACTCCATGCTTCCACTGCAGGACGCGCCGGTTTGATCCCTGGTCAGGGAACTAAGATCCCACATGCCACATGGCATGGTCAAAACAAACAAACAAAACTATTCTTAAAGTGTCTATCAGATCGGTTTGGGTGCTTAACCGTGCTGTGTTTGTGCCTCCAGGCTTTTAACTGGGCTTGGGTTTTCTTCTGTGCACTAACCCACTCATCTCCAACAGGGCTTTATCTGTGAGAGTCCTGTGGGCCTCATTTGAGGACTTGCTCTTTTACAGCAGGTTTTGTATTTGTTTAAGTACCCCACAGATGTTACTAAGCCGGGGACCAATGTTTATGTTATTCTCTTAGTTTTAGGCTAACAGGCAGAATCACTCAGAATCTAAAAGTTGTGACAGCACTGGCTCATGGTGACAAACTCTCAGGAGGCTGATTTAAAAATATTCTGCCAGCCACGATGACACAGACCAACTTCCTCTTGTCCTTTTGTGCCTAAAGGTCTTATTTTCTCCTTTTCTTTTTGGCCTAGCACATTATTTCACTGAGGGCATAGCCCCAGGCATGCCCGGCTTTAGTTGAGGTCTCTGTTTCAAACCCCACTTTGGGGAGATCCACGGCATCAACTTCTCTGAATGTCAACCTGCCCGGTTCTGCCTGTGCCCTCAGTGCTCCCTTATTCCTCCATTAGGGTGTCTCTGGTCAATTTACCTTTGTTACCCTCTTCATTTCTAGCTCTTGGAAATTTCCTTTTGGTTCTTAATTTCTTGGACTTAAAAGGATACTGTTGGTGGTTTTTTTTTTTTTTTTTTTTTTGCTGTTTTTGTTTAAGCTGAGATTTCCTAGATGTTTAAGGCAGGCTAGTTTTCAGGTTATATAATCTGCTGTACTGCTCAAATCACAAGTCCAAATATAAGCACAAATTAATTCTTTTTAAGAATTGGAATCAAAATTTCCTGGCCCTCAAAACACTGACACAGAAGGGCGAAGCCAGGACTCTTGCCACCTGCTCCCACAGTTCTGGCCTCACACACTCATGTTCTGGGACTTGGGGTAAGTTACCTAGCTTCTCTGAGCCTTCAGTTTCTCTTCTCTATGGATGACCATCCCTAATGCCCAGAACCTGGGCACATGCATCAAAAGCCCTCGCCCTTTGCTGCTTCAAGTGGGAGCTTCTCCAAATGGCAGTCTTTGGTGAAATCTAGAATGTTCCCCATCTGCTCAGCCAGGTGAATGGGAGGGCTGGCTGGAGACCGGTTTTCAGTCATTGTTCAGTTTCCCCACAGACCTCAGTACAGAGTAAAGTCTGCCCAGCCAGAACCCCGAACCAGGGGCCCCGTTTCCTTTGTACCCATTTCTGGGAGGATAGTCCCTGGTGGCTACACCTGCCTACGGTGCTTTCCGACCAGCTCTGGGCAGGGAGCCCCACCCTCTGCCCACTGTCCTTCGCCTCCAAACTGCCCATTTTGTTTCGGGCTGGGGTGTGGACAGTCGTGGAAGAAGTAACAGAATCCTCTCGCTCCAGACCCCAGGGCCGGGATGGGGGACACCCCAGCGGAGGCGGCTATCCCCGGAGAGGCCCCTGCTCGGGAAGAAAGGCATCTCAGTGTCTCGCTCTGAATCCGCCTCGGGTTTCGCACTTCCCTTCCCCGGGACAATCCCGACCTTCACCGTGAAGGAACTTCACACACACACGCATACGCACATGTATTTTTGGAAGAAGGGGAAGAATTCCAAGAGAACCTCTGCTCGGTTAAAAATGAAGTGAAGATTATATTAAGAATGAAAGGCGAGCGGGGCCGCTGGGGCGCAGACAGAGGGCCCTTTCATCGGCCCGGCCGCGCGCCGCGGGCAGCTGCCAACACAAACGCGGGCGGAACAGAACCTGCGGGGCCGCCGGCCGCTGCCAGGCCGCGTCCCCGCCGCCCCGGGCTGGCGCCGCTCCCCGTTTCCGCTCTGCTGACGCGCCCAGATCGGCCGGCGGCGGCGGGGATCCCGCGGCCGCGCGCGGGGAGAGCGCAGGCGGAGGCCGGGCCGGGCCGGCGGCGCGCTTGCTGGCCGGAGCCTCCCCTGCGCGCGCGGAGCCCCCACGTGGGGCCCGGGGATTCCCGTCCGAGCGCTCTGGTCCACACCACGGCCCGCCGCCCCTCGCTTGGGCCGCCCCTCTGGCTCCCGGGCTGCGCGTCTTCATCCCAGCCCCCAGCGCATCCTGGATGCTCAGTGGACTCCAGGCGGCCGCCTCCGTGAAGCCCGCTTGGATCCTCCCTGCGCCAGACTCCCACGACTGGTACCTGGTCCTTCCTCGAGGCCCCTGTTGGGCCCGAGCACACTCCGCGTTCCTCCTGCAGCCCCTCACCCAGTGTGAGCCCCTCCCATCCCATCTCTTCCTGGTCGGGGGAGAGAGGGTCCATGCCTGCTCCCGGCCCCAGGCGCTGCTGCTGTTTCCCATACAGATTTCTCCCTGGAGGACAGCCTAGCGGTTTGCGTGTCCGGGACTGTTACTCCCGTGAGTGCTGGGAAAGCTGCTCACTCTGACCTCGGGCACAGCCACGTCAGCCCTCCCTACTTCTCAGGATTCCTGTGAGCTTGAAGACAGAGGTTCTGTGGAGAGGCAAGAACAGCTTGGGAACTGCGGGGTGCCTGGGCCTTCCTCTATGAGACAGGCCCCCTTGGCCACTGCCCAGGTCTGCCCTCCTCATCCCTCCCGGCCCTTCACAGGAGGATTAATCAGCTCTATTCAGAAGCCCCAAGACTCCCTGCAGGGGGAGAGGTTATGTTGGCCCACAGCCTGGCCCCTGGGAACCTTCCCTCCCAAACCCACCCCATCACTTGGCTCCCACCCCAACACAGGAGGAGGGCAGGCTCCTGTTGGCCAAAGACCACCACTCACCTGCCTGATTGGTTCTGGGATGGGCAGGGACCCACCTGACAGAAGTCAAAGCTTTGCTGTGAGAGCCAGCAGGGAGGCTCTGGTCTTGGTGCCTGAGAGAAGTGAGGCTGAGGTGGCCACAGGCTCCCCAGTGCCAAGAGGGCAGTGGAGGTGAGAGATGCAGTGGGTGGAGGGCGGGGGACAGAGAAAGAGGAAAAGCCAGAGAGACACAGGCATCCTCCTGGGTCCCCACAGGGCCCAGCTCTGCTGCAGACAGAGCCACCCATGACAACAGCCAATCTGTTCCCTTCTGGTTTCTGTCTGCTGGAATCCAGAGTTCCCACCTAAGGTCCTCACCACACCTGGACAGTAAAGCCTGAGCCCTTGCACGTGGCGCTTGTGACCTTCACCTGCTTCCCTGTCTGGCCTTGGGCTGCCTTACGCCTGTCCAGCCTCCTTACCGTTTATGAAGGATTTGCACAAGCATGATTGGGGGCGATCCTCGCCATACCCCAGGTGTTGGGTAAGGAAGCTGAGGCTTCGGTGCTGAGCGCCGCATCCAGAGTCACAGGGGCGCAATAAGGATAAATGACAGCCTCGCTGTGTCTGACCACAGCCAGCCTCCCAGCCGCGGCGGCCAGCCTCCCTCTGCCCTCCTGCGCCCTCCCTCCCACCTCACCAAGGGCTGGCTTGCTCCTGCACCCCACGCTCAGGCGTGGTCTCCCCTCCTCCTCTGCTGACCTCCGTCCTTCACAGCTCAGTGTCCACCCGCTTCCCTTCTCCCTCCTCTGAGCCTGCAGCCCGCATCCGCCATGTGGCATTCGTGCTTCCGATGCTGTGGGCTAGGTGGCTGCGTTCCCACTCTGCTCGCTCACGCACAGAGTCAAGGCTGAAGGCCGGAGTCTGCTCGATGAGGCTCTAGATGTGCCTTTAGGATACTGAGGAGACAGAAACCGTAGGATGTGATGATGGGTGAGACTGGGGAAGTGAGGGCAAGAGGGGAGAGGCAAACACGGTGACCCCGAGGTTTGTTTCTGGCTTGGGTGTGATCACTGGCTGGACTCAGAAACACGAGAGGAGGCCGGGTTGCCCAGAGGAGACTGGGGAGGGGAGGTCTCCAGGTTCCCGGATCCAGAGAAGGCAGGGCTGGAGGAAGAGGTTTAGGGGGCTCCACGGTAAGGACTGAGCCCTTGGGGGGTTGACGTGCTCACCTGGGAGGAAGGCTTTCTTGTGGAAGAGATGATGGCCGAGGACAGAACCCCAGTATCTACGGGGCTGGCGGAGGAAGGGGTGGAGGAGGCTGAGAGGAGTCAGTGAGGAGGAGAGAGCAGGGAGAGGGCGTTGAGAGCTAGTGAGAAGGCGTTTTAATATAGGGGTGCTCCAAAGTGGCAAGTGATCCCAGAGGTCCATGGGAAGAAGACTGCTTTCCAGAAGGAAGGCGCTCTCCTGGACAGTCAGCTCCGGGGTCACTGAGGACCTGGATCAGAGCCGCGTCCACGGGGTGGCAGTGCAGACATCTGACAGCAGTGGGCCAAGGGGGAAGCGAAGGAGGGGATGCTGAGAAAGCAAGTGCAGACAACCCAGCCTAAAGCCAGGCGGGCGCAGGCTGAACAGATAGGAGGGAGATATACGAAAAACCACGAGATGTCACTCAAAGACCTTAGAGACCAAAATAAACAGAATGACATCAGTGTTCATGGATTAGAAGCCTGCATGATATGAAATCAGTAATCCTCAAATGAATCTGCAGATTCAATGCAATGCCTACTGAAATCCCACTCAAAAGCTGCTTTTTTTTTTAGAAATTCACAAGCTGACCCAAAAATTCACATGGAAAAATGCAAGGAATCCAGAATAGCTAAAACAAAACGGAAAAAGACCAAGGTTGGAGGAGTCACAATTCCTAATTATAAAACTCAGTACAAGGCTTCAGTCAAGCCTGTTGGGTAATGGGCACAAGGGCAGACACACACAGAGGCCACTGAGATAGAAGCGACAGTCTAGCAGCAAACCCACACATTTATGGCCAGTTGTTTCTTGACAAGAATACCAAGACCATTCAGTAGGTCTGGTCTTGGATATTCTCTACATACAATACAAATGGTGCTGGGAAACTGGATATCCACATGTGAAAGAACAAAGCTGTACCCTTACTTCCTGTCGTATACAAATACTAACTCAAATGGAATCAACCTAAATTTAAGAGCTAAAGCTATGAAACTCTTAAAAGAAAACACAGAGGTAAATCTTCATAACCTTGGATTTGGCAGTGGTTTTTTATATGACACCAGTAGCATAAACAACGAAAGAAAAGACAGGCAAATAAGACTGCATCAAAATTTTGCCTCAAAGGACACCGTCAGGAAAGTGAAAAAACAATCTATAGAACAGAAGGAAACTTTTGTAAACCATCAATCTGATATGGAACTACTTCCAGAGTATATAAAGAACTCAATTCAACAATGACAAGACAAATGATCCAATTTAAACAATGGTCAAAGGATCTAAACAGACTTTTCTCCAAAGAAGATACACGAATGAAAAGCACATGAAAGGATGCTTGACTTCAGTTGTCCTTGGGGAAATACATATCAAAACCACTATGAGATACTTGTTCACACCCACTAGAATAGTTATAACACCACTACTATTATGACCACCCAAAAGTAACAGGTGTTGGCAAGGACAGGAAGAAATCAGAGCCCTCATACATGGCTGGTAGAATGCAAGATGGTGCAGTTGCTGTGGAAAACAGCAAGAAATGACATGTGGAATTACCATATGATCCAGCAACTCCACTCCCAGATGTATATGCACAAGAATTGAAACAAATAAAACTATACACAAATGTTCATAGGAGCATTATCCATTATAACCAGGAAGTGGAAACAAATGTCTACCAACTAATCAATGGATAAAAAGGTGCTGCACACACACAATTGAACATTAGCCATAAAAAGGGATAAGGTACTGAAATGTGTTACAACATAGATGAACCTTGAAACTACTATGCCAAAGTGAAAAAAGCCAGAGACAAAAGGCCACGTTATATGATTCCATTTATACGAAACATCCAGGAGACGTTAAGTCATAGAGGCGGAAAGGAGATCGGTGGCTGTCAGAGCCTCAGAGGAGAGAGTGGGTTGTGACGGCCGATGGGTATGGCATTTCTTTCTGGGGTGATCAAAATACTCCTGAACTAGACAGGGTGATGGATGTACAACTTGTGAACGTGCTTTTAAAAAAAACCCACTAAATTATATACCTTAAAAGAGTGAGATTCATGGTATGTGAATTATGTCTCATTTGTTTAAAGGAGGAAGAATTATATGAAGATATTCTCATGTAAAAGTTAACTCTCCCGGAAGAATAACGAGGAAACTGCCAACAGTAGAGGGATCAGGAGTGGGGAAGAGGGCAAGGATGGGAGGGACCGTATTCGTACATCAAAAGTCATAGGAATGCATTACATTTTTCAAGAATAAAATAAAAGGGGTCTGGCTATGGGTAAGAGGAGGAGGCGGGACTGAAGAAGTCTTTTATTAGGAAGGAGAGGCTGGGCCATGTCTGGAGGCATAACGAGAGAAGCCTGTGTTTCACAGACAGAGGGTGGTTGATGAACCGCTGGGCCCAGGATCAATGGCACGGAGAGGGGCAAGGGGGTGGGCACTTCCCCCACCCCCAGCTCCTGCCCTGAAGACCCTGGGGAGGAGGTGAGGGGGGCAAAGATACAGAAGGAGGGGTGAGGGGAAAGGGGGGCCTTACTTCATGCCCAGGGATGTTTATCGGCTCCGTGGAGGAAGAGCCCGGGTGACTGGGCCTGGAGAGAGGAGAAGGCAGCGCATGGAAGGGAAGCAGGGGCCTGAGAACCGAGGGCAAGGTTAGGATGGGCCCTCCCATGGAACCCAAAAAGGAACCAGTGACGCAGCAAAGGGCTGCTGAGTAATTCTGAGGTTGGAATTGCACCTCGGTGATTTGCACAGCCACTCCACGGAGCCTGAGTAAGGCTCTTTGTGTGCCGGGGACACTGAGCTATTGATGGTGGGCAGCTATCGGCTGTGGCCAGGCAGGGGTCAGCCCACCTGGGAGTCTGCCTTATACTCCAAGCGTGGCCGAGCAGGGTGGGGCAAGTGGGCCTGGCCGGGGTTCAGGAGAAGCTGAGGTGGGGGGAGTGCCTGCCCTAGCAGAGGGGCACAGGGTGAGGGTGCCCTGGGGGTGACCCGTGGGCCGGGGAGTCACTCCATCTCTGGGTCAGGCCAGGAGAAGAGGGGCTGACGGTGTCATGGCCTCCAGTTCTGTCAACCGCACATTTTCCAACAACTATTCACAACCAAGTGGGAAACCCTCACTGCATTTCCAGCCAACTAGCTGCTGTCTGCTGTCGGTGCCTAGGGCTTTTCTGACACTGAAGATGCCACTGTTATTTGGCTTTCGCAGCCGCCTCAGAGGAACGCAGCCCTGTTGTGAAGGCATCTGTGTGCCCTCTGCCCTTCTCTGGGAGGGAAACCATCTCTAAACCTGCAGCCTGCAGATCTGCCAGGAGTTCCAGGCCCCGCACCTCTCAGCTGTGCTTGCCCTGCCCTCTTTAGCAGTCACCATCCCCCATGGCTCATACTGAGTCCAGTCTTTTGTCTGACCTGGGTTTATTTTCTTCCATCAAGGGTCATTGAACCAGATTCCTCAATACAGGCAGACCTATCCTGCATTAACTTTCATGAGGTGTGTGAACACGGGTCCTAAGTGAGCTCCACTTATTCCTTTGACAAACCGAGGATCTTATGTCTCTGTGCTGGGGAATGGAAGACCACAGTCAGGTGACCTCCCGTCCCTGCCCTGGAAGCTCAGAACCTGGGGAGTCAGGTCAGACCATCTGGTTACTGTGGGGTGCTGGGAACCAAGGGTTTGGGCATCTTGGAGGCAGCTGTGTCCATCTAGGTGGTCAGGAAAGGCTGCCTGGAGGAGGTAGCCTTTTCTTTTTCTCTCACTCCAGACTTATGCATATAACTGTCTTGTGGTTCTTGTATAAAGAAATTAAAATGATTTTTTAAAATATGAGAAGTATTTTAATACCAAGAAAAGAGGAAGGTTTGTGATTTTTGTTTACCAGATGAGGGGCAGAGACGTTTACTCTTATGCTGAATGGCCCATTTCCCGTGATTGTCGGGCCGACTGTCGGTTTGCTGGGGGCACGTGCCCTGCCTCTCTGTGAGCCTTGGCGGCTTCCACTCAGGATGCCATCTTAAGCTTTGGAAGAGGAGTTGAAATGCGGTCTGATCTGACAGCAACACACGAGGGGGCACAAGGTGTGGGCTGCCGTGAACGCTGAGGAACCGCAGGTGGCTCGGCCCGGCCGGGAGGCAGGGTGCCTGGCAGGGAGTGGCTGGAGGCAGGCCAGGCCTCCTGAGCTAAATTAGGGAGTTTGAACTTTATCTCAAAGGCTACTGGGAGCTACTGAAGCATTTAAGCTGGAGCAGGACAGGGCGAGCAGGTGGAGGAGGTCTGGAGCCTAGGACTGGAGGCCGGGGGAAGGGTGTCCAGGGAGCAAGGTGAGAAGCCGTGACCTCTGACCCAGGCAGGGCAGAGACCCGGGGCACGAGGGGCTGATACAAGGGACACTCAGGAGGCACACCCCTCAGCCAGGGGTAAGGCTGAGCAGGAGGAGGGTGGGCAGCAGCCCCGAGGGTCTGGCTCAGGCCCGGGGTAGGGGGAGCAGATCCTTGTGCCAAGGATCTCGGGAGTCATGCGGGAGTCCCTCCAGCATAAGCCCCGGGAATGGGAGTCAGGGACGCCTCCTCCAGGTGACGATGACTCTGGCGCATCTCTACCCACTTACCCATCTCACAGCTCTCCTCCAGAGGTTCTCAGAAACCAGCTCAGGTCCTGCCCTGGGAACTTGGATTCTGGTTGCACAGGCTTCCCACGAGCATCCGTCACGGTCACTGCACAGACACCACGTCACCAAGCAGGAGTAAGTGCGGGGCTCTCTCTGGGGTCTGTGACCCTTTGTCTGGAATCCACCTTTTCCAAAGTGGCCGTCTGTCTGCAGCCTGTCTCCTGGTACTGTTCTTGTTTCCTGACACTTCTCAAAGAGCAGCCGGGAAGCACTCCCATTCCCACCCAAGTCAATTCCCCTTTGGGTTGGTGAATTTTCTGGGTCCGACTCTTCTCCCTAGAAGGGTAGTCCTCCCTCTTCTGAGCATCAGTGAGGGTGAGCTGCTGGGAGGGGGCTGGTAAAGGGGGCTGAGGGAGGACGTGGAGATCTGACTCAGGTCCTTCGCCACAGGCAGCTGCACTTTCAGTGTGAAGGGTTGAAAAGAAAACCACATTTGTAAGAAAGAAAAAACATTTTTGGCTTAGTACACTATATCATATCACATTATCATCTACCTGCTAGCATTTCTGTCTCTTTCTAGAACGTTTGCCTCCTAGGCCACAAACACAAGTGTATGGGTGCAAACACACACACAGGCGTTTCTGCTTAACTGATGCTCTAGATTAAGTATGACTACTCATCATTATTAGGTCATTCATCATGACTGGGTAAATCAAAGTGATCAGAGAGGTCAAGGTAAGCTTCTTAACGAGGTCAGGAAAGCAGCAGCCAAGAGCCCAGCCTGGCTCCTGAGATCCAGAGAGAACAGGTGTCTTTGGGGTGCTGGCCACCTGGGGAGGGGCCTGCTGGGCTGATTTCTCAGGAGGGTCTGATTTCTCAGCCAACACACACACACTCTGCTGGACCCATGCCATCTGTCTGCCCACATGACATAAATGCAAAGATGTCTTTTCTTAGACAGGCATGTGGGTCCCCTCCGGGCTGCGGTCCCTGCTGTGCTCCCGGTTGGCTGGAGCGGGTCCTTTAGGCTCCCTTGTCACAACTCACCGGCCTGCACAGCCTCTCCGCCTCTCCCTCTAGGCTGAGGACTAACCACACTTGACACCTTTTCCTCTTGGAGGACAGGGGCCCAGGACCTGAGGCAACGCCCAGCACAGACCAGTCTCTCTGAACAGCTGGGCTGGGTGAAGCAGCTCGGGCAAGAGAGAGAGGCAGAGAGCCGTCCCAAAGGTCACCACCCCACCCAGGCGGGGGACCTGCTGCAGCCCGGGCAGGCGGCCATGGTTTCTGCGGGCCGCAGGGCTCGCTGGGAAGCATAGAGCGGGTTATGTCGCCACCTATCGCCCGCTTTGCTCAGCAAACGTCAGCCAGGGCCCTGGGCCTTGTCTCTAGCGAAAAGCCCCCAGACCCTGTTCAGAAGACAGCAACCAGCCTGAGGGCATTGGGAGGGGGAGAGGTCTCTGAGCATGTCGCAGGATGGGCTCAGTTAGCAGCACTCCAGCTCGGCCCTCACCGCGTGACCCAGGCCCAGACCTTCCTCCCTGGGCTCGGGCCATGGCTCTGAATGAGACGGTAAGTTGTCGGTGAGGGTCGGGTCGGGAGAGCAAGGTTCACAGATCACAGAGGAGGACTGAGCACCTGGGCTCCCTTTGGGAGCCAGAGGCCTGTCCAAACCAGCCCTGCTGCCCCATGATGGCGAGAGGCGGCCCTGACTCGGAAGAGCCCTGGGGCAGTGTCAAAGTCCCTCGAGGCCAGTTTGTTCCTTCCTGTCAGGACAGAGCCACTGCTCACCTCCCAGACTTGTACCAAGAATGAGTGGCAGCGATGCTGTGAGGGCCCCAGGCGGACCCTCAGGTGGCAGCTGTCACCACCCAGCACCACACTGTCTGAGACACCACGGGGAGGCTGGCTTTGTAACACCTCAACACACACACATTTTTGCAAGACTCGAAGTCCACAACAGTGCAGGAGGACTGGCTGGCTCCCAGGTTTCCAATGAACTCTCCTGAAACAGCTCCCCATGGAAGGGAGCAGACTTCAATGGAACCCCAATGCAAATGCACAAGCATTCACCCTTAGGTCAAAAGGACTGCTGTGGCTCCAGAAACCGAACCCAACTCGCACTCTTGCTGATCCAACTGGTCTCAGTGAGTAGCTGTTCCTCTACCCGACCTACTGACTTCCCAAGTTTAGTTGAACTCAACACAATTTACACTGGATCTTGCAAAGACAAGGAAGTGTTTTATTTACTTACAACAAAAACATCTGTAACATAATTCTCTCCTTTCAAAACTGAGAGCCCTACAAAATACACAAAGCAATCCCTATTTGTATTCACCCAGGGACGTGAGCAGCAGGAAGGGGGCTGGGACTGGAGAAAAGCCAAGGACTAATTCTATTTGAAAAAACAAGCAATTGCCTTAAAAAATAGCAATCTCCGACTTGTCAGTAGCTACCCTTTCACCTCCTCTGCATGAAAACATGAAACAGAAAGCAGCAGCTGTGAAAACACTTCAGCAGAACAGTCACAGACGGGCCGGGGCCTGGGACTGCAGAAACTCAGCCCCTCTTCCAAGCAGGTCATGCACACAGTCTGCCCTGAGGAGATCCTTCCGGAAAGCGCTCTGCCCACCTCCCGTAATGATGGAGAACTCCGGGCAGCCTTGCTTCTCTCGCTTGTCATTAGCTGCGAAATCTAGGAATCAAACACAGCAGTTAGCAACAGAGCCGTCCCAGAGGGCGCCAGAGCCAGTCCTGGGTCTGAGTCCGGAGGGGAACCAGGGACAGACAGATGCCCCTAGGGGGCAAGGGCCCTAAGGGGTGGGTCCTGGGAAATGGTGACCTGTTAATAACGTGGCTTTGAAACTTCAAGAACACTATCTCAGAAAATCAGAACAGAAGGGCCTCTGAGACCATCCAGTTCAACTTCACTGTTCAGATGAAGCCCCCAGATAGATGACTAACTCCTGAGTGTGGGCAGAGCTCTCCTCACTGGTCCATCTTGACTGTTCCACAAGGGCTACACATCCTCAACCACTCAAGTATGTCAAAAGCACTCCCAAAGGGCCAAATGTACAAGCGGCTGCTTTCAGGGGACACATGAAACCCCTGGGACACATGCTGGGCAGCACTGACCACTAGGGGTGTAACCAGACAAGACGCCTGGACAGGCCTCACCCAGACAGTTCCACAGGACAGCTGGCTTCACCACAGAGGCTGGTAACACGGGCGCTGACAGCAGGGACAGTGTGGTAGTTTCTCCAGAGCCAGGAGATCCAAGTGGACTCCCGGTTCCACTATTTCCGGCTCTGTGATCCTGGGCCAGTCGTACCCCCTGTTTCCACACCTATCAAACACTCCTACAGGATATACTTCACTGAGCTGTTGCAAGACTGGTATGACCTCGACTGACGGTGGGAACACAACGAAAGCTAGTAGGACAATCCACCGAGGGCTCTGCGGTGGTGGTTCTGCAGTCACTGCCGCCCCAGCAGGGCCCAGAGCCGTGGGAAATGCTGGCACACAGGGGTGGGTGCTGGCTGACGTGTCGGCCCAGCCCGGGGCCCTGGGGCCTGTGTGTGTCCAGGGCTGCGGGGAGGGGGGTCACAGTTAAGAGCACATCCTTCACTGCCGTCTTGCTGAACAGCAGCTTCTGAGTAGGGGAGAGAGACCTGCCTGAGACTGTCCCCTCAACCTGAGCCCCGGGCAGAAGCAGGTGGGCCAGTGCGGGCAAGAGAGGAGACCAGTGCTTTCTTAGGATGCCCATCTTGCTGCTCATTTAAATCTACCAGGAAGAGTTCTTTTCTGTGCCTCTAAGTGCTGTGGCACTCTGCTGACTCAGCCTGCTTGGCTGCCCTTTATAGTACATTACAGAAAAACATGGCACCAGTGAAATGCAACTGACAAACCTCCTGGGACGTTCTTCAGTGGGATAAAGAGATAAACCAAAACACATAACTGCTGTGAAGAAAAATCAGCAGGCTATGGGGACACAGAAGGACGTCAGTTGTTATTTAACATAAAGTAACTGGAAAGACCTCTCCAAGGGGGCGACATTTAAGCAGACTGAGCTCTGAATAGTCAGAAGGGCTTTCCAGCTTGGAGGAATGTCAGTGCAAAGGCCCAGAGTCAAGAACACAGCTGCAGAGTGTGAGGCACCAGGAGGTCAGCGTGGGCAAAGTAGAGTGAGCCACGAGGAAGGAAGCCAGCAAGGGGCCTGCCGTGTGGGCCACGGAGGCACTGAAAGCGCTTCGGTTTTACTCTGTGCAGTGGGAGTCACTGGAGCTTCTGAACAGAGAACCGACTTTTTAAAAAGGATGAGTCTGGCTGCTCTGTGGAAGAGACTGCGGGGCTTAAGAACCACAGCAGGAAGAGCAGCCCCTTCGCCTGTGCCAGCACTCATCAAGCAGCCCAAGGAAAACCGAGGACTCCTGTTAACCTATGAAGAGCAAATGCAGTTTCTTTTTGCCTCCAATTCTCTTCAGCTTACAGGTCTTTCATTACAGAATGTCCCATGACTGTGTCTGCTTAGGGAACGAATATGCTCTTTTGTGTTAAAGGCACTCAGTCCTCTCCCAAAGCAACCAGCTAAAAATGCACAATATTTCTATCCCTACTGCAAAGATTCAACATTATAAACCATAATAATAGGTCAAAGGTTAAAAAAAAAGAAGTTTATCTTTGTGACAGGAAGGCATTTGGTAACAATTGTTCCTGATAGAAACTTGAGTATACAAACATTTCCTTAGCATGACAGAGAAGACTGTATCTCCACTGAAAGCCTGGACCATGCTGAGCAGTACAGCAGCAACAGGTCCACCCACATGGTCACGAAAGGTGCGACGCTGAGCAGCCACCCCCATCTAGCGCTATTCTGGAAGCACTCAGCCCATGGGGGAGACGGGCTCCAAGATAAGAGAAGGCGGGAAGCAGAGGACAAAGTTACCATTATTTGAGTGTGACAATCATATGCCTAGAGTATCCAGGGAAGCAACTGACATTTTACTATAAAAAAAAACAACCCAAAACCCAAAAAACCTGAAAAACTCAGAAAGGTGTTTGGTTACAGAGAAACAGGCAATTTACAGAAAGGACACTTGAACATCTTAAAAGATGCTTGATCAGGGGCATGTCAATACTAATAACAAGGTCTCATTTTGGATGCACCAAACTGGCAAAGCTTAAGACATCTAACGATACTAACGATGGCAAAACTAAATAATGGAATCTCAACAGCACTGAAGGGGATATAAGCTGGTACAGACGCTTGAGAGGTCACTTTAGTGACTCCTGGATCAGTTGAAGTTACATGTGTATCACCCAGTGACATAACATTTAAACAAACATCACAGAAAACCCAGCTGAGGGGATAACCATGTCATCTGTCTGTCTACCTATTCATCCATCCACCTACCTATCAATCACTGTTAAGAATATGATCATTCCCTCGTAGGATGGAATGCCACTGACTTGTTTTCTTAAATTGAGGCAGCTCTTTGTATGCTAACCTAGAAAACACCCAAATTGCATTATGGTACGAAATGTATACCTTCTACTTGTGTGGAAGATTACATAGACACCCACAATCCTGAATGTTCACAGAAATGCTTTGGGAAGGACACATAAGAAACATCTGTGGTTACCTCTAGAAAACGGGAGGTTTTATTCTCCACCTTCTGGGTTAAAACCATAAGCACATAGTGTTTTTATAATTTAAATTAAAATACTGACAAAAAGTTACAGGGCGGGGGGGTGGTGGTGGTAGAAGAAACAGAACAGCAGAATGCTGATCACCACACTGTCACGCTATTCTTTCTAAATCTGAACAGGTTTGATAATATCCACAATTAAAAGTTTAATCATCATCAATGAGAACAAAAGCTCAATCCAGTCTGTGTCCCACGCACTGACTGTAGAAATAAGCCCTGTATTCAATATTCATGCAGCACAAACGTGCGCCTGAGGATGCAGATGGGCAAGGACAAAGTCCAAGATCAGACACTGGGGTTTGTGAAGTTCAGTCAACAGAATTTTCAATTTGAAACTAATAAAAAGGGACACTTTAGCATGAACGAAAATGCATCAAAATAAAAAAGTTCACATTTCATTCTGAAAATGCAATACTCATTGCATACTAAGGTGCAGAAGGCAGAGAGAAAGCCGTCATGTACCCGGGGCTCAAGCAAAGATCAGCCAGGAGACCTACAAAGGCAGAAGTCAGACTCGGGCAGGCAACACAGACAAAGGTCCAGGAGGGCAGACTCCAGCTGAATATATTAATACTAAACAAGCTGCTTCTGAGGAGAGTGAACCCCAGGCCTGGGGAAAAAGGCACAGTCACTGTGAAATAGAAGCTCCAGCAATGATATAATCGGTGTCCACAGTAGCTGCACAGAATAGTGGGCAGTAATCAGAGAAGGGTGTGAGAACGTAATGAGAAGACAGGGAAGTGATGTAATCCTGGGACCTGGAGCCGGAGGCTGCGGAGCCTGGGGTGTCTCTGTCTGAAACCCTAGGATAAAGGGCAGAGGGCAGGGCAGATAAAAGCAATTCCCACAGCGTTGTGGACCAGCGCTGCCCATCCACAGCCCTGGTCTAGAGCCTGTGGGCCACAGTGAGCGGGCAGACGTGAACAGTGTCTTGAGAAACCTCTAGAACAGTGGATCTTCACCTCCTGTGGGTCATACAGCCTTTGAAAAACTGGTGAAAGCTGTAGATCCCTCTTCAAGTCCCAGATAATGCACAAAAAGGTGAAGATTCCTAGACCCTCCCCGAATCCACTGAACTAGTTCTCCAACTCAAAATGCATCACTCAATCGGAACAACCTAGTCTGGGTATCTCAAACATCCAACTGAGAGAGAAGAATTTTACCAGAAGCCCAAGCCCCCTCACGTACTCCACGAGGTGATGTTGGGCCACCCCACCAGTTGGCTGTGCCCTCTGGCCTCGGCGGCCCCCTCCCTGTCCCTCCCGCCCCCCGCCACTCAAAGCCAGCCCTCAGCGCTGGGCCCGCCTTCATCTGCCTGTCCTTGCCATGGCCTGGCCGCTGGCGGCCGCTCTACATGGCCTCCTCCTGCTGTGGTCCCCTCGGCATCTCTGGCCCACACCCCACCCCAGCTACTTCTCTGCTTCTCAGCGCTGGCGTGGGGCAGGCATCACGGAGTGCTCCCTTCCTGCCAGGAACACGCGTTGGGCTCTCTGAGTGGCCCCCCGAAGCCTGCGCTTTCTAGGTGTAAACTGAACCCGAGAGCACCCGGGCCCCTGCCCTGACCGGGGGTGGCCCCGGACTCAGCACACTTCCTCCGATGACACCGGCAGCGCCCACGGCCATCACTGCCACAGCACAAGGGAAGACAGAATATATGGCAGACAGGGGCCAGACACGCCCCCGACGGCCACCCTCGTTTCCAAACGAGGTTTGCATCATTCACTGCTCCGTGTCTCATTACCCTGCACCCGCTCCTTTCCTCTTCTCATGAGATGTCTTGAGAAAGCTCCACAGACCAGCTGATCCACATCACCTGGAAGTTCGTTACAAGCAGCAAGTCTGGGGCCCCAGCCAAGCTGCTGAATCTGAGTCCCTGGGGAGGGGCCCCAGCAACCAGGTTTTGAGGAGGCTGAGCCAGCAATGCTGGCTTGCTCTCTGCCGTGCACTTCCTGCTCTCAGTACGCCTGGGGGTAGGCGCGTGGTCTTGCCTACATCCCCCCCCACTTTCAGTCCTGGCCTTTGTGTTGGTGTGCGTGACACTGCTGGTCACTCCTCTCTGAAATTCACCCCCAGAGGGTTTCTTTTGTCCTGTTTTTGCTTCTGCCTCTCCTGGTGTCAGAGACCCCGCTGTGAAGCTGACAGCAGCTGTTGCCTCTCTCTGTGTAGGACACACAACTACTCAGGGGCACGTGTGTGGCTCCCTGAAGCCCACCAGTGCCTTCACAGCTAAACCTCCCACTTGTCCCCCAGGCTCCCAGCCTGTCCTCTCGGTTCTGTGTCGTGCTCCCAGGGTCCATCTTCTCTCTACACCTCCTCCTGGGTGACTTCATGTTAATTCTTTACTACTGATGCTCGCTTCTTTCACGATGTGCCTGTATCTTATTTATCTAAGTCAGGGCCTGAACCCACACTTATTCATAATTAGGTAATTACGAATCCAAGAAATTAAAAACAGACTGAGCCAACATCTGACGGGAACGAAGGAGGTACCGAGAGATCTTAAAGATCTGATCGCTGCATCGCACAGACAGCAAGACTGCAGCCCAGAGGGGATCAGTGACTCGGCTGATGGCACAGAAAGCAAGCTAAGTCTGAGAATCCAGATTTCCCATTTTGCAGCCCCCTACGGAAAGGTAAGGGCACTTCGATAATCACTGAAGATTGGGAAAAAGAACCTAGTTTATCTCCTGAATTTAAGTAACTAGTCTTCGTTGATCCCTCCCTCACTAAGAGCCCAGAACTAAACCTCAGTTGGCAGTGGGTTCGGGGCCTGTCACGGCTGTCAGGACTCTTGAGAGTTCCTTGGAAAGCAAGAAGATCAAACCAGTCAATCTTAAAGGAAATCAACCCTGAATACTCTTTGAAAAAACTGATGCTAAAGCTCCAATACTTTGGCCACCTGATTAGAACAACTGACTCAATGGAAAAGACCCTGATTTGGGAAAGACTGAAGGCAAAAGAAGAGGGCGACAGAGGATGAGACGGTTGGATGGCATCACTGACCTGATGGAGATGAACGAACTTGGGCAAACTCTGGGAGGTGGTGAGAGACATGGCAGCCTGCCGTGGGCAGTGCACGGGGTCACACAGAGTGGGACGTGACTTGGCAACTGAACAACAGCAGCAACAACGGCTGCCAAAAGGGCTGCGGAGAGAGGTGAAGGGGCCGAAGACGCTGCTGGCGGGCGTGTTTCCCGGGAAGGGGCGCATCACAAGGCGCCAGCCCGAGTAGGGTGTTTACAGTCACACAACAAAGGGACGACGCCAGAGATCTCCTGAGCTGCAGGAAAAGGCATTTCAAGATTTCTTATAGATCAAGAGACTATCTAACGGTCTGTCTGGAAAATGGCACGACCCTCATCCAACAAAAGGATGGATGCCCAGTTACTCCCAGGAAAACACCTCTGTTGGGAGGAGTAAGAAGTGGAGAGGCAGGGAAAATCAATCAGAACTGACAACATATAAAATCACAGAAACACACTGAGGCAAGTTACTATTTATTCAGGACTCAGACGCGTCTAATTGGAGGCATGAAATACCTTTATAGACTCTACAGTGGATTTGAGTTTCTCCTTAATCCCTTTGGGAAGAACAGGATCAAGCAGATTCTCATCTGAATCTGGTCACACACTGTGAGGGATGATGATCTGCTCCTAGGGTTTCCTGGCAACTGACCAGTGCAGGCCGGACACAGGAAGGCTATTTTGGAACAAGGGAACCCCTGACCCCAGAGGACCCCCGAGCCTCGGCACTGAGTTCTGTGGCACCTGTAGCTCCAGGGTTCACTCTGGCCGACACTCGCTGACCAGGACTAAAGGAACCCTAGAACCTTAACTACAGGAGCTTATTATTAGCCTTTATTTCTACCTGAGCCTCTCTGACTTTCCAGAAAACACTTTCAAAAAATCTGTTAGGAAATTCTTTCCCTGAGGCTAGCTAAGCAACATGGCTCAATCTTAATTCTGTAACCTAAAGGCTTCAACTTCTCTTAAGTATGGAGAGCAAAGAAGAGGGAGGAAATTCCTAAACACCTAAGAAAGGAATAAAAAAAAATCCCTGAGCAATCAGTGATAATGCCCCAGCTGGAGAAAGAAGCTGAATGTATTCAAAGCCTCAAACAGCATCTGGGGGTTTACATTTCAAATCAAAAGAAAATGGTTACAGTTGTTTGCTGCTGCTGCTGCTGCTAAGTCACTTCAGTCGTGTCCGACTCTGTGTGACCCCATAGATGGAAGCCCACCAGGCTCCCCCGTCCCTGGGATTCTCCAGGCAAGAACACTGGAGTGGGTTGCCATTTCCTTCTCCAATGTGTGAAAGTGGAAAGTGAAAAGTGAAAGTGAAGTCGCTCAGTCGTGTCCGACCCTTAGCGACCCCACGGACTGCAGCCTACCAGGCTCCTCCATCCATGGGATTTTCTAGGCAAGAGTACTGGAGTGGCTTGCCATTGCCTTCTCCGGCTGCTGCTGCTACATCGCTTCAATTGTGTCCGACTCTGTGCGACCCCATAGACGGCAGCCGACCAGGCTCTGCCGTCCCTGGGATTCTCCAGGCAAGAACACAGGAGTGGATTGCCATTTCCTTCTCCAATGCATGAAAGTGAAAAGTGAAAGTGAAGTCGCTCAGTCGTGTTCGACTAGTAGCGACCCCATGGACTGCAGCCCACCAGGCTCCTCTGTCCATGCGATTTTCTAGGCAGGAGTACTGGAGTGGCTTGCCATTGCCTTCTCCGAATGTATCCCTTCAGTTCAGTTCAGTCGCTCAGTCGTGTCCACAGTTGTTTACACACACACACAAAGTCCTTCACAGGGAAAGGGTCTGATTCTCTGAGCTTTATTCCTCCCCCTGATCTGTAAAATAGAGATAATTTCTCCCTCAAAAAATGTTGGGAAGATTAAAAGGGCTTATGGACATTACAAAGCACTGTGGACCCAGAGTGATGCTCAGACCCCAAGAGCTGTCAGCAAGCCCGTCTCACCCTGAGCTCTCCTGCTCACTCATGACGGACCTCTGCTTACTCCCACAGGCCAAGTGTGAGCACAGGGTGGGCTCCAGAGACCACACAGAAAGCAGCCAAACATGGAAACGTATCAATACTCAAAACCATCAGAAGAAAACATGTGAACTTACCAACAGACATTGAGTAAACAGCCATCACATGGAAAGTGGTTCTTACAAATCAATAAAGAAAACACCCAAGAGTGAGCGAAGGACAGCAATAGGGAATATGCACAAAGAACACATGGACCAATGAATATGCCAAGAAGGTGTTCCACCTCACTAGAAATTGAGGATATGCAGATTAAAATAATACAGAATTTCTAAGCTCCTCCCTGCGGTATTTAAGGATCTCAGAGCATTTTGTTTGGCACCCATCTATTCAGCCTTCAGTTAAGAAGGATGAGTTGAGAAGACCTGCCCAGGTAAACAGAGCCCCTGGTCAAATTTTCTGTTTCATTCTTAAATGTGAATAAGCAGCTAAGCAACACCAACCATTTGTGGAGAGTCTGCAACATGGAAAAGTGAAAGCAAATGAGCAGACAAGCATTTCAGAGAAAGAAAGAAAATCTGTAAGAGTGGCCCTTATCTTTTAGAGATATGCAGGGAAATCCGTGTGGATGAAATGACATGGTAACCGGGACTCCACACCCTCCAAACCCAGCCAGAGTCCTGCTTCGGGATTTTTCAAACTGGAGCTGCGCTGGCTCAGGAAGAGGAGGGAGGTGTGGGTTAGGAATACCCCTCTATAACAGAAAGGCTGTGGAACCGGACGCTTGGGCCTTCCTCAGGGTAGGAGAGGAGGCAGCGAGGAAGGACGGACTCCCCAAGGCCCTCCGTCTCTACCTGCCAGGTTCTGAGTGTTCAGCATCTCCCCAAATCTGTAAGCTCCCCCAGGATCCCCTCAGCAAACCTCTTCTGCAGTGAACACTGTTAAGGATGGGTTTCTGCTATTGGCAAGAACATGAATCCTGAGAGCCAATACAGGAGTCAGCCGGGAAGGCAAGGATTCAAGGAGGTGAGGCTGGTGTTTAGGCTATTTCATACTTGATCCAGCCAACCTTTACTGAGTGCCAATCACATGCTAGGCATGGTTCCAGATGCTAGAAAATACAAAGGTGAAAGAGACATGGCCCACTGATCTCAAAAAACTAAGTCTACTATCACCAGAGGCTCAGAGAATATAATTGAGGGGACTCTTGTTCCACCAGAAGAAACAAACATTTCAGAAGACAAGATGGAGAAAAGTCAGTAGCTTCTAACAGCCTGGAAGACAATGGATTTTAAATGACCCTAGTTAGTTAAAACTAGGTTACTGACATAATCTACTGATAAAAAGCTAAATGTCTGAAGTGACTAACCAGGTACAAGTAAAATACAATACAAAAAAGGGGAGCCAAGAAACCATGAATGACACAAAAGGTAAAATGCGTTACAGTCTCGATGGCAGTGGGAATCTGCTGGTGATACAGACAAACTTGAGACTTTGGGACACCCCAGAAGCCATCTCAGAATCGGCAGATAAAAATGTCTCCCAGATGCAGAGAGGTGGGAGGTGAGGACAACAGGGAGGAAACCTGTCCCGCTGCGCTTCCAAGGCTTGTTTCTAGGACAGACCTGGGAAGGACAGGATTCTTCATTAAGCAGAAGGACCTGCCAGCTCATGGTCCAAAATGTCATGGTGAAAAGCCACTGGGCCTCCATTTCTGCCGGACACCAATGGTCATCTGGCTCACAGCTCAGGAGACCTGCGAATATACCAGTGTCCCTGCAAGGCCTGAAGGCCAGGGTCACAGGGCCATGGTCAGCAGTGACAGTGACGCTGACGTGTGACACTGACTGCCTGTTTCTGATGAAGCAGAGACAAGAGTGTACAGATCACTCGTGAGAAAACTCTGGATTGAATGGGCCTTTTCACTGCCTTCTTCTCTCAGGCCTCTTTTGTAGAGAGACAGAGCAGGAAACAAAGAAGAGATTTATCACCATGAGCCCATCCGGCAGCTGTTTTCTTGTTGTCTCTTGTTTGACTTCTCTCAAGAGAGCAGAGCTATCTACTCAAGCCAAGCAGGTGTTTAAGGCAGGTGATTTTGTTTCCATTAATTTTCTGAAGTAACAGAAAACCAGACAAGAGGTTACGTCATGCAGTCCTGGAGAAACCAGAACCCGGTGTGTGACCACCGGCGGGGTGTGTCTGCTGCGGGGCCGGGCGTCTGCCCCCTGCTGCCCCAGCACCTTCCGCCTCTAGTTCTCAGAGTAAGTGGAAACTTCGCGGTCACCAACCATCCCCACCCTCGACATCTGGATCAGTCATCATTAACAATGTGTTCAATGGAAGGTGCGGTTGGAGGCTTTCAGGTTTGGGGGAAAAACCAGATGAAGAAAAGCGTCATCTTCACAGCCCAGACAAACCGTCACATTAGTAACTATAGGACAGCCTCACTACTGTGCAGGAGGTGAACAGAAGCCATGAAGCATGGCTGCTTTCATGTTCAGCTCAGTTGCTCAGTCGTGTCCGGCTCTCCGCGACCCCATGAATCACAGCACGCCAGGCCTCCCTGTCCATCACCAACTCCTGGAGTTCACTCAAACTCATGTCCATCGAGTCGGTGATGCCATCCAGCCATCTCATCCTCTGTTGCCCTCTTCTCCTGCCTTCAATCTTTGCCAGCATCAGGGTCTTTTCAAGTGAAACAGTTCTTCGCATTAGATGGCTGAAGTATTGGAGTTTCAGCTTCAATCAGTCCTTCCAATGAATATTCAGGACTGATTTCCTTTAGGATGGACTGGTTGGATGTTTAAGCTTAAGGCTTCTCAAACCTACGAATCTAGCCGGAGCCCTGGATGGACCTTCCAAGGCTTCTGTGACTCTCCCTGAGAGGGCCCACAGCATGGGCCTGCCTCTGCACCACAGCGGCCCACAGCTCCAGGAAGGAGGGCTCCTCTCCTCCCAGTGGCAGCACTTGTCACTCGGGGACCGAGAACGGCCCACCTTCTCACCCAGACGGCAGATGGCCCCTAGCTTACAACGATCTGACTCACATCTTCTCTACCATATGACGGTGCAAAGTCAATACTCATTCAGCAGTGATGTTTATACACGAAATTCTGAATTCAGATCTTTTCCCAGCCTGGCAGCACACAGCCCCATGGGCTCTCACGATGCGGGGCAGTGAGCCAGAGCTTCCGTCAGTACCGTGATCATGAGGGTAAACAACCGATAACCTGACAGCATTCTGAACCCAGACAACCATTCTGGCTTGCTATCAGTACAGTGTTCAATAAATTACCTGAGCCAGTCAACGCTTTATTATAAAAGAGGTTTTCTATGGATTGATTTGGCCCAATTATAGCCTAAAGTCAGTGTTCTGAGAGTGATTAAGACTGGCGAGGCTGGGGCTTGCTTCCCTGACTGTCCAGGGGTAAAGAATCTGCCTGCTAACACAGGAGACACCGGTTCGATCCCAGGTCCAGGAAGATCCCATATGCCGTGGAGCAAACAAGCGTGTGTGCCACAACTACTGAGCCAGTGCTCTAGAGCCCAGGAGCCACAGCTACTGAGCCCACGGGCTGCAACTACCAGACATGCTCCCTAGAAAACACGCTCCACAATGAGAAGCCCACGGACCAAAACTATAGGGTAGCCCCCACTCCCACAACTAAAGAAAAGTCCATGCAGCAACAAGGACCCAGAACAGCCAAAAATAAATACATAGAATTATTTTTAAAAAGAACTCATTTAAGACTGGTGAGGCTAAACCACAATTCTGGGAGGGTGTATTTAGTGCATTTTTGCATTAACGGTATTTTCACCGGACGGCGGGTTCACCCTGGAGCTTCCTGTGTGTCAGCTCACCTTTAGTTCTCTCCTGCTGTAGGGCCACCGTCACCAGGAGCAAACATCCGGTGACACATGTCTCTCTCTTTGTCCACGTAGTCCCTGTAATAGCTGCGGGAGAAATGCCCAGTAGTTAGTGAAGCGCAGCATCTACGGGAAGTGAATTCTCCACTCAGGGCCAGAAACACCACAACTTCAGCAGGCCTCAAACCCAGTCAGGAGCGGGTGGATGCAATGTTGGAGGAGGGGGGAATGGGGGAGGCTCCCCAGAGGGCTGTGCAGGAAACCCTTGGACAAAAAGCCCACCATCTGCAAAGACAGCAGCCTCGAAGGCTGGGAGCCGCTGTCAGAGAGGCTGTCGGCTGCATCCAGCTGAGCAACACCTCATACTCAGAGATCTCTCATTTATCTTGAGGTTTTCCTGCTAAAGAATGGTCAGATTCCTAAAGTTTTACACCTTTCTTAACAGGATATTTATAAATACCAGAAAGGAAATTTCTGTAAGTCTCCAAGGCCTGAAATGCAAATAGCTGGATCCAAGCAGGAGGTACACACACCTTGGGCTTTTTTTTTTTTTTTTTTAATGGCAAGGCTTCCTTGATGGTCCAGTGCTTAAGAATCTGCCTTGCAAAGCAGGGGACACGATTCAATCCCTTCATGTCTCAGGGCAACTAAACCTGTGTGCCACAACTACTGAAGCCTGTGCACCTCTGGTCTGTGCTCTGCAACAAGAAAAGCCACTGCAAAGAAGACCCCATCGCAACTAGTGAGTAGCCCCCGCTCGCTGCAACTAGAGAAAGCCTGCTCACAGCAACAAAGACCCAGCACAACCAAAAATAAATACTTTTTAAAAAAGAAAGCTTTAACTAGCAATCTGGATTAAACATTTAAAAATGTTAACATAAGTAGAGAAACCTCACCAATAAAGAGAAACGAAAGAACACCAAAAAAACACACAAACAACCAGTGGTTATAATATGAGGCGATGGAATTATGTTGAAATTTTCAAAGTTTTCTACGATGAATATGTAGCTTCCACAATCAGGAACAGTTCCATTACTGAGACACTGGTATCGGTATCACCTGGGTAACAAGAGAGTCATCCTAGGGAATGACTCAGACCTGAAAGAGCCATTACAGATCAAACCAGCATCTTTAAGATATCTTCCTGCAGTCAGTTGAGAACAGAGGTTCTCAGCTGGCAGGGAAGAATATCTGAAGAATGCTGCCCTTTCTAAAAATCACACTGGCCACCGCTTTAGGCTGCTGCCTGGTGAGGAGGACAGGGAGGCGGGCAATGGTCCAGACCTGTGTGGTTTGCTCTGTTCTAGGCCCCCACCCCCTCCCCGGAGCTGCGGGTTTAGAGAGCTGAGCACTTCCTAAAGTCAGCTCTAGGGGGCGCTGCCTCCTAACATGGGCTTGGCAACATCAAACAGCCCTTTACGCAAGTGAACAGGCCAGAGAAACAGATACACCACATTTCTTTCTCTGTTTGTACTCCTACAAACAGTGGTCTCACCTGGCCAGTTTCTTCAGCTCTTTATTGATATCATGATTGAAGGGCTGCTCCCGCTGGGCTCGGACTAGAAAATCCCGGGCCTTCTGGTACTCGGTCATAAGGAGACAAGCCTGCCCAAAGGACAACACGTTACAAGCACACTGGAGGAAAGAGCACCATGGCAGGAACACAGCTGACCGCCACCGCGGCCGCTCCCCGCGCGTTCTGGCCCAGGTCCCTGCCCTCCCGCTCACCTGTCCACAGCGGAAGAGGGCCTTGGCATTCTTCCGGTCAATGATCAGAGCCTGCTCTCCATAGCGCAGGGCCATGGTGGGGCGCTCCAGCTTCAGGTACGTAAAGGACAGGTTGAGGAGAACAAGCAGCCTGGCGGTCTCCACCAAGTGCTGCTCTTCAGGGGGTGCTGTTCGCCGGTGGAGGAGCAACAGGGCCTGCGGAAAGGAAGAGACAGGTGGTCAAGAGCAGGTAGTCTTATGTACAGCAAACCCTAAGAATACACACACACTATCAGAGCTAAAAAGTGAGTTCACAAAGTTGCAAGACATAAGATCAATACATGAGTTAAAAAATATATATATATGAGTTAGTTGTATTTCTTTAACAACAATCCAAAAATGAAATTAAGAAAACAACTCCATTTATAATAGCACCAAAAATAATAAAATAAGTGGCAATAAATTTAAAGTGCAACACTTATAGACTGAAAACTATAAAACGTTGTTGAAAGAAATTAAAGAAGATCTAAGTAAATGGAAAGACAGTTCATGTTCACAGATCAAAACACCTAATTCTGTTAAGATGGCAATAGTGCCCAAATTATTCTACATTTTCAATTCAACCACTGCCAAAATTTCAAATGCCTTTTTTGCAAAAATGGTCAAGCTAATCTGAAAATTCATATGGAAATTCATGCGATCCTAAACAGCCAAAACAACACTTAAAAAAGGCGGGGTGAAGGCAGGGTGGTCAGAGAGAGAACAAAGTTGAAAGACTCACTCTAATTTCAGAACTTACTACCAAGCCAGTGTGGCACCCATACAGACAGACACACAGATCAATAGAGCAGAACCAACAAGGCAGATGGAGAGCCCAGGAACAAACCCATGTGCATCTAGAATCCACTGATCATTAACAAGCTGCCAACACCACTCAGTGGAGAAAGAGCAGCCTTTCAGCAGATGGCGCTGTGATAAATGATGTCAACAAGCAAGCGGATGAAGTGGACTCCGACCTCAGACAACGTACGATTAACTCAAGATGAAGCACAGACCTTGCCCTCAGAGCTCAACTGTGAGAAAGACTCTCAGGGAAAACGCGGGTGTGAATCTTTGTAGTCTTGGATAAATTAAGACACCGAAAGCACAAACACCTAAAGAATAAATTCCCAGGACTTCATCAAAATTAAAAGCTTCTGTGCTTCAAAGGACACTACCAAGAAAGTGAAAGAACAAAATGACTGAAGGCTGACTGATGTTTAAGAAACATCATCATAACAGGTAGTTATCCATTTCAGTTGACAACATATAGCGGTTTACTGCTGCCATTGTCCATGCCTTCAGATAATTTATTTTGACTTTTGAATAAAAAGACATCTTCTTCTTTTCAGGAATGTACAAAAGTAAAATAACCACCACAGAATAGGAGAAAATATTTCCAAATCACATTTGATAAGGATTTAGTATCCAGAATAAAGACCTTTTACAACTCAACAATAAAGACAACCAAATTTAAAATGGGCAAAGGATTTGAATAAACATTTCTCCTAGGAAGATACACAAATAGCTAATAAGCGTATGAAAAGACACCCAACATCATTAGTCATCAGGGAAATGCAAAATCACAATGACACACTACTTCACACCCACTAGGAAGTCTGTCATTCTTAAAAATGGAAGGTAAGTGTTGGTGAGGATGTGGAGTAACTGGGAACCTTGTATTGTTGGTGGGAATGTGAAAAGTTGTAGCCACCATGGAAAACAATTTGGCAGTACTTCAAAAAGTCACCATATGACTCAGCAATTGCGTTCCTAGCTATGTACCCCAAAGAACTGAAAACATCAGTCTACACACAAAAACTGGTGAACAAATGTCCTTAGAAACATTATTCACAATAGCCAAAAAGTGGAAACAACCCAAATGTCCACCAACTGATGAACACATAAGCAAAAGGCAGTAAGATCCCCATGGACTATCCCCGAAAGGCTCAGGCTGCCAGGCTTCTCTGTCCATGGAATTCTCCAGGCAAGAATACTGGTGTGGGAAGCCATTCCTTTCTCCAAGGAAAAGCAATTTCTGACCCAGAGATCAAACCTGGGTCTCCCACACTGCGGGCAGATTCTTTACTGTCTGAGCCACCAGGGAAGCCCCAGTAAGAGCCGCACAACAGAGTATGTTATTCATCTATAAAAAGGAATGAAATACTAATACATGCTACAGCATGGATGAAACTTCAAACATTATGCTAAGTGAAAGAAGTCAGACAGAAAAGGATAAATATTGTTATTATCCCACTTACATGAGTACCCATAATAGATAAATTCATAGAGACAGAAAATAGAATAGAGGTTACCAGAAGCTGGGGGCAGGAAAAGTGGGAGTTACTGTTTACTGGATAAAGAACTTTTGTCTGAGATGATGAAAAAGTTCTGGAACAGGCAGTGGCAATGGTTGCACAACATTCTGAATGTACTTAATGCCACTGGGTTGTATACCTAAAAGTGCTTAAGACGGTACAATTTATGTTTGGCAAATTTTACCACAATTTAAAAAATAAGTTTTTTTTAAAGGAATAAACTGCGAATACATGCTACAACATAGATAAACTCTGAAAGCATTTTGCTTCCTGAAAGAAGCCAAACACAAAGGATCACATGCTTCATAATTCTATTTACACATAATATCCCAGATAAGCAAATCCACAGAAAGAGTAAAACACAGATTATCAAGGGTATAGCAGGGAATGGTAACTGCTAACAGGTTTATTTTTGGGGTAATGCAGTGTTCCAGAATTCAGTAGTGGTAATGGCTGCACAACCTTGTGAATAAACTAAGAATTACTGAACTGTACTCTTAAAAGTGTGAATTTTATGCTACAGGAGTTATATCTCAACAATAGTAAACAATAAATGGCTCTGGGAAAACTGGACAGCTACAGGCAAAAGAATCAAACTTGACAACTTACTCAAACCACACACAATTTCAAGATTTAAAACATAGGCTGTGTGCTGTGCTCAATCATGGGTCTAACTCTTTGCATCCCATGAACTGTAGCCCAGCAGGCTCCTCTGTCCAGGGGGATTCTCCAGGCAAGAATACTGGAGTGGGTTGCCATGCCCTCCTCCACCAGGGGATCTTCCCAACCTAGGGATCAAACCCAGGTCTCCCTGCATTGCAGGTGGATTCTTTTCCATCTGAGCCACCAGGGAAGCCCTTAAAATGTAAGGCCTGAAACCAAAAACTTTTAGAAGAAAACACAGGCAGTAAGCTCTCTGACACCCATGTTAGGAATACTTTTTTGGGTATGTCTCCTCAGGCTGAGGAAACAAAAGCAAAAATAAACAAATGGAACTACATCAAATTAAAAAGCTTCTGCATAGCAGAGGAAACTATCAACAAACAGAAAAGGCCACCAATGAATGGGAGAAGATATCTGCAAAACAATATATCCGATAAAGGGTTATTATCCAAAATATACAAAGAACTCATACAACTTAACATAAAAAAATAAACAACTGATTGAAAGATAGGCAGAGGATCCAAATAGACATTTTTCCAAAGAAGATATACATATAGCCAGGAAGCACATGAAAAGATGCTCAACACCACCAATCATCAGGGAGATGTAAATCAAACCACAATAAGGTATCGCCTCACACCTGTCAGAACAGCTATTATCAAAGACAACAAACAGCCAGGAGTTGGCAAGAATGTGGAGAAAAGAAAACCCTTGGGCACTGTTGGCAAGAATGTAAATTGACGCAGCCACTGTGGAAAACAGTATGGTTACTCAAAAAACTAAACACAGAATTACTATATGATCCAGCATTCCACTCCTGGGTATTTGTCCAAAGAAAACAAAAACACTAATTTGAAAGGATATATACCCCCTATGTTGACTGAAAAATTATTTACAGTAGCCAGAACCGGCTCACTGGAAAAGACCCTGATGCTGGGAAAGATTGAGTGCAGGGAAGAGAAAGGGACGACAGAGGATGAGATGTTTGGACGGCATCACCGACTCAATGGACACAAGTTTGAGCAAATTCCGAGAGTTGATGATGGACAGGGAGGCCTAGCGTGCTGCAGTCCATGGGGTTGCAAAGAGTCAGAAACCACTTAGTGACTGACTACCACCACCCAAGTGCCCAACAACAGATGAACATTTAAAGAAGATGTGGTATATATACCTAACGGAATATTAATTAGCCATAAGATAGAACAAAACCTCGCCATCTGTGACAACAGGTATGGACCTAGAGGATATTATGCTAAGAGAGAGTCAGAGAAAAAGAACATGTATTTCTCTCCTCTTCCAACAGAGCCTCCATTTCATTCAAAGCAGCAACGGACTAATTAAACCATACTTTCCAGCTTCCTATCTGCATACAGCTAAGGGCAAACGGACATTCACCACGGGATATCATGAGAAGTTGGGGTAGGAGAAATTCTGGAAAGCTTGTAATATGAACACACACACCAGACTCTTCTTCCCTCCCTTCTTCCTGCCCAGATGACCACAGGACGCTGCAGGTTGAACTACCATCTTGAGAAGGAAAAAGACAACAAAGATACGCTTAGGACAGTTGGTCAGAGAGACCCCTGGAACATTCCCTGATGGTTTTGTGGAACAGCTGTTTGTGCTGGCCTTGAAGTGCCTCCCTTCTTATGTGAGAAAAACTACATCACTAATTTATTTGAAAAACTTTTTCAGGATTTTGTGATTTACAGCTGGATGAAAATCCTGATTTAGGCTCACTGTGCAAATGAGACAAAAATAGAATGCCCCTAAACTTTACCCTGTTTGCCTCTAGAGCCTAGAGGGCAGAGGTGGGCACACAGAAAGTATCCATAATATTCATGAATGCGTTACAAAGCAAACAGCGGATTCCTGTCAGCAGAACCTCCACAGGAAGCCAAATCAGAGTCAGAAGCTTGGCAAGAATGGAGTTAAGATTTAGATGAACGTCCACTGTCAGAGACAGGAAACGAACATGACAAATGGGGTAGAGAAGTCAGTTGGTAAAGGACCCAAAACTAGAAAGAGAATTAAAAAAATTTTTTTATTGAAATACACAGTCAAGTAGAAAAGCAAGCATCCAGCTCGATAAATGATCACAATCTGAACACACTCATGTAAACCACATCCATATTCAAACATGACTGGATTCCCCTAAACCCTGCGTCCCCTCTCCCAGTTTTTAGCCCTCTGGCTTGAGGATTTTTAGGTAAGCTTTTTCCTAACAGTTGTAGGTGAGGAGAAGGGACAGAGATAAAAGTCTCTCTGTAAGAAGGAAGTTTCCAGGGTCGAAACTGACACTCGGGAGCAGTCTTACCCGTTTATACCTCATTTTGGCATCGTAGAAACGATTTTGGCGGAAAAGGTAGTTGCCAAACTCTCGTTCAGTAGCTGCCACCTTTAGGACCTTCTGAAGTGGAAACTGACCCTGTTGCTCCTAAGGATCAAAGACAAGGACGTCAGCAAGGAAACCGAAAGCCCCCCCGCCACAACGCCTGTGTACCCACAGCTGTTAGGTCTGTCCCTTTAGACTACGACCTCTGCTGCTGCGGGTGTGCCGAGCACTGGGCTAGGGGCCTGCATAGGAGTCATCTTGGAATCCCAACAGAAGCCTCAGCAGGTAGGTGTCATTACTGCTGTTTTACGGATGAGGGCCAAACGAAGTCCACTGGTTTAGACCTACCCAGAGATGCTCCCTAAAGAAGCAGTTTCTCATAGAATTAGAACCTGATGGAACTAGCCAAGCACAAAGTTCAGGTCTCATGACAAACACTCATCCAGCAAGCGTTTGACAGTCTTGGTCTGCCCAGAGCTCTGCTCGTCTTTCCCACCATGATGCTCTACCCTGGGTACACATCAGAATCACCAGTGGAGCCTCTTTTTAAACAGACGTCCTGGCCCCACCCCTAAACGTTCTAAATCAGAACACAAGAGCTGGGACCTGGCTTATCTGCAAGAACCTCTGTCTTGTGAAAAGATGAGAAAAAGGCAATGTCTCTTGCGTGCGGTGGTGACAGTTTAGCCGGGGAGACACCATACAGAGATGTGAATGTGGGGTGGCCATCTGAGGCCACGTGTACAGCCAGTGTGAGACAGCAGGCCAAGGGGCACACGTGACTGCGGACGATTAGAAGCCCTGTCCGGACCGGGTCAATTACGTGTGAGGCTACAGAGGAAAAGCAGTTTGAAAGTTCTATTAAGACAGAGGCCATCCACCCCAGTTTACACCCAGTGTCCTCATATAGTAGTCCCTTTCCCTCTCAAGGGTTCTGGGTTGGACAACAAATTACATGGTCAACCTAGTTATGAGCTACCAATGCTTGACTTGCTGAAAACCAAACAGCATTGAGAAGCAAATACTGTCTTTCAGGGAGACCGAGGCAAATGGTGACAAAGGTCAGCTCAACCTGCTGGTCCAGAACCTTGGCCGAGCATGTGTACCCACACATCAGAGTCAGCAGCACGCAGACAGACACACACTAGCGAGTGGTGAGATACTCCTCCCCTCCAACCTCTCCACACCAGAGCCTTGGTCAAACCCTGGGGCTGACGATCATCAGTGGGGTAGGATAATTACCTGAAACACAAACCCATCCCTCTATCAAAGTGCTAACATCTGTGCTCTAGAACTTACGGCCGAGAGGGCACAAAACTTGTCCGACTCAGCAGAGTCCAGGAAGTCAAGCAACTCGATCTCAAACAAGACGGTGGTGTTTGGGGGGATCAGGGGAGGGCAGCCCAGCGTTCCATAGGCATAGGTGGGTTTGAACAGGAACCTGGCCAGCTCCCCTCTCCGCATGCTCAGAAGGCCCAGCTCCATGCCCCATAGCGTGATATCTGGAAGAAGTGACAAAGAACGCAGTGGAAGCTGCCCAGTGCCCCCACTGCCTATCCCAAGCCTTCTGCGTTGTCAGCCCAACTCACCACCACCCCCAGACTCCTCCAGCTTCTGCAGTGTCCTGGCCTTGACATCTTCGTTCACGTAGTTCCTTCTTCCTGCAATGTGTTCTCCTACCCCCCCAATGCCCAGCTTCTACTCTGAGCCAACTCTCATTCAAAGTTTAGGGCTCATTTCAAATACCCCATCTGAGGTGAAATATTCCCAGCTGGAATGCACTGTGCCTTCATTAAGCATTCCCACCACACACTGCTCATACCGCCCCCAAATTTCACCAGGTTAGCTGTCTGAAGTGTGTCAATCTCTACAACACTGGTCCCAGCTTTTCTAACCATATGAGTACATCCTTTCTTTTCACTCTGCCTTATAGAATAGTGACTCAACAAATGTCTTCATAATAAACAAACAAATATGTAGCACCCCTGGTTACGTCACAAATGCAAAGAGAACCCTGCCAGGGAAGCCATCTCCCAAATACCTAGGTCCAGAGGAGAATGTGGAAGACAACACGGCTAGTTTAGCAAAACCCAGCCTCAGAAAAACCGACTCAAGTGCCCTGGACAGTTTTCCGGTCCTTGGGCACTGCCCTGCATCAGTTCCCCCAAGCAACTTTTTTCCCAGCTCCCATCTGAACTTGGGCTTCCTGGTGGCTCAGATGGCAAAGAATTTGCCTGCAATGCAGGGGACTTGGGTTCAATCCCTGGGTGGGAAAGATCCCGTGGAGAAGGGAATGGCAACCCATTCCAGTACTCTTGCCTGGAGAACTCCATGGACAGAGGAACCTGGCGGTCCAAGAAGTCACAGAGTTTGACAGGACTGAGCCCCCAACACTTTCACTTTCATCTGAACTTACCCTCTCCAAGTTTCATGAGCCGAGGAGTTTTCCTAAAGCAATTAGAATCAAAAGGCTTGTCCATGTGTTCCAGATATCCAGAATATTTCACTAGGAAAGAGAAAAGACACCACTCATGCCTCCATATCAAATCGCTTTGTCACACACAAACCATGTTAAGTACCTTAAACTAGGCCCTCACCCCCCACCCCATGACTGGAAAAAGTTTTGCTCCACGTTTAGATGCCTGCCCTTTGGAGGCGTGGCTCAAGAGCTGGGCTGATGGGCCTCCCAGAGCCCCTGTTCATGGCCGTCTGACACAAAGGAGTAATGGGTTCCCTCGCTTATCGCTTGAAACCCAGCCCTTGGGCATCACCAGCCTTCCAAGGGCAGACGGCACCGGGGCCCGGCCGCCATACATACCGAGCACAGAAGCATCCGGTGCCACCAGCTCTCCAGCTCCCTCTCGAATGACATCCTTCAGCACGCCCCGGTCCCCCGAAATATCCAGCATCCTTTGACTTAAGCGCTGGTACGGAGACTTATGGGGGATGAAACACACCACCTCAGAGCCCTGGACGGGCACCCTGACTCTGGCGGCTCCAACCAACCCTTTCTCCCGAGCGCCCGGGCCCTCACCTGGCTGGAGGAGTCGTCTCTCGGCAGGACTCCCGGGTTGCGGGCGCTGCCCCCCATTTCCGCACCGCCTGCCCCTAGGCCCCGCCGCCCTATGCCCCACAGCGACGCGGTCGCCCTTTTATACCGGGTCTTCCGCGTCCAACCGTGACAATCCGCTCAGGGGTCGCGAGACGCTCATCGCTCGGCTCCAACCGCCGCCAACCGCCAGTGGGCGCTCGGGGAGCGCGCCAGACCACGTGTGCGGACACCCGGCGGATCACGTGACCGGGCACGTGGCGGGGGTGGGGTTGGGGCGCACACAGAGCGGGATCCCGCGCTACTTGAGGTCGCGTGGGGCGTGACGGGACGCCTGACGCACCACGGGACACGCGCAGGGGCGCGGGGAGCGGGACGCAGCTTGCGGCGAGGGTACAGGGAATGGGATGTGCAGGTGCTGAGGATCAGCCGCTGCGGACACGTGGCCGGCGGGACACGCTGCAGAGGACAAAGCTCCAGAGGCGGGGTGGGGGTGGGGCTGCTGGAACGGTCAGGACCACGGATGTGGGTGATTCCAACCCTCCCTCCTTCTCCCGGCTCCAGGGACTCATAAGAGGCGGATGGCACTTTGAAGTCAAACTGCGCAGTTCCTGCTAAAGCAAGGGGATGCTGGGCCTGCCCCTAGCCATCAGCAAGTCTGCTACACCTGTGTGCTCCTGGTACAAAGGGAGAACGGCCCGGGATCCCACCCGCTGCAACCTGTTCCTTACCTCCTCCCACTCTTGCCAAGTTGAGGACTGGACGCCATTGGGCGTCCCATCTCTCCTGCACCCATCTTGCCTTGACCACTGAGTCATTACATTTCGAGGTGTATCCTTGAGACCCCCAGCTAAAAACAAACAGGCCTAGATCTTTGTCCCAAGTCTCCCTCCTGGTACAGGTGCTCTCATTCCTCGTCTTCCTGGGAAAAACTTCTCAGAAGGGTTGCTGCAAAGGCTTTCTCAACTATCCTGTCTCCACCTTCTTACTCTTCATTTTCTTTTCCTCTCAATTACCACTTTCCCGGGCTTCAGGCCGCCATTCACTCGTGTTGCCAAATCCATTAGCTCCCTCTTTGTTCTCCAGTTACTGGACTCTCGGCAGCATTTGATGAAGGTGAACTGACCTTTAACTGCCTGTTTACTTTTGGCTTTTGTATTTAGTTGTGTTTTTTTTTTTTTTTTTGCCTCTTGTAACAGTTGACCACAAAAGGAATTGTTTTAAGCAATACGTTTATTTTCTCATGGGCCTAGTGGTAGAAGTCTTGACACCAGTCTTGCTGGGCTAAGATGGAGGCATTGGCCTCACTCGAGGCTTTGGGAAAGAATCCACTTCAAAACCCATTCAGATCGGTGGCTAATCCAGGCCCTTGAAGCTCTTGGCTCAAGGTCCCTGTGTCCTTGCTGTCAGCCAACAGTGACCCTTACATTTTAGAGGCTACTCTGTGGTCCTTGCACGTGGGCCCCTATACATCTCAGAGTCAGCAACAGCTTGCTTGCTGATTCCTTCTCAGGCTGAGAGGGAATATTACCTGGTTGATGTTTTTATAAGCTTGCCTCCTCTCCTGCTGCATCTCTGACTCTAGCTAGGGCATGTTCTATGTTAAGGGGCAACGTGATTAGATTGGACCCACCGTAATAATTCAGCTCCATGACTGTAATGATTACATCTTCAAAGTTCCTTTTGCCGTCTAAGGAAGCATATTCACAGATCCTAAGAATTAAGGAGGGACATCCGTGGGTTTCGCTGGAGGCCCAGATGGAAAAGAATCTGCCTGCAATGCAGGAGACGCAGGTTTGATTCTTAGGTCGGGAAGATCCCCTGGAGGAGGAGATCTTGCCTAGAGAATTCCACAGGAAGAGGGGCCTGGCGGGCTACCGTCCATGGGGTCACACAGAGTTGGACACGACTGAGCGACTAACCCACACATGTCCTTTGGGCAGTCATTCTTCCTGCCACACCTTCCTGGTCACCACACTCTCCTGATTTTCCTACCAGCCCGGCTGTCCCTTCTCAGTCATCTTCCTGTTCCTGATCTCTAAACATTAGCAGTCTCAGGGCCCTGTCTATGGACCCCCGCCCTTCTCAATTCCCAATCCCCGAGAGCCCAACCATTCCCACAGGTTTACGTATGTGATATGCCCGGCCAGCCCAGAGCCTCCCCGGGCCCCAGGGCTCCACGTGTTTGAGTCCAGTTGACTTTTCCAGTGGCTCTGAAAGTGTAGTGCTCAGACCACCAGCAGCAGTGTTACCTGGGAACGTTTGAAAACTGGGACAAAATTGGGTCCATCCCCGTACTCCTGAATCGGCATCTCTGGAGCCGGGTCGAAAAGCCTCTGTTTTAACAAGCCCTCAGGTGATTCTTAGGTCTACTGAAGTCTGCAGACTGCTGGGCTACTCAGTCGCTCCCCCTGTTCGTTCTCAGGCGTCTGACTCTGGACTCGCCCATCTGCCTTTTTCACCTTGATCTTCTTGGCATCACTGTCCATCCACCCAGATGCTCAGCTCACTATGATCCATAGTGGGCCAGAGTGATCTTTAAAAATTGTAAATCAGATCGTATTCCCTTGCTTTAAACCCCCCAATAGCTCCCACCACCCTTGAAATTAAATCCAAACCTTTGTCTTCCATGCTGCTGCTGCTGCTAAGTCACTTCAGTCGTGTCCGACTCTGTGCGACCCCATAGACGGAAGCCCACCAGGCTCCCCCGTCCCTGGGATTCTCCAGGCAAGAACACTGGAGTGGGTTGCCATTTTCTTCTCCAATTTGTCTTCCACAGTGACTGTCAATTTACATTCCCACCAATGTGCAAGAGTGTTCCCTTTTCTCCACACCCTCTCCAGCATTTATTGTTTGTAGACTTTTTGATGATAGCCATTCTGATCAGCTTCGCTGGTGGCTTAGACGGTAAAGCGTCTGCCTGCAATGTGGGAGACCTGGGTTCAATCCCTGGGTAGGGAAGATCCCCTGGAGAAGGAAATGGCAACCCATTCCAGTACTCTTGCCTGGAAAATTCCATGGACTGAGGAACCTGCTAGTCTACAGTCCATGGGGTCCCAAAGAGTTGGACACGACTAAACAACTTCACTTTATCAACTTTACTCTGACTGGTGTGAGGTGATAACTCATTATAGTTTTGATTTGCATTTCTATAATAATGAGTGACGTTGAGCATCTTTTCATGCATTTGTTAGCCATCTGCATGTCTTTGGAGAAAAGTCTGTTTAGGTCTTTTGCCCACTTTTTGATTGGGTTGTTTGTTTTTCTGGTCTTGAGTTGTATGAGCTGCTTGTATATTTTGGAAATCAATCCTTTGTCTGTTGTTTCATTTGCTATTATTTTCTCCCATTCTGAGCGTTGTCTTTTCACCTTGCTTACAGTTTCCTTTGCTGTGCAAAAGCTTTTAAGTTTAATCAGGTCCTACTTGTTTACTTTTGTTTTTGTTTCCGTCACTCTAGGAGGTGGGTCATAGAGGATCTTGCTTTGATTTATGACGAGTGTTCTGCCTATGTTTTCCTCTAAGAGTTTCATAGTTTCTGGTCTTACATTTTGGTCTTTAATCCATTTTGAGTTTATCTTTGTGTTAAACCATTGAAAGATTTTAGTAAAAATGTATTTAATAAAAATAAAAAACCTAATAATAATAATTCAATATATTGACTAAAAACTTGGACACAAAAGAATATATAGGTAATTCTGTTTATTTGCAATTCAAAACCAGGCCAGGGATTTTCCTGGTGGTCCAGTGGCTAAGGCTCTGAGTTCCCAATACAGGGGGCCCAGGTTTGATCCCTGGTCAGGGAACTAGATCCCATGTGCCATAACTAAGACCCAGCATAGACAAACAAAAAAAAGGAAACCAGGCCACATTAATCTATGATGATATGAATCAGGATAGCAGCTCCCTTTCTTAGGGGTTCTGACTCAGGGACATGTTATAAAGCCTCTGGGTGCTAGAAATGTTCTGTACCTTGATATTTAAAAAAATTGTTTATCAGTTTATTATAAAGGATGTAAATGAACAGCCAGATGAAGAGGTGTGTAGGGTGAGATCCAGAGCACAAGTTCTCGGGTTCCCATGGAACCGGGGTGCAGCACCCTCCCAGCACGTGGGTACAGTCACCAACCCAGAACCTTCTCTGTATCTTTTTTTTTTAATTACTTCGGTTTTTTTTTTTTTTGGTTGTTCTGGGTCTTTGTTGCTTTGCATGGGCTTTCTTCAGTCATGGTGAGCAGGGGCTATGCTTCATCGTGGTGCCCGAGTTTCTCGTGGCGGCTTCTCTTATGGACGGAGCACAGGCATGGGGGTGTGCAGGTTCAGCAGTGGTGGGGCATGGGCTGAGCTGCTCCGTGACACGTGGCATCTCCGCGGCCCAGGGTTCGAACCCGTGTCCCCTGCATTGGCAGGCAGACTCCTATCCACTGTAGCACCAGGGAAGTCCGGTCCTCCGTATCTTGACCTTGAGAGTGCACACACATGTATAAATTGTACTTCAAGCTTATGGTTAATATTTGTGCGCTTTATAGAAGGTATATATCAATTTTAAAATCTAGGGAAGCAAGAACATCTTCAGAATTCTAAAGAGGGAGAGATGCAGATTCAGAGAGAACTGTGTCAAAGCACGAGTCCACTCCCTTTTGGGGTCTGTGAGGTGTGAACGGGTACCCGGTCCCTCTGTCTCCGACCCTCCCCCAGGCCTGGCCAAGGTGAGTACCCAAGCGCCACCGTTATCAGAGCTGGCCGAGCAGAGGCTCCCTCCCTAGTCCCGTGATGTGGCCCAGCCTGCACCTGATTCTCAGCGACCTTGAGGGCACAGGGGCGTTTCTGGGGAAGGGGAGGAGGAAAGGGGCAGAGACTAGGTGTGCGGCCGCTATCCCAGGTCTCTGCACCTGCCGTCCCATCCCGGGGAGAAGAGAAGGCCGAGCAGATTCTGTCAGTGTTGCTGATGTGAGGCCCCGCTGGAGGGCTCGGAGGATCCTGAGAGGCCAGTGCCGGGGTCCTCCCTGGGCCACTGCTGACTTCTGGTGAGATGCTTCTCAGTCCCAATCGGTTTTTACAGGGGAGCAGGGTGGGAGCCCAGGAGACAGCTCCAAGATCCCAGCTCCTGGGCAGTATTGTTCTAAGACAGAATTCTGCTTCAGAATGGCCTGGGGGGTTTCTCTTGTAAGCACAGGTTTCTGGGGCTCACTGGAGATACGTGATGGCGTGACTCAGGAATTCTGTTGTAACTCTGCTTCCACCAGCTGCTCGCCGGTTTGAGAACTGATCTAGAAACTGGGAAAGACCTTGACTTGCTTCTGCTGCCCAGTTCTAGGTCAGGACGCCCGCCGGGCTGGAGCTGGCGTTGTTAGTGTCACTTCAGGTGACCCAGCAGGTGGCCCCGTTCATGTTTACCTCCAAATCTGAGTTTAAAATGCAGGCACCTGGACCTCCAAGTGACCACTCTTTTCATTTAAGTCCTTTGATTTAAAGATTGGAAAACAGACCCAAGGTCATCGTGGGTCAGGGCTGGAATCGAAGGCTGGCGTCCTTAACAGCCTCTCCTTTCAGGGCCCTTGGGGCTGGGGGCCAAAGGAGTGGAGGGAGCCGGCTCCAGGGAGGCCGCCCTGGGCCCCCGCCAGTTCCGTGGATGGCGTGGCAGGTGAGTGTGCTCGAGCTGGAGGACCGCCTGCAGTGCCCCATGTGCCTGGAAGTCTTCAAGGAGCCCCTGATGCTGCAGTGCGGCCACTCCTACTGCAAAGGCTGCCTGGTGTCCCTGTCCCGCCACCTGGCCTCGGAGCTGCGCTGCCCCGTGTGCCGGCGGGAGGTGGACTACAGCAGCTCCCCGCCCAACGTCTCCCTGGCGAAGGTGATCGAGGCCCTGCAGCTCCCCGGGGACCCGGAGCCCCAGGTGTGTGCACATCACCGGAACCCGCTCAGCCTCTTCTGCGAGAAGGACCAGGAGCTCATCTGTGGCCTCTGCGGCCTGCTGGGTGCCCACCAGCACCACCGGGTCACGCCCGTCTCCACCGTCTACAGCCGCACGAAGGTGGGCAGCGAGGCCACTGGGGGCCGCCCTGCATCACCAACTGCTGCCCTCCACCTCCAGCTTTCTTTTCCTCTGCTGCTCTCGTTAGATTCTTGAGCCCTCCAGGGACTTCACCCTGAGGCAGGTGAGGGCAGGGACTTAGTTTCATGCCCCGGGATGTTCCTGCACCTAGAGCTGTGCCGGGGCAGGTAGTAAATGCCCAAAATGTCTTTGTGGAATCAATGGATTCCTGTCCTCATGGACCCTTGCCTCAGAACTAGCAGGTCACCGTTTTAAAATGAATAATAATGATATCATCTTTAGTCTATTTATCTAAGGTTTATGAAGAGTGGGGTTATTGTTGTATTTATAAATTAGGAAACAGGCTCAGAGAATGCGTGAGGGTCTTAATCAAGGTCATACAGTTTGTCGGTGGCAGAGCTAGGATTCAAACCAAGGCCAGTTTTTCATTCCCCAGGCGACTGATCGAGGAAGGGCTCTTGGAGGTAAATTGTCATAGGGTACCTGGCCTGGAGTTTAGCGCTGGGGACAGGGGGAATAAGGACCAGGAATGACAAAGTTCAAGAGACAAGGGTGGGGGCGGGACAGGAAGAGGGAAGCACATCACGGTGTGTAGGCAGAGGGGCCCCTGGAAACTGCTCCCGGGATTTCCTGGCCGAGTGCTCTGGGCAGCCTTTCTTTGCCCCTTTGACCCTGGGAGTCAAGTGGGAAAGGAGCTCTAGTATGGCTCCGGGCGGCGCTGGTGTCCACGGTACAGTAGTGGGCAAGAAGCTCACCCTGCACCAGCACTCACAGTCTGGGGGTCTGACACCATCCCGAGTGTCAGGTGCTGCTGTTGAGGTTCAATACAGACAGTGGTGAGCCCAGCTGGAACATGGCTCTTGCATGGTCTTGGGTGGTCTGGGAAGGCTTCCTGGAGGAAGTGGACTGCTAAACTGAGACCTGAACCCTCAGGAGGACTTGAAGGGGAGGAAAAGCATTCCATAAAAAGAGCATGAGCAAGAGACCAGGGGGCAAACGACACGGCACATTTGAGGAATTAGACATTATTCCATTCAGCTCAAGGGGGAGTGAGTTGGGAGTGAGGGGAGGCAAGCAGGGGCCAGCTCACAAAAAGGCCTGTGTGACGTGAGAGGGATTTGGGGTTTATTAGGATGACCAGCATTGGAAGTGTTTAAACAGTCATGATGTGGCCCAATCTCTGCCTGAGAGTAGACTGGAGAGTGAGGCTGGGAATAAGAGATTGGGGGTAACCTACATGCAGGTGGTCTTTGCAGTCTGAGGCGCAGAAAAGACTGACCAGGCGAGTCTGCAGGGTGATGGGGAAGACGCTAAGAATGCCCACCAGGAGCTTCGGGGCTTAAGATTTGGGTAGAGAACCCCAAAAGGGACAGAATCCACAGAGGACTTGGGAGCACTGGCTGCATGCAGTCTCCTGGAAATTGGAAGAACAGAGCATTTTGAAGGAAGTCACTTGTGTGAAATGTCGGCTCAAGATTGAAAAGAGCCAGTCAGATTTTGCAGTAAGAATTGGTTACCTTGGCAAGAGTAGTTTTAGGGGGCTGTGAAAGGAGGAAGCAAAATTGCAGTGCAGTGAAACTGAGTCTAGTTTTATGAGCAGAGCGCTGCCCGGCAGAAAAGGAGACTTCTGGGAGCTTGTCATCTCTGACTCGGAGCTGGGAGGGTTGGACCCTAGTTTTTGGATGTGGGTTTTTGTGATCTCAAGACTTCTGTCTGTGATGCAACTAAATTCAGTTCCTTTATCAGATCTTTAAAAAAATTTTTTTGACATGGACCATTTTTAAAGTCTTTATTGAATCTGTTACAATATATTGCTTCTGTTTTATGTTTTGGTTTTTCGGCCATGAGGCATGTGGGATCTTAGCACCCAGACCAGAGATTGAACCGCGACTGCATTGGAAGGCATAGTCTTAATCACTGGACAACCAGGGAAGTCCCCTCAGATCTCTCTCATGCGTTCCTATTTCCTCCTGTGGATTGAGATCTTGAGATACTTTATTTGTGCAATCTGTTTCCTCTCACACTGGCCCAGTTGATGAGAAAGAACTAACACCATCTCTCTTTGCCTTGGGAGGGTTGCTATTGCCGCGCCCTTCTCAGACTCCTGTGAGCTCGGATGTCTTGTTATGGAGAGCAAGGACTCTGTTCCTTCATCTCCATGCTGGTTTTATTTTTTTCTCATTTCTCTTCCGGAAAGGCTCTTGCAGCCGACCATCTAAACCAAATATTCTGCACAGTCCCTGGGCACAGACCAGCTGGGCTCCCATCAAGTCGTGCAGCCAGATGGTGGTCTAGGTGGTTCTGGTGGACCCCTAAAGTTAGGCTGGATATGGGGCCAGGGCAGCCCAGAGGAAGAGAGTTTATTGCAGCCTGGAAGCCCTAAATCCAGGCTGGGCCCAAGGCTGCCAGAGATGGATTCAGGTCTTCATAGGGAGTAAAGTGTCACCAGGTATAACCCGGGCCACTGCATACACTGTTGACTTCACTTGGGGCCAGCCTTTTTGTGATAACTCTTGATCAAATGCTAATTCTGGACCTTTACCAGGTGGGTACCCTACAGGCAGCATTCCATGCAGGGAGTGTTGACCTCAGATCGACAGTCGCCCTGCATGGATGTTGTGTGGTGACTTCTGGTGGCTATAACAACGCTTAGCGTCTCTGTCAATGTCACAGAGAGGGGTGACCCTCCTCTGTCTGGGCAGTTGCTGCCGTCAGTGTGGAGTATTCTTGAATAGTCTTACCTGTTTGGGGGTCGAGGGTACCCAGGGAGCTCCCTGGTTCCACTGGGAGTGCTTGTGTTCATGGGGCTGCCCCCTGCCCTGGCCACAGGAGCTGGGAGGGTGAAGGGGTCATGGCTCATGGGGCCATGGACCGTTTGTCTCCAGGAGGAGCTAGCAGCCCTCATCTCCGACCTGAAGCAGGAGCAGAAGAAGGTAGATGAGCAAATCGCCAAACTGGTGAACAACAGGACTCGGATTGTGGTGAGTACCCCTGCCCTCGGTGCCCCCCTGCCCAGGGCCAGCCACCTCCCCTTTCCTGAAGAGCCCAGCTCCAATTTGTCCTTTACAGGAACCCACGCCTTCCCTATAAAGCCAGAATTTCAAAGCATTCCAGGCGGGGTGGGAAAAAGCACACAGGCTCCTGGGGGAATTCACCACAGTTGTCAGGGCTGTCTCCAAGTTGGCTTGTGTCCTCCACGTCCTTGGGACTGAGAGAACTCAAAGCCCAAGTCCTGGAGGTAAACAGCTTAATGCGTGGGCATGACTGCCCGGCCCCTGCCACCTGTGTCTGTTTGACCTTGACAGCCTGTGCGATGCCCTCCTGGTACCTTCAGAGCGCAGGCATGGAGAAGCTTGCTGCCCTCAGGGGCTGACCACCTTTCTTAAATGAGGAGCCCTTAGGGCTGAGAGGGTGTGGAGCCCGGGCCCTCCAGGTAGTCATAAAACAGAAGCAGAAGACCAGCGTCCTTGAGAGTCAGCTCAGTGAATCTTCCTCGCCCCGGGGAGGGAGCCAGCATCACTCCATCTGATGGAGGCAGAGTCACTGCACTGAACTGGGCGCCGGGGGCCCAGCCTCTCCCCTGCCACTGCTGCCCTCCCCGGGGGCTGCATCCAGGGACCCAGATGCAGTGTGAACACCCCCACAGGAGTCAGCCCTCGGACTTGGGGATGAGGACCGAGAACGGTCGGAAGGCCCCAGGAAGGCCGGAGCTGCCAGGCTCTGGGGACGCCGAGGTCAGCCTCGGCTCTTGCTTTGACCGGCTCCTCCCTGTCCCAGAATGAGTCCGATGTCTTCAGCTGGGTGATCCGCCGTGAGTTCCAGGAGCTCCACCTCTTGGTGGACGAGGAGAAGGCCCGCTGCCTGGAGGGGGTGGAGGGCCACACCCGTGGCCTCGTGGCCTCCCTGGACATGCAGCTGGAGCAGGCCCGGGGCGCTCAGGAGCGGCTGGTCCAGGTCGCGGGTGTGCTGGAGCAGTTTGGCACTGAGAGTCACCACGAATTCATCCGGGTGAGCGGACGAGGCCCCCATGTCCCCAAGAGCCTCCCCCTTCCTAATGGCCTCTGCACGGCCTCCTTGGTGCCCTAACCCGCCTCCCTCTTGTCTTCCAGAAGTACCACGCCATGGCCTCCAGGTATTCCCCATGCACTTCCGGAGCTGTCTTTGGCCACATTTATGAGTGTCTCCCTGTTTTGTTTGTTTTTTTCCAATTTCCCTTAGTTTTAAGGACAGCTGGGTGAACGGCTAGAGGATCTGATGGGCTGAGTTTGGTTTCCACTCCAGCTGGAGCTGGGGGCGGGGTTCCCCTGATTGAGAGGCGTGCTCTTCAAGCAGCTTATCAGAGCCACCTGGAGGCCTCTTTAACCACAGACCCCAGTCATCAGTTCTGAGTCAGCAGGTCTGGGGTGGGACCCAAGAAAACTTGCATTTCTGACAAGGCCCAGGTGATGTGATGCTACTGGTCCCAGACCTGCCCTTTGAGAGCTACTGATGCGGAGTGTTGCCGGGATGGAAGCAGGGCTCCAGATAGCAGCTGGTGGGGGGACACGATGGGGCTCTCAAGTGCACGGTCTTCTGAGTGGGGCCTCGGCCGGTTGGACCTGCACGTAGGTGATAAGGCTGGGGTACTTGGGGAGCAGCTCTGTCATCACTGTGAACCTTTGACTTCAGCCCAGAGCTCCAGCAGGCCCGGCTCTCTGAAGGTGCCTTCAGCCCCATCTCCTTCAGACCAGGCCTGCACCAGGCTGACATCAAGCTGACGGTGTGGAAAAGGCTTTTCCGAAAGGTTCTGCCAGGTGAGCACCCCCGCCCTGGGCCGCCCAGCTCCCCAGTCCTTCCATTGTATGAGGCTGGGGCAGCTGACATGAGGGCGCAGGGCTGGGCTTCCGCCAGCAGGGGGTGCTCAAGCTCAGCTCCATATTTAAGTGGTGAGTGGGGTGAGTGGTTTAATTTCTGAGGCTTGGTTTTCCTGTTTTAAAAAAAAATTTGGCTGCGCTGGGTCTTAGTTGCAGCTTGTGGGATCTTTGAGCTGCAGCCTGTGGGATCTAGTTCTCTGACCGGGGGTCGAACCCCTCCCCTCACCGCCTGCATTGGGTGCTCAGAGCCTTAACCACTGGACCGGCAGAGAAGTCCCTGAACCTCAGTTTCCCCATGTATAGTCCCTGAGCCTCAGTTTCTTTGTCTGTAAGGAGCTCACCTTGCTGGGCTGTGTATTCTAAATAGAAGTGTGCAATTTGTGTGCTCAGTCATGTCCAGCTCTTTGCAACCCCATGGACTGTAACCTGCCAGGCTCCTCTGTCCACGGCATTGCCCATACTGGAGTGGGTTGTCATTTCTTACTCCAGAGGATCTTCCTGACCCATGGATCAAACCCGGGTCTCCTGCATTGGCAGGCGAATTCCTTACCACCTTGCCACCTGGGAGGGTATGTGTGGTTTAATGCTTAATAAATGGCAGGTGCTGCTTTGCCAAAAAATAACTCAAGACATTTAACTCCTTCATTACCAGCATATGAGGGAAATCACTTAGACTGATTTCACCCAACAAAGGCAAAAACAGGATTGCTATAAGAGAAGGAGAAGGGGGACTTCCCTGGTGGTCCAGTGGTTAAGCCTGCTCTCCCAATGTAGGAGGCCTGGGTTCAATCCCTGGTCAGGGAACTAGATCCCATGTGCCACAATTAAGACTCAGGGAAGCCAAATAAATATATTTTAAGAAAAGGGAAGAAAGGGGAGAGAAAAAAGACCTGCAGATAATCTCTGAACCATGAATGTTTGCACATTTTAGATAGAGACAGGTCAGCTGACAGCACAGAGGTCATTTGGGATAGTTTGTCCTTGACTGGGCTGCTGGCATACCCACAGAAGCCACTGCAGTTGTTAGAATCTCCAGAAAATCTGGGGAGCGGAGCTAAGGCGCCCACGTGACAGGCCATCTCCCAGGTCCTTCCATCGGCACCTCTGCCTTAATCAGGCCACCCTCACCGTGTTCCTGGCTGGAACACCTGGGCTCACAGTGGCCCATTCTCCACCCTTCAGGCATCACTTGCTGCTTCAGAGAATCGGGGTTGCCTGCTCCAGCCCTACCCCTTCCAGGCCCTGTTGATACAGGGATGAGGGACACGGTTCTTCCAAGAAGCTCAGGGCTTCCCGCTGGCCTCCCTTGGGCAGGGCTGGCTGCCTTCTGCGCGGCTTGAACACACCCCCACTCTGATCTCCTCCAGCCCCGGAGTCCCTCAAGCTGGATCCGGCCACGGCCCACCCGCTCCTGGAGCTCTCCAAAGGCAACACGGTGGTGCAGTGTGGGCTCCTGGCCCAGCGGCGCGCCAGCCAGCCCGAGCGCTTCGACTACAGCACGTGCGTCCTGGCCAGCAGGGGCTTCTCCTGCGGCCGCCACTACTGGGAGGTGGTGGTGGGCAGCAAGAGTGACTGGCGCCTGGGGGTCATCAAGGGCACGGCCAGCCGCAAGGGCAAGCTGAGCAAGTCCCCGGAGCACGGCGTGTGGCTCGTTGGCCTGAAGGAGGGCCGAGTGTATGAGGCCTTCAGCTGCCCCCGGGTGCCCCTGCCCGTGGCGGGCCACCCCCACCGCATCGGCATCTACCTGCACTATGAGCAGGGGGAGCTCACCTTCTTCGACGCCGACCACCCCGACGACCTGCGGCCACTCTACTCGTTCCAGGCTGACTTCCAGGGCAAGCTGTACCCCATCCTGGACACGTGCTGGCACGAGAGGGGCAGCAACTCCCTGCCCATGGTGCTGCCCCCACCCAACGGGCCCAGCCACCTCTCCCCACTGCAGCCCACCAAACTGTAAGGCTGCTTTTCCGCTTGGCATGGGGGCTTGAGGGGTCCTGCTGACTCCGGTGAGCGAAGGCAATGACTTCGTTGTTTGGGGAGGTCTTCGCCTGGGTGCCCCCAGAAACATTTATTGTTGGGAGAATAACTATGGTAGCCAGGGACATGTTTATCAACCTCTATCTGGGCTATTAACCTGCTTATTAACCAGCAGTCGGGCCTTGGGGTCCAAGGATCAAGCTGCGCTTCCCTTGTGCATGCATGCTCAGTCACTTCAGTCATGTCCAACTCTTTGAGACCCTGTGGACTGTAGCGCGCCAGACTCCTCTGTCCATGGGGATTCTCCAGGCAAGAATACTGGCATGGGTTGCCATGCCCTCCTCCCGGGGATCTTCCCGACCCAGGGATCAAACCCACGTCTCACATCTCCTGCATTGGCAGGCAGGTTCTTCCCACTTGTGCCACCTGGAAGACCAGGCTTCCCTTAGCCCCTCCTAACCATGATCACTCTTCCCCCTGAGGGTGGAAACACGCCCACACATAATTCCCCCATCACTGTGAACTTTAAGGATAATAAAATAGACGCTATTTCTTCCTTGTCAAATGATTTGCAGTGATCAGTTGCCACACGTGCATGCTGCTTTATGGTCGGGTCTTTAAAAGCAGCTCCAGCCTCTGGTGGGGCCACATCTCACAGCCACGAGCCCTTTGATTTCCACACCATCCTTTCTGGCGTGGGCAACAAGGCCTACATGAGCTGCTGCCTTTGGCTAATCTTCCTCCTGCTGTCTAAGTAATAATCAAAAGCTGTTTCTCGTCTCTTTTTTTGAAAATTTTAAGAATTGGTTAATTTTTTTGGCTGCGCCGGGTCTTCATTGCTGTGCGCATGCTTTCTCTAGTTGCGATGGGCAGGCTTCTCACCGTGGTGGCTTCTCTTGTGGAGCATGGGTTCTAGGTGCATGGGCTCAGTAGTTGGGGTTCCTGGGCTCTAGAGCACAGGTCCAGGAGTTGTGGTGCACAGGCTTAGTTGCTCCATGGCATGTGGAGTCTTTCAGATCAGGGATCAAACCTTGTGCCCTGCATTGGCAGGTGGATTCTTAACCACCGGACCACCAGGGAAGTCCTGCTTGTTGTCTCTTGGTCAGCTGCATCTGTCGGGCCTTGGCCTTGGTTGCTGCATGCTTGACACCTTCCAGACTTGGTGTCTGATTGTGTAGCTCTTCCTTCAGTTTCACGACTCTACCTCTGCTCTCCATCCTGCGTGGTCCAGGGGCCTGGCCTTGCTGGAATGCACATCTTTCTGGCTTCCTGTTGGGTTCAGCTGATGGGAGGGGCTGGCAGAAGGGAGTTGGAGGTACTTATTTTCTCGCTTTTCCGCCTGCTGGTCTATGCATTGCAGGGTCCCCCTCTCTTTGTAATTCTTCCTCTATTCCTGGTGGTGAACAGCGCTGTTGCCAGCCCTGAGTTCTGCGCCATCACCCGTCGGCCTCCTCACCTCTGACCGTTCTTTTAAGAAAATTCCCTTCTTTAAACTCTCCTCGGCGACTCCCTTGTGTGCACCACCCTGCCTTCAGCCAGACCATGATGGCATACTTCTACACCCATTTAATAAATCCTCTCTTTCAATTGGCTAACCGGAGTATTTGTACTTGCAACAGAAAGACCTTAACTGATACACATCTAATATGCAAAAGACAGAGGGAAGAATAATTAATTCTTCGTGTGAAATTGGCATTTAAACTGAAAGAAGTGGAACACTGGCAGAGAAGCACCTGCAGGGATCTAGGTTCAAAACAGATGATGCTGCAGCGGGGGCAGTTCCCTGGTGGTCCAGTGGTTAAGACTCTGCCTTCCAATACAGGGTGTGAGGGTTCGATCCCTGGTCCCTGGTCTGGGAAATAAGATCCCACATGCCGTGCAGTGCAGCCAACAAAACAAAATGGGATGCTGCAGTTGAGATAGGAGATGAGGGTAGGGGTTGGTTGGGGTGGAGGGTGTGCAGCTATGCCACTTTAGTGTATGTTAACTTTGTCCTGTACGAACAGTGTGGAAGTGGGTGAGTCTGCCCCAGGGGAGAAAATATCAGACTGATGGAAAGGAGGTCAGAGAATGGAACGCCAGAACCTAGGGGAGCAACTTAGGCAGGGTGGCCAAGGAAACTTAGACCTTGGCAGAGAGATGGGAGGGAATGCCAGCAGAGGAGGTCATAGAAGCCAAAGCTTTCCAACAAAGAAGGTGTTTCAACAGTGCCATGAAACCCCAGATTCAGATTCTGCGCTCCCACTGCAGGGGGTTGGAGCAGTGGTCAGGGAACTAAGAGCCCACACGAGGTGCAGCAATCAGTGGATTTAAGTGTGAAATGATGAAGCCATAGATGATTTCTATATTGTACAGATGTGAGGTGGTTTTCAAGTGTGACATCAAGGGCAGAAACCATAAAGGTAAATATTTTTAAAGTGAGAACTTCATGGTGTCCAAAAAGATTATAAACCACATTAAAAAAACACACAATGAACTGGAAAAACGGCAAAACCTAAGATAAGAGGTATATATTATTAATATATAAAGGGCACTAAAAGACCGTAGAGGGGTGAGCAAAAAACATCTACATGTCATAATAGAAGAAATACAAACGACCAATAACGGGAACATGTTTAACCTGAATCACAGAGATTAAAACATCAATAAGATCTCACTGTTTGCCTGTGATATCGGCAAGGATTGAAAGAAAAACGCAAAGAGCTCCGAAGAAGTGGTCAGCCGGGTCTCTGCGTCGGCCTCCAGACCCTTGCAGGAGTGTGAACTGCCACACGCCCCGGGACCAACTGAATGGGTACTGGGACTTCCGGCTCCGGAACGCCCGTGCCCTCTGACCCCGGAAGTGAGGTGAGGCTGTGCGGAGCCGCGCGCGCTTCGCGACAGAGCCGTAAAGGCGCGCGCGCGGGCGCGGAGCATGGCGGTGTACTCGGCGGCGGCGGCCGTGCTGGCCGGCGTGGAGAGCCGCCAGGGTTCGCTCAAGGGGCTGGTGTACGCCAGCAACTTCCAGGTAGCAGGGTTCGGGGTTCGTGCCCGGGAGGGGGCCCCCGGCAGGGGGCTAGCTCGGCCCGGCCCGCGTCTCACCTGGGTCCTCTCGGCCGAGCGCAGAACGTGAAGCAGCTGTACGCGCTGGTGTGCGAGACGCAGCGCTACTCCGCCGTGCTGGACGCCGTGATCGCCAACGCCGGCCTCCTGCGCGCCGAGAAGAAGCTGCGGCCGCACCTGGCCAAGGTAACAGGAGGCTGCGTGCTAAGTCGCTTCAGGCGTGTCCGACTCCGTGCGACCCCATGGACAGCAGCCCATCAGGCTCCTCTGCCCACGGGATTCTCCAGGCAGGAATACTGGAGTAGGGTGCCATCTCCTCCAGCAGGAGGGTGAGCCTCTCCTAACCTTAGGGTCTCTGCTCCGTCGCCGTCCACTGTGTGATGCTAGCAAGTCGCTCCTCCGAAATGAGGAGGCGCAGCCCCTCTCTGTTTTATGAATTGAGAGGAGGTGCACAGGCTTTAGAAGGCAACGGCACCCCACTCCAGTACTCTTCTCTGGAAAATCCCATGGACGGAGGAGCTTGGTGGGCTGCAGTCCACGGGGTCGCTAGGAATCGGACACTACTGAACGACTTCACTTTCACTTTTCCCTTTCATGCATTGGAGAAGGAAATAGCAACCCACTCCAGTGTTCTTGCCTGGAGAATCCCAGGGACGGGGGAGCCCAGTGGGCTGCCGTCTATGGGGTCGCACAGATTCGGACACGACTGAAGTGACTTAGCAGCAGCAGCACATGCTTAACTTTGAGTCTTGTGTGAAAGATCGAGAACAGAAGACAGAATGTTGATAGCGCAGCAGGCTCTGTTTAGGTGAAATGAAAAGGTGGTGTCGACAAGGGAGGAGGGTTCAGATACAGAGCTTTTCCTGGTGAGAAGCCATGGGAAAGGGGTTCGGGACTGGGAAGTCAGGCACCAGGTTCAAATCGTGTACCTGTCCGTTAATTTCTTGTGGCTCACTTTTAGCCATTACTATCTTGATAGGTGGTCTGTTTAACTCTTCCAGTTCCAGCACTGTGGAGTTCCAGGATATTCACACTCAAGGTTTTCTTGCCTCCTTTCTCCATCCCAGGTGCTAGTATATGACTTACTGCTGGGAAAAGGCTTTGGAGGGCGTGGGGGCCGATGGAAACCTCTGCTGGAGCGGCACCAGGCCAGGCTGAAGGCTGAGCTGGCGCGGCTCAAGGTTCGTCAGGGTGTGAGCCGAAACGAGGACCTGTTGGCAGTGGGACCCAAGCCCGGCCCAGGTGAGCTGGGAGGCGTTGTGGAGGTGGGGGATAGCGAGTGGGCCCGGCTCCTGCTCACTCACTGCTGATTGCTTCCTAGCCTCCCAGGTGCCTCGATTTGTGCGAGTGAACACTCTGAAGACCTGCACTGAGGATGCCATTGATTATTTTAAGAGACAAGGTTTCTCCTACCAGGGTCAGGCTTCCGGGTGAGTTTGGAACCCTGCCTGAGCATGGAATGGGCTTCCCAGGTGGCTCAGTGGTTAAGAATCAGCCTACCAATGCAGGGGATGCAGGTTCAGATCCTTGGATCGGGAAAATCCCCTGGAGGAGGAAGTGGCAAATCACTCCAGTATTCTTGCCTGGAAAATCCCTTGGACAGAGGAGCCTGGCGGGCTGCAGTCAATGGGGGTCACAGAGTCAGACACGACTGAGCATGGAACGCTGCATTAAATAGAAGTGACTAGAGTAGGCGTCCTTGTCTTGTGCCTGGTTTTAGAGGAAGAACTTTCAGCCTTTCCCCATTGAGTGTGACGGGAGCCATGGATTTGTCATATACAGACATTATTATGTTGGTATATGTTCCTTCAGTACCAAGTTTGAGGAGAATTTTTATCATGAGTGGATGCTGAATTTTTTCAGATGCCTTTTCTGCATCACCCTCATGAGATGGTCATGTGATTTTTGTCCTGTTCACGGTGTATCACACATTGATTACTTCGTGGATATGGAACCATCCTTGCATCCCTGACCTTGGCATCTTGTGCATCCCTTGTTTTAACAGATGTCACTATTATGCAGAAACTGAGTTACTGTACATGCTTCCCTTTTGTCTAGTCGTTTACTACTTTGGCATCTCTGTCCGTTCTTCTGGATGCTGCCTGGGTTTAAGCATCATATCCTGTCGTGATTGGCACGAGAACCCTCAGCTGGTCTCCCCATGTCCAGACTTGCTTGTCATGCTCGTCCTCTTTGTGTTGGCTGCAGAAAGTTCTGAACCCAGATATGATGCTTTAGTCCCTCACTGAAAACCCTTGGCCCTCCGCTGGGCTGTGCCCCCCGCCTCCTTTCCAGTCTGCCCCGCCCCATCCCTGCACTCTGCTGCCTCCTGTTCTGTCCTTTCCGCGGCCTCCTCTCCCTCACTCGCCTTCATCTGTTGCAGATGTCTCCCTGTCGCCCTTCAGTGTGTCGCTTCGAGACCAGGGTGGTAGAGAATGGCTGTGTGTAGGTTTGGATACCAGCTCTGCTACTTGGGCTTCCCTGGTGGCTCAGACGATAAAGAATGTGCCTGCAATGTGGGAGGCCTGGGTTTGATCCCTGAGTTGGGAAGATCCCCTGGAGAAGGGAATGGCTCCCCACTCCAGTATTCTTGCCTGGAGAGTTCCACGGACAGAGGAGCCTGGTGGGCTACAGTCCATGGTGTCTCAAAGAGTCAGACACGACTGAGGGACTCACTTTTTCTTTCTACTGCTGCTGCTAAGTCACTTCAGTCGTGTCCGACTCTGTGTGACCCCATAGACGGAAGCCCACCAGGCTCCCCCATCCCTGGGATTCTCCCGGCAAGAACACTGGAGCGGGCTGCCATGTCCTCCTCCATTCTTTCTGCTACTTGTTAGCTTTCTCATCCTAGTTGTCGTTCTCTAGTTATTCTCTCATGTTTTCTACATGGGTCAAGTGAATGGACAGTGCTTCTCCATAGTTTAGAGAACAAAGTTTTCACCTCAGCTCCTCAGGGTACTAATTCATCCGTCAGGAATCAGCTCAGTACTCAGTACCTCCCTGTACCAGGCCCCTCTCCCCAGGGTTATGTTCTGATAGTACTGGCTGTTGCGAGCCTAATGTGTGTGAAACCTTTTCCTACGAGGTTTGCATGTCATTTAATCCCCACCTACCGTTTTCCAGAGGTACAGAGGCTGAGGTGCCCATGCCTCCACCTCTGGGATCCTCTGGGCACAGAGTCTGGCCTGAGAATCCCATTCTCTTTAACTGTTGCCTCTAGCTTATCAGCGTGTTAATATACTCATAGCAGTTTTAAGCATCTGTCGCATCAATAAGCAGTCAGGTGATGTGTGAAGTGCCTGGCTGGTACCTGGCACGGAGGGATGCATAAAATGTGGAATAAGCAGTTCATATTCCCTGGCAGCCTCGAGGACATCAGGGCCCTCAAAGGGAAGTGTTTTCTCCTGGATCCCTTGCTGCCAGAGTTGCTTGTGTTTCCTGCCCAGACAGATCTGCATGACCATCCACTGTACCAAGCCGGTCACCTCATCCTGCAAGACAAGGTAGGGAGGAGGGGTGGAAAGGGGGGAAGCAGGTGGGGAGGGGTCAGCCTGGGGCCTCCGTTCACCGGGCCCCGTGCTCTGCGTCGCCAGGCGAGCTGCCTCCCGGCCGCGCTGCTGGCCCCGCCCCCGGGCTCCCACGTCATGGATGCATGCGCCGCACCGGGCAATAAGACCAGTCACCTGGCCGCTCTTCTGAAGAATCAAGGGTGAGTGCCGTGGGCAGACAGGAGTGGGGTGGGATCTGATCTCGAGCTGTGTAGGAAGAGGTGAGGAACACCTACTCCAGGAAGTCCTGCGGGCTGAAAGGAGGCCTTGCCTTTCAGTGTTTCCTTCTGGACCTAGGGCGGTTCCCTGAGCTTCCCAGTGGGCGGCAGGTATGAGATGTGAGTCCCTGAGCCCCCGGAGCACAGAGCCCAGGCCAGCTATTTCTGACCACTGAGCTTTTTAATTTAGAATTTAAAGACATTTAAATAGCCTGTGTGTCCTGACTTCAAGTACATGTTACTGTGTCCGTTAAGTTCTCAGTTCACTTCAAGTCTGCCCTCCTCCCTAGGAAGATCTTCGCCTTTGACCAGGATGCCAAGCGACTGGCGTCTATGGCTACCCTGCTGGCCCGGGCGGGGGTCTCCTGCTGTGAGCTGGCCGAGCAGGATTTCCTGGCAGTCTCGCCCTTGGACCAGCGTTATTGTCAGGTCCAGTACATCTTGCTGGATCCCTCCTGTAGTGGCTCTGGTGAGATGGCAGGGAGCATGGCCCAGGGCCCCATGGACCCAGGGCAACATTTGGAGCATGAGGGGTGGTCGGGTGTCCTGGCCTGAGGTTTGGTTCCTGTGACCCTTGGCAGACGTGCTCACCTGGAAGCGGGACGTGCTCTGCCAGGCTGGCTGTTATGAAAGCACTCTTCCTTAGGGATGCTCAGCAGACAGCTGGAGGAGCCTGAGGCTGGCACGCCGAGCCCGGAGCGCCTGCGCGCGCTGGCTGCCTTCCAGGAGCGGGCGCTGAGCCACGCACTTACCTTCCCCACCCTGCAACGCCTTGTCTACTCCACGTGCTCCGTCTGCCAGGAGGAGAACGAAGACGTGGTGCAAGCTGCGCTGCAGCAGAGCTCAGGGGCCTTCAGGTAGTGGGTGTCCACCTGGGCCTGGGAGGGGCCGCCTCTGACCTAGACGCCCACCCCAATTCCTGCCTGCAGGCTGGCTCCCATCCTCCCCTCCTGGCCGCACCGAGGCCTCGGCACTTTTCCAGGCGCTGAACACTGCCTCCGGGCCTCCCCCGAGACCACACTCACTGGTGGCTTCTTCATCGCAGTGCTTGAACGGGTAGAGGTGCCGAGGTGAGTGACCGGGGGGCCTCCCTGGAAGAGGCTGGAGGACTGGGGCACATCTCACTCCCTCTACTTTTCTTCTAGCTCCGTCTCACAGGCCAAAGCAGCAGCCTCAGAGCTGACACCCAGCCCAGCCCCAAAGAGGAAGAAGAGGCGGCGGAAAGCGGTGGCTGCCCCCGGCACACAGCCCGGCAAGTAGCGGGTGCGCAGAGCGCCGACTCCTCTCAGGCCCTCAGCCCCAGGTGGCAGTCTGGTTACGGTTGGAGGAAGAAGACTGGGAACCCCGTTCCTCCAGCTGGAGGGAGATGGGACACTCCTCTGCTTTGAGTCCCTTCCCTGGGCTGTGCTTTTGCGGGTGAGACGCACTGCTGCTCACAAAAATAAAACGCAGGACATGGTCTATGATAGATCACAGTTTTTTTATTCTTAATGACATAAGCAAGGAGAAAAATCTCACATTCATACTAAAAATTCCAACTAGACTCACAGGAATTCAGTCTTCGTTTATAATGGAAAGTCCCAGCCTCCCGTCCCTGTCCAGTGCACGTACGTGTCCACACCCACATTCACGCGCTCACACTCGGGGCGGGGGGCTCCTGGACCAACTGTCCCGCCTGTGTAGCTGAGGTAACCGAGCCGAGGGTCTACCTTCCGTGAGGTATAGGCAGCAGCCTGATTTCTAGACCCATGCCCGCCCCCTCCCGTCCAAGCAGGTACCCGGGACTCACGCCCCCTTCAGCTCCACACGAGCTCTCAGGGTGGGGAGGCGTGTCCCCCGCCACGAACCATTCACCCTCAGTCACAAAGGGGAGGGGACTAGTTACACCTACGTCACATTATTCATAAAATAAGAATTAACATCTGTTTCCAGAAGGAGCTCAAGTCCCTCAGGAATGCTGCCGGGACAGCATCTGAGCCTCTTCTTCACACAGGCATAACTTAACTCTACACAACTAATCTCTAGTCAAATAGCATTTATACTGAACCACCTCAATGAACCAAGCTTGAAGGAATTTAAAAGGCAATTTAGCTTAAATACAAAAATAAATTTTTATTGTTAAAAAATGTTTAAATATTTTTTTTTTCTTTTAATTTAGACACACGCATTCATACTTCTCCCAAAGAGGATGGGCATGGCAGCAAGGCTCATGGGCCTGGGGTAGGGGATTTGGGAACAAAGGGAGAAAGGAAGGGATGGAGGGAGTAAGAACAATTTTAAAATGCGGTTCATTCATTTAGGGTTATCTAACACACTACGAACAGTGAGGTTAGGTAGGTGGGAAAGAGCGAGCACAGGGCAGAAGCCTTGGCTTCCCCTTGGCCCCATCCTCCTGGGCTGCCAGCCCTTAAAAGTCGAAACACCATGTAAGAATTCAAGACTCGGCACTTGTAGCCGTAGAGTGGTGCCACTTTCCACACTCAATTAGCGAGGCCCCAGAAACTTGAGAAACAGTTAAGTCCGGCACTACCAACATGCCGCCACTCATACAATTCAATTCTTCCTCCAAACTCGATTCAAAGAGCAATAGACATGAGCATCAGACAAAAGAACACAGGACAAAGCTTTAAACAGACGATCCCGGAGAGGCAGACAGGCCCAGTGAGGCCAACGGGGATGGTGGGTGAGGAGACAACTGAAAGCAGCGGGGTGGGGTGGCTGTGTGTGTGGGGTGTGTCCTGCCTGTGCCAAGAGCTTCCCTCTCCCGGAGGAGGTACCACCCCTGGGTCTGCCAGGCTAACAGTCTTGAGCCACCAAGCTTTGAGGGGCCAAACTGGCAGAGCGGGATGGGGGTGAAAGGTCGGCTCGGACTTGGCAGGAGGAAGTGGGATAGCAGGAGCTGCACCTGCTGGGGTCTCCAAGGCAAAGCTAGACTCAGGATCATTTTAAAAGGACTCGACCCTGCAAGGAACCAGTGAGGGATGAAGCAGCAAGAAGTGGGGAAACAGAGTTCCCTCATGGGACTGGTGGGGGAAAGCCACCTACACAGCTAGGCCAAGCTGGTGCGGCTTCGGGGATGGTCCACCCCAACCCATCAAGTGCACAGAGGTGCAGGTGGCGGGGCCTGACCTGCTGGCCTCCAGCCAAGGTGGCTCTCGGGGAGAGGGCGGGCAGGGGGCTGCCTGCCTGAGCTTACATACTACACGGGCGTCGGGGAAGGAAGTGGACAGTATGTACAGATGTTTCCTTAGTTCTCTCCAGCTTCACCAGTTCAACTGTTCAAGTAAGGTAACAGGCTTCTGCCCTGCCACATCCCTCCCCCCATGACACCCCCAGACCTGGGGCTTCTGCTTCCTGAAAGAGGGAAACAGCCCTGACGCTGCCACTACCTCCCTGGGGGCTGAAGCCAGAGGTCTGGGGTTGGTCTGCTTTATGGAACTAGAAGGATCAGAGGCTCTTCCTAGCAGGTGCCGAGGTCCAGATTTGGGCAAGGTGGGGTGGGGGGCTGGGTGAGGGACGAAGGCTATTTCTTGCGGGTGTGCTGCCTCCGGGCCTGCAGCCGCTGTCGAGCCCCTGGGGTCTTGGATCCCGCACCAATGGAAAAGGAAGGGGCTGTCGATCCTGAAAAGATTCAACAAGATCTCATCAGGGTGGCTGGGACCCAGGAGCACTTCTCTAAAGAACACTGGGCACTGGAAAAAGGCAATCCCTCTGGGAGAGGCACTGGTTAAAAACACAAAATCTCAAGACCACAGATCGTCTGGGAACAAGGCCTGACCAGCATTTTCACCTGGCTTCCGAGTGGTCAGTTGCTCAACTCCAAACGTGGGCGGTGCTGGATTCCTGGACTGGCCTCAGACAGCTGGGTGCTGCCAGCCCGCCCCACCCGACCCCTTTTCAGAGGAGACAAGATCACACTGGCCACTTACCGAAAGGTCCGACTCCGACAAAGCCTTGGGCAGGTGTTGAGGACGTCCCAAAGGAGAGGCTGCTGCCAGCTGCGCCTACCCCAGGGGCTGGGGTGTTCTGACCGAAGGTGGGTGTGGAGGTGCCTAGGATGGAGAGAGACAGAGAGCTATATGGACCAGGCTGGGGAGCAGAGGGGAAGGAGCCTCGAGGGAGCTCGGCTCCTGGCAGGGCCTTCCTGAAGGACACCTGGGCTCTGGGTCCCCCCAACAGAAGGACAGCACCGATCTTCACACCGGCTATCCCGGGCGAGCCTCCCAGCTGGCAGGGCTGGCTTTTGGCTCCCACGGCAGGGCTGGCTTTTGGCCACCTGAGGAGCAGGGCCCCTGCATTCCCTCAGGCAGCAAACCCAGCTCAGGGGCCGACTCAGTGGACCTCCGCCTTTAGCCTGAGCCCGATCACCTGCCCCCCGTCAGGACTAGATGCGTGATGTCTCTCCTTGTCCACTTGTCCTCCCCCCTCCGCCCTGTGGGTCCCCTAAGGCCCACTGGGACTCCCACCAGTCCTGCTGTCCCTTCAGCCCGACCTTTTCTCACATAGGGGTAGGCTGACTACGGGGACTGGGGGGGTGGAAGGCAGATTTCTGCCACTCAGGCTTTCCCTCCCCTCCCAACTCCCACCTTGTTACCACCACTGCTCCAGACCCCACTCCACCACGGGCACTGACTCTGCGCCCACCTCCGCTCAGCCTCCCGGAACACCCAGCTACCACCCCTCCCTCAGTGCATGCTTCAGATTCAGCAGGCTGGCTTCACCAGCTACCACTTAGTTTAGGCCTACATCTCACGACTGAACGTGGCTGGGAAAACAGTGCTGGCGGGCCTCACTCACAACCACACTGTGAGGGTATGATGCCACCTACAATCCAACACCATCTCCCGGCTCCGAAGTGACTACTCGGGAGGTCCTACAGGGCCCTCTCACACCTGCCTCCACACACACCCCAACCCTCCTCGTCACAAACATTCTCGGAGATTAAGTCTGTTACTTTCTCAGAAAGGTGTTCCTCTGCACTCAGTAATCACACGTTTCACCAAAAAACCGATACTGTATGGCCGCATTTAACGCCCGTCTCTTCACTATCACGATATAAAGCTCCAAACGAGTGGACGCTGCCCCATGAGCCAAGTCAACTTGTGATCATACCTCCAAACACAGGTTTGCTGTCAGGCGTGCTGGTCACATTGAAGGCAAAGGATGTGGTCTGGTTGGGCGCGCCCAAGCTGTTTTGACTCAAGCCTCCCCCAAAAGGAGCTGTGCTGCCAGTGGTCCCACTCTGTCCTGCCCCGAAGCCGAATGCTCCAGAAGCAGCGCTGGTGCCTGGGGTGGCCACACTCATCCCAAAGGCCCCGCTCCCAGCCGGGGCAGCCGGTCCCCCAAACGTGAAGGGCGACGGTGTTGTGCCGCCGAACACTGAGCCGCTGGTCCCGCTGCTGGTGGTCTGGGTGGTAGCGCCAAAGCCAGAGGTGGTGGCCGCACCAAAGGAGAAAACAGCTGTGGTGCTGCCAAAGGCCGGCCGGGTGCTGGCGGAGGTGCCAAAGGCGGATGGTGTGGCTTTTAGACCGCCGAATGCTGGCTGCGTGGCACCGCCGAACGCTGGCTGGGTTGGGGTTGGCGCTGGGGTTGCAGTTGGGGCTGGGGCTGCAGAGTTTCCGAAAGTGAAAGAGCTGCCAAAGCTGGGCACGAGAGCCGGCTTGGCAGCCCCCTGCGGCTGCCCTTCGGTGGCCCCGAAGGTGGGCTGGGGGTTGGCACCCGGGTAGGATGGGAGAGGAGGCTTGGCGCCCGAGGCGAAGGGAATGTTGAAGGCTGGGGTGGCGGTGCTGCTGAACGTTAGCGTGGGCTGGCCGGTGGTGGCCGGGGCGGAGGTGCTGAGGCTGCTACCAAAACCACTGAAGCCAGTGCTGCTGCTGCTGCTGCTGCTGGGGGCTGTCTGAGGGGCACTGGGAAGCGACTGGCCAAAGGTGGTGACTGATGTGGCGGCGGGCATGGCGGGAGGCTTGCCAAATTGGAATATGGAGCCCCCAGTTGGGGTGAAGCTGGCACCAGAAGTTGGGGGAGCTCCAAAGAGGAAGGGCTGGGAGGCGGACGCAGTGGTGCTGGTCACGCTGCTCAGGCTGCTGGTCACGCTGCTCACACCGAAGCAGAATGCGGGCTTTGGAGCGGAGTCTGTGGAGGTGCTGGCCGTGGTCACGGATGTCACTGTGGAGGTGGCAGTGGCCTGGCCGGTGGAGAGCGGGGCACTCGTGGCAGTGGCCTGAGCAGCTGTTTGCTTGAAGAAGGGTGCTAGCCCAGGCACAGATGTGGGTGGCCCCACGCTGCTGAAGATCGGCTTAAAAGTTGGGGCTGTGCTGCTGCTAGTCGTGGGGAGGGCCGAGCTGGAAGATGCCACGGCCGTGACTGTGGAAGGGCTAGAGGGCAAGGGATCCCCACTCTCGCTTTTCGGGGGGGCCACAAAAATGGGCTTGAATGTGGGTGATGCTGAAGACATAGCAGGGGCTACAGAGGCAGGAGGGTTAGCAGCTGGGGTGCTCAGCATTCCAAACAGGATACTCTGCTTGGGGCTGGGAGGTGGGGTGGACAGGGCCTGGGATTTGGCAGATGTCTCAGCCGAAGCGGCTGGAGGGGACTTGGTGGCATCGGTGACGGGTCCTGCGGGAGAAGCCGGGGTCAGCCCCAAGACAGCAGTGGTGGATCTGGAGTCGGAGGAGGTGGCTGGAAGGGCTCCTGACTGTGAGGAGCTCAGAGACGCCAGAGGACTGGGTGTCTTCGGGGGTGAATCAACCACAGTGGTGGTCACTCCAGCAGGCTCTGGGAAGAAGAGTGGAGAAAGCGAATTTGGAATACTTCAGATGTGACAGTGCTTAAAGCCCAGCACAGTGCTCGGGATTCAACAGTCAACAATTATGACTAATCCATATTACAGAACTTTAAAGTGTTCATTCCTGAAAACAGGCCAGTGTTCATAATCTCTACCCTTCACAAATCATAAGAAAGATTTCAGAGGATAAAACGTGGGCCCCGTTGGGGATTACATGTATAGAAGCGAAGAAAATTCCAATCACCTGAACTTACTTACGTCCAGTTAATAATCTAGATACACCTTATACAGCTAATAAAGATGCACTGTACCATATTCACCCACCAGGCACAAGTAGAGAGCATATAACCATGAAGGAGGAGAGGGTCTCTGACCACGAGCCAGGTACTCAGAGCCCCTGAATGCCTGACACATTCTACGACATGATAAAGTGCAGCAGAGTGTGTGTATATGCAGTGCCAAGAAGGCTGAACAGCAACAGACCTTGGAAACTTCGGGAAGAATAATGGTACCTCGTGTTGTGGGATAAGACATCCTAACCATGTGATCACTGACACTTCCAGGACACCTCACGAAGTCAGCATTATTTTCTCATCTTACAGATGATGACAAACAAGGCTCAGAAGAGCTGAGGGACTGGGTTTCAAATCAAGAGCTACTTGGCGACCAAAACTAAGCTGCCTCCCTCAGCTCTGAGTGTTGCAGCCCTTCCCTAAAACTGATGACAGCTTCTAAAGCTCTTAAGCCTGCACCAGCTCTGGTAGAACAGGGTCAACCTTTAAAACAATTTCCAGGAATTGATGAGCACGGTGTTTTTACTTCTTTAAAATTTTTGTTATTAAACCACTCTGCTGTGCTGGGTCTTTGTTGCTGCACGCGGGATTTCTCCAGTGGCTGCGAGTGGGGGCTACCCTCCAGTTGCGGTGCGTGGGCTTCTCACTGTGGTGGCTGCTTTTGCTGTGAAACAGGGGCTCCAGGCACCCAAGTTTCAGCTCGTGTGGCTCACAGGTCCTAGAGCACATGGACTTAGCTGCCCTGCAGCATGTGGAATCTTCCCGGACCAGGGATCAAATCTGAGTCCCCTCACATGTACACCCGCGGCTGATTCATGTCAACGTACGGCAAAAACCACCCCAATATTGTAATTAGCCTCCAATTAATTAATTAAAAAAAAAAATCTGAGTCCCCTGCACTGGCAGGTAGACTCTTATCCATATACCACCAGGGAAGTCCTGGCGCTTTTACTTCTACCTAAAACAAAAGCTGATGTCATTACACGTGCCAAAATAAGCTCTCCTGGGAACTCCCTGGCAGTTCAGTGGTTAGGACTCCATACTTCCACTGCAGCGGTCTGGGTTTGATGCCTGGTCGGGGATTAAGATCCTACAAGCTGTGTGGTGTGGCCAAAAAACAAAACAGAGTAAGCTCTCCCACTCACCAGGGAGGGAAGGTAGCCCCGGGGAATTCTGCATCTTCTTCAAGCTCTCCAACAGTGGGTTAGTGCTAGGGCCTTGAAGGGAGGTTGGGGATGAAGCAGTCCCAGCGGCAGGCAGGGTAAAAGTGAAGGAAGACTGACTGGCAGGTGGGGCCTCGGTGACAGAGGATGAGGCAGTGTCTAGGGACGAAAGAAAAGATGACACTGTTTGGGAACGCTTTCCAGTTGCATAGCACGGAGCACGGGGAGTTCGGGGCCTCAGTACGACTCACAAAGGTTTCCCTTCAATGCTCACCATTCTCCAGATTCCACTGAGGGCCCAAATGGATTTCCCACATGAGAAAGACCAAAATAAAACCCAAGGAGACAAAGACTCTCTGGAGTGTGAAACTGATCTATATTCCTTACCAGTCTTATCCTCTAAGACCTTGTTAAACCACTGTAATGAAGCTTTCTTTTCCAAGTCCAAGTCCTCAGCAGTGATCGAATAACCAAGCTGGGGAGGTGGAGGCTACCAAAGAGAAAAACAAGTCAATCTGGAGAAACTGTAAGAATCCTGTATTTAGCCTTCCTAAGGCAGAGCTAAGCTGGGGTGGGCAGAAGTAGAGGGACAGGCCCATACCAAGGTCAGCTGGTCTCCTCGCCTGGAGGGCAGCAGCTGAACCTTCCGTTTACGCTGCCCAGAGCTGCCAGGTGTTGATGGGGAATTCCACGAGTTCTGCTTCTTCCATGTGGTTGGATCTGCAACTAAAGAAAGATTTAATTCTCTTCTTCTCTGCCAGAAACGGATAGGTTATCTATCTCCTGTTTTTAACACTGAATTTTCACTAGGTATCTCTGAAAGATTCTATTTTCCATGATTTGGGCTCTTGGATGGGGTTTGCTAGATTATTTCTAATAGTCAGGAGGATATAAAGGGAGAATTGCTCCGAATCAAAGCATACAACTACTTCTGTTGTTGTTCAGTCACGTCCAGCTCTTTGCAACACTATGGACTGTAACCTGCCAAGGGCTTCTATCCATGGGATTTTTCAGGCAAGAACACTGGTGTGGGTTGCCATTTCCTTCTCCAGGAGATTTTCCCTTCCCATGGATTAAACCTGTGTCTCCTGTATTGGCAGGGGGATTCTTTACCACTGAGCCATCAGGGAAGCCCACAAAACTGCTTACTGAACAATGGTCATCTGGACTGCTCACAGATACCTCAACCTAAACTTATCCATAGCCTAGTGTTATCACATATTATACTGTATTCCTCTGAGTCACCTTTCTCCCTTACCTGACTATAAACCTCTGAAAGACAAAACATCTCTCTGTATCCACGAGGCCCTTCACAGAGCAAGGTTCAATACCTCCACCAACAGCCGCTCTAGTGCACTCATCAACTTACCCTTTTCTCCCTGGGACTCCTTGTCTGTTACCAATGGAGTTGAAGAACTAGAATGATGAGAAAGCTCCTCTTCTCTGTAGGAGAAAAAGGCAGAATTAAGTTTTGAAAGATTTGCTCACAGAAAGTACTGGATAACTTCCTGTACCTACTTACTTGCCTATCAACTGGTCTAGAACCACCATGATTTAGGACCTCAGAAGGCCAGGACAAAAAAAAAAAGAAGTCAAAAGAAAATCCCAATAGAAATGAATGGAGGCAGTTTATGGAAGCCATGGAGAAAGTTTTGTCTTAAAACCACCACAAATCAACACTTTTCAAAACCTTGCTTACAGTCCACCAATGTGAAGCCTGCTGCCCACTGATTTCAGCCACTCTGTCTGCTCTGTTCGGTAGGGTCTGTGCTCCTGCACCCCCGTCACTCACGCTGCAGCGTCGGGGAGAGAGCCAGAGGCCTCTATAGCTGGGACGAAACGACTGTGAGAGCGGGAGCGACCTGGGCGCCAGGTCACTGTCCTCTACAGGCTCCTTCCTCGCGCCTCAGGATCAGAGCGGAGGAAGCCCGAGAGCCAAGGAAACGGCCCTCCTTCCCACCCCCTCATTAACCCATGCAGCAAAGAATAACGGGTTCAGTCAGTTCAGTTGCGTCAGACTCTTTGAGACCCCATGGACTGCAGCACGCCAGGCTTCCCTGTCCATCACCATCTCCCAGAGTCCACTCAAACTCATGTCCACTGAGTCGGTGAACCATCCAACCATCTCATCCTCTGTCGTCCCCTTCTCCTCCCACCTTCAATTGTTCCCAGCATCAGGGTCTTTTCGGCTCTTCACATCAGGTGGCCAAAGTATTGGAGTTTCAGCTTCAACATCAGTCCTTCCAATGAACACCCAGGACTGATCTCCTTTAGGATGGACTGGTTGGATCTCCTTGCAGTCCAAGGGACTCTCAAGAGTCTTCTCCAACACCACAGTTCAAAAGCATCAATTCTTTGGCGATCAGCTTTCTTCACAGTCCAACTCTCACATCCATACATGACCACTGGAAATACCATAGCCTTGGTCCATAGATGGACCTGATTACCTTATTTTCTTTGCTGGCCTCTCTGGTGTCTGGGAGCGGGATGAGGCTGGGCTAGAGAACGGAGATGAGCTGGGACCACTCCTCTTCCACAGCTAAAAGTCAAATACAAGCACGATTGACCATAGTTGATAGTTTATCATCTGACCTTTGATAAAGTTTTATTCATCACTGCATATAACATCTTTTAGGTAACTAAGAAAAAGTCCGAAGAACTAATGGCATGCTAACTAATAAAAGTAGAATCGAAGAATGTACTTCTGGCATTTGTTAAAAAAGAGGATGTCACACTCACTTAACCGTTTAGAGCTAAGACGGACATTTAAGTTTGCCCCATATTATCTATGGAAACAAAAGGAAATTAAGAAACTGTTCCAACAAAGATAACCTAGTAAACTAGTTTAGTTTTGGTCTCATTAAATTTTCAGTTTTATTTCATTAACTTTATTTTTAAAAATACATTATCATGACATTTATGACTTTTGTAACATCAGTGGTATTTATCATTATATGATAATTATCCATACATCTGTCTCCTCACCAAGCGGAGTTCCAGTGATTAAGAATATGCCGTGCAATGCAAGGGACACCGGTTCGATCCCTGGTCCACGAAGATCCCACATGCTGTGAAGCAACTAAGCCTGTGGACCACAATTACTGAGCCCGTGTGTTGCAATTACCGAAGCCTGCGCTCCTCAGAGCCTGCGCTCCACAGTGAGAGAAGCCAGTGCAACGAGAAGCAAGGAAGAGTAGCCCCTGCGTGCTGCAACTAGAGAAAGCCCACCAACAATGAAGACCCACCACGGCCAAAAAATAAAATAAATTCCAACAAGTACACAGTAAAAAATTTCCTATTTCAACAGTTATTACCGGTTTCTAATATATCCTGTCAAAATCATCCTATACACATCAAAAGATGAAAGAAATCGCAGGATGAACAGAGGACACTATACACAGCTCTGCACTATGCATTTTTAAAAAATATACTTTGAGATCATTTACATCAGTACCCATTAAAGCTGCCTTATTCTTTTTAACAGTTACCTAGTATTTCAACTTACAGAAATACTGTACGTTACTCAACCAGTCCCCGAGAAAGGCATGCTTACATTGCTTCCAAGCTTCCACTATTAAAACAACGGTACAATCAACATCCTCGTGTATGTCTCCGACTACACGTGAGGGTTAATTCCTAAAAGCAAACCTGCTGCATCAAAGGGCATGTGCATCTCTACTATTGGTAACACGGCCACCCCGCCCTGCAGGGAATGGTACCAACTGACGCTCCCAACCAGCATTGTTTGAGGAGCCCGTTTTTCTTGTTCTTTCTTCGGCCATGCCACAAGGCTTGCTGGATCCCAGTTCCCCTACCAGAGATCAAACTGGGGCCCCAGCAGTGAAAACACCAAGTCCTAACCATTGCACAACCAAGGAAATCCCCATTTTGCAACCTGCTAAACCTTCTAAAACAGATTAGAGTGGCAATAACCACTGATTGATACTAACATCAAAAAGGAAACCACCAGACTTCATCTATTCCTGACAAGATGCAATCCAAAGTACGTGTGTGTGTGTGGTTAGTCAGTCATCTCTGACTCTTTGTGACCTCCATGGACTGTAGCCCACCAGGCTCCTCTTTTCATGGGATTTTCCAGGCATGAACACTGGAGTGGGTTGCCATTTCCTCCTCCAAATGATCCTCCTGACCCAGGGATTGAACCCACGTCTCTGGGGTATCCTGTATTGACAGGCAGATTCTTTAGCACTGAGCCACCTGGGAAGCCCTAACCCAAAGTACACAGTACCAAAAAAAAAAAAAAAAAATCAAAGTACATAGTACCACCTGTGCAATATTCTGCTAAATTAACTGAACTTAAATGTAATCAAGCCTCAGAAAACAGGGGATAAAGTTAAAATGACACCATGATGATGCAAACTTAATCCAAAATATGGGAAATCCTACAGAAAAAAATCATCTACTTTTTTCAAAAACATGAAAAAAGAGTAGTAACAGTAGTATTATAGATTAAAGGAACCTAAGAGAAATATGAACCAAATGTCATGAATTGATTTTTGGTTCCTGATTCAAACAGTGTAACTGAAATAAGATAGTTTATCACAATAAGTGCAATTTAAATATGGAGTGATATTAGCTAATATTAAAGTTATTTTAAATCATTTAAGAGGAATAATGGTATTGTACTTATTAATATGAAAAAAAATCTAAAAATATACTAAAAGACCTATAGCTGAAATGACATGTTTGCAATTTATTGTTTTTTGCTTAAACTTTCTCTTCATTTTTATTTATTTTTGCCTGTGCTGGGTCTCTGCTGCTATGCAAGGACTTTCTCTTGTTGCAATGCACAAGCTTCTCCTTATGGTGACTTCTCTAGTTGTGGCTAGCAGGCTCCAGAGTGTGGGCTCAGTAGCTGTGGCGTGTGGACTTGTTGCCCTGCGGCATGTGGAATCTTCCCAAACCAGGGATTGAACCCATGACCCCTGCGTTGGCAGGCAAATTCTTAACTACTGGACTACCAGGGAAGTCCTCAATTTACTTTAAAGCATAACAGCAAAACAAATGGGGGGCAGAGGTTGATGGAACACGATTGACAAAATGCTGTTAACTATTAAAGCTACATGGAGGTCCATCATGGCATTTTCTTTTTGTGTACATCTGAAATCTGACATAAGAAGATTTTAAAAATATGGATAATGAGTGTATACTTAATATGCCTGCTGTCATGATTGAATGAGGAAATGTATGTAAAGTGCTTGATTAGTACAGAGCCTAGCCGATGGACATGAGTTTGAGTGAACTCCGGGAGTTGGTGATGGACAGGGAGGCCTGGCGTGCTGTGATTCATGGGGTCGCAAAGAGTCGGACATGACTGAGAGACTGAACTGAACTGAGCCCAGAGAAAGTGCTCAAGGCAAACGTTGTTATTATCCTTTTAGCATTCCTACAACTGAGACCTTCATCTTTCATTTATATTACTCTAAGAGCCTTCTAGATTAACTTAACTCATAATTTTTCTCCCCTCGAAAATCTTCCTCCACACAAGCTTTATTTTTACTTAGCTACTATACATTATTAAACAGGCACTGTAACGGGTACTTTTCAAATACTACCTTCAGTCTTTACAACAGTCCTTCAGAAATGAGAAATAGAGTTTAAGTCATTAGCCCAAAGCCCCAGAGCTACTAAATGTCAGAGTCAAGACTGGAACCCACGTCTGTATATCTGTGTGGCAGCAAAGCTTCCTCTGTTCCCTAGGCTATATACTAGGCTATATTCTCTTTTTTAGAAAGAGAATGACAACATTTAAAAAATTTCATCAAATTCTCAATGCCTAGAGGATAAATTTCTTTTATGATCCAATGCAATCTGGACTACTTGATCTACCTGATGATAAAATTAGTATCATCCATTGAATTATGCGCCTCTTGCCCATTTATCTGCAATAATGGCTCTGTCTTGTATCAAGTTTCCACACATGACTGCTCTACTTTTGGAGCTTTCTATTCTGTTCCACTGGTCCGTAGTTATCACTCAAGGGTTTGTATCTGTTAGTGGTAATACCACTATCTGACGGTAGAAGGTGGGAGTGAACACTGGCTGATGGATTAATTAGTGCTGGGAACCCATGTCTCCCATAGCACAAGATGAACGTACCTGAGAGAGGCCGCGTGTGGAGCTGTAGGAACTGGTGATGGCATTGCGGCTGGAGCTGGGAATGCCGCCTATGTGTGTGCTGCTTGTCAAGGAGCTCACAGAAGAGGTGCGGGATCTCTTATTCAGGTGATCATCTGAGTTCTGTAAATTAAGACCTCTCTTCAGAGACCCAGGCCTAAGAAGAAGGGGATAAGATACTTAGATGCATTATTAAAGACATTCTTTTACGGTTTTGTCCAGGGACACAAAATCTGTCTTTAAACAAATCAGCGGACACCTGGAGATCAGGGCAAGTTGAAAGGAGGTATTACTAAGGGACACAGGAAAATATTTGGAAGCGACAATATGTTCATTATCTTGACTGTCGTGCTGGTTTCACAGCTGTATGCACGTCACAACTTATCAAACTGTATACTTTAAACAGGTAGCTTGTTATTCACCAATTTTACCCCGATAATACTGTTAAAATAAAAATCAGAATTAGTTAAGAGGAATAAACTATCTTTTCTAAACTTCCAACTAAATTCCCTATACCTCTTTCCTATAGAAGAGCCATTCAATTTCTGTTATGATACCCAGCCACACACCAGTTTATTCTTATACTGGATGAAAATGCTTTTCTCTCTAACTTGGATACACTCACCAATGGATACTACTTGGAGTTGCTCTGAGCAAGTTGTTTTTCTTTTTTGACCTGACAATCCTTCCATTTTTTGGAGTGAGGTTAAAGTGAAAGTGAAGTTGCTCAGTGGTGTCCGACTCTTCGTGACCCCATGGAGTATAGCTTACCAGGTTCCTCCATCCATGGGATTTTCCAGGCAAGAATACTGGAGTGGGTTGCCATTTCCTTCTCCAGGAGATCTTCCCAACCCAGGGACTGAACCCGGTCTCCCGCACTGTAGGCAGACGCTTTACCGTCTGAGCCACCAATATCCACATTTCCTTATTCTCCTTGAGATTCTTCATCTCTGGGCGAGTATGCGCCTTCACACTGCTTCGCCCACCACCGCCCGTAAGATCCTCTCTTACAGTGTAGTACACGAAACCAAACACACTCCACTGACAATCCGAGCAAAAGTTAGAGAAGCAGGACTACCACTAACCAGCCTCATGTCAGTTTCTGTTCTATCAGCACAGACTAGGAGCACATTAGCTTTTTTGGGCAGCCATACTATACTACTAGCTCAAATTAAGCGGATCAATTCCTCCTCAAATGTATTTAAACTCAAATGCAGAGATGTAATATTTTATCTTCAATTTCATATGGTTGCATTTTATCCATTGCACCAACCTTGTGAGCTTCTGTTCATACACCTGGTTATTAAATATATTTATAAACCCTCTTAGCTTTAGCATATTTTATCCATATTAGTAAAAAAACATTAAAAGGAATTAGAAGATAATAATTGTGGCAAGCTACTCAAAACGTTCCTCTCTGATTTCAAAGATGTGAACCTGAACTAATAAAGCAATACAAAAGCAAAGAAGAAAGTCAACGGGACAATTAACTCTGATAAAGCCCCTTTTCCAAACAGTATACATCTCATCCACGGATTTTCACTTACTTAGGCACAAAAGCAGCAGGGACTCCATTGGCCACCAGGGGCTCAAACGCTGAATGTCCGCTCCCACTGCTATCATGGCGCCTACGACAAATCAAAAAACTCTCAATTAAATGAAATTATTTTTCCCCCGGCCCCAAATCATATTCCCATATTGTTGGGACTTTATACTATTTCTGTGGCACATAGGTTCCCTGCTAGACAAGAAGAGGGATGCTTCAACCACAAAGATTCCAAAAAGTTAAATTTATCCTAAGATTTAGGGCAGTAAGGAAAGTATGAAAATATTTCAAGACCTTTTGAACTATTAAGTTGTTTCGATTATTTGCTAATTTCTCACCAAAGTATCAGAATCACAAATTTACCATCCTACCATACCCAAATTAAAAACAAAAACACTTTAGGGGTCAACCGACACTCCTATGGTGTTCCCCAGGTTAATATGGCAAGTGTGTTAAGGAAAAACTTGACCTATCACACAGAAGGGCCTTTGCATGGTGCACATCAATTCAGTTCAGTTCAGTCACTCAGTCGTGTCTGACTCTTTGCGACCCCATGAATCACAGCACGCCAGGCCTCCCTGTCCATCACCAACTCCCAGAGTCCACCCAAACTCATCTCTATTGAGTTGGTGATGCCAACCAGCCATCTCATCCTCTGTCATCCCCTTCTCCTCCTTCCCCCAATCCCTCCCAGCATCAGCGTCTTTTCCAATGAGTCAACTCTTTGACTCAGGTGGCCAAACTATTGGAGTTTCAGCTTTAGCATCAGTCCTTTCAATGAACACCCAGGATTGATCTCCTTTAGGATGGACTGGTTGGATCTCCTTGCAGTCCAAGGGACTCTCAAGTGTCTTCTCCAGCACCACAGTTCAAAAGCATCAATTCTTCGGCACTCAGCTTTCTTCACAGTCCAACTCTCACATCCATACATGACCACGGGAAAAACCATAGCCTTGACTAGACAGACCTTGGTTGGCCAAGTAACGTCTCTGCTTTTTAATATGCTATCTAGGTTGGTCATAACTTTCCTTCCAAGGAGTAAGCGTCTTTTAATTTAATGGCTGTAATCACCAACTGCAGTGATTTTGGAGCCCATAATTATTGCTTATTCCTATCATGTGAAAGATAATATAGAATCCTCAAGTATAGGCTCACTAGGGTCAAGAAAAATTACCACCCTGGAGAACGTGAGAAACCTAGATGAACCATAAAGTTATTTCTTCTCCTATCTCCACACCTCCTCAATCCCTGCCACTACTGCTTAGCTAGCTGACATTAGGTCAAACTGCTCACATGCCAATCATATTTATCTCTAGTCATTATTACCTGATCTTTCTATGACATAAATACACTTGCATTAGTATCTCCCTACTCAATTTTGCTATCTGAAGTATCAAAGCTGACCAATTTTTACCCTGTAGGATATGAACAATCTTGTCTAGGTAATGGGGTCAATAATTTTTAAGTGTGAGGCTGCTGTCTCCTCAGAGGACACTTCTTTGACCACCGTATATAAAGAAGCCCCCTTCTCATTACCCTCTGTTATATTACTGTTTATATGTTTATAATCTATGATTACCTTGTTTATTTTTATTATCCTTCTTCTCTGGTCTCTCTCAAACCCATGAGGACTACGTCTTGTTCAAAGCTCTATCCACTGTACCTGGAATAGGCTCTGACATGTAGTGGGTGCTCCATTTACTGAACTAAAAAAACGACTGGAATCCTTAACCGACTCCTTGCAAAGCCTGTTAAGGCCTTACTAGACTGTTTACTGCATCGTCCATACAGAACAGCAAACAATGAAAGTGGTTTTAGTCTCACTACTGACATATCTACCATGCTCTAGTCCTCACTTCTGTTTGCCAAGCATTCCCCTCAGCACAATTACAACAGTGAAATCGGTGGTTACTCAAATAATTAAATGCCAGGAGACTGTGAGGGGAAGACGTCAAGCATGCTCTCTCAAAAATAAAATTTAGCTGGCTTGTGTCAAAAGTACAAGGTTAACCTGGCTAATAGTTGCCGGCTTATCTCTAGTACTTACGGAAAAAGCAAATTACAAAATTTATCTAACATGTGTCTCAGAAAATGAACAGCATTAATTTAAGACCTTATTATCAACCACTTCTATGAAAACCAAAGAAGGGAATCTACTAAGGGTCACAAACTGGAGCTGGTTTGTATATCTTTGGAGAGTGACCCTATATTTCAACAAAACCCAGGAGCCCCTGGGAGAAGCCTGTTAATTACTCTGTTGGTCCTGTTACCTTCTTTTATTTTCCTGGCCATCAGCAAATATTTGGTCTTCCTCCTCCACTGTCCTTTTCTTTCTCTCTTTGAGGGCATTCAGTACAGTCTCCTTTGCACATGGATCTGGGGCACTAGTTGATGGTGAAGACAGTGTTGAGTTGATAATCTGTTCTGGTCTGCAATGAAAGACAAGATTCCAGCATCAAGGTATTCTAACTGCCAAGCCACATAGCACAGACTTCAGTCACTGGACATTAGAAGCTAACCAGCTTTGCTAACCACATGTTAGCAAAAGTATAATTTTATACACTCACAGAAATCGCCCTAGGCAATCAAAGATACAGTCTAAGGCAAACGAAACCAAAAGATGGTTCAATTACTAGAATCTGGGATTTCTCATTCAAATAAGCAGCTATTTCTCTTTCTGCTTTGTCAGAGAAATAACTGAAAGAGAATAAAGGAAATACAGACATTCGACAATACTCACATTGGAGAACGAGTCAGTTTGCTATCTGGAGGCGCAATCCTCACTGTCACTGGGCTGCACACCATTTTGGAATTACGAGCAGACAGCACAGTCTTCTTGTGACAACCATTCCAGCATACTGTGGGAAGTACCCCCAGCAAGGAATACTGGGCCTGCTGGATTGGATATCGCCTTCGAGGTGTTACTACAAACCGATGTGATAAAGTCCCACAGTCCCTGTGGAGAATGGGAGATACCAAAGAAGCTTGATGAAACGTCAGAAAACTTAAATGACTGAAGAACCTCGTGGGTTCAGATATTTTTCAGACGCTTTAAACTTTTAGGCAACACAGAACACACAGTATGTTTATGGCAACTTTCCCTCATTTCATCTAAGGGCACAAAGTGACAGCTGCGTAACAGCTGTCCCTACAATGGACTTCCAACAATTTGAGAGGGAAATTGAAAACCTTGCCCACACAAGTAAATTACAATGGAAGAAAAGTGTGGGACAAGATGTGAAGGGAGGAACTTTTCAAGATGCTTCAATCTTTTATGCGAGGTCATCAATGATATATTCTCAAAGTCAAACATTTTAAACCCCTAAATGTTCATCTTCTCAACTAAAGGTACTTTTCATGAATCTAGTATTTTCATCAAATTTTTGTATTCTCCTGGATCATCTTTATCAAGTTTTATTGATAAAAGAGATGTTTCCTAGGAACACCTCTTTGAGCTTGGCTAAACCACAGAATTTCAATTAGTGGTCCAAGGGGGGGGAGTGGTGGAGATGGATCTAACAAATAATTTTTAACTACACGTAAAAGATAAATATATTTTCATGAGAAACAGGGGTAGTTAATGGTTTATCAAGTATTCTGCTAAATCTATACTGCATGAAAATTCATACGGTTTTAAGAACTGAAAGGAAGGGAACCGCTGTGGCATTACATCTCATTCCAAAGGGTAAAGGCGGACAGGAGTCGGTAGATACGCATCAGGGTGATTAAGAGGACAAAACGACACAGAATCCACTTTGGACTTAATGGAAAAGAAAATCGGATTTAAAAGTCAAGTCCTCAACTCAAAGCCAGGCGACAGAGGAAAGGCTGTGGAGAAGATCAGGGTTATCTTACCGGTAGGAAGGCCTCCTGGAGGGTCGCAGAAGAGAAGTGGGGAGGGAGGGGTGAACCTGAACACGCTGGGGATGCGCCGACTGAGCCGGCGACGCGGTGCGGACAGGAGGGCGGCGGCCCGGCCTCTCCCGCAGGTCCCTGGCCTCCGGGGCGGGGGCAGGCTGCGGGGGGCCGGGCTTGCCCAGGTAACTGCCCATGAGGAGCAGTTCAGCGGGGTCGGGTCCTTCGAGCGGGCTCCGCGGCTCTAGGAGATTTCCGTTTGCTGCCGATTTGGCAGGAGGCGAGGCGAGCAGAGTTCGCTGCCGCCGCGCGTTACAAACGAGCGAGGAGAGCGCGCGCGAACCTCGGGGCTCGCGGCTCAGTCCCCACCAGGCCGCAGTAGCCCCCACAGCCAGCCAGGCCAGCGCAGCCGCCGCCGGCACCAGGTACAGCACGAGGCCGAGCAGCGACAGGCCGAGAAGCGCCGCCCCGGCCGGCCGGCCACAGCCCCGGCCGCGGCCCTCCCTGACACTCGCTATCGGCCGCCGTCGGTCGCCTCCTCCAGCCGCCGCAGCCGCCGGAGACATCGCGGCTCCGCGCCGCGGAGAAGACTTAAATATCCCAGCGTGCACCGCGCCGCGTCGCCGCGCGCCGACTGCGTCACTGCGCACGCGACGCGGACGCGCGACTGCGACGGGAAACGCTCCTGCCTGGCAGCGCTAGACCCGACCCGTTTCAGAAAATGCCGCCTGGCGAAACAGCGAGTTCTGATTCTTGACGTCTCCCGCCTGTCCGCCCAGCACCCAGCCAGGGATGAGCCTTTCGGAAGAATCGCGTTAAGAATAAAAGCGCCGGAAAACGACTACTCACGTAATGTTTATTTCCTAGAAAGTTAAACACCCTATTAGAGGTTATCAGCCACTCTTCACAAGTGCTACCTGAGGTTGAGAGTTTTTTCAGTTACTCTGTTTTCTGCCAAAGTATAAACTGCTAAAGGGAGCTGACTTTAACAGCAATAAGAAGCAGCAAGGCCAACACTAACCATCCTCCTTAAAGGTGGATCTAGTACCAACAGACGGGCTTCCCTGACGGCTCATTGGTAAAGAATCCGCCTGCAATGCAAGAGACGAGGGTTCTATCCCTGGGTCAGAAAGATTCCCTGGAGGAGGAAATGGCAACCCACTCCAGTATTCTTGCCTGGAAAACCCATGGACAGAGGAGTCTGGCAGGCTACAGTCCATGGGGTCGCAAAGAGTCGGACACGACTGAGCACCGCAAGCAGTACTAGTAAATTCTCGATTAAAGAGGCTAACAGTCTAATAAACTGCAGATCAGACCTCAAGCTGTAATAAAATAAGTTTGCGTTTCTGCAGTACACATTTATAAATGGGGGCAAAATTAAAAGTGTTGTGTCCAACTCTCTGGGAGTCCATGGAACGAAGCCCATCAGCCTCCTTAGTCCATGGGTATCCTGCATTGCAGGCAGATTCTTTACCATCTGAACCACCATGGAAGCCCCATAAATTGGGGCAGTTACCTACCAAATTTCCCATTATCCTCAGAACCGGGTAGATTTTTAGGATTTGTGATCAATTTACCTGTGTTAAGTTTGGTGGCCTAAGAAAGTAGATTAATGTTTGTCGAGGACTGGGTCAGGGCATGGAGAGTGATGTTAAAGGGTAGAGTTTCCTTTTGGGGGTGACAAAGATGTTTAAAAATTAGAGTGATGTTGCTCAGCCCTGTGAATTGTATGGTATTTAAATTATATCTTAGTAAGAACTGTTTAAAAAACAACTTGGTGGTCTGCCAATTCAGGCTTTGGCCTGGCTCCGCTTCCTCAGCCACTCACTCACTGATTTATTCATTCTACTACTGAGATACATTAAAGAGATTAATGGGGGGAAACAAGGTCTCTCATCTTTATAAGCCCCCGGTTCAGTTCGGAAGAAAAATGTTAAGTAGAAAGGGATGATTCATTGTGGTAACTGCGATAACAGAGGCATAAAGAGGAAGAAAAGATAAAGGGGAAGATGGGTTGGAGGTGCTACTTGAGTCGAGAGAAGTGGCTGAAAGCAGGTTCAAGAAGTGTTTTGCAGAAGCACAGAGACAGGAGCTTGACACAAGAGTCTGCAGACAGTTTGTTATGGCTGGATATTAGGCTGTTTAGGGCAACAGGGAGGCTGGAAAGACTGGAGGCGCTCCGAAAAGAGGCCTCTGGAGCATCGTGGAGACATGAGAAAAGCAAGCAGTTCTCTTCCCCAGCCCATAGCCAGTGCAATTCTGTTTCTATCTGTTTAATATACTGTGATTCCATAAAGAACTTCACTTGAGAAGGAAAGAGTGTGGGCTGTGTTACTTAAGAAAAAAATCCTGGGAATTCTCTGCAGGTCCAGTGGTTAGGACTCTGTGCTTTCAATGATCGGGAAACTAAGATCCCATAAGTTGCGGTGCATGACCAAAACAAGAAAAGAGAAAAAAAAAGCTCAATAGTATAGGTGGAAGAGTGGGACAAAAGCCAAGCTGCAGTGGGCTAAACACTGAATGGAAGATGAGGAAATGGAGGCAATGGATACAGACTTCCCATTCAAGAAACTTCCAATAATAAGGGAAGAAGAAAGATGGATTTATTAATAGCTCAGCAAGGGTCTTTTAAATTATCATGTATTATTGGTGTTCCAGAGAGGTAAAAGCCATAAGATTTTTTAGGAATTAATGTGAATAAAGAGGTTCAAGGCCCAAGTGCTGGGCACCCCAGTGTTCGGAGGTTAAAGAAATGAGCACACTCAAAGCACAAATCAGCTAGTAAAATACAGATGAATAGAACTACATTAAAACTTAATACTTCTATATTAAGTCACTAGGAAAACATGATTCTAACTCACATAACCAAAAAAGGATTAGTAACGAATAATAATCCTAAAGGATTATTAGAAACGAATCAGTAACAAAAAGATGACTCAAATGTTTAGAAGGACAGTGATATCAAATGCAATTTACTGAATAGGAAATCCAAATAGCCAATAATAAATATATACATAAGTACATGTATGTGTGTGTATATATGTATGTACATACACACACATATATTTTTAATCTTACTGGTAATTTAAGAAGGGTTTATTGCTATAACAGGGCTTCTGAGGTGGCACTAGTGGTAAATAACCCACCTGGCAGGAGACATAAGAGACGTGGGTTCAATCCCTGGGTCGGGAAGATCCCCTGGAGGAGGGCATTGCAACCCACCCCAGTATTCTTGCCTGGAGAATCCCCATGGACAGAGGAGCCTGGGCTACAGTCCATAGGGTCCCACAGAGTCAGATGTGACTGAAGCAACTGAGCACTCATTCAAGCACATCAGTGTAACAAGGTTAACATCTGGCATTTATTTGCAAAAGTGGAAAAATGTAATAGTTCAACAAGATCCAGTTTGGCAAGGATGTGGAACAAAGGGAATCTGTGTGCTGTGTGTGGATGTGTAGAACAATATAATTTGGAGAGCAGTTTGGCAATATCACATAAAGTTGAAGAAATAATGTATGTCATGACCCTGCAGTTCCATTTCTGGGTACAAAGATAGTCACTGCAGCCTCATTTGTGTAACTGACTATTTAAATACATCTAAATGTCTAATGTAGACCAACACAAGAACAGATGAACAGTGGTATAATTCAGATAACAAAATACTATAAAAAAAGTTGGAAATTAACCACCTATCTGACCATGATTAAGTGATGCCACAGTAGTCCTCCGACCATTGACAACTATACAAATGGGCACAATTTTTGAGGCAACTGTTTTCAGACAGGGGACAACAGGAAGCACAAGGCTGATCCCTGAGCAGAAACTCATAAGCTGAGTCCCCCCAATCTAGCTCCTCTACCTGGGGACAGTTTCTCCAGCTATCGCACTGCGCTAGAGTCTAAGCAGGGTAGGGAGACCCACTGGGCTCAGGAGGCAGAGGCCAGACTCTGAAACAACTGGAACGGCTGGAAAGCACTGGGCTGAGCAAGAAGGAGGAGGCCGTGCAGACAGGGAGTCTGTGCGTGGGGCCCCACAGGTCTACGGCTGAATGCTGCTGTGATGGTTAAGTTTGTCTCAACGTGCCTGTGCCACGGGGTGCCCGCATGTTTCATTAAACGTCATTTTTCAGTGTGTCTGTGGGAGTGTTTCTGGATGAGATGAAGTCTGAATTGGTAGACTGAGTAAAGAGATTTCTCTTTCCACAGTGGGAGGGCCTAGACCAATCCACCAGAGGTCTGAATAGAACAAAAGGGATGAGAAAGAATTCTCTCTGCCTGTCTTTGAGCTGGGACATCAGTCTTTTCCTGCTTTCAGACTTGGATTTGGACTAGAATTCCAACTATTGGCTCTTCTGCTTCTTGGACTGAACTACACCATTAGCTCTCCTGGGTCTCCAGCTTGCTGACTACAGATCTTGGAATTTCTCAGTTTTCTATAATGACATGAACCAATTCCTAATTCTTCCTAGTAATAAATATGTGTGTGTTTATCTCTAGTTTATTGGCTCTGTTTCTCTGGAGAACCCTGTATAATACAGCCAGGTTGTATATGCAGAGTGAGACAACCCGATGCTTACCAGAAAGTGGGTACTATATGGGGCTAAGATTGGAACAGAGATACCAGAGTTAGAGCAGTCCTTGGATAAGAGCATTGACAAGGGAGTCGTGGCCATGCCAAAGTGGAGGCATCCCATAAAGGCATTTTTAACATCCTTGGCATCCAGTTGAAACAGCAGAAAGGATTCAGGGAGTCCATTGGGCTGTTTGTCAGTTCCCTGCCTATCTGAAATGGAGGTGATGGAGCTAAGAGTTTACCAAAGCAGTAAAGTTTAAAAGACAGAATACCAGGGACTTCCCAGGTGGTCCAGTGGTTAAGACTCTGTGCTGGCATGGGTTCGATCTGTGGTTGGGGAACTAAGATCCCACATGCCAAGTTGCTCAGAGAAAATAATAAAAGGATACCAGAGAGAAGAGAACTGTAACAGGATCCCAGAGGTCTACAGAGCTCTCTCCTTGAGTATTCAACACAGTACTCGTTAGTATATGTTTATGAGGAGATTACCCAAAGCCAAAGAGAAAGCATTAGAGGAAACAGGATCTGGCACTAAAAAATGGCTAGGAAAGGTATCTGTTCCCCTGGCTAGACTGGGAAAAGCATAATTCATAGGACACTGGGTAGAATACTCAGGAAGGCACTGCTGCCTCAGCAGAGGAAATAATCCTCCTCAGACTGAGCACTGCTCTCAACCTACTTAATGGATCAAAAAGCAAAGTCTAAAAGAATCAAACTTTTCCAAGGACTTTTAACTGCATCCCAAAACAAAGTTCAAGAAAACATACAGGAATAAAAAGTGACCAGAACTCCACAAGGCAAACTTCACAATGTCTGACATCCAAAGATTACCAGGCATACAAATAAGCAGGGAAACATGCCTGTCAGAAGGAGAATAATCAAAACTGACCCAGAATGGACACAGAGGTTAAAACTAGCAAAGAACGACATTAAAAGTTACCTTAGGGACTTCCCTGGCAGTCCAGTGCTTAACCCCCTACCAATGCAGGGGACATGGGTTCAATCCTTGGTTTGGGAAGACCCCACGTGCTGTGGAGCAACTAAGCTCTTGCAGCCCATGCGCTCGAGCCTACGAGCTGCAAATACTGAGCCCGCATGCGGCAACTACTGCTCCAGCTACTGAGCCTGAGCACCTAGAGGCTGTGCTCCGCGACAGGAGAAGGCACCACAGTGACAAGCCCAAGCACTCCAACGAACAGCAGCCTCCGCTTACAGCTGGAGAAAGCCTGCGAGCAGCACCGAGGACCCGGTGCAGCCAAGAAAGAAAAAGAAGTCATTAATATAATTACATTTCAAATGTTTAAAAAGTTAAGTATAGTGATATGGAAAAATGTAAGAAATAATGGCCCCAAACTTTCCAAACATAGTAAAAAATTTTAAAAAACCCCCCACAATTCTGAAGCACAATCCCAAGTACAAGAAATATAAAGAAAACTATAACAAGTCACATCAAAGTCAAATTGTCAAAACCAACAATACAGATAAAATTCTAAAGAAAAAAGAGTGTTTTTGAGGAACAAAGATAAAGATGATACCAAATTTCTTGTTGAAACAATGCAAGTTGAGAAGATAGTAGAGTAACAACTTTGCTGAAAGAAAAAAACTAAATTAAAATTATATCCCAGTGAAAACTACCTTTTAATATCTTCATCACCACCAGACTAACTACAAGAAATGTTAATTAAAGAATGTCCTTCAGGCCCAAGGAAAATTATCCCATGTGGAAATCTACATCTACATAAAGGAACAGAGAGCATCAGAAATGGTAACATAGATAAATATTTATGATTTTTTCCTTGTTATTTAAATCTTTTAAAAACATAAGATTGACATAAGCAAAATAGCAGAGGCGGCATCTTCAAGCTCCCATCCCCTCACATAAACATCAAAAAACAAAGCAGTAACTATTAGAACTAACTTTATCAGAACTCTGGAAAACAATCGAAGATTTACGAAACCCAAACAAATGCTAAGTCCAGAAAGCAGCCGTTTGAGAGTGGTGGAACGCTCTGTGGCACTTTCACTTGCTTTCCTCCCACCACTCTCCAGCCTGGCAGCAATCCGGAAGATAGAAACCTGCGTTCCCAGTGTGGGAATCTGGTCCCTGTTTCATAGGCAGCAGAGCATATCTTATTCGCAAATTATCCTATATTTCTGCTCTAACCTGTATGGGAACTACCTGAAGGAATTATGCAGGCACTTTTTCTGTTCTGCTGAACTTGGAACTCACTTCGGCCAGAAAAGCAAATGGACATTGCTTGAAAATATCACAAGGTAAATAAACCACAGATGGCTGGGGCAAAAGATTACAGTTGAGATAAACAATGGACTACCGTTACGGCCTGAACTGTGTTCCCCCAAAATGTAAATACTGAACCCTAGTCCCCAGTGGGCCTTTAAAGTTTAATTAAGGTTAAAAGAGGTATTATGAGTGGGGCCCAATCCAATATGACTAGTGCCCTTGTAAGAAGAGGTGGAGACACCAGAGATGCAGAGAAAAGGCCACATGAGTACACAGGAAGAAGGCGGCCATCTGTAAACTAGGAAGCAAGGACTCAGGAAAAACCAGCCCTACCAACACTTTGCTCTCGGACTTCCATCATCCAGAACTGTGAGAAAACAAAGTTCTGGTGTGTATACCACTCAGTCCATGATACTTTGTTATGGCAACCCTTGTAACAGACTAAAGCAGGCTGCCTAAAGTCTGGGAGGAAAAGCTGGGTAGAGTTTCTTTGGGTTCACTTCAGTTCAGTTCAGTCGCTCAGTCATGTCTGACTCTCCGCGACCCCATGAATCACAGCACGCCAGGCCTCCCTGTCCATCACCAACTCCCGGAGTACACTCAAACTCATGTCCACAGAGTCGGTGATGCCATCCAGCCATCTCATTCTCCGTCGTCCCCTTCTCCTCCCGCCCCCAACCTTTCCCAGCATCAGTCTTTTCCAGTGAGTCAACTCGTCGCATGAGGTGGCCAAAGTATTGCAGTTTCAGCTTTAGCATCAGTCCCTCCAATGAACATCCAGGATTGATCTCCCTTAGAATGGACTGGTTGGATCTCCTTGCAATATAAGGGACTCTCAAGAGTCTTCTCCAACACCACAGTTCAAAAGCATCGATTCTTCAGCGATCAGCCTTCTTCACAGTCCAACTCTCACATCCATACATGACCACGGGAAAAACCATTGCCTTGACTAAACGGACCTTGGTTGGCAAAGTAATGTCTCTGCTTTTTAATATACTATCAAGGTTGGTCATAACTTTCCTTCCAAGGAGCAAGCGTCTTTTAATTTCATGGCTGCAATCAGCATCTGCAGTGATTTTGGAGCCCAAAAAAATAAAGTCTGACACTGTTTTCACTGTTTTTCCATCTATTTCCCATGAAGTGATGGGACCAGATGCCATGATCTTTGTTTTCTGAATGTTGAGCTTCAAGCCAACCTTTTCACTCTCCTCTTTCACTTTCATCAAGAGGCTTTTGAGTTCCTCTTCACTTTCTGCCATAAGGGTAGTGTCATCTGCATATCTGAGGTTATTGATATTTCTCCCAGCAATCTTGATTCCAGCTTGTGCTTCTTCCAGCCCAGCGTTCCTCATGATGTACTCTGCATAAAAGTTAAACAAGCAAGGTGACAATATACAACCTTGACGTACTCCTTTTCCTATTTGGAATCAGTCTGTTGTTCCATGTCCAGTTCTAACCGTTGCTTCCTGACCTGCATAAACGTTTCTCAAGAGGCAGGTCAGGTGGTCTGGGATTCCCATCTCTTTCAGAATGTTCCACAGTTTATTGTGATCCACACAGTCAAAGGCTTTGGCATAGTCAATGAAGCAGAAATAGATGTTTTTCTGGGACTCTCTTGCTTTCTCCATGATCCAGCGGATGTTGGCAATTTGATCTCTGGTGCCTCTGCCTTTTCTAAAACCTGCTTGAACATCTGGGAGTTCACGGTTTACATACTGCTGAAGCCTGGCTTGGAGAATTTTGAGCATGACTTTACTAGCGTGTGGGATGAGTGCAATTGTGCAGTAGTCTGAGCATTCTTTCGCATTGCCTTTCTTTGGGATTGGAATGAAGACTGACCTCTTCCAGTCCTGTGGCCACTGCTGAGTTTTCCAAATCTGCTGGGATATTGAGTGCAGCACTTTCACAGCATCATCTTCTTTGGGTAAGCAGGGCATTTATAATCATCTATGTATAACAGAGTATTTAGAAGGCTACGAGAATGCCCAGAGCAAGGTGCATGCTCAGAAAATACCTGACAGAAACAGAAACAGACTCACAGATAATAGAGAACAGACTACTGGTTACCAGTGGGAGGAGGAGCAAGACAGGGCAGGAGATTAACAAACTTACTATGTAGGCACAAACTGCTGCTGCTGCTGCTAAGTCACTTCAGTCATGTCCGACTCTGTGTGACCCCATAGACGGCAGCCCATCAGGCTCCCTCGTCCCTGGGATTCTCCAGGTAAGAACACTGGAGTGGGTTGCCATTTCCTTCTCCAATGTGTGAAAGTGAAAAGTGAAAGTGAAGTCACTCAGTCATGTCTGACTTGCCATTGCCTTCTCCGAGGTACAAACTACTACATATCAAATAAACCACAAGGATACAGCACATAGAATACTGCCAACATTCAACAATAATTTAAAATAGTATGTATTAGTCGCTTAGTCATATCCAGCTCTTTGTAACTCCATGGACTGGAGCTTGCCAGGCTCCTCTGTCCATGGAATTCTCCAGGCAAGAATACTGGAGTGGGAAGTATTTACAGATAAATTTAAATGTAACAAAATATATGCAAGACTTCGATACTAAAAATTACACTAAAGCTGCAAATAATTTTTAGAGATGTTAAAGAAGATCTAAATAGAGAGATATATGTTTATGGATTGGAATATTCAATATTGTTAAGATAGCCATTTCTCTCTCATATTGATCTATAGATTCAGTGCAATCCCAATGAAAATGTCAGGTTTTTAACTAGAAATTGATAAGGTAGTTTAAAATGTATATGGATATGCAAAGAACCCAGAATAGCTCAGTCAACTCAACTGACAATTAAATTGGAGGTCTTATACTATCTGACTTCAAGACTTAGAGCAAAAGTTACAGTAATCAAGACAGTATGTTGACGTGACACAGACATACAGGTGAATGGAACAGAAGAGAGAGTCCAGAGAAAGACGAACATGCCTGTGGTGAACCAGTGTTCTCTAAGGCGCCACTGTAATTCACTGGGGAAGACGCTGGAACCCTGGATGTGTCTGTTATCTATTGCTGCGTAACAAATTACCCCACAGTCAAGTAGCTTCACTCAGCAAACCTTTCTTATCTTACCGAGCCAGGAATTTGGGAGTGGCTTAAGTGGTGGTTCTGGCTCTGAATCTTTCATGAGGTGGCAGTCAAGACATTATGCTGTCATGTGTAGGGTCTGCTTCCAAGACAGCTCACTGCCTGGTTATTTGGAGGAGGCCTCAGTTCCCTGCCAGCTGTTGGCAGAAGGCCTCATTTTCTCACTACATGGACCTCTTCACAGGGCTGTTTAAGTGTCCTTATCACATGGCAGCTGGCTTCCCACAGAGCAATTAATCCAGAGCGAGAAAAGGGGGAAGCCACAATGCCTTTTAGGCCTTAATCCTGTGTCTCACACCAACATCTGACTGTAGACTAATCGTTAAAGATCAAGTTTCACTGGAACTAAAACACAGTCATTAGATCTTCTATTGTCTGTGGCTGCTTTTCCACCACAAGAGCTGAGTTGAGTAGTTGTGATAGAGACCATATGGCCTCTAAACCTAAAATATTTCCTACCCGGCTGTGATCTGCATAACCTACAGTGCTTGTCTTAGTGTCTTAAACATAGTAGGTTCTCAAGAAACGTGTTAGTGCTCATGAACATAGTAGGTTAGTTAGTTCAATAAATATTAGTTGAGCTCCTACACTAAATGCCAGGTAATATCATAAGTGCTAACGATACATAGTCAACAAGACAGAGCTGGTTCCTACACTAATTTTCTCCATTGCGGAGGTTCAGGCTGCCTCAGGGTGTAACACTTTATGAAAGTGGCAGTGTTAGTCACTCATTTGTGTCTGACTCTTTGTGACCCTGTGGACTGAAGCCCACCAGGCTCCTCTGTCCACGGAATTCTCCATGCAAGAATACTGAAGTGGGTTGCCATTCCCTTCTCCAGGGGATCTTCTCCAGGAGACCCTGGTCTCTTGCATTGCAGGCAGATTCTTTACCATCTGAGCCAAAAGAGAAGGACTCTATTGTGCCACTAGAGGGCAGCCTGAAGCTTGTCCCAGTGGATTGTTAACTCCAACAACCTAATACTGTCAGGGAAGAACTGTCATTAAGGACAAAACACCAAACTACCCAAGATGTGTATTTATTCTCTCAACAGAATTCTAAAATGTGTCAAGTTTGTCTCTGGAACTCCTGGCTGCCTGTTTTTTCCCCCTTTCCCCTGCAGAGGTGATATGACCCATCATAGGCACTGCTGGAAAGTTAAAAATGTGGTGGAAACAACCAGGTGCATCTCTCACTGACAGATGAGTCAGGGTGGGGAGAAAGGGGGTTCCTGCGAGGGATGGAGATACCTGGTAAGCACAGACCTGCAGGCCAGAAGCGGTTCTGGGGGTAGAAACCCGTGCCTGGTGCCTGCCATAGTAAGAGAAGAAATACATCCCTCCCAGGTGTTAGTTCACTGCTTCCCGTGCACCCACTGCCCGCTCTGTGCTACCCAATGTACAGCACCGCGGACCACAGACATGGTACCAGCCCTCAAGGAGGATGTGGTTTAACAACGAAGCACTGAAAGTACCAAATTATTCAATAGTAAAGACTGAGGTGATGACTAATATTAGAAGAAACCAATAAGGAATGCAGTGGTGGACTTCCCTGGTGGTCCAGTGGTTAAGAATCTGCCTGCCAATGCAGGGGACACCGGTTCAATCCCTAGTCCAGGAATCCCCACGTACCACAGGACAACTAAGCCTGTGTGCCATAACTCCTGAACCCCGAGCGCCCAACAGCCTGTGCTCCACAACAACGAAAAGCCCACACACTGCAACTCGAGAGTAGCCCCCACTTGCCACAACCAGAGAAAGCCTGTGCACAGCAACAGAGACCCAGTGCAGCGCCCCCCCCCGCCGAAAGTGCAAAAACAATCACTGTATCATCCTCGGAGATTCTGGGATGCTAGTGGACCGGTTTGTTTCTTACTCAGTATTTGAAAGCTCAACTAGGAAGGCTCAAAGGCTAGGAATGACCGATGGCAGGAGGCTGGCATCACTTAGATGCCTCTTCACTCACATTGCTAACACCTGTCAGCTGGGACATCTGCTGAATTATGGGCCGGGAACACGTACACATTTCTTCTCCATGCTGTGTCTCCATGTGGATTACTGTGTGCTTCCTTGGAGTATGGCAGCTTAGTTCTGAGAGCCAGCATTCCCAGAGAGAAAGGTGAAAGTGCACAGTGTTTTGATGACCTAACCTGAGAATTAACAGAGTCACTTCTGTCCTACTTTACTTGGTCAAGGCAATCACCGAGATCTGCACAGGTTAAAGAGGAAGAGACAGACCTCCCACTACTCAATGGAAGAAGCTGTAAGGTTATATAGTCAGATGAGCATGTGTGATGGGAACCGTTTCTGTGGCCATCTTCGGAAAACTCGATCTGCCACCAGCTGTCGTGATAGCACAGGACAGGGTGTAACAGCCGAGAGGATCAGTCAGCAGAGGCCTTTGTGAGGCAGTCTTGTCTTTGGCTGAGGGGGTGAAGGGCTAAGAGGAGCCTTGGAAAGAGCTTTGGGTAGAGGAATCAACAGGTGTAATGGCTACAGTCCAAAGAGAGGCCGGTGCGTTTGAATGCTGTATGTCCATGTGACAAGAGCAGGGAAGGTGAGAGTTTGTGCCACAGTGGAGGGTCAGACAGGAGATACCGAGTGGCCTGGTTCATGTCCTCTGTGCTGGACCCCCGAGAACAGGAGCAGCCTCTGTCAGCAATGTCTTAGGAAAAGAGAGATGAGAGGACAGAGCAGGCAATGGCTGTTCCCAAACTGGTGAAAGTGGGGGAAGCTGCACAGTTTAGTAGATATCCTACCCCAGCGGTCCCTGCATGGAAGGTAAAATTGAATCTGCCTAACTCTCATCCAGATAAAATAAGGCAAGTCTGGAGAAATAATTAAGCCCGAGGCAGCTGTGGATAAAAAGAGACTGCATGGGACGTGTCAGCAACACAGTGAAGGTGGGGCGACCCTGCAAGGCTAGAGTTGACAACCTAAGTTGCCATCACATAAACATCTGCTGCCCTATACTCTTTTCCCTCAACCTCAATTCAGGTTAATGACTTAATTTTTTTTTCTTTCTCATTTTATACTTTGGATTCAATGTGTCTCCCTTGCTGGTCTTGTCTCAAGAGTCAGATCCAAGAGGTGTGTAAAGATCCATAGGGCCCATGGATACTATGGGACTTCCCTGGTGGTGCAGTGGTTAAGAATCCACCTGCCAGTGCAGAGGCCATGAGTTCAACCGCTGGTCTCGGAGGATCCCACATACATGCCGCGGAGCAACCAGACCTGTACACCACAGCTACTGAACCTCTGCTCTGCAGCAAGAGAAGCCAACGAGATGAGGAGCCTGGGCACAGCAACAAGGAGTAGCATGGCTTGCTGAAACTAGAGAAAGCCCTCACACAGCAACGAAGACTCAGCACAGCCAAAATGGACAGATTAATTAAAAATAAGAGAATGGAAACTGTGTATCACTGTGCAGGTATTAACACATTATATCAGACAAAATTATAAACATCTGTATGCCAATGCCAAGAGAAAATGCTAAATATATACAAAATAGACAACCAGCCAGGGCCTACTGTATAGCACAAGGGACTACCTGAAATAGAATCTGAAAAAGAATACATGTCTATGTATCACTGAATCACTTTGCTGTACATCTGAAACTCACACACACTGTAAATCAACTACACTTAAATTGGGAGAAAAAATGGAGGAGATGGAAAAAAAAAGCTAGAAAGTAGGGACTAGATCATGAGGGACCTTGAGATTCAGGTTAGAGTCTGGCTTGTGTGCTTCTCTAAACGTACAATTTCAATCCAACAGCAGACACATGACAAATTATGTGAGTACATACTTTGGCCACCTCATGCGACGAGTTGACTCACTGGAAAAGAGTCTGATGCTAGGAGGGATTGGGGGCAGGAGGAGAAGGGGACAACAGAGAATGAGATGGCTGGATGGTATCACCGACTCGATGGACATGAGTTTGAGTGAACTCCGGGAGTTGGTGATGGACAGGGAGGCCTGGCATGCTGTGATTCATGGGGTCGCAAAGAGTCGGACACGACTGAGCGACAGAACTGAACTGAAACTACCTGCCAGACTGATTCATGTGTCTGAAATTCTGTCCCTCCCGCTTCTGTATGAAATGCGTTTACTCATCAGGGGAAAAACTACTTATTTTCTAAGATTCGCCCTAAGTGTCACTACCTCTGTGAACCCTTCCTTAGTCCCAAGATACGGCCACGACCACCCTGGTGTCCCTACTGTCTTGCACAGACTACTTACCTTGCATTTATTTACTTAATTGTGCTCACTCACATATATATTACTCCCTACTCCACAGTCTCTGGACTCTCTGAAGACAGACATTGTGTCTTGTTCACAATACTCAACATGGTGAACATTCAGTAAATGTTTGCGTGAGTGAATTTCATCTTTAAACTGAAGTTGACAAGAATCTGACTTCCCTACTTTGGTGGCAGACCACAGACAGCTGGGGTTTCTTTTACCTAAAGCTGAGGCTATGCCAAAATTGAGGGTATAACAACCTACTATGATGTCAAGACCGCTTATTCTGTGCCAGCTGCTGCTCTAAGTGCTTGACATGTATCGGTCTATTTAATCTTCCCAACAGTCCTACTGCAAGTTCAGCAAGGGCTGAAAGGCTGAGGCTAGCCACCTGGAGGAGAGAGCCCAAATGGATAGATGGAATGAGGAAGAAGATTGGGAGAGGTCTCATAAGCCAGAGTACAAAGGCAGCAGGGCTGAACAACAGAGCTCTTTAGGAAGAAGGTCTGGGTTGTATACTGGAGTTAAGTTTTAACTGGCTGCTGCAGTATGGGACCATGAGACATAATACACAAAACCAGTAGGACTTTTCATCACACAGGAACAAGTGTACTGTTATTAAAATGAGAAGTTATGCTCTAAAACTTACCAAGAAACCAATTTTACTTTTTTTTTGGTCACACGGCATTCAGGATCTTAGTTCCCTGACCAAGGATGGAACCCATACCCTTTGCTTTGGGGGGTGCAGATTCTTAACCACCAGGCTGCAAGAAAAGTCCCAAGAAAAACTATTTTAAATGCCTTATGTTGTTTCCTGGTGCAAAGAAGATGGAGTATACATATTCCATCATCTTCCTTTCACTAATTACAACCAAAACTGCTGTTCAAAACACATGACACGACTATCAATAAACCTCTGAAAAGGTGGAGAAAAGATGGCAAACTGGCTGGAGACCCAAGGGATAACTCAGTGGTGAGTTCCCTGGGAGGTCTGTTTGTTTTGACTCCTATATATTTTGGCTTCAGTGTTAGAGCAGTCTGCAACTAGAAAATGGCAATGAGCCCTTGTCAAAGCAAAACCACCCATAAAAACCAAGCCCTGAGAAAAGCCTATGCTCTCCAGCAAATGATCATGAGGAGGGTGGCTCTGCAAGACGGTACCCTTTTGATTACAGTCACCCTACTCCAGGCAAACACTACAAAAGAACTCATGCCTTTCTCCCTCTCCACCAGGTACTGCAGAGGCTGTAAGACAAAGCCCTGTTGACCATGCCCACCTGGTACCAACAAAGCAGAGGTGACACGCTCCCCTGCCCACCAGGCACTGGAGACTGTGGGGAGGAGCCACAAGCTGCACTAATTGGATACAGTAACAGGCAGCACCTAACCCCTCACACAGAGACCAGGGAGCTAGAAAAAGGCAGTCTGTAAGTATGTGTACGAAGGATCGGTCATGCTTTCCTAAGCAGTGCATACGTGAAACCAATCAGTATCAACACAGCAAAAGCTTTGGGAACTGAACTACAATGAGGAATGCTCTGAGGTTCCAAGTCAGTGTCTGATAGTACACAAGTTGGGCAGGCCAGAACAGCTCTGAAAAACGCTGTGAAAATGAAACTGATCTTCAAACCAGAGCCCACAAAATTAGATGAGAATGTGCATTCTGAATATAAATATTTGGAAAGTGATTTCCTCCTAAAATAGATTTACAAAAAAAAAAAACAAAAATAAAAACCTAGAACCTCATAACAATATTCAACATGTCCATGATAAAATTTAAAAATTACTCCTCATACTAAGTGCTAAGAAAAAGAATTCAAATGAGAGAATACAATCAACAGATGCTGACTGCAAGGTGACAAAGATATTGAAATTGTTGAACAAGGATTTTAGAGCAGCTGTTATAAATATATTGCAAGAAATAATTATGAACACTCTTGAAACTTACTGAGAAACAGATGGTCTCATCAAAGAAAAATACCTAAAGATCCAGATGGAAATTTCAGAATTAAACATTACAATAAGTTAAAAAATGCACTGTATGGACTCAATAGCAAAATGGAGATTTAACAGAGAAAAGAATCAGTGAATCTAAAGATGTATCTGTAGAAATGATCCAATCTAAGAAAAAGAGACAAAACAGAAAAAAAAAAAAGCATAAGTATCTAAGGGACAATATCAGAAGATCTAAAACACTCATGTCACTGGAGTCCCAGAAGGAGGGAAGAAAGAGTACAACACAAAAAAAATATTCGAAGAAATAATAGCTGAAAACTATTTGGCAGAAATACAAACAAAAATTTGGCAGAAGACATAAACTTGCCAATTCAAATACCTGAGCAAACCCTAAAAGAATAAACTTAAGTAAGTCAACACCCAGATACATCATAATCAAATGTCTGAAAATTAAAGAAAAAATATCTTGAAACAGTTGGAGAAAAACAATGTATTACCTACAGAGAAAGAACAATTTGAAATACTACAGATTTCTCATCAGAAACCATGGAGGAGAGAAGGAAGTAACAAAACATTCTTAAAGTGCCAAAAGAAAAACATGACAACGCATAATTCTATATCCAGTGAAAATATCTTTCCAGAAAGAAGGTGAACTAAAAATATCAAGAGATGGAGAAAATGAAGTGATCTGCCAATATCAGACCTGCTCTAAAAGAAGTGACAAAGGAAGAGTTCTCCAAATAACAGAAGCTTAAAGTATCAGGAATGAAGAAAAAGCAATTTTCAGGGCAAATATCTGTGTGAATACAATCTCTTGAAGTTTTAGTTATGTTTGATAGATGAAAACAAGATTATAATGTTGTCTCATGTGGTTCTCAATGTATGCAGAGGTAAAATCTGAAACAATGTCATAAAAGGAAGAAAAGGGACCTAAAGGTGGTAAAGTTTCTACATTCTGCTTGAACTGGTAAAGGCTGATATTACTGGTAACCTATCATAAGTATGTGTAACATAATCTCAACAGTTACCACTGAAAACCTATACAACAAAAGCTACATTAAAAAAAAAATCTATAGTTATATTAGGGAGGGTACCTAGTGGCTCAGATGGTAAAGAATATACTTGCAATGCAGGAGACCCAGGTTCGATCCCTAGGCCAGGAACATCCCCTAGAGAAGAAAGTGGGAACCCATTCCAGTATTCTTGCCTGGAGAATCCCATGGACAGAGGAGCTTGGTGGGCTATAGTCCATGGGGTTGGAAAGAGTCGGACATGACTGAGCAACTAACACATTCACTTTCATAGCTATATTAAAGTGACATACTAAAAAATGTTCAAGTATCCATCCCATAAGAGGGCAAGAAAAGGGAAAGGAAGCACCAAAGAAGCAGGAACAAATAGAAAATAAGTAAAATGGCAGACTTAAATCCTAACCAACCAAAAATTATATTAAATGTAAATCATGTAAACAGACCAATTAAGAAAACAGAGATTATCAGAATATATTCTTCTAAAACTATGAGTCAGAGTGATGTCACACAAAATGACAGAGTAAGAACTAGGGGTTTGTCCCTTCACCAAATCAATCATTGAGCTACAAAGAATGACTGAAATCAACTATTTTGTAACTCGGAACATGACCAGAAACTTTTAACAACCTGAAGAGTCCTTCTAACAATGAAGGGAAAGGTTGCTGATCTTTCACAAGTGAAGAACATATGCAAACTAGTCAATATCCCTCGTTCCTCAGACATGCTGCAGCTGTATAGGATAGCACCCTATGTTCTTGAAGAAGCTGGCTGATGCCAGAGTAGACAGTGGAAACACTGTCCTCCCAAAGTTTGGGGTCACACAGTTTGATCGGTTGGATGGGTCCCTGAAGATCAGCAATGATGCTTGCCTTGGATTTGACCCTAGTGGCAAATCTCTGTTTTCTTTGGCTTTTCCTGGAGCATCTATCAGATTAAAAGAGACAGAATACACCTCCCCTAGCTCTCTATTTAGAGTCAAACATTTAAGAAAATCATGTCCTATGTCAGGTCACTGACAGACAGCAGAGAAAATAGAACAGAAACTTCAGTGACCACAGAAAAACAAGGAATACACATTTTGCAAAAATAGTTTGTAAAAGTAACAGCTCCAGCCCTCAACAAGCAAAAACTAGCACTCCCTGATGAGTAAAAATCACATTTTGAGACTTATCACATTATAACACTTTGAGTAGGAAATGGCAACCCTCTCCAGTATTCTTGCCTGGGAAATCACATGGACAGAGGAACCTGGTAGGCTACAGTATATAGGGTCACAAAGAGTTGGACACAACTAAGCCACTGACCACACATTACAACACTTAGAATATACAGCTCTCAACAAAAAATTTAAAACAAAGAAACAGGAAAGTATGGGCCATTCACAAGAAAAAAAAGAAAACAATTAGCCCAGACACCAGACTAACTAAACAAAAACTTTAAATCAAGCATGTTAAACAAGTTCAATGAGCTTAGGAGACCATGGACAAAGAAAATCAGGAAAATAACAGATGAACAAAATGAGAACATTACTAAAAAGAATTATAGAAAGGAAGCAATCAGAAATCCTGGACTGAAAAGTACATTGACCAAAATGAAAAATTCACTAGAGGGCTTCAACAGCGGATCTGAGAAGTAAAAGACTAGCAGACTTCGAGACAGATCCTTTGAAGTTATCCAGCCTGAGGAGCAGAAAGAAAACGAAGGGAAGACACCAAACAGACCCTGGGGGACCTGCGGAGGAGCAGTAAGAATGCAAAGAACAGTGACTTCCCTGGCGGTCCCGTGGTTAAGACTCAGGTGCTCCCAGGGGGCCCAAGATTGACCCCTGGTTAGGGAACTAGATCCCATATGACACAACTGAAAGAACCCACATGCTGCAATGATGATCAAGATCTGGTGCAGCCAAATAAACAAAGAAAGTGGGCTAAAATATGCAAAGGATGGAGACAGCTGTATATAGAACCTGGAATCTCATAGAACAATGGGGCTATAAGGCCGGTTAAGAGTCAACTCTGACAGTTTCATGCCTTTGTAACTATGGGAATTAAGTGAACACACAAGAGGTGGGGGAATGGGAAAGAAAGTGAATTATTTTGACTTCAGATTTAGAAAGAGCCTGAGATATGAAAAAAAGGCACACAAGGGATTCCCTGGTGGCTCATTTGGTAAAGAGTCTGCCCACAGTGTAGGAGACCCAACTTCGATCCCTGGGTAGGGAAGATCCCCTGGAAAAGGAAATGGCAACCCATTACAGTATTCTTGCCTGGAAAAATCCCAAGGACGGAGGAGCCTGGTAGACTGCTGTCCATAGGGTCACAAAGAGTTGGACAGGAGTGAGCGACTTCACTTTAGAAACTAGAGTCTGAGATATGAAAAAAGGCACACAAGGCCCTACAGACAGACAAAATGCTGTCTTAGAGCTTAGAAGTCCTGTTACTTGAGAGCTAAAAACCATCTAAAACCACCCTAGTAACTGAGAAGACGGTGTAGCAGACCAGCATCTGTTAAAAGAAGGCCGGGAACAGAATCCAGAAGAGAGAGATGTTGCTGAGATGAGCAGAATCATGTCCCAGCATCGTGGGACCCACAAGGGCAGGGGCAAACTCCAGCGAGGAAGACCAACAAAGAATGGCTGGGGCCCTCACTAAGCGACAAACGCTGTGCACCTATTAAGCACTGAACCGCCTCGTAATTATGACGTGCTTGACAAACCCCAACACACACCGCTCTGTCCACCACATCATCGGAGTCGGAAGCTGCTGGTGACCAGCTCAGAGGGAAGCCTGAGCCACCTACGCGGCCTGAGGGCGTGGAAGGGGCTTACCCGAGTGCGCACCCCCAGGTGAGTGTGGCCACGGCCCCGGTAACAAGCCAGCCTAGGCGGCTGCGGCCCGCGAGGCTCCAACCTTCGCCAGTCTAAGATGCGAAGACCTGTCTGCCTCGCTGACCAGCGGGCCCAGAAGGACACGAACCCGCGTGGTCCCAACATGCACCGCGCCAGTCTCGCGTCACTGATGGCAACTCACGCGAGAGGGGCAGGAGGAGGTGGTTGCCAGGCAACCGGGGGTTGGGAAGAGGGGTGCTAGCGGGAGGTAGGAGGTTGCTGCCTTCCCTCAGTGAACCAGTGGTTTTAGGTAGAAGCTCCGTGAAGAGCAGTGGTGAGGAACCAAAAGGACTTTTCTTTACTGCTTATACTAATAGAACAGGTGTTAGCTGTTCAGTTTGAGCCAGGTTGTATTGTGACAGCAAATGATTTTTCCATGCTTGATTTGGGTATTTTGAGTATGTCGGCTCTCTCCGGGGTGTGGTAAAACATTGATTGATCTGAATTAAGGTCTTCATTTGATTGTTGTCAACTTCAGCTGGTCTACCTGACTGTGGAACATTGTCCAGTGAGAAATTTCCAGCATGAAACTTCAAAAACCACTTTTGACCTGTTTGATCAGTCACATAACACCTTCTCCATACACAAATCTTTTTCTGCATTTCAGTTATGCTTTTATCTTTTTTGAAGTAATAAAGCATAATATGCAGAAAATGTTGCTTTATTTCCTTCCATCTTCAATATCAAAATGGCTACACAAAATTCACCAGTTTTGATAAGGTTTTTTAAACACATGCTATTATGACAGCTGTCATACAATCTAAAAAAATGTTTCCAATGAACATTTATCTCTAAATCAATTCAAATAGAACTCCTTTAAAGGATTTTATAACTAACTTGGTAATAGCATCCAAAGGCAGAAAAATATCACCTAAACGTTTTGTAATGTACATGCATAGACCATGCACGTATAAGCAAATGCAGAGATCTTATAGCTTTCATTTTAAAATTTTAGCCATGAGTCAGTAAAATTTAGTAATACAAATTCACTGGTTTATACCCATTTTATATTTGACCACGGGGCATGTGGGATATTAGTTCCCTGACCAGAGATCAAATCCACACTTCCTGCGTTGCAGTCTTAACCACTGGACCACCACAGAAGCCCTTATATTTTTATCCAAATTTTATCCCATGGCAAATGGGACAAGTTAAGGTTATGTACTCAGTATGAGGGCTAATTCTTTTTATCATTATTTATGGAGCAGGTCTCTAAGATTTTTGTTTGCCCTGGATAGGTAATCTGATGGAGGCTGAGAACTACATTTTAGGCTGTTCTGTTCTGTTCAGTCGCACAGTCGTGTCCGACTCTTTGCGACCCCGTGGACTGTAGCCTACCAGGCTTCTCCATCCATGGGATTCTCCAGGCAAGAATACTGGAGTGGGTTACCATTTCCTTCTCCAGGGGATCTTCCCGACCCAGGGGTCGAACCCAGGTCTCCCGCATTGGAGGCAGATGCTTTAATCTCTGAGCCACCAGGGAAGCTAGTGACTGATAACTGAGGAGACATCTAGCCACTGTCTGGAAGTCTCCAAAGCTCATCTGAGTGGCAGGGAAGAGGTTGAAGCAGAGCCAGTGTGGGGAGGTCTGGTTTCCCAAAGAAACCAATGACATTCCACTTATCCTCAGTAGGATCGTGTCAGCAAGGGAGAGAAAGACAGGTTGGTTCGACAGACGGGTTCAAGAAGGGGATTTCAGTTGATAGAAGTTCCCATGAAGGATCAGGACCACATAGAACAAAAGAAGCCTGAAAAAATAGCTCCCATCAAGAACCAAATATCAGCTTACAAGGCCAACTTCTGACCACAGAACTTTTTAAAATTTTCTTTTAAGAATTTTTATATTTAAATTTTAATTAAAAGTTTCTTGAAAATTTATTTTTTTGGCCATGCCTCGTGGCTTGTGGAAATGTCAGTTCCCTGACCAGGAATTGACCCCGGGCCACAGGAGTGAAAGTGCCGAATCCTAACCACTAGGCCGTCTGGGAACTCCTCTGCCCGCCCCTCCACCCCCTGAATTATTTCAAATATCTTACTGTCAGCCCAGCTTAACAACAAATGTTCCTGGCAGTGTTGAATACCCTCCTCCTTTTCTTTTTTTAAAACCAAAGGCATGTGTATGCCCGCTGAAAGTGTGAGTTGCTCAGTCATGTCTGACTCTTTGCAACCCGATGTAGCCCACCAAATCCACGGAATTCTCCAGGCAAGAGTACTGGAGTGGGTAGCCATCCCCTTCACCAGGGGATCTTTCCAACCCATGGATCGAACCTGGGTCTCCTGTGCTGTGGGCAGACTCTTTTACCATCTGAGCCACCAGGGAAGTCTTGACTCAAAACTAAAACCAGTAAGACTTACATGATTTAGCAGGGGTGTCCCCAAAGAGGGTGCCAAAGATGCAGTCCTCTCCAGAACTGGAGCCACTCCCAAAGAGAGCCCAGAGAATTAGATCACTGTTTTCCCCAGAGAGCTGGGAACAATTGGAAGGACATTACTGCAAATGGGGTGCAGCCCACATTTCTGTACAGCCATGTTCTTGGGAACCCTTCCCAATAGTTGGCCTCCTGCACAGGAAAGAACTGACAGTTTTCACACTTTGGCAGGAGGAAAGCCAAGACAAGCTCCCAGGATACAAAATGAGACAAACAGGACAGCAGGAACTGACCAACAGGAGAAAGTGAAAGTCGCTCAGTTGTGTCTGACTCTTCACGACCCCGTGGGCTGTAACAGGATTATTCTCCAGGCCAGAATACTGGAGTGGGTAGACATTCCCTTCTCCAGGGGATCTTCCCGACCCAGGGATCAAACCTGAGCATCTCCAATGTCTTCTGCTTTTGCAGGCGGGTTCTTTTCCACTAGCGCCACCTGGGAAGCCCAACCTAAATATATATTATCCATAAAAATGTAATGTTTTGAGTGTTTAGATAGCTCATATTTCCTTGCTGGTTTATAACACCATCTGTTGAACACTGCTGCATGGAAATGGAAAACACGTTGATACTTGCCAGGGGCTGGGGAGAGGGGTGAACAGGGGGACTGACAGCTTAATGGGTACCATGCTTTCTTTTGGGGATGATGACAATGTTTGGCAACTATTGATAGACCTGAGGTACTGTTTACATGACGGTGTGAATGAAATAAATGTTCTAAAGAGTTAATTTTATGTCATGTGAATTTCACCTCAATCTTATGAAACAATGACGGGAGGCAATTGACAGGTTTTAGAAAGCAGAGAGGGTGACCAGGGAGGGGCAGAGGCAGAGGAGATGGCTAGTTAGTATCACCAACTCAATGGACTTGAGTTTGAGCAAGTTCTGGGTGACAGTGAAGGGCAGAGGAGCCTGGCATGCTGCAGTCCATGGGGCTGCAGAGTCGGACACAGCTGAGTGACCGAATGACAACAGAGGCTGACAAGATCAGGTGCAATTTGGAGGGCGGATGATTACTCCAGCTGCAGAATGAGGATGGCGTGAGAGGGGCAGAACTCAGGCAGGTGGAAGGTTTAGGAGATTACTGAGGTTATGAAGCCGTGAGGACGATGAGGCGTTACATCACACCCGGCTTAAGATCCCCAGTGTACGTTCCACATCCCTCAAATGGCATTCAAGGACTTCTATAATTGGGCTCTAACTTGGTCACTCTCAGCTGGCAAGGGTTTCTGTTATTCCTCAAACACTCATTCACTGCTGTTAGCTTTGCCTGGCGTATCCGTCCCCTGCCAACCTTTCCTTATCTTTAGGTTTTAGCCTAAAGTCATTTCTACATGGAAGCTTCCTCTGACCTCCTTGAATGTATGTCCTTTACACGCACCGCTTGGCCGTGCATCACATTTGTTCAGTGTCAGGAGGATGGCTTAGCCCTGGCACTGTATGCCTTGTGCCTTAAACGCAGTAGACATGGAGTCAGGATTTGTGGGAAGAATAAATGAATCTGCACCTCCAGGAAGTTGCTTCTCAGTTCAGTTCAGTCACTCAGTCGTGTCTGACTCTGAGACCCCACGAACTGCAGCACGCCAGGCCTCCCTGTCCATCACCAACTCCTGGAGCTTGCTCAAACTCATGTCCATCGAGTTGATGATGCCATCCAACCATCTCACCCTCTGTCGTCCCCTTCTCCTCCTGCCTTCAATCTTTCCCAGCATCAGGGGTCTCTGATTTCTGCCATATTTCACCTCTACCTGCTCTGACTTCTTTTGAGCCTTGAAACATGCTTGCATCTTATTTCTTAAAAGCTTTCTCTTGATGCCATTATTTCCTAAAGTTATTGCCTATTTTTCTCTTTGGAGACTGCTAGGTTTCTTGAAATAATGTTTCAGCCCTTCCATATTTCAGTTTCTAATGTATGTGTCTGTCTTCTTCCCATGTTTGGAAGATTCTTGAAGAAGGGACCATCTCTTATTTTTCCCTCTCCTGTAGTCTCTTGTGTACAATAAGAGCACAGCAATGTTTGCTGATTCTAGAGGATGTACCTGTTGTAATAATTTTCATTTTAAACAATGTAGGAGGGCTCTCCCTGGTGGTCCAATGGATACGACGTCACGCTTTCACTGAAGAGCTCCCAGGTTCACTCTCTGGTCAGGAAACTAAATCCTGAAAGATGCCTGGCATGGCTAATATATATTATATACATATATATTATATTATATATATAATATACATACCATATATAATTATATATTATTAATAATATATAATCATGTATAATATATTTTATTAATTTATAAATATATAGTCAAAGCTATGGTTTTTCCACATTATATATTATTTATATTATATAATTATGTAAATATTAGGTAAAAATATATTATATATTTCCATATTATATAATATTGTATATTATATTTATATCATATAATTATTATATAAACATTATATAAATTATATTATATAAAATTATATATTATATATTTCCATATTTATCCTCTATAATAATTATATATTATATATATAGTCAAAGCTATGGTTTTTCCAGTAGTCATGTATGAGATGTTAGTGAAAGTCGCTCAGTCGTGTCTGACTCTTTGCAACCCCATAGACTGTATATAGTCCATGGAATTCCCCAGGCCAGAATAGTGGACTGGGTATTCTTTCCCTTCTCCGGGGGATCTTCCCAACCCAGAGATCGACCCCAGGTCTCTCATATTGCAGGCAGATTCTTTACCAGCTGAGCCACAAGGGAAGCCCAAGAATACTGAAGTGGGTAGGCTATCCCTTCTCCGGCGGATCTTCCTGACCCAGGAATCGAACTGGGGGCTCCTGCATTGCAGCTGGATTCTTTACCAACTGAGCTATCAGAGTTGGACCATAAAGGAGGCTGAGCGCCAAAGAATTGATGCTTTTGAACTGTGGTGTTGGAGAAGAGTCTTGAGAGTTCTTTGGACTGCAAGATCAAACCAGTTAATCCTAAAGGAAATCAACCCTGAATAGTCATTGGAAGGACTGATGCTGAAGCTAAAGCGCCAATACTTTGGCCACCTGATGCGAAGAGCTGACTCATTGGAAAAGACCCTGATGCTGGGAAAGATGGAAGGCAGGAGGAGAAGGGGACGACAGAGGACAAGATGGTTCGCTTGCATCACCAATTCAATGAAGATGAGTTTGAGCAAGCTCCAGGAGACGGTGAAGGACAGAGAAGCCTGGCATGCTGCAGTCCATGGGGTTGCAAACAATCGGACATGACTGAATGACTGAACAATAGCCTGTAAGCTCTAGTAGTGCGGGACCACATCCATTTTTGCTTTCCATGGTGTTCCCAGCGCCTGGTAGAGTAGATCCTTGAAAAGGGAACAATGAATACGTGAAAGTAACTTTTGATGACAGGGAACAGAAAGGCTTCATTAAGCATTTCATAGCTTGTGCAATGAATGGATACATAAAATGTGTGTAAGAGTGTGGTATAAAAAGAGAGTTCATTCATTCCATAATGTTTAAACTTACACTGGGTAATGTGTTAGAGGCTGATGACAACCATGGTGAGCAAGATTAAGCCTCACTGGCTTTGTTTTTAAATTTTTGGCCACACCACGTGGCCACCAGCACAGAAATGCTGCAAAAATGTGGCAAAACCCACGAAACAAAACGCGTTCATAGGCAAGGGCCCCTCTGTGTTTATCTGGATCATCTCCTGCCCTGTGCACTACTTCCCTCCTGTTGTCCTGATTCTTTGCCCTCCTGTCCCATGGACAGAGGAGCCCGGCAGGCTATAGTCCATCGAGTCACCAAGAGTTGGGCACGACTGATTGAGCAAACCCAGAAACCACTTGCTTCCTTCTCGCTGTTCTTGATGAATCATTTTGGGCAGTTCTCCTTGCCAACCCCAGGTCTTCCCCATCTTCCTCCGTCCCTGGTAGGTCCCCTTGGCTTAACGTACTGGCAGCATTAAGTTACAGACAGGAAAGTCATCATGCAGCCGGTCCCATCCTGTCAGCTCCCTCTGTAAATCCTCTGGTAGCTGTGACTGGCTTGCCTTCAATCCCCTTATGACTGGCAGCTCTGGCCCTGAGCAGAAGTCATCCCATGCCATTTTAAGATGGCAGATGATTCTCACAGGCTTAGGATGGACAGGGGTTCTCCAGGTGGCGTTAGTGGTAAAGAATCCGCCTGCCAGTACAGGAGATGCGAATCACGTTTGATCCCTGGGATGGGAAGATGCTCTGGAGTAGGAAGTGATACTCCACTCCAGTATTCTTACCTGGGAAATTCCATGGGCAGAAGAGCCTGAACAGACCTATCCCAGGATGAAAAAGAAAATATCCATAGCTTGAGACCCCAGATTTCAGGCAGACACCTGGCCTTCCAAATAAATTCCAGTACTATATTGCACACTTGACACTCTGCGACCATTCCCAAGGACAAGAGAGCACCCCGAGAATGGAAAAGTTCTAAGGGGTGCGAATCAATGTTTCTTTTCTCTAAAGTAGCAAAGGAAGACTTCCCTGGTGGTCCCATGGTTAAGAATCTGCCTGTCAATGCAGGGGACACAGATTGGATCCCTGGTCTGGGGAGATTCCACATACTGTGGGGCAGCTAAGCCAGTGTGCTGTAACTACTAAAGCACGTGTACTCTAGAGCCTGTGCTCTGCAACCAGAAGCCACTGCATCGAGAAGCCTGCGCACTGCTATTAGAGACTAGCCCCTGCTCGCTGTTAACTGGAGAAAGCCCGCGGGCAGCAATAAAGACCCAGCACAGCCAATAAATAAAGAAGCAAAGGAAATGTGATAGTTGTATGCTTCAGTGAACCTTGGGATATGAATGGAGGCTTTTCATTGGAATTCCAGATCTCAAAACCAGTTTGGTTGGTCAGTTATCAATACTCTCCATGGCCAGGTTGAAGTATTTATTGAAAAATTGAAAACACAGATGCAATGTATTATACAAAGAAAAGTCTTAATACCCATAATAAAAGTACTGCTGGAAGGAAACAAAGCCAGTGGCTACCTGCCCTGGGAAGGTAGGCACTCAGTGAAAAATGAAATTCATTTGTAGGAACTATTCTAATGGAAAATTGGGGGAAAAGGTTAAAAACAGAAGAAAAACAAACCCAACCCCATCCCTGCACACCTAAACGTGAAAGAGTTTGTTGTAAGTTTGAGACAAGTGTGTTATCACCAAGATTTCTCCGAACCCTCCTCGGTCTGTCCCCATGAGTGGTAATCAGCTTAATTTAGGGCCTTCAAACCTGAGGTAGTTGAGGGTCACCTGAAAGACACGTCTAGAAATCACCTACTCTCAGAATCGGACCCAATGATGTTTGACCAATTGTTTCGTGTTGCTTTGGCTCCTGGGGTAAGAGACTGAGTCGCCGCTGTGGGTTGTTGATCCCGTGTTTGGTCTGGACCTGGGAGACATGAGCAGCAGACAGCTGGCCCGGTTTGCTGAGTCAACGGCTGGCAGGCCTGAGGTGGTGGTGTTCTTTGCGACAGGCAGTGTGGTCTCTGGAGGACCGAGGATGGCAGAGAAGAGGGCAAAGCCCGTCTAGGTGGAAGGCCAAGGCCAGCACCGAAGGCTTTCATTGGTGGGACGGATTTCCAGAGACACAGAAAGGTGGTAAAGGTAGCAAGAACTTCACCACTCATTGAAGACCAAGGTAAGTGGAGCCAGGAGACCCCTCTAGACTAAGGAGCTGGCTAAGAAGCAGGCGCCAGCCAGGTGCGAGCTCAGAACCAGCTCCAAGAGACAGAAGCAAATCAGCCGGACTGAATGACACGTGCTCGTGACCCCCATGGTACCCGGTGTAAAGCCTGCTGTCCGCCTTGGCAGCTCAGACACTTCCAAGAAAGGATCTCTGGGAAGTGGTTCTTCCAGCCACTGGGTTAGGGACTCAAATTCAGGTGGGATCCCAGGGATCCTCCCTTGGGCAGCAGAATTAGCAAACAATCTAAATTTGAGTCTCACTTGAACTCCGTGCTCAGATACAGATTTAACCCCACAAAAGCAGGTCTTTTTTTTTTCTTATCAGGTACACTCATATCCTAACTCTAGAGATGAGAGACACTGTGTTACACAATTAAGATAATGGCTACAGCTCTATTTCGACCTCTCGTCAGCCCTAAGCCATTTCTTTGTTGTTGTCCTGCCTTGCTGTGACTCACTTACACTGACCCATGAGACTCCAGTCACGAATGATACTCAGTGACTAAAAGACTGTGAGGTTCATTTTTAGCCCTAGGATGTGATTAATGGTTTAATCAAGGTGTTTCACACCCAGAATAGCACACTCGTTTTTAGAACAGCCAAGGTACGACATTTTGATTTCAGCTGGAGAACGGGCTAGCTTCTAAGTCAAGTGATTATGAAAGTGATTATACCAATTCTGACATATATTTCTTCATGGGAGACTGAACTAGCCTGTGTTCTGTTTAAGTCATTCCGTAATTGTTTTATTACTCTGGAAAAGCTCGTGCAAGTTTTAAAAATTACTGTGGCTTCTTTTTAGAGGGAGGGTCATTTAGAGAAGCCTAATTTGGCTCAATACACTAGATTTCCTCCCCCTTGGTATTCTGGAGCACAATCATCTGAATGGCTGGGATGTGGGAAGCAAGGACCAGCCACCTTTGGAAATGCTGACCCACGCTGAGAACACACCGATCAGCTTAACTGGTACAGCGGGGCCAAGGACGCTACATATGCGTCATTCCATCTGAGCCTTGGATGGAAAAATATCCATAGCTGAGCACAAAGCAGCAGTCAACATAAGACCGGTCAGTTTCTATGGCTGCTGCCTCTTAAGCCCAATTTGGAGAGCACACATCTGAGTCTCATAATCTGAGCTAAAAGCTCTTCGAGTGCCTGACTGAGAAAACGGAGAGGGGGAGTTGGTGGTGGGGTGGGTGGGAAGGATGGAGAGTGGATTCACAGTGATCAAACAGGGGTCTCACAACCTGTCACATAGCCGCAATCAGCTACGGTCCTTGGGGACAGGTCCTGGGACGTGCTTGTTGGCTACAATCTGTGAGCTGCTACAGATAAAGGAAGACATGGTCTGTCCAAGATGGGAAGGTCACTTAAACGCCGGAGTCCATCTGGAGGTGAAGAGGTGCTGGCCGGCTGCCTGTCTCCAGGACACTGTTCACGCTCCTCCTGCTTCTCACTCATGCTCCTCCTCCATTCTGTCCGCAAGGCAGCGAGGGCCCAGGACGTGTGGCTGGAAGGGGTCGGAGCCGGGGTGCCCCCCCATCTGGTTTTCCCTGACCCAGATTCTCTGAGAACTTTCTTGCTTTGAGATCCAAACTGGTAACAGACCAGATCTTGACCTTGTTTCTGCCTCTTGAAGACAGATGTCCCGGGGCAGCGATGCACACCTTGCCATAGTCACACCTGAAATCTCAGTTGCTGCCAGCAATTTTCTTGTAGGTTGTGATTGCTGCTGCTGCTGCTGCTGCTAACGGAGGTTAGTCATAAATATTCAAGGTACCAAACCAAGCCCAGGGTTCTTTCCTGTTGGGAGCAAGGTGGTCTGATCTTCTGGGTCTATTGATTAGGTAGAACATGGAACTATCTCCTTGAGATTCAAGAGGATGCCAAGGCAGAAAGGGATTGGAAACCACTCACATGTTCCCCCTTAGGGCCCTGCCTGTGTCTGAAGGGAGGTGCCAACTTGAGGGACCATGGAACATTCCTATGGGGGCGGGGGGGTGGGTGCAGGAAGTGTGGCAACTCTCACTGGCTGGGTTTAAGCATGGGGTAAAGGTTTTTCAGCCCAGTCAAAGGGAGTTTCTAAGATGGGTGGGACTCCTGAAGACCTGGGCTGTGTGCATCCTTCCTCTCCCTCTCTGTCATCCCCTTCCCTTGCGAAGGTAGGCAGAGGTTTTCGGCTGGGCTCCAGCTTTAGAAGGCAAGGCACTCGCTCTCCTTCCGCTCGACCCCGGGGAGTGGCCTCAGTGGACCCACACTCGCTCAGCAGGACACTCGGCTCGGGGGCTGGCGGGGAGCACCACGGCGAAGCCTGGTCAGCACCGTCGCTGTGAGCTGCTGTGGTTAGGGGGCCCGCAATAGCCCAGGGCTTCAGGGGCAATCCCCTGGGAGAGTTGGCTATGTGAGTAGAACTTGGGGGGAAAAAAGAAAAAAACCCAGCCAACCACCATAAGAAGCAGTGGGAATCCATGGAACTGCCAAAAGAGGGGACACAGCCTTGGCATTCTCTGCCAGGACACTTCTGCTCCACTTCCGACTCTGCGCAGACTCAGGGTCGGGTCCCGGGTTGGAATCCATCAGCCCTCCGGTGCTCACAAGTTTGTGCAAATGATGAAACGGAAAAGACTAAAAGGAAGACAGAAGAGAAAAAGGTAAGATCTTACCTCTCCAGTTTAGCAGCAGCAGCGCCCCCACCCCCCACCAACAGGGACATCAGATGTTTGGGGGTAAAGCAGGACTTTCTAGGAAGGAGGTCCCCTCTGATGGGGACCCCCTCCTCTGGGGGAGGGGCTGTGACAGAACCCAGATCACGGGCTGGAACACAGAGGGTGTCCCTGTGGAAGGAATCTTTGGAAGGCCTGGGATGGACCCCCAGGGTCTGGCCCATGACTGGAGGCAGAGCGCGCGCACGCACACACACACACACGTGCACATCGATGGGCAGCAAGGATTTACACTCTGACATGTGGGGCATCGGTGTGATTCTATTCCTTTTCAGTTTTCGCGTCTTGCAGTGTAGATGGTGGTGCTTCGGTTCCTAAAAGACAAGTTACTTCTGTTTCACAGTGTTTCGTACACGCATGCATTCATCTAACCAACAACCACGGCTGCCAGGTTGGGCTCTAAAATACATGTGATTTTAACTGTATCTCGCGGGTCAAGTGTCCAGGGAGGCATCTGTGGTGGGTTCCCAGAGCCGGTGAGCCCAACAAGAATCACAATCTTGGCTGTGATCAAGTTGGCCTTTTTGGACGTATGGAAAAGCAGTCCGCCCAGATTCTGGGAGTTCCTGGGCTGGCGGGCCAAACCTTCCTCCACTTCCTCCACCCTGTTTCTAGCTCCTGACCCCTTTCAGTTTCCTGCCATGGCTACCCATCGCTGGTTCTAGGCAGCCGGAAGCTTGGAACTCACTAACCCTGTCTGCTGAGTCTTCACCATTCACTATTCATCCATTCACTACTCAACTGGATGCTGGCCCGAAACAAAACTCCTGGGGGAGAAAACCAGGTTAACTGAGCCCAAAAGGCAATAGTGGTGAGTGAGTGACCACCGGTCAACGTTTAGGTCTCGAAAGGTGACTACAAAAGCTTTCTGTTCACCATGCTGTACCCCAGTTTGGGGCTCTCAGGCCATTCAACACTAGAGAGAAGGGGGGCTCTGAGAGTACAGGGAGGACGGAGAAGTTCCTGGTTCAGCTTTCCTGGAGGGGGAAGGCCCTCATCACATCCTCCCCCCAACCCCCACGGGCTGTGCAGCCCTTGGCCAGGCTCACCTTCCTCCCAGCCCTCGGCGACCCCAGCCAGCTCGTAGTGCTTCTTCCGAAGCTCTCCCAGTTTCTGACGCTCCTTCTGCAGTTCATTTTCCAGCTCCAGCACTCTAACCTGTGGGGAAAATTGGCCTCTTCTTTGAGCAGGGACCTGAGAACTGTCTCACGTCGAATAATCCCTTTCCTCTGTGGTCTGGGACTTCTTCTGTGTCATGCATGCTGTTTCCATAGCTCAACCAGTCCTCAGATTCACCCTTGTCTCTGCTCTGATTTCCCCACCCTCTGGTTCATCCATCTATCCCAGCGTCGTTCTCACTGGGATCCTCTGTTGAAAATGAATGATACTTTACGACCAATGCTTAAATGAGAGAAGAGCTTATCTCATACTCCTCTGATAAATCACTAACTAAAAACATACTGAACGTGTGTGAAAGTTGTTCAGTCATGTACGACTCTTTGCAACCCCATGAACTGTAGCCTACCACACTCCTGTCTGTGGAATTTTCCAGGTAAGATTACTGGAGTGGGTTGCCATTTCCTCCTCCAGGGGATCTTCCTGGCCTAGGGATTGAACCTACGACTCCAGGTCTCCTGCACTGCAGGCAGATTCTTTACTGCTGAGCCACCCTCAGCTATTAAAAAAAAAAAAAAAATCTTGCCATTTGCAACAAACGGATGGATCTAGAAGGTCTTATAAGTGATATAAGTCAGCTAGAGAAAGAAAAACACTATCATCTCTCTTATATGAGCTATCTAAAAAACAAAACATGAAAAGAGACTCACAGAGAACAGTTGTTGTAAGAATGAAGGGGGGGTGGAAATTAAGTGAAGGTATTAAAAGGTACAACCCTCCAGTTATAAAATAAATAAGTCATAGGGATGCAATATAGAGCATAAGGGATATGGTCAATATTATTGTAATAACTTATATGGAGACAAATGGTTACTAGACTTACGTTGATCATTTCACGGTATATGCAAACATCAAATCACTATGTATTCACCTGAAACTAAAATAACGTCGTTCATCATCTCAATAAATAACAACAGAAAGAAATGGGGGAGAAAAAAGGCCAACTCTAATATTAAGTCTATCTGTATGATATATTCTAATCCAGTTACAACCCCTCGTTCAATCCCAGTTTCCCTTCTAAGTCCAGGAAGAAACCAAATACAATGGTTCTTGTCTTTTTGAGGTGTTGGTATAACTTAGGGTTATTACTGCGCAGGAAAAGGTTGTTGTTGTTGTTGTTCAGGGTACAATCTCACTAAAGGAAGGGTTGGTTCTTGGTTATTCCTTCTCATTAACTTTAGGAATTTTTTTTTTATTGGCGTATAATTGTTTTACAATGTTTATTAGTTTTTGCTGTACAATGAAGTGAATCAGCTATATGTATATGTGTATATATATACGTCTCCCCCCCTGCTTGGACCTCCTCCCTACCCCTAATCCTACTCCACTAGGTCATCACAGAGCTCTGAGCTGAGCTCCCTGTGCTATACAGCAGCTTCCCACTAGCTATTAAATTTATACATGGTGGTGTATATATATGGGCTTCCCTGGTGGCTCAGCAGTAGGGAATTCTCCTGCCAGTGCAGGAGATGCGGGTTCAATCCCTGGGTCGGGAAGATCCCCTGGAGAAGGAAATGGCAACCCACTCCAGTATTCCTGCCTGGAGAAACCCATGGACAGAGGAGCCTGGTCAGCTACAGTCCATGGAGTTGCAAAGAGCCGGACACAACTTAGCAACTTAACAACAAGTGTATACATGTCAAAGCTACACGCCCAAGATTCTGATCTTTCCTAATCACCGATCTCCACCTCCTGTTTTCTTCCAGCATCATTTATGTTCATTCTTGGGGTGATACGTATATCTGTATTCATTTCTCCCACGAGTCTCTGACTTCTCCCCATGGAAATAATATTTGGGGTCAGTGTCATAGGCAATAGTCTGATTAAAGTTCCTGATGGAGTTCCTACCTGGGAATCCATCTCCTGCCGTTTGATCTGGGTCAGCGTAATGCTTGAGAAGTCCATGCTGTCTGTAAGAAAGGGAAAAGGAGGGTCTTGTTGAATGATACTCCAGCTGACATTTACTTGAGAAGTGGCCGATACCAATGTTCTGCCGAAATGCTTGGTTTGTCATTTACCAACAGATGCGTGGATGTAAGTGAGGGGTAGAGCAGAAGGAAGACAGGGTAACCAGGATCGGAACTGCCCCCCCTCCCCTAAAGAGCAATCAGGCCTGGGGTGTCACTTCTCTGAGTTCAGAGGAATGACTCAATGGAAAAACTAGCTAAGGCCTGTCCATATAGTGCTATAAATAGCACGCCCATGGGGTGTCTCAACTTACAAGAAAATAAGATGGAATGTACAAAGACGAAAAACGAGGGAGAGGTTGGAAGCCGGCCTGTGGGAAATCGGGATGGTGGAAAAGAATGTACCCACCCACACACGATGAAGAAGAAAAGCTCAGCTTCTGAAAGCCTACCTGTGTCCTCGATCTGTGATTTGCCGGAAATAGTTGAGGCCACAACCTCGGCGGTGGCCTGGTTTACAGCCCGAGAGGCCTGCAGCAGCTGAGCCAGGTTTGGGCTGTTCTTATCAGCTTTGACCTGCCAGGACCAAGCAGGTTTAGGGTCACACACCAGTCAACTGATGGCTCTTGACAAATATATGGGCACTGCTGTGGCCACCCGTGAACTTCTCAAAAATCACTCCCTATGGGGGTCAACCACTGGCATCACTCTCTAGCATCAAAAATCATTTCTGGCTTTTTTGCCTGGTGGCCTTGAGCTCTAACTTTATCAGTGTTTGAAAAATTTACATTTAATCAGAGGATAATTACTCTACAATATTGTGATGCCTTCCGCCACACATCAGCATGAATCAGCCATACGTGAAAACCTCCCTCCCCACCCCAGCTCTCTTGGCTGTCACAGAACCATGGCTTTGGGGTCCCTGTGTCGTGTAGCAAATTCCCACCAGTTTTCTACTTGACATGTGGCAATGCATATGTTTCAGTGCTGTTCTCTCAAGTGACCCCATCTGCTCTCTCCCCTCTATTTTGACAGTGTTCCCGTTGTGAAAACCAATATCTGGGACCATAAACAAGGACTGTAAAAGAACACTCCCCGGGGAACTACACACCCCATGGAAGGATGTTGGTGATGAGCTTTGTGTTGGGATTAGTTGGAGCAATGGTTTGAATCTGGAGGCTTCTGAAGAGAGGCAGACATTGGTTGTGGAACCTCAGCGCCAAGCCAGGGAACCAGCTAACCGGGCCGGCATTGTCCTTATTTTGAGTGCTCCTTGAGTGTATGATTGCTCAGGGGTAGGCATGGCTGGACCCTTAAAGGCCATTTGCAGTAAAAGTGAGGAAACCAAGAGGAGTGCGTGTGGAGAGCTGGGGAGAGGGGCTCCCTGCTGAACGAAGGCTTTTAGGAGACCCCTGGAGGCAGAATTGTAATTTCAGACTCAACCCACCTGGATGCTGGATAAACTGTCTGTTCTTTGGGCCAGCGCCAGGGTTCGGGTTTCTAACCTAGCCAGACCTTACAGAGTCCTGGGACAGCTGTTTCCAACTTTGGCACCAGGGACCGGTTTTATGGTAGACAATTTTTCCATGGACCAGGGTGTGGGCAGGGGGGGTGGTTTCAGGCATGTTTCAAGTGCGTTATGTTTATTGTGCACTTTATTATTATCACATCAGCTCCACCTCAGATCATCAGGAATTTGACCTGGACGTTGGGGACCCCTCTCCCTCGTGGGGAGCCCATCACAGATCCTACCTTGGAGGCGGCTACAAGCTGGGCGGTGCTAGCAGCAATTTCACGTGAACACACCATGAGCTCCTCGAATTTCCCTCGGCCTTGTACCACCATATCAGCCGCGTCTCTTGAGAGTCAGGAGACCAGATGGGTTATGAAACTGACAGCTGTAACCCCTCTGTTCTCACTGAGGCTACTTCCGTCACCTTGGCAGACCGGGAACCCAGCGTGCCTGCCCCACTCCTGTGATGCCCCAGGAGACCCAGATTCCTCTTTAAACTTTCAGTTCTATGAACGTCCTTATCAGCAATCCATTTCTAGGGGCCAGGTTTTTCCCCTTAGTTGTTCCCTGGGGTGGATCACTGGAATGGAGGTGAAGGTGAGGAGCTCTGGGTCGGACAGATACTTACACCAGGACAGTGGCTCCCCAGCCCACTGCTTTGGCAGCTGAGATAAGTCCTTCCGTCCATCGAGAATTCTTGGCATAAAACTCTTTAGGGGATGCTGTACCCTGGGGAAGAGAGAAATAATAATGGCGACCTTTTATTGTGTGCCAAGTACTTTTTATATGTATTATCCCATGCAATCTTCACAGTAACTCTGAGGGGGGTGAACATTATTATTCCCATTTTACAGATGAGAAAGCTAAGATTCAGAGAAGCAAAAATACATTCATTTAGGATACGCAGAAAATAAACGAAAACAAGTCCTAGGCTTTTCTGACTCCAAAGCTGATAGCATTTCCATTACATCCCAATATCTCTATCTTGTACATATAAGAAAATATATACTGGGACTTCCCTCGTGGTCCAGTGGTTAAGACTTCGCCTTCCAATGCACGGCGTGCAGGTTCAAACCCTGCTCGGGGAGCTAAGATTTCGTGTGGCCAGAAAACCAAAACTTTAGGGAACTAAATCCATTTGCCACGCAGCACAGCCAAACATGAGAGAGAGAGGAATGGCAGAGCCTACAGTGGAAAGTTGGAACCAGGTTGGCGCTTCTGACTTGCCCAGTTTCTAAAGTCCTCACTTCCTCCTCTGGGGGCTCGGACGTACAACGCACACCGAGTTTCCCAAGGAGGTTCCAGTGCCACCGGTTGGGGTGAATAAGCCTGCTGCCGGAGGCTCTGGCTCACTGCCCTCAGGGGACCGGGCTGTGCCCCAGCTGCTTTCCATGGCATTTGCTGACGTCCATGGGAGTGGCAGCTGTACCCTCGGGTGGACACACATCGCTGGACGGCACACACTGAGACCTAGCTGAAGGTGTAGGGAGTAGACTCAGCCTCTCAGTGAGCTGGGATTCAGTAACCAGTGTAACCAACGCCTGCTCTGCCCAGGGCCCTCTCCGACGCCTACCCGGCCACTCTCCACTATCTCTCTCTGCAGCTCCTTTGAGGCCACGACCAGGATCTGAATAGCCTGCATTAGGCTGGTACAGGAACCAAGGATTCTGCAAAAGAGCAAGAACAACAAAAAAGTCAAGGGTGCAAAACAGATCCACGACAATGCCGAAGCCTGTTTCTGCTTTCTTGCCTAAACAGAGGCAAACCGGGGACGGGAAAGAAGGCAGGGAATATTCTGGAGGTGAAGCCATGAAGGAAAGGTGTGTGAAAGAGGAGACTGGAATGGGGATCGTCTCCATAAGGAACAGAACAGTGGTGACTCTTGGGGTTCCTTTCCCCTGTAATGCAATAGTGGTATCGTGGTATTAATAACATCCATCAATACTAGGAGTTCCCTGGTGGTCCCGTGGTTGAGACTCTGCACTGTCAATGCAGGGGACGCAGGTTTGATCCCTGGTCCAGGAACTAGGATCCCATACGCCACGGGGTGTGGTATGGCCAAAAAATAATCATCATACTGATACTGACAACGCCATAGACCCCGCTGTCCCCTGTGGTGGCTTAATGTTCTACTATAATCGGTATGAGCCAAGGCAGGACAAGGTGGATCCTCGTCACCCAGGTGCCACCACGCCGCTCAAACTGACCTTTCGTTCACCTCCAATTTGACTCCTGTGTCTCCAGCTCGGGATTTGCTGAGCATCTCCTATTCAAAAAGAAGCCAGGTTTCCGAATATATCACAGAGACCGAGGACCCACTGGCGTCCTGTTACATCTTGGGTCCAACATCCCGCAGATGACGAGAAAGCTAGCAGTGCCCACCCAAGTCCTCGTGAGGTGCAGGAAAACAACTCAGAGCTCCAGACCACTCAGTGGGAGGCAGATGGTGCAACCTATGGCCTGCAAATGTCTAAACATCCTGGTACTGGGCTGATGAGCCCAGAACTCTGAGAAGTGTGGCACCATACCAACAGGGGCAGCTGCACCAGGTCCTTGAGGCAGGTCCTCCTACCAAGGCGGATGGCCTGAGTCTTCCACCAAAGGACCTGTCCAAAGTGCCCGCTCAGCTTTTCCCTGAGACAACAGCTACTGTCGATTTACTGAGCACCTGGCCCCAAGACACCTGTGCGTTATTGCACCGAACCGTTTACGATAGCGGTCCCCAACCTTTTTGGCACCAGGGACCGATTTCATGGAAGATAATTTTTCCGTGGGTCAGCAGTGGGGCAGGGGGTGGTTTCAGGATGATTCAAGGGCATTACATTTATTGTGCACTTTATTTCTAATCTAATGCCACTGCTGATCTGATAGGAGGTACCTGACTGTGGCCTGGAGGTTGGGGACACTGCTTCCCCCCTCTGAGGAAGGAACAAGTGTCATCACCATCATATAGAGACGGAATCTGAATCTCAGCGAGGTTAACATAACTTATTGGAAATCACACAACCAGTGAGTGATCAGTCTGGAACTTGAGGTTGGATGGCCTGACACCAAAGTATGGGATCCTTACAGAAACTGTTCATCTTCCCTTGGCTAGAACTTTCTATTTTCTGTTTCTCAGAGACCGTAGGGGCCTTGGGATTTGGTTTGTTTTGTAGGGGGCTTTGCAGAGAAGGGGGCTTTCCTGGTGGCTCAGATGGTTAAAAATCTGCTTGCAATGCAGGAGACCTGGGTTTGATCCCTAGCTCAGGAAAATTCCCTGGAGAAGGGAATGGCTATCCATTCCAGTATTCTTGCCTGGAGAATCCCATGGACAGAGGATCCTGGTGGGCTACAGTCCATGGGGTCGTAAAGAGTCAGACATGACAGAGGTGACTTAGAATGCACGCACGCACGTGGGGGCTCTGCAGAGAATGCCTGAGGTATACCCAGTGGGCAATGTTGCAGACGGGTAGCAGTTGCAAAGCATCACTTTAGGCCATCTCACAGACACTCCCATACCTCTATTCTGGCCGTAGCAGCTTCAATGGCAGCAGAAGTGGCAGCCATCTCCTTGTCCACCAGGTCCCCCAGTTCCTCCTGTTTGATGTCTAGGCCTCTGGGCAGGAGATCCTGTGAACAGCATCATGAATGCTGAGACCACCCTCAGACTTCCTCTCTATCCTCCCGCGGCAGACCAGTAAACCTCACATGACAGAACGTACAAGGGCCCCGCCACGTAACACTTCTGCAAGCCAGGGAGGGGCTTGCCTGGAATTCTCTCTACCGCGTGAGCTCTGCCACTCCACGCTGCTCCCACCTCTGTGCTCACTCAGAACCTACCTCCTTTCAAAAGGTCATCTCCACTGACCCCACAAGGCCACTCAGCTGTAGCTGCTCAGACCCCGACCTCACCCAAAGTAGCATGATTGAATTTGCTGCTTGGGAGGTACTTCAAAAACATCTTCAAATGGGGATGATGTCTTCCAACCAGACAGTCTATCCCTTGTTTAACTTTGCTTCGAGGGCAATCATATGAGGCAGTTACTACTTCTGTCCTACAGGTGGGAAGCCAAGGCTCAGAAAGGTCAAATATCTTGACCACAGTAACTGCTAACAGATGGAGAAGCAGGGATCTAAACTCTGGTCTGATGGCGAAGCCTGTGATCTTTAGAAATATTAAGTGTTATACACACAAGAGTATAAAATAGATATAAGTGGGTCAAGAATATGATGACCCATATTATCTAGCACGCAAACTTAAGGAAGAACTTAAGAAACATCCTCAATACTTTGAAATCTCCTGTATATCCTGCCCTGATTCCATCTGCCTTCCTTCCTACTTTCCACTTAAAGACAGACAATTCAGAAGAATACTTACCATGTCTTTTTTTGGTTTGCTTTGAAAATCCCTATGAATGTTTCTTTAAACAATATAATATTGAGTCTGTATGTTTTGGAGAAGGAAATGGCAATCCACTCCAGTATTCCTGCCTGGAGAATCCCATGGACAGAATAGCCTGGTAGTCCATGGGGTTGCAAAGAGTTGGATATGGCTGCAAAACTAGAGATTGCATGTTTTGGTCTTTATTTAAAAGGAACCATGCTGCAAGTGAAAGACGAGAGTGAAAAAGTTGGCTTAAAGCTCAACATTCAGAAAACTAAGATCATGGCATCTGGTCCCATCACTTCATAGCAAATAGATAGGGAAACAGTGTCAGATTTTATTTTGGGGGGCTCCAAAATCACTGCAGATGCTGATTGCAGCCATGAAATTAAAAGACGCTTACTCCTTGGAAGGAAAGTTATGAGCAACCTAGACAGCATATTAAAAAGCAGAGACATTACTTTGTCCACAAAGGTCCATCTAGTCAAGGCTATGGTTTTTCCAGTGGTCATGTATGGATGTGAGAGTTGGACTATAAAGAAAGCTGAGTGCTGAAGAATTGACACTTTAGAACTGTGGTGTTAGAGAAGACTCTTGAGAGTCCCTTGGACAGCAAGGAGATCCAACCAGTCCATCCTAAAGGAGATCAGTCCTGGGTGTTCATTGGAAGGACTGATGTTGAAGCTGAAACTCCAATAATTTGGCCACCTGATGCAAAGAGCTGACTCATTTGAAAAGACCCAGATGCTGGGAAAGATTGAGGGCAGGAGGAGAAGGGGACGACAGAGGATGAGATGGTTGGATGGCATCACTGACTCAATGGACATGGGTTTGGGTGAACTCTGGGAGTTGGTGAGGAACAGGGAGGCCTGGCGTGCTGCGGTTCATGGGGTCGCAAAGAGTTGGACACGACTGAGCGACTGAACTGATACTGCAAGTATTTTTCTATGATTTACTTTTTCACTTAGCATTCTGTGTGGGAGATTCATTCTGTGACCTAGTAATTCTATTCCTGGGTTTATACGGAAACTCTTACGTATGTGTATGAGGAGATATATACAAGAATCATCATAGTGTGGGACACCTCTGGTGGGCCAGTGGTTCAGAATCCGTCCGCCAAGGCAGGGGACGCCTGTTTGACCCCTAGTCTGGGAAGATCCCACGTGCTGGGGGGCAATGAAGCCCACGTGCCCGACACCGCGTGTTCCAGAACACGAGATGCCCCCGCAATGAGAAGCTCACGTTCTGCAACTCCAGAGTAGCCCCTGCTCGCCAACAAACCCAGTGCAGTCACAAATAAATAATAAATTAAAAAAAAAAAATCCTATGACTATGTCACTCTCTAGAAGGAAAGGTTAGCAGCTTCTCATTCACCATAGTCATCCTTCATCTGCAGATTTCAGGTTCTCCGTCTCAAGGCCCACTTCTCCCTCATGGGAACCTGCCTTCCCCCCATGTGATTGCTCGCTTTTTAGCTGTTTCACTCTCTCTCGTGTGCATATTCAATGAATTCAACATTTGCTGGGTGTTAACCACTCAGTGAGTGAATAAATATATTGTCTTCATTTCAGGTGTTACCTGCCCAACCAGATAAAAACCCTTGAAAACAGGATAGCCGTGCTCACAGGATAGCCGTGCTCATTCATCTTTGACGCTGCTGATCACACAGCAGACTGTCCATTAACAGTCAGTGATTTAGGTAGAACTGGAAAGTCAATCAGGCGGTCGGGTTTTACAGTCTTCTTACTTTAAATCAAGTGTCAAGTGCAGAAAACATCACTGATTCCCAAGGAAGGCCCCAGCCTTCACTCCAAGAACTACCTTCTGCAGGAATAAATAATACCAATCATACTTCGCTAATGGCCGTGATCCTGGTGAGGCAGCTTCTCATGGCTGTGCTGTCAGCATTCTCAAAGATTCTTTCTTCCTCCAGGAAAGACAGATAGGTGAGGGTCTCCTTGCCGTACTGCTTACAGGCCTCGATCAGAGCTGCAGAGGCAAGGCGACAGAGAATTTTCAAAGGTCCCCCTGGCTCCCTGTGCGTTTGGGGCGGCCCCTTCCCTCCGGTACTCACAGTCGGCCGACTCTGGCGGGGCTCTAAGGCAGGTGGCACTGCCGTGAACGATGGTGTCACTGGTCAGGTGGGCCAGGAGTGTTACCGAGTGGAGGAGCCCACTGATATCTGCAGGAGTTGAAAGGGAACTTTCTCAGTCCTGTTGGAGGAATGTCACTTCTGTCCCTCCTTCCTCCCCTCTTTGCAAGAGGGACACACACACTCCTTTTCTGGGGGCAAAGGAACCGATCGTCATTGCTACGTTCCAACGTTTTTGAATGTCACCTGGCTGTGGCTAGCAATATACCCTACGTATCCTTCAGCTCTTACCTTCCGGGCATGCCAGGTACTGGCTCCAGCATTTTTCCAGCTGCTCAATGCAGCTGGAAGTGGAGTTGACCTTGGACAGCAGGTGATCTGTGAGAGGGAAGACAGGGTGGAGTCAGAGCCATAGTCACAGCTCGCTTCATCCCCATTAGTTAATCTGCCTCATGAATGACCTTGGGGGGCGGGGGAGGTGTGTTGCCCTGCAGGAGCTGCCCTGAGAGTGGGGAGGGAGGAGAGGTTGTTGGCTATGCTGATACGTGATTCTCTTATTGTAGCTTCAAAGGCTCTGCTTTGGAGTTATCTGGTCCTTTAGCCAAGAAGCACGGCAACCACACCATGGCCTCGTTTCCGCCCCTCATTTCCCATCACTGCCAATTGAATCTAACCCGGCCTTCCTGTTACGTCTTTCAAGGCCCTAGGCATTGGCCTATACAGGAAAAGAATCTTTAAAAAAATATTTAAAGAGTATATGTGTAACTGATTCACTCTGCTGTACACCTGAAACTTCGTGTTCAGTCAGTAAGTCATGTCCAACTCTTTGCAACCCCAGCGACTGCAGCCCGCCAAGTTCCTCTGTCCATAGGATTTTCCAGACAAGAATACTGGAGTGGATTACCATTTCCTCCTCCAGGGGATCTTCCCGACCCATGGATCAAACCCGTGTTTCTTAACAGTCCCTGCAGTGGCAGATGGGTTCCTTACCACTAGCGCCACCTGGGAAGCCCACACTGAACACTGTTCATCAACTATACTTCAATTAAACAACAAAAAAAGGCTCTTGGATTCTCATTCCTCTTGAGCTCAGAGCCCTGGCTCTGTGGGGCTAATCTACGTTCACGCTCTGCCCACAAAGCAGTCATTCCCATAGCTGCGCCTCTGTGCTCTGATCCACAGAGACTGCATTGCCTAAGAGGTAAAGTGCAGGCGGGCCCATCTCCCTGCACAGGTGCTGCAGCCCCTGGTTCCAGCACCACTGGCTGTGTTCTCAGGTCACTTGCACCTGTGTCATCACCCGACAGAGGAGGGCTATGGTACCGTCTCCCAGCATCACGGTGAGGACCGCTGGACCGAGGCGCGCAAAGCACTGAGAATGGTGCCTTCACAGCATAGCGAGCACGCAGTACACGTCAGCTGTTCCTGCTTTTTGTTTTTAATTTGGTTGCGCCGTGCGGGATCTCTGATCTTCGTTGCAGCCTGAGGGATCTTTAGTTGCAGCAACTGAGAATTCACACGCCACAACTAAAGATCCCGCATGCCGCAACGTCGGCTGTTTTTATGGGTTGTTATTCCCCACTTTTCTTCCTCTCCATGGCTTCACGTTTCTCCTCTTCTTTCAAAACCCAGCTCACACCAGCTCCTGAGGAACCCCCCGCAGCTTCCTGCTCTCCTAGCATTTCTGCAGTCAACGAGGTACCCATGTGTGTTCCTTCCTTTGTAACTGTGGGCTTTCCTTACAGATGGGTTCCCCACTGAACAAGATATCCTAGTCCTTCCTGAAATACTTCACCAAGTCGAAACCTTTCTAGCCGATACTAAAAATCATCTGTTCCCTCCCTTCTGCCTGGTCCTCAATGGGACCTCTCAGGACTTTGCCAACAAGTTCCCTCTTCTTCAAAACAAGCTGGAATCTATCCATGGCTATCCACGTCTTCCCAGATTCCCCCAGAGCCCGGATGCTCTTCTAATGTGTGCCCCATCCTCTTGTGATGGGGGCCCCCTCTGACTCTAACACATGCCTTGAGGACTCTGGGGGCTGGAAGAGTGGGCCCTTGCTTACGCCTGTGACTCCTGGGGGTGTGCGGGGGGAGGGTATTGCTTCTGCCCCTCTGTGCTTAAGGAAGATGCCTCCCTGTCTAGATCTGAAGCTCACGGCAGCTGTGTCTGGATTGAGACCATGCTGTTCTTAGAGGCACACAGGGCTGCCTGTGCCTCCCTCTCCTGGCATTTAGAAGTGTTTTCAAGCCACAGTGCCCAGAAGACAGTTCATGTCCCACCTTGTGGGAGGTGGCTGGGGGTGTGGAAAGTCCTACTGCCCAGGACATAGGCTGCTGCACTGCCCATTTTACAGATCCTAGGGGGTGGGGGCTAGGCAACCCCAGGCGTTTCTAACACACAGCTGTGCTGGGAGCCTGAGTCAGGGTCACAAGGAGTTCCACGCCAACACGAGGATGGGGGCGGGGGGGATGACATCCAGAAGCCAGGAAGGGGAGGAGCACCTGCAGATCCAGCGCAGCTCGAGAGAGTGGGCTCCTCAAACAGCCTCAGGGCCTCCTGCACCACCTGCTCTGCAGCCCTCCTCGCCTCGGCCAGAAGCATCTTGTGTTGGTCCTTCTCGAGCTGGCATATAGATTCCTAGAGATGGTGGTCCCGGGAGGTGAGGGTCGGCCACAGACCTCCCTAATGAGCCTCCACCCAGTATCCACTGTGACACAGCTAGGATTCCTGGCACCTTAGCTCGAGCTGCTGCTCATGAGGCCCAAGCCATGTGGCTCGACACAGAGAAAAAGCCTTTAAGCTGGTCTGTGGGTGTGTGTCACCAAGCACAGGAGGCTATGGCGCTGGACCACGGCCTCCCATGCTCCACCCTTGGGGAGAGAGGGCCAGGTCCCTTCTCATCTGCTTCATGCAAGGCATCAGAAGTTATGCTCACCGAGTAAGGCCCCAGACTCCCTTTCATAGCCCCCCCCGCCTCCAATAGCCACAACCCAATACCCACAGGTGCGAGACTGGGCCCCAGGAGCGCGCGGGACTCACCTGTGCGCTGGACAGTTTGAGCTGTGTGTACTCCAGCTGCTCCCGAAGCGCGGACAGCTCCTCCTCCCGACAAGCCATGGCGCTCATCAGGCTGTCTCGATCCTTCTCCAGGTCTGTGATCTGGGCGGTCCATTTTGCCTCCGACTGTGATGGGGATGGAGTGGCCGGGAGGGAGTTGCTGGGAGAATGAAACCGTCCCCTTCCCAGAGATCCAAACCCAGACCCAGGGCCATGAGGAATCTGCCACCAGCATCCTCGACTGCAGACTGATCCTGGATGGAACCAGGTGGGCCACATACCGGTGGGGACAAATGCTGTGCTCAGTTCCTTCAGTCGTGTCCGACTCTCTGGGATCCCACGGACTGTAGCCGACCAGGCTCCTCTGTCCATGGGATTCTCCAGGCAAGGATGCTGGAGTGGGTCGCCATGCCCTCTTGCAGGGGATCTTCCCAACCGGGGATCGAACCTGCCTTTCTTGCGTCTCCTGTATCTTTTACCTCAACACCACCTGGGAAGCCCTAGCTGACAGCAACCCCAAAGCCCAAGGGGAAGATAATGAGGAAGGGAAAGACAGGCGACACTCACCTGGGCAGAATTTTCCAGGCTGCCTTGGACAATCTGGAGTTCATGTTTGCTGGTGGCAAGTTCCTGCTTCAAATTCTCTAGTACTTCCGTCTGTTCTTGAGTCTGAACAAGAAGGAAAACAGGAGTACTATTATCTAGGTGGTGGCTTCAAGGGATAAAAAAATTCCCAGCTATAAATGTAGATTTGTCTAATCTTTCCTCTTAACTATTTTTTTTATTTTGGCCATGCCACATGGTATGCGGGATCTTAGTTCCCTGATCAGGGATCAAACCCATGCCCCCTGCAGAAGTGCAGAGTCTTAACCACTGGACTGCCAGGGAAGTCCCTGTATAATTTTTATATAGAAGAGAGATCAGAATGAACCAATAATTTTTCTTCCAGTTACAGGAAATGTCAAGGGGGAGCTTTAGGCATGGGGTCCCAAAGAATCAGACATGCTTGAGCAACCGAGCACCATACTCAAATGTCATGCTTGAGCCCACAAATAACACTAATTAAAGCAGAACAAGATTTTTAATTCAGGCATCCCAACACCTGGTAGGTATTCTGCTGACTCACTCTATCTCACCACCTTGAAGCAATCCCCCTTCTTTGATTTCTAAGTGGTTTTTTTCAAAAAGCAGGTTGTGACCCATGAGTAACAATTCGTAGCAATTTTTTTTTTTAAATGCAATAAACAAGAGCCAAAAAATAACCGACATAATAAGGTAAAGTATTGCTCTGTGAAACTTTGATTTTCATTAGTGTTTTTAATTTAACTTTTTGGTCACACCATGTGGGATCATAGCACCCCGACCAGGGAAGGAATGCATACACCCTGCACTGGAAGCGCAGTCTTAACCACTGGACTGCCAGGGAAGTCCTCCATCAGATGCTGTTTTTACTTGGAGATACAGAAAAGTGTGAAAGCCCCTGCTCCTAAGTGGAAGGAACTCTGTTTTATCCACCCGCCCTCTCTTATGCCAATGGGACCTGCCGCCTAATGCCAACCCCACCCCAAGGCACAGCTGCAGACAGCTCCTGGCTGTGGGTCTTTGTAAATGCCGATCCTCTCCCTCTGACATCCACCTGCTTCCACTTCAAAACCTCCTCGAGATTCATCTTAGCTGATGAGCCCCACTCAATGTCAGACCTTTCATCACGTCCTGCCCCTAACAGTGTACACGTGAGTAACCGTGTCCTGCGCCCTAGGGCCCCTTGCCACCCTCCCCGCAGATCCGCCCGTGAAGACAAGGCCTGCTATTCTGTGCAGTGCTCAAGGCCCCCTCCATCTCGGATGGACCGGCACCCCTCCTGGACTCCCACCCACTCCTTCCGCTCACCTTCCGCTGGGCCTGGTCACTGATGCGCCGAAAAGAATCCTCCAGCTCTTTTTTCTCCCGTTCCAAATCCACTTGGGCTTGTCTGGCCACCGACACCTGTTTGGTCACCTCCGCATTCTGAAAGAGAAAAACGGCGTCTCGAACCAGCTTATCTCCTGCTTAAAGGCCATTATCCTTGTAGAACAAAGGACGGCATTCAGACTGCGAGTGCCCTAAAGATGAACACAGACATCGTTTCCCACCCAGAGGAAGCTGTTGCCTTCATATGCTCGACTCTCGAGTATTGCAAAAATGATCAAGATGGGGGCTACCACAAGTAGGGCTGGGACCTAAGGGGGAGCTTGAGATATGACAGCCAGGGAGCTCTGGTTTCCAAGAAATGGTGGGGACACTGGCCCTGGAGAAGCCATCCAGCCTGGGTCGACATCTCCCCGGGGCAGGGGGCCCTGTGCACGCGGGACAGGGTGATGGTGGTGAGGGTCCTACCTTCCGCAGCAGGTCGGCGTGGTTCTGCACCAGCTCATTGTACTTCTCCTTCAGCTTGCTGTAGCGCTGCTCGTTGGCCTGGGCTTTCCCTGAATTGTCAAGGACCAAGATGAGGGGTCTGCACTGGCGGGGCATGCTCTGCTCTTCTGATAAGCCAGAGTCCCTAGGAGACTATCTTGCCTTTCCACAAGCATCTACACCTCCTTCTCCCATAAAAGTCTTACTTAAAATTAAAGTCCTCTGGCAAGTCAGGTTTAACAAAGAATCACCTGATTCAAATCCCTCCACTGATTCATGCCCCTTGAGCATTCCAAACTTGTCATTTTTAAATCAATATTACTGGCTGCTACGCCATGATTTTTCAAAAGGTCTTTCTCTTTTGTCAACCTGTCTCTCCATCCCTGTGTTCCCAGCAGGGCCTCACGGGGAATTCCAACCCACCCTCCTAACTGCGGATGCTGACGTTCACAACAGCCCCTCTGGACCAGCCTCAGCCTGCACTCCAGGGCTGGCAGGGCCCCACCCTCATGCCCACCCCAGCGACAGCTCCTCACTCTCGATCTCCGTCAGGCTCCGCTGAGCCTTCTCCGTGTCCTCGCGCTTCTTCTTGAGCTCGTCCAGCTCGGCCCGGAGGAACTCGCTCTCATCGGCCGCTTGCTGCCGCAGGTGCTGCTGCTCGGCCAACTCAGCCTCCAGCTCGCTGGTGCGGCCCTTGAGCTGCAGCACGGCCCGCTGGCTCTGTGGGGAGGGCCCGGGGATGAGCGAGAGCGCGGGGCGGGACGAGAGGGTCCCACCTACCACGTCTCCAGTGCCAACTGAGTAAACACCTGGGGTTTCCCAACGAGCTCACTCCCAAGGCCTCAAGAGAGGAGGTCACTACAAGCCAGCCACCCACCAACAGGGGGTGAGGGCAGGGGAGTTCCAGTCCTGTTAGAGGGGCCTGGGGGCAATGATAGACCAGCTAGCATGAGGAAGGGGAGAATGCTTGCTGCTGCTGCTAAGTCGCTTCAGTCGTGTCCAACTCTGTGCGACCCCATAGACGGCAGCCCACTAGGCTCTGCCGTCCCTGGGATTCTCCAGGCAAGAGTACTGGAGTGGGTTTCCATTGCCTTCTCCGGAATGCTTGCTGGTCCCAGGTAAAGGATCTGATCAGCCATGAGTCAGCAGCAGATACTGCAAACAGCCGGCAAAGCTACAAGCCAAACCTTCTCATCACCACATGACAAGAATAGGTACCTCACTGCACAGCTTCATAGCCAGCTGGTGGTCATGATTCTCTCCAGGTATCACAGGGCCCCTGGAGTGTGGCCTAAATGCTGCTCGCAAGGGTAAGTGCACTGGAAACACATGACAACCTGGTCCTCTGGCTTTGGCATTTCTACTAATTAACCCTCCATTAAGATGTGGCTCAACAAGAGTGAATGTGAAGAGAATTTAATATCGAAAGCTATCATGTTCCGGTGAAGCCCAGAGGTGGATCTGAGCCCAACTCATACCTCAGTCTTCATGTTTTCCAGCTGTGCTTTCAGTTCTCTGGTCTCTCCGAACAGCTGATCAATTAACTGATCCCTAGGAAGAGAAGGAGAGCAAGTTTGCTTCCACTGTACTTCTCTTTCCTTTGAAATGTGAGCTGGGAGACCCGGGGAGGAGGTTAAAAGCCGATGTTCATTTGGGAACAATTCTTTGAAATCCTGTAAGTTAAACTCTAAGTCCCGCAGTGTTTCCAGATACTAATCTACCACCCACAGGTATCTCAGCCTCATTGGCTATTCCTCTAGGATTTGAAAGGGGTCAGTATTCAAAGGTTAGGACTTCCCAGGTGGCTTAGCAGTAAAGAATCCGCCTGCCAATGGGTTCAGTCCCTGGGCTGGGAAGATTCCCTGGAGAAAGGAAGGGCTACCCACTCCAGTACTCTTATCTGGAGAATCCCATGAACAGAGGAGCCTGGCAGGCTATAGTTCATGGGGTTGCAAGAGTCGGACACGACTTAGTGACTAAACAACAACTCGAAGGTCAGACGTTTATCTATGAAGCCCAAGAATTCCTATTCAGTTGGGTGTGGCGAGTGAGCTCTTGGCTTAACATAGCGCCCTCACCATCTGCTTTAAGCCCGCAGCCCGGACTCACTTCTCGTCCTTGTTCACGCCATTCTGACTGTTGAAATTGAAGGGATCGCTGCCGGAGGAGCTGCCAAAGATGTCATCGAACTTGCTGTCGAATGAATTCTGCTGAGACCAGGAAGGAGTGAGGACAAGGTTAAAGACCCAGAGGGGTCTGTGTGGGTCTCAAGAGCCACACGTGGGGATAGACGCTTTCTTAATCTGGTTCAAATCCAAGTACAGCACCTCCTAGGGACGGCAGGGCAGCATGGTCCGTCTAGGCCAGTGCTTGGGTTAAAATGTGGTTGCAGAACTTCTCTGGTGGTCCAGTAGCTAAGACTCTGCTCCCTGTGAAGGGGGCCCTAGTGCAAGGGGGCCCAAGTTTGATCCCTGGTCAGAGAACCAGATCCCACATGCCTCAACCAAAGATCCCCAATGCCAAACTAAAAAGATCTCGTGTGACACAGCAAAGACCTGCTGCAGGGGCTTCCCTGGTGGCTTGGTGGTAAAGAATCCGCCTGCCAACGCAGGAGACATGGGTTCGATCCCAGGTCCGGAAAGATACCACATGCCTCGGAGCAACTAAGCCCGTGTGCTACAACTACTGAGCTTGTGTTCCAGAGCTCAAGAACGGCAATTACTGGGCCCATGTGCCCTAGAGACAGTGCTCTGCAGCAAGAGAAGCCCCTGCACTGCAACGAAGAGTAGCCCCCACTCTTTGAAACGACAGAAAAGCCTGCACAGCAATGAAGACCCAGCACAGCCATATATAAATGTAAAAAAAAAAAATAAAAAGAGCCAGTGCAGTCAAATAAATGAATAAATAAATAAGAAGGTGGCCGAGCCTGGCCAGGGTCCTCCCGCCCACCTCCCTGCACCCAGGGACACCGGGAAGAACTGAGTGAGCTTCCTCTTACGAAGTCCTCACCTGCTGGGAGGCATCCATGCCCATGAGGTCATCCTTCTCTAAGACCGGCTCGCTGTCGGGAGACGACGCCTCGGCTGGGATTACCACCACGGGGCTGACGTGTTCTGACAGGGCAGAGGCTCGTAGGAAATTGGGTGGGTTCTGAAGAGGGAAGATGCATTTCTCGAACCCTGTCCACCTGCCAGCCTCGAGGACTGGCCCCCTGGGCTTGGCAGTTCCCTGGCACGCTTACCTCTGGCAGTTGAGGGATCTGAATGAGACGCTTGAAGTACTGCAGGTTGCTGGAGCGATAGAAGAAATCTTTCAACCTAGGGGTGGAGAGAGGTCAGAGGGCTGCCGGGGGCCTTCACTAGCCCCAGGGAGGGGACACCCCGCTTTCCTACTGCCTGCCCAGTCCCGGGCACAGGCTGCCAAGGAGATGGCCTCCATGGTGCAATTATGACGCTGCCGGGAGACATTATGTATTACCAGCCCTCAGTGATCTGGGGGTGAGCAATGCTGGTGTTGTTTAGTTGTAAGTCATGGCCGACTCTTTGCAACTCCATGGACTACAGCCTTCCCAGGTGGCTCAGGGGTAAAGAATCCACTTGCTAATGTGTGAGATGCAGGTTCAATCCCTGGATCTGGAAGATCCCCCGGAGAAGGAAATGACAACCCACTCCAGTATTCTTTCCTGGAAGAATCCCATGGACAGAGCAGACTGGCAGGCTACAGTCCATGGGGTTGCAAGAAAGTCGGACACGACTTAGTGACTAAAACAACAATAAATAATCTTGGATGGACAAGGGAATGAACAAACTCCAATTTTTTCTCATCCTCAAGTCTCCATTTTGTATCTAAGCATCAAAGGCCAAGAGCATCAGACATACTTTCTGAGATGAAAGGGGGTTAGTGACAGCAGTCCTCGCTCTGCAGCACCGAATTTTCTCCTGCTCAGCCCAGTAAACGAAACCCCTGGGGTCTCAGGACAGCCCATCAGACCCCAAGGTTGGGACTGTCCCTGTGACCTCACTGCTGCTTTCCCCGAATTTGGGGACACTGAGGCCTCAGCCGCTGTGTCCGCGAAAGAGAAGGGGATGCTTTCATTAGCTTGAAGAATGAAGGGAAATTGAATCACATGACCACACGTCCCCCGCTTTCTGGGCTGGAGCCAACAGTAATAGGCTCTTGCTTTCCTAAGCTACTGGAATTTAACATTCCAGGAAATCGGCCCCAGGGCCTGTCTCCTAGGATTTAATAAGTCATTTTTTATAGCATAAACATACAAGGCTTTTCAAACAGAATAAGGAACTGGGTGGTTAGCACAACTCTGAACTTGCCCTCTGATTGCTACTCAGCAGCCAGCAAGAGAGGCCTGGGCTTGGGTTCTGGGGGCGATGCTTTTCCTGCAGTCAAAGATGAAGAAACTAACAAGGTAAACAATTGCGCTAATGTCCTTCCCAGCTCCCTCATGCTCCTGTCTCTCCTCCATTCGGGCCCCTCTTCTTGGGCAAGCTCAATTGAAAGATGAACTGGACTTGTCATCTCATCACCAATTTTCTTCCCCAAACACAGCAGAATAATTTGCCCCTCTGTCAGACAAGCTCTTCCTCTTCTAGACTAGATAGCGGGCTGATTAGTTCCTGAATTGATTCCAACACTGACTGAACACTACAGTCTTAAGGAACTATTATGAATTCAGGTGCTAGATACACTTACAGGCAAGACAGTCAAACAAAACTAAGGTCATTCTTCGAACTAGAAAGCTGCTATAATGGAGAATACCAGGGTGGGTGGGTGGGGAGGTAGGGTGGAACAGGAGATGGGGGGAAAGACCCCATCTAAATAAGGTGGCTAGAGACTTCCTTTGTGTGGAGGTGACTGAAGATGACCTGGATGGGGCTGGCCAGGCTGGAAGAAGAGCATCTTGAGGAGGGGGAATAGCAATTGCTAAGCCTCTGAGCTCTGGGTATGTTTCAGGAACTGGAAGAGGACCCCACAAAAAAGCACGGGCAGAGGCCAGATCATGCAAGGACCTTGCAGACCACGGAGAGGAACCTGGATTTGGTTTGCATCGTTATCAGAAGCCACTGAAAGGTTGGGGGCAAGGGCTTTACGTTTTTACAAGGTCATTCTAACTGCTGGGTGGGGATGGGATTGCAGGGGACAGGAGCAGAGCGCTCTGTCCACACTGGAGGGTCCTGGTAGACAGGAAAAGAAGCAGATGAGGTGGGAGGCAGAACTAGAGCCAAGATCTATTTGTAGATAAAGTGTCATCTGAACTCACTAACGGATTAAACATGGGGAATGAGGAGAATGGTGAGTTCCAGATCTCTCTCCTAAGTGGATGGTGGGCAGTATTTACTGAGATAAAAAAGATCAGGAAGAAAATATTTTGGAAGAAAGCCTAAAGTTCAGTTTGAGATGTAAATTTGGTGTGAAAAGTGAAAGTCGCTCAGTCATGTCCAACTCTTTGGGACCCCATGGACAATACAGTCCATGGAATTCTCCAGGCCAGAATACTGGAGTGGGTAGCCTTTCCCTTCTCCAGCAGATCTTCCCGACCTAGGAATAGAACCAGGGTCTCCTGCATTGCAGGCAGATTCTTTACCAACTGAGCTATTAGGGAAGCCCAAATTTGGTGTAGTAATGTCAAACAGACCACTGGGGATGTGAGCCTGGGATTCAGAGGTGAGGTTTGGTTGAAGATACATCTCTTGGAGTTGTTAGCATGTACACGGCATGAGACCAAGAGAACTTTGGGAAAGAAAAAGAGAAAAGAATGAAGTTCTGGGCAATGAATGAATACGTGGAATGACCCTCCTCTATGAGACTTATTAGAGAACTGATGGCTTCCCCAGTCATTGGTAACTTTGCGCACACCTTCTTTTCCTTCGCCTTTAAAGCAATAAAGCAGGTACCCTTGTCCCTTGAAGATTTACAAGCAAGTGCTCCTGGAACTTCCCTGGTGGTCAAGCGGTTAAGACTCCATGCTTCTAAGGCAGGGGGTGCAGGTTTGATCCCTGCCTGGGGTACTAAATCCCACGTGCCTGCCGCATAGTGCGGCCCAAAAATAAAATATAAAATCAAATCAAAGCACGTGCTCCTGCATTGGGTTGCATTTATAGCACTTTTAGATTCACTTCTTTTCTGTCACTCAAGCCGCTTACTTCGTGAACTGCTCCAGGAAGCGGTCCCGGTGGCCTTGCAGGGTGTCGGCTGGGAGACCTGGAAGGAATGGGAAAAGAGTGAGAGAGAACAAATGGGGCAGAGGGCAGGGGACTTCCCTCCAGAGAGGGGAGGGACCATCCTCCCTGGGGCCAGTGGTCAGCCCGGGGGAAGGCATTCCTGACTTACAGAGCTGCCCGGGAACTGGTAACCTCTTGGGCCCAGTGGGGCCAGCAGGGACTCTGGGGGCGCTTATCAACTCTCCTTCTGTCTGCGCCTGGAGTGCGAGCTCCCTGGGCACAGAGGGCTGGAAGTTGTGCCCCTGACCACAACAGGGTGGACCTCCCAGGGGTCGTGTACACTGGATGCCCTGGGTGAGGCATTGTGCAGACGTGAGTCTGGGAGAGACCCAGAGAGCCTGCCAGAGGGGTGGCAAACACCACAGGATTGAGACCCACAGGATCCAATCTAGCACTGGCTCGGTAGCTGCTGACTCTACGATGCTGGACAAGCACCAGCCTCTTAGGGCCAGCCTCTTCCCTGGCAGAGTGGGGACCACTCACCTCCCAGAGTGTACAGTTCTATGCAGTTCAGGTATAGATGTTTTAAATTTCAATTCTGGTAATTTTTGAACGTGATAACTGTCATTCGGTATAAACAGGGAGTGCGCATATAAATACAGTAACTCAAAGGGGCACAAGTTCACAGTGGTGACAGCAGCAGATTCCCTCAGCAATAGTTCTCCCAAGAGCCCAAGAAGGCCAGCGGCGAGAAAAACATGAGACAAACTCAATGAGGAGCATCCTGTGAGGCATCCGACCAGGACGCCTTCAAGACGTCCCTGGTGGTCCAGAGGTTAAGAATCCACACGCCAATGCAAGGGACAGACACGGATTCGATCCCTGGTCTGGGAGGATTTCGTAGGCTGTAGAGCATTAAGCCCGTGAGCCACGACTACTGAGCCCTTGAGCCTAGAGCCTGTGCTCCGCAACAAGAGAAGCCACCCCAATGAGAAGCCCAGGCACCGCAACTAGAGAGTAGCCCCCCACTTGCCTCAGCTAGAGAAAGCCCCCGTGGAACAACGAAGACCCAGGGCACCCAAAATAAAGTGGAGAAAAAAATTAATAAAAACTGTCGAAGTCATCAAAAACAAGGCAAGTCCAAGGAAACTGTCAGAGCCAAGAGGAGCCTAGGGATACCTGATGAATGAGGGTAACACCATGACCCAGAGGGGATCTTGGGACAGAAAAAGGTCATTGGGCATAAACTGGAAATGTGCATAAAGCATGGACTTCAGTGAATCATAACGTATCACTAGAGATTCATGAACAACGTGGTAGCGTGGAGGGGGGAGGGCAGGGCTATCCTGGGTCACCGCAGGCAGGCTGGGTGCGTCCCTGCGCACAGCAAGGCTTGGCCCCAATCTTTTAGTATCAAGACAGCCGGGCACTCCGGGGCCTTCTGGAATAGGAGCAGAAAGTCAAGGGCGCCAGGGCAGGGGGAGCTGCCTCTCTCCAGGGACGGCCTTGCAGCCAGAAGCTTCCAGAGATCAAGCCCGGAATACTCACAGGAGTGGAGCTTGAAGAGAAGCTTGACAGCGTAATCATAGAGGTGGCTGCAATCCAAGATGACCTGGATGAGCGGGGCAAGGCGGCACTGCCCGGCTGTGGTCACCGACACGGAGCGGGACATGTCCAGGGAGTTGAACACTGGGGGACGGAGGGGAGACGTGAGCAGAGCCGGGCAATGAGAGGCCGCCTTCCCAGAGGGCCGAGGACAAGCGCCCGGCACTGGAGGGCCCGTTCTGTGCAACTATGGTCTTGTGTTAACCTGTTTAACCCTTTCAGCGCTCCTCTGCTCTGAGCTGTGCTCAGGCGTGTCCGACTTTTCATGACCCCATGGAGTGTAGCCCACCAGGCTCCTGGGTCCATGGGATTTCCCAGGCAAGAATACTGGAGTGGGTGGCCGTTTCCTCCTCCATTCAACACTTCTACAGGGTAGTTAAAAGCATCGCCGTTATTCAGGAGAGGAAACTGGAGGTAAGCAACTTGAAGGCGGTCACAAGGCCAAGAAGTGGTTTTGCTTGAGAGATGTTGAGTTAAAAGCCAGAGCCCCCGTGGCCAGCGAATAGACTAGGAGCCTATGTCCCCAGCAGTCAACAGGCATCCTGTGTCACAAACTAGTGAAATGAACTGGTTCTACACCATGTACAGCCCAGTGGGAGCCCAGGAAAGAAGGGATCTGTAGGGGAGCGCCCCAAATGCCTCCTTCTGGTCTGAGGAGTTTTATGCTCCCTGCAGCAGCAGCAGCCCCCCACTGGCAGAAAGAACATAGCACTTGGTAGATTTCTGATCTAATGTGGGAGTTGAACTCTTGTTCAAGAAGAAGCTCTCAGTTTTATGGGGAATCAGAATTTCAGGATCGGACGGGGCTGTTCACACAGCCCCACCCAGCCCTCCGTCTCAGGCATGAGCTCGGTCTCATGGTGACCTTGACCCTAAGAAACACCCAATCTGGGGGTGACAATAGAAAGCCCGTGGGGAAAATATCAAACGTTGATCAGAACACGAAGGAGCAGATCATTCAGCCCGGGGTTCCTGGTGGTTTGTCCCAGTGTTCCTGGAACACCAGACAGGGTGACGTGCAGGAACCTCGGAGGGACAACCGGAGAGGCTCTGAGGACACTGGGCAAGGAGCCAGGAAGAGGGTGAACCACCGGGATCAAGGCTGATGGAGGTCCTTGGGGGGAGTGGGTGAACTGCCCTCCACTCTCCCGGGCTCCAGAGGGCAAGATGCTCCCATGGACCCCTCCATGCTCACCCCCTGCCCCCTGCTCCTAAACCAAGCAACTACATGCCCGGCTGCGGACCCTGAGCGCACACCACTGGCCAGGCTGATCTCCCTGCAGTGGCTGCCCGCCGCCTCCGGAGATTCCGCACGTGGCCAGCACCAAGAGACATCCCCTCGCAGACCCTCAGCGCGTGGGACAGCCCCGGAGGAAAGCCCAGAGCCACTGGGCTCGACCTTCCCTGGCCACGCTAATTCCCATAAACGGGCTTAAGTCTGGCAACTGAAAAAAAAAAAAGATCCCAAACAGTTCTAATTAAAAGGCAGCTTTTCTTCTTGACACAAATTAGAAGCAGCTGTCACTGCGAGGCGGCCATCCCCAAGTCTCCTGGCTTCCCTAGGCTCCACTCTGGCAGGGAATCCCAGGCTACTCCATCTCCCGGCCGGTCTGGTGCTTTCCAGGAATGCCCCTGGGCATCCAGTAACATCTAGTAGAGTGGTGTGACCGGGGGCAGAGTTACTCAACCTCTCGGCGCCTCCAGGCACTCTTCCGTGGGATGCAGATGGTTCCAATGGCACACTCCTCATAAGGAGGTCTTGTAAGGATTAATGAGAATGTCCTATAAGTGGCATAGCAACGTGCAGTGGCTCTTCGGGTTGGCTTGGAGACTGATTAGAATCACCCAGGGAAATGCAACGACGACTCATGTCTGCCTGCAGCTCCTTCATCCCTGCTTCTGTTTTAATTGCTCTAGGGAAATGGCAACCCACTCCAGTGTTCTTGCCTGGAGAATCCCAGGGATGGGGGAGCCTGGTGGGCTTCTGTCTATGGGGTCACACAGAGTCGGACACGACTAAAGTGACTTAGCAGCAGCAGCAGCAAGGTGGGGGCGAGGCTTCCCGGGTGGCTCAGCCATAAAGAATCTGCCTGCCAATGCAGGAGATTGGGTTCGATTCCTGGATCGGGAAGATCCCTCTGGAGAAGGAAATGGCAACCCGCTCTAGTATTCTTGCCTGGGAAATCCCATGGACAGAGCAGTCTGGTGGGCTACAGTCCATGGGGTCGCAAAGAGTCGGAGACGACTGAGCACATATGCACGCACGCAAGGCTGGGGCATTAGTGGGGTTCAAAAGCACGCCCCCAGGTGATTCTAATAAGCAGCCAGGGTGGAAACTGTTTTTTCTAACTCGGTGCTTCTCAAACTGTAACATGTATCAGCATCCCCTGGAAGGATCACTCCAGCAGAATTCTGCGGTGATGGAAGGGCGCTGTCCAACACTGCCAGGCACGTGTGCCTGAGCTATGATGAGTGCAACGGAGGCCCTGACCTTTTAATGTTATTTAATCGTAATTAATTCAAACAGTCACAGGTGGCTACTGGCTACCATACTGGACAGTGCAGACTTGGGGAAGTTGTTAAAACAGATGACTGGGTCCCACCCCCAGAGATTCTCATTCAGAAGATCTGGGGTGGGATTTGAGAACGTGTGCTTCTAATACGTTCTCAGGTGATGTGGATGCTGCTGGTCCAGGGACCACACTTTGAGAATCACTGCAGGTGCATCCAATCAACATTCATTGTAACTGGCCCATGTTTCCCACAGCTGAAAACCTGGGGCACCCCTTCTGAAGGTTCTGATCCGAATCTCACAAGGCCACAGACTAAGACTTAGAAGCTGGATAGACTTCCGATACCATTTCTCTCAGTTTCTGGGCTCATAAGAGGTGAATGGGCTTTTCCCTGGTGGTTGGTAAAGAACCTGCCTACCAATGCAGGAGATGTGGGTTTGATCTCTGAGTCAGGAAGATCCCCTGGAGAAGGCAATGGCAACCCACTCCAGTATTCTTGCCTGGACAATCCCCATGGACAGAAGAGCCTGACGGGCTACAGTCCATGGGGTCACATGACTTAGTGACTAAACCACCGCCACCAAGGAGTGAATGAGGATGGAGGGGGGTGGGGAGACGTGTAGAGGAGGCTCTTGATTCCAAATCAGTACTCTCTCCAGGATGAGAAAACCACCAGCATTCAACCACGGAGCAGTGTGTGCAAAGACTTGGGGAGCTCTCTCTAGAAAACTCCAGCTAATTCACCCCAGAGCATTCAGATGGATGCTGACATCAATTTATGAACTCTCTCCACCTGCTGTTTCTTCGCTGCTATTCATCAAGAAAGCAAGTGTTCTTGAACTTGGTTGATGAGCACTTGCAATGACAGGCATGGGGCTAGAACAGAAGTGAGCAGGGCCTGATTCCTGATTTTTGAGTAGGCGCTCAACATACATTGCTAATAACCCAAGGGATCAATGCATATGGAAACAGAGCCAAGTATCACGGAATGCTGGGGCAGAAAAAGTGACCGTGCAGACCACCTCAGCAGAAGTACATCCTGAGGGTCAGCCGTCTGGGCCAAAGGACCAGCCAGTGCTGGGGCCACAGTCGAGGGACTGTCAGAGAGGCCGGAAGTGTTTTTGGACTCTGGGAGGCCCGGGCTTAGCAGGGAGGCCAATGTGGTGGGGAATTGCAGCCCTTCTGGTTACGTGACTCTGAGAATGCCCTTGGGCTTCAACCTCTCCTTGTACCAGGGCCGAGGGCACAGACGCGGTGGGGCAGCTCCAACTTCCTGGCCCGTACTGCACAACTTGTAGGGACAGGGGGGCTGGGCCGGCTGCTCCCGGGAGGGAACCAGTCTGGGGGTCAGGTGATGGCCAGGAAAACCTGGGCCAGACGGGAGGGAGAGACTCACCAGTTTGGAAGAGGTTAAGTTCACACTCCAGGTAGTCGAACATCTCCACTGTCAGCTGGAAACTGGACCCAAGAGGAAAGAGAGCTTATACTCCACAGCCCGAAGGCCAGTGTACCTGTGCTGCCACCAAAGCTCGCATGCACAGACACACATACCAGCTCCAAGTCTCAGCCCCCACCTAAGTGGATACTAAGGCCGTTGGAAGATCAAGCAGGGCGAATTCAGGGTAGGTTCCACGCTGTGTTGGGAGGGCAGAAGGGCACAGAGAAGGGAGGCCTGGAGTGGGAAATACCCTGGAAGGGTTCTGGACGAGCCACCAGCAGTAAGCGGCACCAAGGTCAGGTCACTCAGCGGCTCTGTCCCCACCTCGGCCACCGGCCCTGCCCTCAGGCCCTCTGTGACCCTCACCGGAAGTGAGAACCCCTACACAAGCTCCCGTCCCCCTCCGTCCAGGGCGTGAGGACGGCCACTTACAAGTTGTTGACGTCACTCTCTCCAGCCTCCTCTAGCTGCCGGTCGCTCATGTGAAGGTTGCCTGGGAACCTGGGGTTCTGGGAGGGAGGCAGAGGAAGTCAGAACAGGGCACCCCGAGAGCTCTCCCTACAGCTGACATCACGCACTCCAAGCCCCACTGAGCTCTGGCACCAACAGGCTGGATTCTGCTTGGTGTGGGTGCCTGCATGCTCCCTGGGGAGTGTGGCAGCGCTCACAACCACACACACACACACAGAGGTTCCGAGATCGGCTGGCTCACAGCAAAGAACACCCCCACCCATCATTAGAGGGAAGGTTCCATCCCATCCCTGGGACCCCAGGGAGGGCCCCACCCCCACATCCTGTACCACGGACATCGTCTCCCTGAGGCAAGGACACCCAGCACGTGACTGCTGGGGTTCCTCAACCTGACACCCACACCAGGCAGGCAATGTAGCCTCTGCTTATCCCCAATACATTCTGAATCCTATCCAGGCTTCCAGCTGTCCTCTGACCACTTCTGGAAGCCACTATTGTGAGTTCAGGACCAGGCAAACCAATTCTCACGTTAACTTTAGCAAAATGGAAATAGTAAAAGAAACTTGAAAGTTGGAGAAGATTACAGGAAGCACCCCCGCAGTCAGAGGAAGTTATCCGGGATTATCAGTTGTTGAGTATCTGTAGTTTCCTGTCTTTTTCAGTGTGGTCTGTCCAGAGTGGAGGGAACCCAGGGCAGCCGGCAGGTGGAGGGGGAGCACAGAGAGATGGGTGGCCAGTCCACCAAGGGGGCTCTAAATTCCAGGGTGAGTTCTTCAGGCTCTGAAGACAGAAATCCTCCACTCGGGCACCTCTGTCTCTGGCAGCCCCCTCCTCCCCTGAGGCCCACCACCCTGGCTCCTCTTCAGAGACTCAGGCCGGTTGCTTTTTTCTTTTTTAATTGATTTTATTTTTTGGCCACACCATGCAGCATGTGGTTCCCTGACCAGGGATCAAACCCACATTCCCTGCATTGGAAGTATGGAGTCTTAACCACTGGACCAAAGGGGAGTCCCCAAGCCGGTTCCTTTATCGCCCCCTTCTGGCTGTGTTAACTTCCACACTGGGTCCACACATTACGGCACCTAAGGCACCTCGTCCTCATCTTTGTTCCTGCCTGTCCTCACACCACACTGCCGTTAAGCCCAGTGAGTCTGGATCATTGTCGCGTGCTCTGTGTCTCAGACCAGCTGCCCATCTCCCTGGAGAATGACTCATAATTCATCACTATGAAACTGCGCTCTATAGCTCTGTGTGAGTGCCTGCTGAGTCACTTCAGTCGCGTATGAGTCTTCGCAACCCTATGGACTATAGCTCGCCAGGCTCTTCTGTCCATGGGAATCTCCAGGCAAAAACACTGGAGTGGGCTGCCATGCCCCGTCTCCAAGGGATCTTCCCTACCCAGGGGTGAAACCCATGTCTCCTGAGGCTCCTGCACTGCAGGGGGATTCCTTACCACTGAGGCACCAGGGAAGCCTGCTCTCTAGCGCCACTGCCCCTTAACAGCCCCTGCTGAGGCTTCCCTGGTGGCTCAGACGGTAAAGAATCAGCCTGTAATGCAGGAGACCCGGGTTCAATCCCTGCATCAGGAAGATCCCCTGGAGGAGAAAATCGCAACCTGCTCCAGTATTCTTGCCTGGAGAATTCCATGGACACAGGAGCCTGGTGGGCTACAGTCCATGGGGTGGCAAAGAGATAAGACTGAGCAACTAGCAACAGTCCTTGCTACTGGCCCGCCGGTTCCCCTTTCCATCAATGACTGCCCGACTCTGCACCGGGCACCCAGCTCCTGCGCCATCACCCTCGGCACCTCACCATGCCACACCCTCACTTTCTTGCATCAAAACTCGGCCTCCTGCTTCCCACTCCCTTCCCTGCTTCAGGGGTACCCACCTGCCCTGCCCTTCCTCCAGCTTCAAAGAGGAGTTGCCACCTCCTTCCTGACTCAGGATCAGCCCCTCCCTGTGCGCTCTTTGAACCAATCTAGCTTCTGGGTCCTGCTCTCGCTCATCCAACAAATCCCGCGTGAGCCCCTGTTCTGGGCCAGATGCGGGGCCACACAAGGGGCACAAGAAGACGCGCACCCCCGCTCTCGGTCCTCCAGGAACCACCACGCAGAGCGCCCGCGGCTCCCCTGCCTCCTTAGGCTCCTGCCCGCATCCCGTGCTCCAGGTCTTTCCTACAGCCCCACATCTTCCTCCAGTTGTGGTCCCCGCCTCTCCTACCAATCTTCAGGAAGTCCCTGACCCTTGTCTGTCCCAGAGGTAACTGTCTAATTCTGGCTCTCCCCATCTTTCACTCCGACAGCCCAGCTCTTCCCAAGTCACCCTCCACACCGAATGGATGACCTCGCACACCAGCCCAGGCACCTGTTGCTCTCCACCCTGCCTGCTCCTCGCACTAACGTGGGTCTCCTGATAGTATCACCACAGTGGACGCCAGAGTGTCCTGGGCCTCCTGTCCTTATGTCTTCAGCTGATCCACTGCCAGGAACACCCACCCTGCCCTTCCTCATTGCCCCTTCCTTTCTACCTGCTAAGTGGCAGTCTGGGGTCTGGAGAAGGGGGAAAAAAGTACTCCACAGCAGGCAGAGAGAGATGGGAACGGTGGGCGCAGAGGGCGAACTGTGGCTGAAGCAACACACCCAATCAACATCCTCTCTTCATGATGTGACCCCAATATTCCACCTGGAGTGACGACAGTCCCCCTCCCTGTGACTCTAGGAACCTTTGTGACGGCCTCCAGCAACATAGGATGGTGGGAGGGACACTGTGACTTCTGAGGCTGGGTCATCTAAATGCCACGCACTCTACCTGTTCTCTTGGTCAACTCACCAGGCTGCTAGGAAGCCCTGAGCAGTGCTGAGACTTCGTGAAGAGATACTAGGCCAGCCCCGCACCGTTACAGCTCCAGCTGGCATCTGACTGCAACCGCATGGGAAGCTACCATCCAGAACTGCTGGCCAAGCCCTTGTGGAATCCCAGACCAACAAAATGTCTGAGATAACAAAAGACTGCTGTTGTTTTAAGTCATTAAGCTCTGGGGTGATGTGTATCCGGCACAGAAAATTATAATGCCCTAAGGCTGAGCTCCAGAGAAGGCAATGGCAAGCCACTCCAGTGCTCTTGCCTAGAAAATCCCATGGACAGAGGAGCCTGGTGGGCTACAGTCCATGGGGCCGCTACTAGTTGGACAAGAATGAGCGACTTCACTTTCACACATTGGAGAAGGAAATGGCAACCCACTCCAATGTTCTTGCCTGGAGAATCCCAGGGATGGCGGAGTCTGGTGGACTGCTGTCTATGGGGTTGCACAGAGTCGGACATGACTGAAGCGACTTAGCAGGAGCAGCAGCAAGGCTGAGTTCAAGTGTCATCACCTCCTAGAAGCCCAAACCTGGGCAAGACACCCCACGACTGACTTCTGTGGGCCCTTCTTCTCTCCCAACCAGACTGTGACTCCCTAAGGCAGCAGCCAAGTCTATCCGTCTTTTTCTCTCCAAAACCTCGCTTTGCCCTAGCCCAGGGTAGACCCTCAGTGACACACCAGGTGGGTAAAGGCGGTCACTGAGAACAGCATGAGCTCCTACATTGACCTGGCCGAGGCTAGAATCCCACCTCACTGCCGAGGAGCTCTGTGACCCAGGCGCTTAGGGACCCAGCCACCATCCGAGTTTCGCTTTCCTAGGATATGATCGTACATGTTTTTAGGGCTGCTGTGAAGATTAAATGATATTCAAAAAAGGCTGAACTGACTAGGATGGTTTTCATGAATCAAAGATACGCCTTGAATATATACAAGATACTGGAGATAAAATACACTAAGTTATAGTATTTCTTCTTAGATTTCCTCTTTTCTCTATTTCCACTGCCAGCTCCCTAATTCAGGCTGCCTCCACTCCCACCTGTTGGGCCATTCTTCTTACCTCCTATTGCCACCACGCCCACACTTCAAGGACCACCTCAAGGCCCACCCCTCCACCTTTTCAAAACATCCCCGGCACTTTTCTGCAGGCACACACCTGGCACTATTACGCGGCTACTGCAAATGTGTAAGCTTCTCTCCCCAATGGGTCTGTGAGCTCCTAAAGAGCAGACCCTTTCTCCTCATTCTTATGTGCCACTTGGCACATAGATTTACATGCATTAGGTGTATAAGAAATACTAACTAAAGTTGTATCTTGAACAGAAGGTCCCCTGTGGACACTTATTATATGAATGGAAGGAGTTATTTCTATTATCAGTCAAGTCAGTGCTTCTGAAATATTTTCATAAGGCCACCTGGTGGATCAGGCTTCCCAGGTGGCGCTGCTGGTAAAGAATCCACCTGCCGGTGCAGGGGACACAAGAGACGTGGGTTTGATCCCTGGGTTGGGAAGATCCCCTGGAGTAGGAAATGACAACCCACTCCAGTATTCTTGCCTGGAGAATCCCCAAGGACCGAGGAGCCTGGCGGGCTAGTCCACAGAGTCACAAAGAGTTGGACGTGACTTAGCGAATGAACGCACTTAGTGGATCAGGTTTCTCTCTGCAAAATGGGGAACAAAAGGTGCAGAGGACCCGCGCCAAACTCCCAGTCACACCCCAGTCGCATCCCGCTGACCGCGGTCGCTCTATCCAATGTTCCCTCTCACACAGCTGGGATATGGCGTGAACACTCCCTGAGAAGCCAGGCTGGCCTATTACCTGGAAAACTCGACAATTAAGCTTGGCCAGGGGGACTTCCCTGGCAGTCCACTGCTTGAGAATCTGCCTTCCAACGCAGAGGACACAGGTTCGATCCCCAGTCGAGGAACTAATATCCCCAATGTCTTGTGGCAACGACGCCCATGTGCTCTGGAGCCTGTGCTCCACAACAAGAGAAGTCCCTGCACCTCACAGAGAGAAGCTGGTGCTGCAGCCCAGACCCAGCACAGCCGAAAAACAAACCAGAAAAGCCCAGCCAGCTGTGAAGAGACAGGACAGCCCGGGGTGGGGTGGTGTGTGAGGGGTGCTGGCAGGGCGAGTGGAATTGCTGACAAGACTCACTTTGGTGTGGTACTCCATCTTCGTTCTCAGCAGTTTGAGGTAGATGCTGCAAAGCTGCCCATACCCTTCACTCAGGTGGCCCTTTGACGAAGAGGGAAGAAAGCAGGGTGTCAACACTGAGAACTTCGGGTTGAAAGACCTACAGCTGGGACATCTTTTCAAAAGAATATATTTTTTCCCTGGAGTATGAAAATAACATACATCCCCTGTTGAAAATTTGGAAAATATAAAAAAGGACGCTGCAAGCAAGTCATCCTCAGCCTAACCACCAGAGATCATCACGGGAAAATGCACAAGGGTTGAAAAGCAAAAGATGAATGGATCAGAGACTGAAATGAAAAATACAAAACTATAAAACTTCTAGAAGATCACAGAGGAGAAAACCTGGATGACCTTGAGTATGGCAAAGGCTCTTTCGACATAACACCAAAGACACAAACCATGAAAGAAATAATTGATAAGTTGGGCTTCATTAAAATTAAAAACTTCTGCTCCACAAAAGACATTGTCAAGAGAATGAGAAGAGAAGCCACAGACTGGGAGAAAATATTTGCAAAGGACATGTCTCAGAAAAGACAGTCACCTAAAATGTGTAAATAGACTCTGAAAACTCAACACTAAAAAACCAAACAATTCAACTAAAAAATGGACCTAAGTCTGAAAATTCAGACTACATACTATATGATTTCAACTACATGGAATCTGGACAAGGTAAAATTACAGAGCTATTCCTTGGACCATAAAGAAGACTGAGAGCCAAAGAATCGATGCTTTTGATCTGTGGTGTTGGAGAAGATCCTTGAGAGTCCCTTGGACTGCAAGGAGATCCAACCAGTCCATCCTAAAGGAAATCAGTCCTGAATATTCGTTGGAAGCACTGATGCTGAAGCTGAAGCTCTAATACTTTGGCCACCTAATACGAAGAACTGACTCACTGGAAAAGACACTGACGCTGGGAAGGATTGAGGTCAGGAGGAGAAGTGGGTGACAGAGGATGAGATGGTTGGATGGCATCACTGACTTGATGGACATGAGTTTGAGTGAGCTCTGGGAGTTAGTGATGGACAGGAAAGCTTGGCGTGCTGCAGTCCATGGGGCCACAAAGAGTCAGACATGACTGAGCCACTGAACTGAACTGAACTGATTCCATGAACAGAGGAGCCTGGGGGGCTACAGTCCAAGGGGGTCACAGAGTTGGACACGACTTAGCGACTGAACAATACCAACAAGGCATGTACAACCACCATGAGTGAACTGTACTGTAAACTACAGACTTTGGTGATTACGATGGGTGTGTCAGTAGGTTCATTCATTGCAACAAATACACCACTGTGGTGGAGGATGCTGATAATAGAGGAGGCTATATGCATGTGTGGATGCTGGGTACATGGAAAACCTCTGTACTTCCCATTCAATTTTTCAGTGAACCTAAAACTGCTTTCTATAGTCCATGGGGTCACAAAGCTGCTTTAAAAAAAAAAAAAAAAGTAAAAGAGGCTTCTAAGTTCAGAAAGTCTTAGTCAAATGGAAGAGACAGACAACACAGAAGAATTATATTTTGGATAAGGCAGGCGGGCTAGGTACCTGGGTTGACCTTCCCACTGAAAACGACTAACAATATTGAGTGAGACATTGATGGTGTCAATGCACTAGCAAGAGAGTAACGAATCTTCAGGCCAGGAACTGAGTAGTTCAGATATTCAGAGAGCAAAGGGCTTGATGGGGTCAGGATGGGGGCGGGGGCAGGGGTGGGGGGTGGGGAGCTACTTTCTCACATCAAGTGAACCTGAGTTTTGGTTTTCTGAGTCTCCAGGGCCAGGTGGTGAACCGGAAGCAGGGCTCTCACCTGTCCAAGTTAGAGAGTCTAGCGGAAGAGCCGAACTGCCTTCCTGGTGCAGGGAAATTAAGGGCAAATTGGAAATAACACACATGTATTTCTGCGCTGAAGGAGTCCCCCTGAGGACTGCAAAGAAAACCCACTGCCTTCAACCACTGTTGTGATCAGAGGGAGGGAAAAACTACTTCCAAGAATTGAACCGTGAGCCAGTTATCAAGGGGATCTGCTCAGAATTCATAAAACTTTTAAGCTGAGAACTTAATTTAGAGTGATCTCAATGGACGCAAATGCCAATTCTCTCTGGAGGAACCTGCCTTTGTTAGACTTCAAAGAATTCCCACCAAAAAAAAGTCCAGGAAAATGAGCAATTCACAGTAGAAAAATAACTAAGCACAAAAAGAAACTATATAGCATGAGCAAAATTCACCAAAACAACAGATGGCAGAAACAGATCTCTAAGGACTTTAGATACTGGAAGTATAAAAAGTGAAATAAAAATCATATATTTAATAAGCCTAAATAAACTAGAGACTGCTTTAAAATACATGCAGGGCACAATAAATTATAAAGAATGCCAAGCAGATCTGAAAACAAAACAAAACCTAAAATTCCAAGAAATGATAACTATACTAAAATAGAAAACCTTATGGAGAGGTTTAGAAATAGATTAGACCTTGTTGAAGGGGGAATAAGTGAAAGGAACACTAGACCTACTGAAAGTATCTGGAACGCAGTACAGAGACAAACAGGGAGAAAAAAATGAAACAGTGGTTTGAAGGCATGGAGAATAGAATGAGAAGGTTGAACATACTGCTAACCAGAGTCTCAGAGGAAAAGAGAGAAGGAAGCAAAGGCGATATGTGAAAAGACAGTGAGAATTTTTCAAAACTAATAGAATAATCTACAGATTTAAGAAGTCCAAAGAATCTAAACTAAATTCACACCTAGATACATAATAAGAACTTAAAAACAGAAAGAAGAAAAACACAGATTAGCTTCAAAGAATAACGATGAGTCTAACAGCAGACTTTGCAAGAATGAAGGAAGCCATAAGCCAATGGAAGGGTATCTTGACCACTATCTTCCATGTGCTAAAAGAAAAGAACTCTCATCCTAGGATTCTCAAGTCAGAGAAAATATCTCCCATGAATGAGGGTGAAATAAAGACATTCTCCATCAGGTAAAAGTGGCTGTTTCCCACCAGCAGACTCTCACTGAAGGAGGTTCTAAAGGAAATAATTCAGGCAGAAAGAAAGAGTTCCCAAATGCATGCTCTGAGATGTAATAGGAAATGAAGAGCACCAAATACAACAATTAAAATAAAATATCGGGTCTAAAAACAACCAAAATTAAAATATATGACAGCAGCATAGGAGGGCACGAATGGTGTTAAAATATTCTAAGGTCTTTGTGGTATACAGAAAACAGAGACATGAATTTTAGACAATGATAACCTAAGCACACCCCTTCAATTTTTAGATAACATGATCAACAGATTAAAAAACAAACAAGCCTCTGCTTTTGTTTTTTTTATCTTCCCACTAGTAATGAGGGGGGACTGAACGAGAAGGAAAATACCCAATCAATCCGAAAGGTAAACAATGAGAGAAACAGAAACAGAGCAGGTGGGACAAATGGCATACACTGAGATGGGGAACACAAGTCCAAAGGTGTTACCCACGATCATAAACGTAAGAGTAAAGGTCCAGTTAAAAGACAAAGGCTGCTGTCTTGAATTTTTAAAGAATCCAACTAAAGGCTATTGACAAATGCATTTCTAAGACAAAAGATTACATTAGAGTCCGTCAGTCACTATGCAGTACATCTGAAACTAATACTATAAATCGATTACAGTTCAATGAAAGAAAAACTGACCATGAACTAGCTCATACAGCAAGGCTCAAAAAACTTTGAAATATCAATATGATATTGATTCTCAAGCCACAATGCGATACATATACATGTAAAAAATATTTAAAATATAAAAAGTTATAAGGAAAAGGATGGAAAAAGATATACCAGAGTAATTCTACAAAAAAGAAAAAGACCTAAGCTTTCCATGTTACAGAAATGTAACAAAACTCTCTAGCATACAGTCGGGAGATTTGGGGATAAATCTCTGCTCTGTTCAAGTTAACTAGTCTCGTGACTTAGGAAAAGCTGCTTCCTCTCTCTGGGTCTGTGTTTCTCATCTATAATGGGTAGATTGGACTGCATAATTGCTAACATTTTGTGAGTGCAGACAGATACAGGTAAGAATTTTAAGGAAAGGGCTAACATAGCAGTTCTTATCCAGTGGAACAAAAAGACACATCAGCATCCACTGGGGAGATTCTTCAAAGAGCAGGTCACCTCCCGTCCTTATACACACTCCTTGAATCTAGAGGGATTCTGGTATCTATACAAAAACACTCTTTTCAACACATTCAGATCTTGCCACCTACCTCCTCCCTCTTCCTAAGGGACCGAGAATCCCTGATCAGGAAAGAAAAACCACTGGCATGTAAATGATTGGGAATGCCAGTTCTCAAGGTGCTATGACCCCAATGGGACCAGGAGAAGGAAAGAAGCAGGGATTATGACAGTGTCAATGCCAAGGGATCCCAGTGCCCAGAGAGCGCTGGGACGTGAGCTTCCATTGGCAGGAGAAACTCCCTGGCCCTAGAACCTCCCAACAGTTTCCAGGGACTCCAGGTAAGACTGTGAACATCACGGTTCCATGTGGGGGCATCCCCGAACCCCTCCCTGAGGCTTGTGAGAGAAATCCAAAACAAGGCGAAGAGATGACTTGGTTCCATCCCACGCTCCTCCTTCTGTGGCCTCTGGGGAAGGACGAGGCGGTGCCGGTGGCCCCGAGGAGCGGCTTCAAACTCACCCACATCCTGCTCATGTCGCTCAATTCGCTTTTGTATCTCAGAGAGTCCTTGAGAACCTGGAGAGGGAAGAGACGGAGAGGAGAGAGAGGCTGGTGAACGGTGGGTCTGGGGTGGGGCGGAGAAGGGGATGGGAGAGATGGACCCATCTCTGAAATTGGTACCCAGAAGCCCAGGAGATGGGGGCAGCTGCCATCCCCAGTGCAGGAGTGGAGAGTGGCCCCTGTGACTCAGCTAACTTCACTTTTCCCACGTGAGTCCCAGCCTCCCCGCCCATCTACTGCAGCCCCAGGCACTCACGTTTGGGTGTCCGTCCCGGAGGAGTTTGTGGAACACATGGCAGAACTTCCAGCAGAGCACTGCGTTGCTGGACAGGGGCAGCCGGTTGACAACAGACCAAAAGGTCTGCGCTCCCTTCTCGTGGTGGGTGCCCAGTATGCACGGTGAGGGACGGTCATGGAAAACAAAGGCACGGATGGGGCCTGCCTGGGCACCAACCCTGAAATGGGCCTGCAGCAGGCCGCCACAGGGGGTGGTGCCTTATTCATGGTGCCCCAGCACTATCCAGCAGGGGGCGCCACTTGTAACAAAGACACCGAGGATCTGGGCAGGTATCTTGACAATTTTTTGACGGATGACAAAAAGATACCTTATTCTAACAAAATTCATTTTATTAGATGATTTTGCCAGAGATGACGGTCTCTTGGGAGGAGTGACTTTTTCTAATTTGCAAAGTAAGTTCTGGGCCAGCAGTGGTCCTGGCTGACCTTTCGTGGGAAGATGGTTTGGTTGGAATTAGGGCTTTGCTGTGGGAAGGGAGACTCTGCCCTTTAGATTTGCTGAGTCTGTGATGGGGCCTTTGAGGGGGACATAACTGCAGCTAACATTTTAGCAACACAATACGGCTTCTCAAAATTCCCTCTTATCCACGACTCAAAAGCGAGGGCGTGCTTCAGTTCTTCAAGGGCCCTGGCTACTGACACCTTGGCTCCTCTTCCAAGTAGCACCTGATTTCTCCTGTTAACCACTCTGCTCTGACCCTGAAAGCAGCAGTCTTTGTTTAAAACGTATTAATATTTTCTCTAAATTTAAAATGACTCTTGAGACTTCCTTGGCACTCCAGGGGTTAAGACTGTGCGTCCACTGCAGGGTGCGCTGGTTTGATCCCTGGTCAAGGAACTAAGATACTGTATGCCTTGTGGCACAGCAAAAAAATGAAAATGACTCTTTCACTCCGTATCTTCTAAAAATCTTCCTGGCCTTGCTCAGGGGTGCCATCATCTTCTAACACCTTAAATTCCCTGTGTGCGGAATTCTGCCCCTGAGATCCAATTTCAAACATACCTGCCACCCATAGACCACCTGCCACAGTTTGCGTTTAATAAATGTCCTTCTGGCCTTGAGTGATTTTAACAGACCTTTAGGCCTCTGTAATTAGGGAACCCTTTTGGAGGAAACTAGAGGATTTTCTGGAGAAGGCAATGGCACCCCACTCCAGTACTCTTGCCTGGAAAATCCCATGGACGGAGGAGCCTGCTAGGCTACAGTCCATGCGGTTGCAAAGAGTGGGACACGACTTCACTTTCACTTTTCACTTTCATGCATTGGAGAAGGAAATGGCAACCCGCTCCAGTGTTCTTGCCTGGAGAATCCCAGGGACGGGGGAGCCTGGTGGGCTACTGTCTATGGGGTCGCACAGAGTCGGACACGACTGATGCGACTTGGCAGCAGCAGCAGCGGATTTCCACGTTTCTTTTGTGATGGAAGCTTGTACAGGCCTCACACATCCAGTATCTGGGCATCATCAACCCCAAGTACAAATCCTGTCTTGAGCTTCCCAGGTGGCACTAGTGATAAAGAACCCGCCTGTCAATGCAAGAGACTTAAGAGATGCAGGAAGATCCCCTGGAGCAGGGCATGGCAACCCACTCCAGTACTGCCTGGAGCATTCCACGAACAGAGGAGCCTGGTGGGCTAGAGCCCATAGGGTAGCACAGAGTCAGACACGACTGAGACGCCTTGGCACAGCACAGCACGTTCAAGCTCAAGTAAGAGGCACTGCACCGTTTAGGAAAGACTTGCCTCAGGTTAGAAACTATGGGACTTACCCAAAAGACATGCTACTTTGCTTCTGAGCTGGAAGGTGCAGTAAAATTCCCTCCTGGGACTGATATTTGTATTTTGAGAGGGGGTCACCTTGAACACACAATTTTGGGTCTGGAAGCTGAAATCACCCTTAAAACAATTTTTTTTTTGGCTTCCCTAGTGGCTCAGTGGTAAAGAACCCGCTTGTCAATGCATGAGACACGGGTTCGATCCCTGATCCGGGAAGATCCCACAAGCTGCAAAGCAGCTAAGCCCGGGCGCCACAACTATTAAGCTAGAGCTCGAGAGCCAGGGAGCTCCACCTGGTGAGCCCACGCGCCTAGAGCCCGTGCTCCCCAAGAAGAGAAGCCACTGCAATGAGAAGCCCGTGCACTTCAATGAAGAGCGGCCCCCGCTTGCCACAACTGGAGAAAAGCCCAAGCAGCAGCAGAGACCCAGCATGGCCAAAAATACATACATCAATAACTAAAATTAAAAAAAAATTTTTAATTTGCTTATTTGGTTGTGTTGGGTCTCAGGTGTGGCTTGTGCGATCTAGTTCCCTGACCAGGGCTTGAACCCGAGTCTCTTGCATTGGAAGCATGGAGTGTTAGCCACTAGATCACCAGGTAAGTCCCCAGCCTTTGTTCTCAAAGAGTGATTTCTGAAATAACTTACAGTTTCTCCTCAAGCACAGCCCCCTTGGACTAGAAGGAAGCCAAGAGGAGAGACAGACAGTCCCCTACCCTCTCTTGAGATGGCTTCTCAAGGCAGACTGTGGCTCCTTTGCTGTGCTTAGTTGCTCAGTCATGTCCGATTCTTTGCGACCCCATGGACTGTAGCTCCCCAGGTTCCTTTGTCCATGGGGATTCTCCAGGCAAGAATACTGGAGTGGGTAGCCATTCCCTCCTCCAGGGGATCTTTCCAACCCACGGATCCAACCCAGGTCTCCTGCATTGCAGGAGGATTCTTTACCATCTCAGCCATCAGGGAAGCCCTTTACCCAAGAGCAATCTGCCAAAAAAAACAGGAGCCAGGGCAGACATGGAGGTGGCTGGGCACACCGGCGTGGAAAGAGGCCAGCAGATCCCTCTGCCTTTTTTTAATTTTAAAAGCATCTTAATGCATCCAATTCATGTCGGGCACTCGGGGATATAAAGAAAAATAAGACCCACTCCCCAGCCCTCCAGGAGTGGACACCACAGTTGGGGATGCCGACCTGTTCACCTGTCAGGCATTCGGGATAAACAGTTGTCTGAAAAGCAATTCTGAATTAAGCCAGGCTTCCCAATGCTTATTTAGCTGGTACTGAGGGGAGATGATGCTCTATAAATGTATTGATAAAGAGTGTGCACTATGGCAGCACACACACGAAAATCGCAACGATTCAGAGAAGATTAGCACGGCCCCTGCACGAGGATGACAGGCCAATTCGTTTGGCTTCCATATGTTTGGGTGGACCTAGAGACTGTCATACAGAGTGAAATAAGTCACGAAAAGAACAAATACTGTATAAAATCGCTTGTATATGGAATCTAGAAAAGCGACACAGAGGAGCTTATATGCCAAGCAGAAATAAGACACAGACCCAGAGAATGGACGTGTGAACTCAGGACAGGGGGGATGAGGGAGTGGAATGAATTGGGAGATTGGGGTTGACATATACACACTGCTATGTGTCAGATGACTAATGAGAGCCTATTGCACGGCACAGGTAACTCCACTCAAAGTTCTGTGGTGACTTAAGTGGGCAGGAAGTTCAAAAAAGCTAAAGCTATACGTATACATACAGTTGATTCTGTGGCCACCTGATGCGAAAAACTGACTCATTGGAAAAGATCCTGGTGCTGGAAAAGACTGAAGGCGGGAGAAGGGGAAGACAGAGGAGGAGATGATCAGATGGCATCACCAACTCGACGGGCACGAGTTTGAGTAAGCCCCGGCAGAAGCTGATGGACAGAGAAGCCTAGCATGCTGTCACCCATGGGGTTGCAAAGAGTCAGACACGACTGAGCAACTGAACTGAACAGCTGATTCACTTTGCTGTACAGCAGTGACAAACATAACTATATAAAGGAGCTATGCTGCTGCTGCTGCATCGCTTCAGTCGTGTCCGACTCTGCGCGACACCATAGACGGCAGCCTATACACCAATTAAAAAAAAAAGTACCTATAAAGAGTAAATGTTCTGTGAGATGTTTAGGCTTTAAAACGCTAACTGTGTGGAGGGGATCTTTTCAACGTTTATTCACTCCTTAGCAACTGGGAGGCAGAGAGACTCCCAGAAAGGCAGAGCTGGAATGTTAGCTTCTGGAAGCTTCTTTGGCCAACACTCTCATTTGACAGACAAGGGAGTTAAGGGTTGCAGAGGCCTCACTGGGCCCATTCAAAATCCCCAGAGCAAGTCAGAGCGCTCCAGCGATGGGATTCCGGAATCTGCCTCCAGGTTCCTTCCATCTCCCCAGGGCACCTCCCTGGCAAGGTGCGCCCTGGCCCTTTCTGTGCTCACACTCCATTCAGCGGGGCACACTGGGCCATGACAGCTGTCTCTCTCTTACTTCATATCTCGCACCAGACTGACCGATTGGTATTCTTCACAGGGAAGGGTCAGGACTGGGTAACTCTCTGAGACAATCAAGTGGGACACTAATCTGATTCACGCATTAGTCACTCAGTTGTGTCCAACTCTTTGCAACCCCATGGACTGTAGCCCACCAGGCTCCTCTGTCCATGGGATGTCTCAGGCAAGAATAGTGGAGTGGGTTGCTATTTCCTTTTCTACGGGATCTTCCCAACCCTGGGATCAAACCCTTGTCTACTGCGTCTTCTGCATTGCAGGCAGATTCTCTACCCGCTGAGCCATCTGGGAAGACACTAATAATGAAGGCTTTTCTTGGTTGGGTTTTCTTGACTCAGTAAAGCGACAAGGGAGTACAAGGGCAAGGTCTGGAGAGGCTCACCGTGGGCCAGGTTTCTGGGGTACCCGGTAGGGGTTCAATAGCCCCATCTTGCAGCAAAAGCCCTAATTCTAACCAAAGCATCTTCCATTAAAGACAGCTGCTTTCCCGTCACTGAAGAGCAGTACACGCTGTCAGTGACATTTCCCGAGGGCCTGACCTCTGCTGGGCATCGCCCTGACAGTACTGTGCTTCCTTGGCCTTCTAACCTGGTGGGTCTCCTGCACAGAGGGGCTGGGGTGGGATGGCTTCAAGACAGGTTATGCCAACCTGACTAGCTGTGGGGCAGCACCTTGCTGAACCCTGACAAGAAGCTTCCCAGCCCAGACAGAAACCCAGCCTCCCCCTGCCCTGTGCTCCGACCCAGCAAACACAAAGGCTTCCCCACTGGCAGCCTCTCCTCCGGCCTTTGGGGAATAGCCCTCTAGCACCTGGATTTGACTTCAAGAGCAGTTCCAGAGGGATCCACTGGCCAGAGTGCTGCCTGTACTTCTCTCCAAAGCCACAGACCTGGGACGGTGGCTGCCTAGTCGTCCTATCGTGCATGCTCAGTCGTGTCCAACTCTTTGTGACCTTTCCAACTGTAGCCCGCCAGGCATCTCTGTCCACGGGATTTTTCAGGCAAGAATACTGGAGTGGGTTGCCACTTCCTCCTCCAAGGGATCTTCCGGACCCAAGGATAGGACCTGCGGCTCCTGCCTTGCACGCGGATTCTTTACCCACTGAGCCATTGGGGAAGCTGAGGCTTCTGCCAACTCTGCGTTGGTGGCAGGGGGACTTGGTGAAAAGCCTCAAATCATCAGTTTCCTAACCCTGGGGTCCCCAACCTCAGGGATCTATTGCCTGATGATCAGAGGTGGAGCTGATTTAATAATAACAGAAATAAAGGGCATACTAAACGTAATGTGCTTGAACCATCCTGAAACCACCTCCTGCCCCATCTGTGGAAAAACTGTCTTCCATGAAACCAGTGCCTGTGCCAAAAAGGAACCACTGCCCTAGTTCTCCCTGACCTTCCCATATTCTTCCCTCTGGTTTGGGCTGAACCAGCTCACTCAAGAGGGTCATATTTCCATGGTAGAGCCCCTGTGTTGGCTTAAGGCCAACAGCTGCTGCCCAGATCGCTGTTCTGCTTTCATGCTCAGAGAAAGGCATTTGATCAGGTCCCCAAGGGCGTGGTCAGGGTGGCAAAGTGCAGGGCCAGCGTCTTTTGATGATACAAGGGAAAAGACCTCCGGTGCCCTGAGGAAACATCTCAAAGGAGAGTAACTTCAAAGGTCTTGGCAGTTCTGCAAAACTAAGTCACAGGAGAGGAGCGGGACCAGGCTGGATGGCCGCTGTGGTCCCTTTCACCCCGACGGGCTGTGGGCTCTGAAGCCAGCTGCTGCCAACCCACACTGTTCAGACCCTGTGGGGGCCTGACCAGCAGGGGAATGCCCGTTCCTGCAGCTGAGCAAGGATGCCTCGCCCTGACCTCCGTCCCCACAAGTTGATGCCCCTTGGGGTCAGTCTTCAGAACAACCTCCAAAAGGATATTTCTGGCATGTTTTTCCTTGACGGCTACTACCTGTGTATTAATGGCCTTGTTGATGCTGACAGTCTGAAAAACAAGAGGTGGGGGGGGAGGGGAAAGGAGGATGAGATGAATAAGCTTCTGACAGTGGCTGAGACCCTCCCAGACGCCCCGCCCCTTCCCCTCCCTCCAATGACTCCTCTCTCCCCGCAGACCCCCTTGTCCCCCTGTCCCCATGCAGGCCCGGCCCCCACCCCCCACCGTGGGGGGCAGAGGCGGGCAGCGCTCCCAGGCCAGCTGGCCCGGGCTGTCCTAAGGCAGCGGGCTTTGCTGCCTGGCATTGGCTGTGCCCAGCTGCTGCGCCCGCCTGCCACTCATTCACTTGGCACAACAACATGGCAATTAAAGCCTGCACAAAGGGATGTCTTTCATCCCCCGGGGAAACATTATTTCTCCGGGAGCAGGAGGAAGAGGCGCTGAGATCAGGGAGGGGCTGTGACTCAAAGACCATCCGGACGCGCACCCCCCCCAACTGGAACCTTCCATGGAGCCTCCCCTAGCTGGCTCGGGTCGACAGTGGTCACTCCTTTCTTGTCTCCCTGCTTTTGGGCACTTTCCAACTTCCAACCAAACTCCCTTTTATTTATAAGGCATGACAAATATTCACTCCTTTCCGGCTGTTTTCAAAATCGTAATTCTCTTTTGAAGTTAACAAAGCACATTGCACATATAAATATAATTTCTACACACACACACAGGACAGTATCAGGTAGCCTGGTTTTTGAAGTAACAGCCTTTTTCTGTTTTGCTCCCTTCCACAAATGTCATTCTATTCCAACTCATGTTAACAACCTGTTATGTACCCTATACATACACCCTACACACACCCCTGCGTGCGCGCACACACACACTCCCACATTCTGAAGGGTTAACTCTTGTCACTGTCCTATGAAACTGGGACTGTCATGCACAGACTTTTTTACATCGTGCTTGAAAATATCACTTGAAAATATCCCATGAAATGTTTTCCAAGTAAACTGGTAAAACTCTGGCTCATTCTTTAAAAAGATAAGAGAATATTCCACAGTGTGGGTGGATGTGATTTATAGCAACTGGTACTGGGAGGCAACTTATTTCCACTAAACTCTTTTAGTAAACATTCTTATACACATATCCTTATTAATTGATGCTTTCATTCCCAAGGAATAGAGTATAAGGGGTGAGATTACTGGCTCCACGTTTTTCATTTTTTAAACTTTCCATTCTGGAAAAGTCCAAGCACACACAAATGTAATGGTCCATCTAATAAGTCCTCATATAATCAGTCCCCAGCACCAACTATTATGAACTTGTAGCCAAACATGCTTTCTTCAGGATGAGGGGTCACAAACATTTCCTGTGAAGAGGCAGTTATTTCAGCCTTTGCAAGTCACATGGTCTCCATCACAACTGTTAACTCTGCCACTGGAGTGAAAAAGCAGCCTCAGAGATACAGAAATGAATGACTGTGACTGCATTCCAACAGAACTTTATTTACAAAACCAGGGGGTATCTGGATTTGGCCTGCGCCTCTGCTGTCCTGGGGCTTCTCTGGAGGCTCAGTGGTAAAGAATCCACCTGCCAATGCAGGAGAGGCCGGTTTGATGGGGTCAGGAAGATCCCCTGGAGAAGGAAATGGCAACCCACTCCAGTGTTCCTGTCTGGAGAATCCCACGGACTGGATAGTCCCATGGGGTCACAAAGAGTTGGATACGACTGAGCAAATTTCACTTCACTTCACAGCCAAATAAATAAATAAATAAAATACGAAGAAAATCTCAGGTGTTTATCACCATCTTTGGCAACATTAGGGCTTAAAAATTGTATTGCCCCAAATCTCCCGTTGAGGCAGCACTTGTGTCCTCTGGAGGCCCAGTGCTTCCAGCTCTCTCATCACAAGCCCTTCCTTGAAACTATTTCTTGCCTTCTGCTTCCAGGCCTGTCCCAGGCCGTTCCCTTTTCTTCAGACTTCCTCAGGCGAGTTACACACTTTCAACTAAGTTTCTGTCCTGGCTCTGACACAATGATGGGATCCTGGCTGCAGACAGACCTCAGGGCAAAGTGACCACATTTGCTGAGAGGTTAAAGGTTGCCTGTATTCATAAGGAATTATAAAGAAAGTGAAGTCACTCAGCCGTGTCCGACTCTTTGCGACCCCATGGACTGTAGACTACCAGGCTCCTCCGTCCATGGGATTTTTCCAGGCAAGAGTACTGGAGTGGGTTGCCATTTCCTTCTCCAGGTTATCTTCCCAACCCAGGGATCGAACACAGGTCTCCCGCATTGTAAGCAAGATGCTTTACCGTCTGAGCCACCAGGGAAGTCAAGGAATTATAAGGGACCTAATAAATGTAAGATGACAGTCAAAGACTCAAATCCAGGACGGTGTGACCTGGGTGTGGTCAGGTCCTAGAGGGTCGGTAGAGACAGCCAGCTGCACAGGCTGTGACGGAAAAAGAGAAATCCTTTATTGGCTGGAAATGCTAGAAACCGAGTCAGTGTCTCGAGAGAGGGCTGTGAGGGGTGGGGTTCAGATTTAGTCCACAAATATCTGTTTATACCAACGGATCAAAGACCAGTTGCCCAAATTTGTGGTCAGTATGAGCCTCGCTTACAAAACAAAGAAACAAACCCAAAACAACCTTTAAATTCCCTTAAGCCACATAAAAAAATATATCATGATTCTGTAACTTTAGCCTGTGTGTGTGAGAAAACTGAAAATGTTCTGTCCTGTGAAACTGGGATGCTGCTCAGGGAAACTGTAACAAAGGAAGAAGGGGGTTACCTGTCTGTCTCCCAGGTGTTCCCCTGCCACTCACTGACTTCTCTCACTGATGCCGCCTACGAACTTGTAGGGGCATCTATGACTGTTGCCCAGAAAGGCTAAGTTACCCACTTGCCCAAGGTCATACTTTTCAAGTGGCCAGATCCTGGAGCCCAGCTCCGGAAGAGCTTGGAACAAGAGGACCAGTTGGGCCATAGGGCCACACGTGTGCAAGGGCAGAAGTGGGGATAAAAGCAGAAGGGGAGGTGGCACTCAGTGGGGGTGGGGGTGGTCAATGGGCTTCATGCTGGGCAGGAAAGGATGGAAGCAGCTGGAGGAAGAGTTGAAGGAAGCAGCTACATATATATATTTTTGGCCATGTGGGATCTTAGTTCCCTGACCAGGGATCGAACCCACGCCCACTGCATTGACAGCTTGGAGTGTTAACCACGGGACCACCAGGGAAGTCCTGGAAGCAGCGATGAATAGCAGAGAAGTGAAGAAATGAAGCCCTCAACCTAAAGGGTGGACTTGAAAATGGAAAGAACTGGACGTAAGGTGGGCTATGGAACAAATACAATAGGACTGGCCTCTAGGAGCTCCCAGTTACAACAGAGGGGAGAACTGAAGATGCTGCAGAGGATTTGAGTGGGGCTGGTGACAGAACAAAGGCAGGCGTCTCAGACCGAGGGGTCACTGTAAGCAAGGACGAGAGGCCTCGGGAGGGGGCGGCAAGAAACAGCCATTTTTAAAAGAACAAGGACGTGAGCCAGAAGTAGCAGTGGTTATAATCATCCAGGTAAAGGCTATTAATGAGTGATCACTACCAGGCCCTGTGCTAGTAAGTACTGTGTATGAATTATCTCATTAAAGTCTTATACTCTACATCCTGTGAGGAGGTATTAGTATTAATCATCTCCATTTTACAGATGAGGAAATCAAGGCTTAGAAAGGCCAAATAAGGACTTCCCGGTAGTGAAAGTGTTCGTCACTTAGTAGTGTCTGATTCTTTTCGACCCTATTCCTCCATCCATGGAATTCTCCAGGTAAGAATACTGCAGTGGGTAGCCATTCCCTTCTCCAGGGGATCTTCCCAACCCAGGGATTGAACCCAGGTCTCTTGCATTGCAGGCGGATTCTTTACTGTCTGAGCCACCAGGGAAGACCTGGCTTAGCTGAGACTCCATACTCCCAATGCAGGGGGTCCCGGTTTGACCCCTGGTCAGGGAACTAGGGTTTGATCCCTGATCAAACTGATGGAACTGGGTTTGATCCCTGGTCACAGGCTTCCCTGGTGGCTCAGCTGGTAAAGAATCTGCCTGCAAGGCAGGAGACCTGGGTTCAATCCCTGGGTTGGGAAGATCTCCTGGAGAAAGGAAAGGTTACCCACTCCAGTATTCTGACCTGGAGAATTCCATGGACTCTATAGCCCATGGGGTCACAAAGAGTCAGACATGACTGAGAGACTTTCACTTTCAGGGACCTAGATTTGCAATTAAGACTCGGCGCAGGAAAATAAATATTTGGGTCGGGGTGGGGGAAGAACAAGTAAATCGCTAAGACCCCTCCACCAGCCAGTGGAGAGCTAGAACTCAGACTTGGAAGTGGGGCTCCACAGCTCAGACTCTGGATAACAAACCCCATACCAGCTACCCCCTCCACATCACAGACAAGGTCCACAGACTGGAGAAATGGGTGAAACTTCACAAGATGCAATCCAGCAGGTATAAAGGAAGTTCCCTATATTTAGGTCGAAAGAGGGCACAGGGGAGATATGACTCAGATCAGCACTTGTGAAAATGATTTAGGTGTTTTATTTGGCTGCTAACTTAATAAAAGCAACATTGTGGTGTGGCTGATCAAAATGCAAGTCTGAGTTCCGGATGTATTAAAAGGAGCACAGTGTTCAAAATGAGGGAGGGGATGGTTCTACCTCTCTATGAAGATAAATTCAAATGTAAAACACTATCTATTCACTGTTAGACTTTGTACATTATCAAGGAAACTGACAAACTAGACCATTTCTAGAAGAGAGTGATCTAGACTGGGATGCACATGGGGCCTGAAGAAACTTTAGAGGAATATCAATATTCTGAAAGGCGGATATGTGGAAGGGGGAATAACTCCAGGGATCAAAACTAGACCAACGGGTAGAAGTACTGTGAAGCGGTTTCTGGATAAGTTTAAAGCTGTCTCATAAAAGAGAGAATTTCCTATTATTAGAAGTATGCAAGTAGAACTTCCCTGGTGGTCCAGCAGCTACGAATCTGCCTGCCAGTGCAGGAGGCAAGGGTTTGATCCCTGGTCTGGGGAGATTCCACATGTGGCAGAGCAACTAAGCCCATGAGCCACAATTACCGAGCCCACATGCCTAGAGCCTGTGTTCTGAAACAAGAGAAGCCCCACTCGCTGCAACTAGAGAAAGCTTGCACACAGCAGCGAAGATCCAGCACAGCAAAAAACAAGTTTAAAAAAGAAGTATAGAGGCAAAGGCATGGAAACCTCTCTTTGTGGTTCAGTCCCTAAGTCGTGTCCAGCTCTTTGAGACCCACTGCACTGCCGTGTACCAGGATTCCCTGTCCTTCAGTCCTTCAATGGAGTTCGCTCCTGGAGTGTGCTCACATTCAAGTCCATTGAGTTGGTGATGCCATCCAACCATCTCATTCTCTGCCCCTTCTCCTCCTGCCTTCAATCTTTCCCGGGATCAGGGTCTTTTCCAGTGAGTCGGCTCTTCACGTCAGGTGGCCCTTTATTGGAGCTTCAGCTTCAGTTTTGATCTCCTTGCAGTCCAAGGGACTCTGAAGAGTCTTCTCCATACCACAATCCAAAAGCATCAATTCTTCGGCACTTCTTTGGGGTCCAACTCTCACATCCATACATGACTACTGGAAACACCATAGCTTTAACCATACAAAGCTTTGCCACTTTGTTGGCAAAGTGATGACTCTGCTTTTTAGTATCCTGTCGAGGCTTGTCATAGCTTTTCTTCCAAGAAGCAAGCATCTTTTATTTTCATGGCTGCAGTCATTGTCCACAGTGACTTTGGAGCCCAAGAAAAGAAAATCTGTCATTGATTCCATTTCCCCCCTTCTGTTTGCCATGAAGTGATGGGATCACATGCCATGATCTTAGTTTTTTGAATGTTGAGTTTTAAGCCAGTTTTTTCATTCTCCTCTTTCACCCTCATCAAGAAGCTATTTAGTTCCTCCTCACTTTCTGCTATTAGAGTGGTATCATTTGCATATCTCCCAGCAATCTTGATTCCAGCTCGTGATTCATCCAACTCGGCATTTCACACATGTACTCTGCATACGGGCTTCCCTGGTGGCTTAGCGGTAAAGAATCCACCTGCAATCCACCAGCAGCAGGAGACACAGGTTCGATCCCTGGGTCAGGAAGATCCCCTGGAGGAAGGCATGGCAACCCACTCCAGTATTATTCTTGCCTGGAGAATCCCATGGACAGAAGAGCCTGGCGGGCTACAGTCCACAGCATCACAAAGAGTTGAACATGACTGAAGTGACTTACCATGCAAGTACACACACTGCATGTAAGTTAAATCAACACGGTGACAATATACAGCCTTGTCATACTTTCCCAATTGTGAACCAGTCAGTTGTTCCATGTAAAGTTCTGTTGCTTCTTGACCCACAGACAGGTTTCTCAGGAGGCAGGTATGGTGGTCTGATATTCCCATTTCTTTTAAGAATTTTTCAGTTTTTTGTGATCCACACAGTCAAAGACTTTAGCATGGTCAATGAAGCAGAAGTAGATGTTTTTCTGGAATTCCCTTGCTTTCTCTATGATCCAATGAATATTGGCAATTTGCATCTCTCCTTTAGATTTGCCAGGCCACTTTGGCCAATAATTTTTTTAAATTAATTTTTATTGGAGTATACTTGCTTCACAATATTGTCTTAGTTTCTTGTACAGCAAAGTGAATCAGCCACACGCACACATACATTCCACTCTTTTTTAGACTTCCTTCCCATTTAGATCACCACAAAGCATCGATGGCCAATCCTTTATAGTTCATTCCTTTTTTCTTTTTGAATTCCCATTTTTCTTCATGCATTTGACAACAAGCATATCGTCTTACCTCCCGCACCGAGATTAAAATCCCAAGGGGGAGGACCCTGGCTTCTGCCCTCGTGGGCCCGCAGCTGCTAAGGCAGGACAGAGCCTTACTAATCATCAAATCATTAAGGACTTAATGACTGCTTCCTGGTGAGCCTGCTTCTAAAAAGCATCAGGAATGTGATTCATGGTCTTCTAAGGAAATCTGCTCTCTTTCCCCTCTCTCCTCTGAAGGAAATAATCGGGTTTGGGGCTGGGCGATGCCTGGGGGTGCCAAACCCCAGGCAGAGGGTGGGAAGTCTGGGGCTTCATTGCTCACCTCCGGCCCAGGTTAGAGAACATCCTCCAAGAACAGGCTGTTCTCCAGATTCCCCTGGAGTCACACAGGCCCTAAGATTGAGCAGCATCTCCCCTGAAAGAGCGGCATTGTACGCCACTTCCTGACCCAGCTGGCCCCTGTGTCCCAGGCTGGTTCCGGAGAGCCGATTATCAGAAGGCACGGCAGGAAGGGCCGCTTTCCCCCAGCCTACCCACCCCGCCCCCCCCACCGTCCTCTGCGCCCTCAGGACAGTGGCCGCCAACGGGAACTCTTCAGGCCGGCTTCTGTGGGGAGCCAGGCCTGGGCCGGGGCTGCGGGGGCAGCTGGCCACGGTCGGGTCACGCACACAGCTGCTGGCAGGGCCGAGCGCTCGGTCTGCCAAGGCTGGGCTGGCTCGCAAAGGTTCCATGGCAGGGGCAGGCACCGAGGATGTGCCCGGTGGGGGGGTAGGGGTGGGGTTGGCAGGCGGGGTGGCAGGTCCCCAAAGCCAGGGACGAGAGGGCCCACCGCCTGGGCCAAGTATAGGAAAACCGGAGACCAGGCAGGGCAGAAGGGAAAAGCAGGAAGTGGGACAGAAAGGAGACAGAAGGAATGACAAGGGCACGCAGTGGGTGGGAAGCATTTGCTCAGCAAAGCCACAGGTGGCCACCACTAAGGGCCTCGGGGATGCCCAGCACCGGGTCGGGGGTGGCCCACGCACTGCGACCCTCACCACATCAGGTTTGGAAGCTTGGGGTAAACAGATTAGGCAGGAGGTCCTGTTAATGCCTGTGACTTGGCCTGGTCCCTTATCTACCTCCTGTACCCCAGTCTGCCATCCTGCAAAAGTTTCCAGAATTTTTCCAAGTGCCCGATCCCGAGATGCAGGGAAGAAAGGATTCACAAAATCCCTCAGCTCTGTAACTGGTGAGACGTACAAACCAGTGTTGGCAGCAGGGTGGCCAGGGCTGTGAAACACCCAGAATAGCTGAAGAAACAAGCGTTCAAGGTGGAAAACACTGGGGAAGCCACACGAGTGTCCCTCCACAGAGGAGTACAGAACGAGGTGTATCTGCATAACAGAATATTATGCAGCTCTGAAAGGAAGGAAATCCTGACACCTGCTACAACATGGATGAGCCTCGGGGACATTAGGCTGAGTAAGATAAGCCAGTCACAAAAGGACAGACACTGCTGGATTCCACTTCTATGAGAAATCTAGCGGAGTCACGTTCAGAGAGAAATAGAACAGGTTGGCCAGGGGCTGCGAGGAGGGGGGACATGGACAGTTAAGGTTGGATGGGGACAGAGTTCCAGTTCCGGAAGACGAAGACGTTCTGGAGGTGGCTGGTGGTGATGGTCATGCAAAAATATGAAAGTACTCAATGCCACCACACTGGACACTTACAAGAGGTTAAAATAGTAAAATTTATGATATGGACATTTGAAAATATACATACTTATTTATCTATTTGGCTGTGCTGGGTCTTAGTGGGATCTTCGATCTTCGTTGTGGTATGTGGCATCTTTAGTCTCGGCATGCTTAGTTTTGGCCCGTGGGATCTAGCTCCCTGACCAGGGATCAAACCTGGGCCCCCTGCATTGGGAGCTCAGAGTCTTAGCCACTGGACCGCCAGGGAAGTCCCGGTATATACATTTTTACCATGATAAAAACACACAAAAAGAGGAACTGATGTATGCCACAACAGAGATGAACCTCAAATATGTGACGCGAAGATGCCAGACACAAAACGTCACATGTTGTACACTTACATGAAAGATCCAGACTAGGCAAATCCACAGGAACAGAAAGCAGATTGCTAACTGCCAGATTCAGGTAGGAGGAGGAACAGGGGAGCGACAGAACAGGTCCACTATTTCCTTCTGGAGTGATGAAAATCATGTGCTGAATTAGATAGCTGTGATGGTCATACAACATAAATGTATGAAATGCTACAGAACTACTACACTTGACATTGGTTGAGACGGGGAATTTTAATGTTATGTGTAAAACAAACTTTTTTTCTTTTTTTAAGGAAGGAAATACAGAAGGACTGTGATTTTGACCGAATATCTACTATAAGGAGGGCAGGGCTGCCGTCTAGGCTGTAAGACTGTGCTATATAAAGCCAGGTGGGTTTTTCCCAGGTGATGGGGATGATACATGTACCTGGACCAGCTGCCTGTGTGCAGGATACCATACTGGGGCCACTGGAGATGCGGGTGAAAGTGGATCTTGTCACTAAAGAGTTAACTGTTTCTAGGGAGATAAAGACCATCCTCTTCCTGTTCCTCTTCCTATTCTTTCCTTCCTTGTCCTGACTCTGCAATTTCACAAGAGAAAAGAAAGCAGCGTGGGTACACGGGTTACCTATGCCTGCGTGTGCAAGCAAGACCAGAAAGCTAAAGCCAAAATGAGACGGGAATTCCAGAAAACGTTTGGAGCCCCCCGAAAGGGCTACCTTATCACATGAAAAGTCAAAGAACAAGCAGGGAATGGGTGTGCTGCTTTCAGCAATGATGCGGCACTGATGACAAACGCCTATTTTTTGCTCCTGTCTTTTCTGTCCAGAATGATCCTTGAACTGAAAAAGTCAGAGTGTGTCGAGAGAGCAAACCCAAGGCGAGTCAGGAGTCTCCCCAGTGCTGTGTGAGCTCAAGCTTCCGACCAACACACAAGGCATTAAGACAGCAAGGGTTGGGAAGATCCCATGGAGGAGGAAATGGCAACCCACCCCAGTATTCTTGCCTGGAGAATCCCATGGACAGAGCAGCCTGACGGGCTATACAGTCCATGGGGTCGCAAAAGAGTCTGACACGTCTGAGAAACTAAACAACAACAAAGGTGATACACAAATACTCTGGGCATCATGGCGAGATCTTGGGGAAATGGACTGGTGCCCAAAGACCAGACATGGGTGAGGATAAAGGTGACTGACCGGATGAGAAGAAGGCAAAATTCCACACGTGATTCACAAGAGATTCCTCAAAGAAAAGGCAGCACCCATCACCCGGAGCCCACTTCCATTCTTGGAAGCAAGTCCTGTGAGACTGACTTCCTTTCCCCTTTAAGACATTAGGCCAGCATCTCAGGAAAACCAAGCAGATGTAGTGTGCGTCTGACTTTCCATTCTCGAGGATCTTCATACAGTCTCGCATAACATCTTGTAAATAAGGATGAGAAAGAATAGGGGCTACCGTGATGGGAAAGACGCACCACACCCCTAGCTGTATCCCTAAAGATCCCTGGAAATTTCCGACAGGCTCTGAGTCAGACCATCCAGCACAGGGGTGACTGAAGGGGGACCCCAATGCATCCTCCTGATGAGGGGAGGGAGCCAACAAGCTCTGCCTTCCCACCCTCATTCATCAGGACTACGGAAGAGTCCCCTTCAACCAGGCCATCTGCACATGCTCAGGCAAAGATCAGCATCCTCCCCACGCTTTGTCCCCCAGCCAAATGCAAACCCCTGTCTCCCACCAACGAGAGCAGCCCAGTGTCTCCCGTGGGGCTCAGCCACTCCGCACACCAGCTGCCTCCCCTCCCAGGGGAGGGCATCTATGACAACCGCGGGGTACCCACGAGGGCCTTCAGAAGGTCCCGGGATGGAGGGCATGAGGGTTAGATCCCGAGACACTGCGTCTCAGGGGAAAAGGCGATGCTGGCTCATCTTCCCTCTCCCCCACCTGCAGGCCACCATGGCTTCGGAAAGGCACGCCCTGCCCTCAACCCAGTTCTGTTTCTCTGGTCACAGAGGAAGACTCGTTCTGCTTTCTGAGTGACCTGAACTGCCACGCCGCCACGTTCACAGGGGTTGCACTGAGGACTCACGCGAGTCCCTCTTGGGGCCAGGAAGTGATGCCTTGGGCCGGCCCGTCCGACGCATCCCGGTCATTCAGGAGGGGCCGAGCCGGGCTCGAGTGGCCTTTCGCAATGGCCATGGCTTCCAGAGGGACAGCTGGTCTGCACAAGTGGAAACCCTGAGCTGTGTCTTTCCCCAAACCACCCGCATTGCTCAACTTCCTCTCCTCCCCTCACCATGCACTCTCCTCCACCCAGATTTCTAACCTGGAGGTTTGTTTTGCCTTTTCTCTTTCAGCAGCACAGGAGTGACTTTGCTCTGACTTTCCCAAGACACAGGGGTGGGGCATCGGGGAATGTGGGGGGTGAGGGGGTGTGGATGGCGGCAGAGCACAGGATCACCCTCCCCTGGCTCCGTGCCTCTCCCAGACCCCACTAAGAGTGTCTCTGTGTCTAATGAATGAGTCAGGGGGCACTCGGGACACCCCGCTAGTGCCAGAGCCTGCCACTTCCCCCATCCCCCAAACCTCTGCTTTTTTGTTCTATTTCTACAGCAAAATCCCCCGGAGAAGGGAACGGCTCCCCACTCCAGGAGAAGTGGGTATTCTCCGGGTATGCAGACCCGGAGAATTTCATGGACTGTATAGTCCATGGGGTCGCAAAGAGTTGGACACGACAGAGCAACTTTCAAAGCAAACTCACCTCCATATTACTCTAAAGCCTTCTCCCTCTACTCTCCTCTATCCCAGACACAAATATAGCAGCAAGAATAACTCCTGAGTCCTCCCAGCTGAGAAATCATGGGGTCACTGATCTCGTGAAATCAAAACTCTTTGATGAGGCTGCAGCAACACCCCCTCACGCCTCCTCCTTCAGCTTTATTTCTCACTTCAGATGGTGGTCTCCACATGACTGTGACCCAATTTTCCCAAAAGACAACTTATAATTAGAGCCCCATTTTACACAAGGGGGCGGCTGCGCCAAGATACAGTACTTGACTCCAGTAGTGAATCCGGTCATGTTAAATCTTCCCAATTCACCTGTTGCTGCTGCTGCTGCTAAGTCACTTCAGTCGTGTCCGACCCTTAGCGACCCCACGGACTGCAGCCTACCAGGCTCCTCCATCCATGGGGTTTTCTAGGCAAGAGTCCTGGAGTGGCTTGCCATTGCCTTCTCCGATTCACCTGTTAGGCTCATTCAAATGTGTGAAGACCGGGTGTGCCTGGATAATCATGGCAACAGCGTTTCTCCTTTATTGTCTAGCCCTTCAGTCTGTAGAGAGCTTTCTTTGCATGATGCCGAGAAACCCTGGCAAGGGAGCGGGGCACACTTTATTTATTTATTTTGAGATAAATAAATCCGTATTCATTTATTTGGCCGTGTCTGGTCTTAGTGGAGGCACTTTGGGTCTTGGCTGCATCATGTGGCCCATGGGCTTAGTCGCTCCATGGCATATGGGATCTCAGTTCCCCAAACAGGGATCGAACCCTCATCCCCTGCATTGCAAGGTAGATTCTTAACCACTGGACCATCAGGGACGTCCCTGGGCACACTTTATAAATAAACAAGTGGGCTCAGAGAGACCCAGCCACACCAGCCAGGCACAGGCTCTACACTGTACAACCCTGATGGTTACAACGGAATTCTTAGCCAGAGCCAGCTTGTTTACTAAACTCCTGCTCTGACCTCAGCACATCCGTTATGATCTTTTGGTCCCATGAGAACAAAAAAGGAGAAAGTCTTTCAGAAAACCTAGAGGGGCTACCTGAAGAAGACCCTCCCCGAGGTCAGACAACCTCTAAACAAATCAACTAGCACTCTTGTCATGGAAATAGGTCCTGGTCTCAGCTGTCAGCACACCTTCCGCCAAACCTCCATAATACACAGTTGTCCTATGCAACCCACTCCAGTGTTCCTGCCTGGAGAATCCCATGGACAGAGGAGCCTAGCGGGCTACAGTCCATGGGGTCACAAAGAGTGGGACACGACTGAGCGACGAACACTTTCACGTCACGTTCACTCTTTCTCGAGAGGAACTCGCTCCAGGTTGAGGGGAAATAGACTGAGTGTCGGGCCTGTGGCGTCCAAGGTCACTGCGCGCAGATACTACTGAGAGCACCTGGACTACACTCTGTCAAGCAGAGGCCCCGGGAGCTTGCTCTCATCTGAGATAGTGACAGGGGACCAAGAAGGGACATTCCTGAGCCCTGAACTCCAGGCCCCAGACAAATCGGCCAGCCTCTGCTCACAGTCTACGGCCAAATTCATAGAAGGGATCTTCTGCAAAGCCCCAGAGGGGATGCCTGTCCAGCCTCATTCTTTCTTTAAAAAAATAAATAAATAAAAATTTATTTGGCTGCATGCTTACGTGCTCAGTCGCTCAGTCCTGTCTGATTCTTTCCTATCCTTTGGCCTATACCCTGCCAGGCTCTTCTGTCCATGGGATTTTTTCGGGCAAGAATACTGGAGTGGGTTGCCATTTCCTCCTCCAGGGGATCTTCCCAACCCAGGGACTGAACCTGTGTCTCCTGTGTTTCTTGCATTGCAGGCAGATTCTTTACCTGCTGAGCCATCAGGGAAGCCCACCGGGTCTTAGTTACAGCACTTGGGAACTGTAGATGCAGTGTGTGAGATCTAGTTCCCTGATCAGGGATCTAGTTCCTTGACCAGGGATTGAAGCAAGGCCCCTTGAATTGGGAATGTGGGGAGTTTTAGCCACTGGACCACCAGATAGTAAATAAGCATGCATGTGAGAAGGACAAATAGCACACGATGTGGTTTTTTTTTTGTTTGGTCAGTGGCTTTCCAACCTGGCTGTACCTGAGTATCACCCAACAGCCGACCCCTGGATCCCAGTATGCACCTAAGAGGTTCCTTTGCTCCACCCACGACTGGATTCTTCTGGTCTGAGAAGGGGCCACCGTTCATCATACTCTAAGCCCAGCCGTGTTACAGAAGAACATTCTATGTCAGAGCCTAAGGGAGAAGAAAAAACTCAGCCAAGGGAAAATCGGGAACGAAGAGGGGGAAGAATGAGAACAAAGGAAAAGGAAATAGTAAAGACAATGGAAAAATGGAAAAAGAAGAGATTCCCTCAGCTCAGACACGCATACATTGACATAAAGTAAATATAATCTTTCTTTTCCAGAAAATGTGAATTGACGCGAAGGACAAATTACGAGATTATTCATTTTACAGAAGAATTTGACATCAGATGCCTTTAAATAGAAATCTCTCTGCTAGTACATTTAAAATAGGATTCCTTTTACAGAAGTGTGATTTATACAAAACCCCTGTTACATAAACCTCAGAAAAGAGTTCTCCTGCCATGTAGTCTGGCTAACTACAGAACTGGCCCAATAGAGATGGTCACCTGTCTTCTTCCAAAAGATACCCAGCCCTGCTCTCCATCACCTGCATCTACTGTGTTATTATGGTTCACTAATTCTTAAAGGGCCCCAGAATCTCCTCTCATCTTCCCTAAACTCAAGGAACAACTGCTCTGAATTTTCTTTTTTTAAAAAAGAATATTTATTTATTTATTTGGCCATGTCGGGTCTTAGTTTGGGCACTCCGGATCCTCACTGTGGGGCATGGACTCGCGAGTTGTGGCACCGGGCTCTGGAGTGTGCAGGCCCAGTAGTTGCAGCGTGTGGGCTTAGTTGCCCTGAGACGTCTGGGGTTTGAGTTCCCCGATCAGGTGATCAAACCTGCCTCCCCTGCATTGCAAGGCAAATTCTTAATCACTGGGCTGCCAGAGAAGTCCCTGGATTCTTTTCATACTCAATCATTCAACACATATTTCCTGAAGCCTATCACCTACTGGGCGATACTCTAGGGATGGTGACCGCAGTCATGAAATGGAAAGACACTTGCTCCTTGGAGGAAAAGCTATGATCAACCTAAGCGGCATATTAAAAAGCAGAGACATTACTTTGCCAACAGAGGCCTGTCTAGTCAAAGCTATGGTTTTTCCAGTAGTCACATATGGATGTGAGAGTTGGACCATAAAGAAAGCTGAGCGCCAAAGAATTGATGCTTTTGAACTGTGGTGTTAGAAAAGACTCTTGAGAGCTCCTTGGACTGCAAGGAGATCCAACCAGTCCATCCTAAAGGAAATCAGTCCTGAATATTCATTGGAAGGACTGATGCTGAAGCTCCAATACTTTGGCCACCTGATGCAAAGAACTGACTTATTGGAAAAGACCCTGATGCTGGGAAAGATTGAAGGCAGGAGGAGAAGGGGGTGACAGAGGACAAGGTGGTTGAATGGCAATACCGACTTGATGGACATGAGTTTGAGCAAGCTCTGGGAGTTGGTGATGGACAGGGAAGCTGGGCGTGCTGCAGTCCATGGGGTAGCAAAGAGTCGGACACAACTGAGAAACTGAACTAAACTAAACTAGGGATGCAGCTGTGAACAAAAAAAATGATGTCTCTGATCCTGTGGCTCTTATATAATAGTGGGAGAGAGGGAGTAAATAAAAAACATACAGAGTACATGAGATAGTGATCTACAGAAGAAAGACAAGGCTAACAATAGGGCTGGGGCATTCCAGGCTGGTATTAGAAAGAATATACATCTTATACAAGGTCATCAGGGGAGGCTGTCTGAGAAGGTGACACAGGCATGCACTTGAAAATGATGAGGAAGCAAGCCCGGCAGACACCTCAGGGAATAGTTCCAGGCACAGCCCACCTGGCAGGTATAAGAAATAGCTAGAGGTCAAGCATAGGACAGGGAAGTCTGGCGTGCTGCAGCCCACGGGGTCATAAAGAGTCGGACATGACTGAATAAAGTACAAGAGGTCAAGTGTAGCTGGCGCTGAAAGGTCAGAGGTGGGAAGTGCCAAATGGCTAGGGGCTATTGTTAAGGACCAGCCTTTGTTTTGGGCAAGACAGGAACCACTGGGAAGTTCAGAGCAAAAGGGTGACATGATCTGACTCACTTCTTTACAAGATCCCTCTGGCCACTGTGCTAAGAAGAGGCTTCAGGGACCAGCCTGGAAGCAGGGACAATGATCAAGCTGCTGCTGCGTTAGTTCATGTCGGAGATGACAGGAGCTCAGACCCGGCTGAAGGCAGTAGAGGAGCTGAGATGCGGTGGGACTTGGATACGTTTTGAAAGCAGAGGCGACAGGATGTGCTGATGTTTGGACGTGGGGTGTGAGGAAGGAAGGAGTCAAGGAAAGTGAAAGTGTTAGTCGCTCAATTGTGTCCAACTCTTTTCAACCCCGTGGACTGTAGCCCGCCAGGCTCCTCTGTCCATGGGATTCTCCAGGCAAGAATACTAGAATGAATTGCTATGCCCTTCTCCAGGGGATCTTCCAGACCCAGGGATTGAACTCAGGTCTCCTACCTTGCAGGTGGATTCTTTACCGGCTGAGCCACCAGGGAAGTCGAAGAAGTCAAGGAGGGCACCATAATTGTTTGCCAGAGTAATGAGAGGGCCCGAGTTGCCTTTAACAAGAGTAAGAGAATCACGGGAAGACAGGTTTGGGCAGGGCAGATAGGTGCTTCTTTTTGGACATGTTAGACAAAGGATGCTCGTTGGATATCCAGAAGGAGCTGTAAATGAGCTAGGGGATGTGCAAGCTTGGAATCTGAGAAAGCTTCTCACTCACCCTTAAGTCACTCAGTCACGTCTGACTCTTTTCGACCCCATGGACTGTAACCCACCAGGTTCCCTCTGTCCACGGGATTTCCCAGGCAAGAGTACTGGAGTGGGTTGCCATTGCCTCCTGCAAGGGATCTTCCCAACCCAAGGATCCAACCCTCATCTCCTGCTTGGCAAGCACATTCTTTACTGATGAGTTCTTGCTAGATACATCAGTTTGATAGTCATCAGCATAGATAGACCCTAACGGAATCAATATGCAGATATACTTGGTCAGTCTGGAGATCCTTCTTCACGGAGGCCTTGCAAGAAAGAGGGGAGGGGGGATTGACCTGCTTTGGGAAGATAGGTTCCAGGAAGCTGGCAGTGGATGTGTCTGTTTCGGGGGGAGGAGATGGGGATGGGACTGGGGGAAGCAGAGGAAATACAAGGACGAAACATCTGGAGTACCATCATAGGCCCATCCATCCTAGCTACATGGCTCCAGGCCTGGGGAGAGATCCTCTGACTCATTTCCACCGAGAGAACACACGGGTCAACATCAAGTCCAAGCTTCCAGGAACGTCCCTGTTAACATACAACCAAAGCACAGGCATCACTGAACTCAGGTCGGAGCCAAAGAGAAGGCAGTGGACATGAGCAGGCAGGATCCAGTTACCCTCGGGAAGCCTTGGACTGTCCAGCTGGCAGGCGGAAACCCTGATGGATATTTCCAGCCCTGGACCCAAGCAGTAACAATGAGCTGGGGTGGATTTGCTAAACGGTCTTCTAAAGTGGAGAGAGGGGTGGTTGCTAATTCCGGAGGCGGATTTTGTCATCAGCTCTGGGGCTGTGATGTGACTTGCTAGGAAAACGGAGCAGCCAGAAACATTCACTTCTTGTTTCTCAAGGGGTGAAGGACAGCCCTTCCTCTGGGGAAAAGCCACATGGTTCAGAAGTGCAGGGTGTAGAGGGAGACGCCCAAAGGGCCCCAGCAGGGTGAACCCCCACCAAGCACCCAGGCCTAATGCCCTGCTGGTTTCTGGGCTACCAGCTCCTGATGGTCATGACATGGCCAGACCTCTCGTTCTACAGCACAGCTCCTGAGGATTTCCCTGGTGGTCCAGTGGTTAGGACTCCTAATGCAGGGGGCCCGGGTTCGATCCCTGGTCCGGGAACTAGATCCCACATGCCGCAACAGCTGGCATAGCCAAATAAATAAATATTTAAAAAGCAATAATAAAAAAGCACAGCTCCTGGACTTCCCTGGTGGTCCAGTGGTTAAAACTCTGCACTCCACTGCAGGGGGCACGGGTTTGATCCCTGGTAAAGAACTAGGATTCTGCAAGCTGCATGGCATAGTCAAAATAAATAAATAAAAATAAAGCACAGCTCCAACTATGCTAGATACATCCAGGGACTCACAGCAGCACCTCAAGCCTTTTGCTTCAAGCCACTCTCATAACCCAGATTAACCCCCCTTCCCAAACCATCTCTGTTTATTTAAGTTCTGCCATTAACTGGTCAGTCATGACTGTATTCATTCAATAAATTTACCCATCAAACAAATACTGAGCACCTCGGTCAAGTGCTACACTCAGTTAACTCACAGTGAGTAAGTCAGAAGTCCTGGCTTCAAAGACAGTGATCCAGGTGGGGAGGAAGATGGTGGCATTGCGTACACAGCCAGTGGGAAGAGGGGTGGATGGGTGCAGGATGCAGGGAGGCCTGGGGGTAAGCATCCTCCCAGGCTGGACACGTCACACATGGCAGCCCTTCCCTGGACCCAGTGAGCCAGCCTAGAGAAGGGGCATTCAGGGGAGAGGCCAGCCAGCGCTGATCACAAAAGTGGGCATCAGTGCCCAATGGCAGTATTGCCAGAGTGTGAAAAAGCCAAGAGGAGGCTGGGACCAGAGAGTCCAGTTTGCAGAGTTACAGGGCAATCAGAAAAGAACTGTCCAAGCAACTTTCCCTGTAAGCACCACTCCTCCTAAAACACATCAATGGCTTCTCCTGTCACAGAGCATGGGCTCTGGGGTGCACATGAGCTTCAGTAGTTGCAACTCCTGAGCACTAGAGCACAGGCTCAGTAGCTGTGGGGCACGGGATGAGTTGTTCTACAGCATGTGGGATCTTCCCGGATCAGGGATCGAACCCATGTCTCCTGCTATGGCAGGTGGATTCTTTACCATTGAGCTACCAGAGAAGTCCCTTAAAAGCCCCAATCTTAAAGCCCAAGTTATTAAAGTGTAAAAGCAGTGACTAGATAGACACACTTCAATGTGCATACAAGGATCTCACCTCAACTGTGGAGAATGGATACAGCTAAATGTCTATTAGTGCGGGAATGATTACAAGGAAGTGATACATGGCTCTACTCATCTGGAAATATGAATCGCTGACGGTTGCTAAGTGCTTGTCCTGCACCAGACACTGGTCTAAACCACGTACAGACACACTAACTCCTCTGCCCTTAGGACAGCCCTTCACATTCCCCTGCACATGGGGGAAACCTTGGCTCAGGGAGCCCCAGTCTCCTGTCCAGGTGAGCAAGCGGTGGATACAGAATCTGAACCCCAGGACCCATGACCTTGACCACTCTTTGTGTGTTTCCAGATCTAAGACACAGTGAAAGCTAAACTACAAGTTTACAAAACTGCATTACGGCATGGCCCCATTTCGTTTAACATATGTGTGTGTATCTGTCTGTATGGATGCGTTTGTGCTATGCTGTGCTTAGTCTTTCAGTCATGTCCAACTCTTTGGGACCCCATGGACGGCAACCCCGCAGGCTCCTCTGTCCATGGAATTCTCCAGGCCAGAACACTGGACTGGGTAGCTGTTCCCTTCTCCTGGGGAATCTTCTCAACCCAGGGATCAAACCCAGGTCTCCGGCATCACAGGCGGATTCTTTATCATCTGAGCCACTGGAGAAGCCCATGGATATGCTTACTTTTGGTCAAATCAAATGAACATTTGGCCATTTTTTACTTCTAAAAACTGTCCTTTCAGCCGGTTCAAGCTTGCACGTGTACATGTGTGTTGCTAAGTATACCTACACGCCTACAGATAAGAGAGTCTGTAAGGGTCTATACCAAATTGTTAGCAGTGGTTCTGGATGGTGGGAATATATATGCCTGACCTTTGCTTTTTTTTTTTCTTACACTTCTTCATATTTCCTGAAAACTGGCACAAGTTAAATATTTTCTTGTGCATGACCTGTTTCCTCACTACCTACGTGAGATTAAACTGTACCAAAAGTGGGGTCTTGCCTGGTGGTTCAGTGGTTAAGAACCTGCCTTCCAATGCAGGGGACTGGCGTTCCATCTCTGGCAGAGGAACTAAGATCCCACATGCCTCGGGGCAACTAAGCCTGAGCGCTGCAAATAGAGAAGCCTGCGCAGTGAAGGGAGACCCAGCGCAGCCAAAAAAAATAATAATAAAAATAAAATGTGGGCTTCCTGGTGGCTCAGTGATAAAGAATCCACCTGCCAGTGCAGGAGATATGGGTTCGATCTCTGATCCGGGAAGATCCCACTTGCCTCGGAGCAACTAAGCTCATGCACCACAACTACTCAGCCAGTGCTCTCAGCCCAGGAGCCGAAACTACTGAAGCCCCAGCACCCTGGAGCCTGTGTTCCGCAGCAACAGAAGCCACTGCGATGAGAAACCTTTGCACTGCAACGAGAGAAAGCCTGGGCAGCAACGAAGACCCAGCACAGCCATAAGTAAGTAAATAACTTTTAAAAATAAACAAAATGTACCAAAAGTTCAGGAGCCTAGCCCTCCTCCTCAACTGCCGCACCCGAGGCCAGGGCACTCGTGGCCACTTCCCCTCGAGAGCTGAGAAGTCAAAGCATGGGCAGAAAGTTGTACGAGACAGAACCAGAGTCTGCTGACTCAGGGGACAATGCCAACATATGTACAGGACAAAAGGGATGACAGCCAGGACCCCGGGTGACAGCACCCGGAAAATCGCCATCCGGCACTAAAACTGCTGACACAGAACTTTGAGCTGGCGGGGCCAAGCAGGCACTGATTTGGTAAGAAGACTATTTTCCCAAGAACCCAGCTTGGGAGAAATCCAGCAAAAGAAAAGCTATTTCAGGTTCCAGAAAATGAGGCGGAACCAGTGCTCCAAAGAGAGGTCACGATAGAAAGTTAATGAAATGCTCATTTCAAAACAACTTCCGCCTACCCATGGTATGCAGGTCCCACGCTTATCTTGGCACTAGTAAGGGCCATCTCCAAGCACTGGGGCCACAAGGGGTGTGAGCCTGTTGGCCAGTAGAGCACATTCCAGTCTGTTCAGTGGAGACCGCCTCACTTACGAGACACCTGTGGATTATTTTTAACTTGAACCCTGATGCCCTGCCCTCAGTTATCTCTCCTCCCCCATTCCGCTGGCCCTGCTCCTGACAGATCCATTCAACATCCTTTTGCCGGCACACAGTACCACGCTCCCAACTGGAATGTCTTCGCCTCTTCTCACTGAATCACCCATTTAATCAGCATCTACTGGGCGTCAAGTCTCAAGTCTTTTCATCAATGACATTGCCGCTCCCTGGACTCAAAGCACAGCTTAAACACCACCTCTTTCAGGGAGTATCAAGGTATAAAGCTTTGGGCCTCATGTCCTGGGAACTTTGCTAGCCCCACAGAAACGGGGATTTCACCTAGTCTGGCGTAAAGAGCAGGTGGTTCCTGAACCAGTCCCATGCTCTTGTGACCTTGCCGGGGGTTTGTCTTTTTGGCTGCACTGGGTCTTAGTTGATGCTTAAGGGATCTTTGTTGCACTCTGCAGGCTCTTAGGTTTAAAAAGATTTTTTTGAAGTGGACCATTTTTAGTCTTTATTGAATTTTGTTACAATATGGCTTCTGTTTTATGTTTTAGGTTTTTTTTTTTTTTTTTTTGGCTGAAAGGCATGTGGGACATTAACTCCCTGATCAGGGATCGAATTTGCACCCCCTGCATTGGAAGACGAAGTCTTAACTACTGGACTGCCAGGGAAGTCCCAACATTGTGTTTTTCCGGGCGTGGCTTTCTCTGCTTAGAATGCCCTTACCTTCCTAACCCTCTGGGCAAGTTCCTTCCCCTCCTCCAGTTTTCTCAGTGAGCCCCCCTCCTCTAGTGCCAGGCAGAGTACCACCCTCTCCCATGCTAGCACATCTCACAACTGGACCCTGGGAATTTTATCTCAAGTACTGTAATTACTTATAACACGTCTGACTGCCCCACTAGACTGAGCTCACTCAGCAGAGGTCGTCCTGAAAGAAGCTCTATTCTACGCCTTCACCTAAAGGTTCAAGATTTTATTTACTGCCTGAATGGAATGAACAACAATATTAATAATTATGGACAGGTGGCACAGTGGTAAAAATCCTCCTTCAAAAAAAAAAAGAATCCTGCCAATGCAGGAGCCTCAAGAGATGTGGGTTTGATCCCTGAGTGGGGAGGATCCCCTGGAGGATGATAAGACAACCCACTCCAATATTCTTGCCTAGAGAATCCCATGGACTGAGGAGTCTGGCAGGCCACAGTCCACAGGGTCACAAAGAGTCAACACAACTGAGTATTCACACGCACGCTTCCCAGGTGCCAAGAACTGTAAACTGTAATCTCAACTCCTCAAGAGTCGGCAGACACAAACTGACCTTGAAAGTCAGCTGACGTACAGCAAGGTCAACTAACCTGTCCATGGTACTAGAGTGGCATCAGGATTCAGCCTCCAGCCTTTGTGACTCCAAAGCCCTGTGCCAGCGTCGACAGTGGTCTCAGGACACCAAGGTCCCCTGTGTGTGGGGTTGGAGCAGGCTCCCACTCCCACTTACAAACAGGGCCCCCCGCTGCAAGCACTGCCTTACCTGCTCACAGCAATCCCCTCCAGACCAAAGACACATTAGAAATCAGGGTATCTAGAGGAGACAGGTTTTTTTTGGTTTTTCCTTCTTAAATGGCTTAATTTCTCCCAGGATCCGGGGAACATGAATTTTGTCTGGCTTCTGAAATTCTTCAGTCCAGGGGCAGCTGCCAGACCACATGCCCATCCGGCTTTGGACTGGGACCTCTTGGGTAAGAAAGGAGACACAGGTGGAGTGGAAAGAGCGCTTCAAGAAAATCATGCAGCTGTGTATGGGGCGGGGCGGGGGGGGAGTTGGGAATGGTCAGCAGGGAGGGCTGGTCATCTGTGAGCCTGAATGTGGGGACTTTCCTGGTGATCTTGTGGTTAAGGATCTGCCTTGTAATGCAGGGGACATGGGTTCCATCCCTTGTGAGGAAACTAAGATCCCACATGTTTTGGAGCAATTAAGCTTGTGTGCCTCAACTAAGACCCATCACAGCCAAATTAAATATTAAAAAAAAATCCTGCATGTGCCTTGGAATTTAGTCCCTGATCGGCAGAGTGACTTTAAGGCCCACTGAGGACACTAAATCTTGTTTCTTTCCCGAGGCTATTTTTTTTTAATTTTTATTTTTAATTATTTGATTTGATTTTTTAACATTAAAGGATAATTACTTAATACTGTGATTTTTTTTGGTCACACATCAACGTAAATCGGCCACAGGTATACATAATATTTATTTATTTATTCGGCTGTGCCAGGTTTGAGTTGCAGCACATGGGATAGAGTTCACTGACCAGGGATCAAACCCAAGCCCTTCACATTGGGAGCGTGGAGTCTTAGCCGCTGGACCGCCAAGAAATCCCCTCAAGGCTATTTCGAGGGAGAAAATAATCCAGGTAAGTGAAGTGAAAGTCGCTCAGTTGTGTCCGACTCTTCGCGACCCCAAGGACTATACAGTCCACGGAATTCTCCAGGCTAGAATACTGGAGTGGGTAGCCTTTCCCTTCTCTAGGGGATCGTCCTAACCCAGGGATTGAGCCCAGGTCTCCTGCATTGCAGGTGGATTCTTTACCAGCTGAGTCACAAGGGAAGCCCAAGAATACTGGAGTGGGTAGCCTATCCCTTCTCCAGTGGATCTTCCCAACCCAGGAATCAAACTGGGGTCTCCTACATCACAGGCGGATTCTTTACTAGCTGAGCTACCAGGGAATTCAGGTAAGAGTGTTCTATCAACCACAAATGTCTAGGTGTCCTCCCACTTGAGGCATTTCAAGGAAATCTGCCTCCCACCCTCGACTCCAAACCTTTCAACAAACAACTCGGCCATCCTCAGCTCTGGGTCCTCAGCATCTTAACACCCACCCCCAGGGGCCTGTGCATAAAGTGAGAATTCCACATGTGTCTGAACTAAACTGGAACCTCATGTGGGCAGGATAAAAATCTTTGTGTTTAGTGACAATGAGTGAGCTTCCCAAGTGGCGATAGTGGTAAAGAACCCACCTCCCAATGCAGAAGACGTAAGAGACACGGGTTTGATCCCTGGGTCAGGAAGATCCCATGGAGGAGGGCATGGCAACCCACTCCAGTATTCTTACCTGGAGAATCCCATAGACAGAGGAGCCTGATGGGCTACAGTGCATGGAGTCTCAAAGAGTAGGACAAGACTGAAGTGACTTCGCATACACACACATCAGATGGTAAATCAAAAACTCTTTTCTTCCCCTAAACATTTTTAAAACAGGCAAATAACATTTCCTTCCCCGCTGCCACTTGGCTGAGGCCAGTGTCAGCTCTGACCCCTGATCTTATTCCACAGGCTGTCCTGAGAAAGTGGCTGGTCCGTGACGCTCAGGTCAGTGTGAGAAACTGTGCTTGGTGACATCTAAAGCTCACTCCTCCGAAACTGCTCCCCAGTGAAAAGGAGTTTGCCTTTCACTTGGGGCTTGAACCGTCACACCTTAGATGTGGAATCACAGGTCTCCAAGGACTGTTCCCGAAGCCTGAACCAGAGTCTCCAGGCTGGCAAGGACTTGGGGGCCATGCTCCTTCAGGGTCCCTCCTCCAACGGCCTCGGAGGTGCACTCTCTCATCTGGAAGTGGATTCTGCCACAGGATGGATGCTCTGCTGTGAGGCAGTCCTGGCCAGCCAAAACCCCGCCTCCCAGAGCACCCTCCCCCCAGTAGATAAACTACCTCTTCCTCCCAACAGCCCTCAGTTGTCCATCAGCCTTCTCTTCCACTGGCTGGACTACTCATTTCGCGAGGCTGACATCCTCCTCACTGCCCTTTGAATAGTCTCTAGGTCAGACACCTCAAACCTTCTCTGACACTAACCACAGTAAAAAGCACATCTTACAAGGCAGGTCGGTGTGTGTGTGTGTATGTGTGTGTGTATATACAACCCAACCAATTTCATGAACCTTCTTACATAGATGACACTTGGATGTTTTCTGGTCTGTTTCACTCTTTCAAAAGCTTGGCTGCAACCCACTAAACCGATATTTTGTGACCCAGAACTGAACACGCTGCTCTGGTTTCACCAAGCCAGTCATCCATGTCCAGCTTTGACTGATTATTCAGCTCGGACACTAAGCTTTCCTTTCCACACAGCTATTAGCTGATGTGAGCTGTGGGTGGAGTCCTGGGCATCTTTTTATGCTGGGATCTCTCTGGCTCAGCTCTCCTCCATCCAGCAAGTCCGCACGAATCTCAGCAGACAGGTTGGCCTGAAACTACTTCCTGCCCTGCCATCAACACTGTTCACTCAGGACACCTAGATGTTTTTCTCCACTTTTTTCCTGACCTCTTTCCATCTTCCTGTTGTGTAAGCGGGAGCATTGTTGCTGTTGTTGTTTAGTCGCTAAGTTGTGTCCAACCCTTTGTGACTCCTTGGACTGTAGCCTGCCAGGCTCCCCTGTCCATGCGATTTCCCAGGCAAGAATACTGGAGTGGGTTGCCACTTCCTTCTCTGGGGTAATCGTCCCAACCAAGGGACCGAACCCATGTCTTCTGCATTGCAGGTGAATATTTACCGCTGAGCCACCTGGGAAGCCCCTAAGCTGGAGGATCCCAGGGATCAGAAATCTGACATCTGAAGCAGGCAGCCCAGATGCATAAAGACACCCCAAGCTTTAGAAACAGTGGTATGGGCTTCCCTGGCGGCTCAGGAGGTAAAGAATCCATCTGCCAATGCAGGAGACGTGGGTTTGATCCCTGATGCGGGAAGATCCCACGTGACCTGGTACAACTAAGCCCGTGGGCCACAGCTATTGAGCCTATGCTCCAGAGCCCAAAAGCCACGAATGCCGAAGCCCATGTGCCCTAGAGTCTGCTCTGCAACAAGAAGCTCATGCACCACAACTAGAGAGTAACCCCTGTGGCCACAACTAGAGAAAAGCCCGAACAACAAAGACCCAGGATGGCCCAAAACAAAAATACATGAATAAAATGATATATATGTGCATGCTCAGTCACTTCAGTCGGGTCCGACTCTTCGCGATGCTATGGACTGAGCCCACCAAGCTACTCTGTCCATGGGATTCTCCAGGCAAGAGTGGGCTGCCATTTCCTTCTCCAGGATATATATATGTGTGTATATATACACAGGTACACAGTCCACATAGGCACTAATCCCTTCTTCCTGGATCTTCTCCCCTGGGAGACCAGAGGCCAAAAGCCACCACCTCCAGCTCATCATTTTAGATGAGCTTCTGTCAGTTCTAGAATCTGGTCCCTAAATCTTTTTCCTTAGCCTTTATCGACTTTGTCACCATTTTGGTGATGTGGAGACCTGGGGGTACCAGATCTGGTTCCAAGATTTCCCTTTTCTGAACATCAGTTTTCTCATCTGTTCAGTTCAGTTCAGTCGCTCAGTCGTGTCCAACTCTTTGAGACCCCATGAATCACACGCCAGGCCTCCCTGTCCATCACCAACTCCCAGAGTTCACTCAAACTCATGTCCATCGAGTCGGTGATGCCATACAGCCATCTCATTCTCTGTCGTCCTCTTCTCCTCCCACCCCCAATCCTTCCCAGCATCAGTCTTTTCCAGTGAGTCAACTGTCGCATGAGATGGCCAAAGTATTGGAGTTTCAGCTTTAGCATCAGTCCTTCCAATGAACACCCAGGATTGATCTCCTCTAGAATGGACTGGTTAGATCTCCTTGCAGTCCAAGGGACTCTCAAGAGTCTTCTCCAGCACCACAGTTCAAAAGCATCAATTCTTCGGTGATCAGCTTTCTTCACAGCCCAATTCTCACATCCATACATGACCATGGGAAAAACCATAGCCTTGACTAGATGGATCTTGGTTGGCAAAGTAATGTCTTTGCTTTTTAATATATTATCTAGGTTGGTCATAACTTTCCTTCCAAGGAGTAAGCGTCTTTTAATTTCATGGCTGCAATCAGCATCCACAGTGATTTTGCAGCCCAAAAAAATAAAGTCTGACACTGTTTCCACTGTTTTTCCATCTATTTCCCATGAAGTGATGGGACCAGATGCCATGATCTTTGCTTTCTGAATACTGAGCTTCAAGCCAACCTTTTCACTCTCCTCTTTCACTTTCCTCAAGAGGCTTTCTCATCTGTAAAGCATGACTAATTCTTTCTGCCCTGCGTTTCTCCTGGAGTTGTGGTGAGCAGGAACACGGGTGGAAATGCTGTAGCACTATAACGCAAATATAAATTGTTATATAAACTATACCACCTTTCGTTAGGAACTCGGGACTTCACTGGAGGTCCAGTGGTTAAGGATGGGCCTGGCCATACAGGGGAACTAAGATGCCACGTGCCATGGAGCAATTAAACTGGCATGCCACAACTGCTGAGCCTGCAGGATGCAACAAAGGTCTTACATGCTGCAGCTAAGATCTGACATAGCTAAATAAATACATAAAACTTTTTAAGAAAAAGAATTGATACTACTCAGCCACAAAAAGGAATGCATCTGAGTAAGTTCTAATGAGGTGGATGAACCTAGAGCCTATTATACAGAGTGAAGTAAGTCAGAAAGAGAAAAACTAAATCGTACATTAATGCGTGTAGATGGAATCTAGCAGGATGGTACTGACGAATCTGTCCAAAGAGCAGCAGTGGAGACACAAACTTAGGGAACAGACTATGGACAAGAGCAGTGGAGAAGAGGGGGAGGATGAGCTGAATGGAGAGAGCAGCATGGACGCACATACACTAACATATGTAAACCGCCAATGGGAATTTGCTATATGACTCAGGGAACTCAAACTGGGGCTCTGTCATAACCTAGAGGGGTGGGAATGGGCAGCAGATGGGAGGGAAATTCAAGAGGGAAGGGACATATGTACACCTATGGTTAACTCATGTTGATGTATGACAGAAATCAAACCAATATTATAAACCAATCATCAATCAATTAAAAATAAATCAATATGTATTAAAAAAGAACTGGCAAGCATTGCCTCTGCTCTGGCAATTACAGCACCGTGCATTCCTGCTCTGTGTTCAGTAAAGGCACAGACCTCATTATCAACTCTGGGTTAAACTGCCGGGTTAAACCAGTTCTCCCTTGGCCAGATATCTGATGTCATCAAAAATTCATCAGGTCACGGCAGCTGGTGAATCCACTGTCCCCAATCATTTTTACCGTCATTCAGAAAGATAACCAGACCTGGGAGAAGAGGTTCCCCAAAGCAAGTCACCTGAAACACAGCCCGAGTTCAGGTTTTTAGGCCAATCAAGAAAATAAAGGCTGTGTCGGGGGAGGGGGGAATCAGAGGCATCTTAGATGAGGCTTTGGGGACTTTCATTGGGCTTCCCCGGGGAGCTCAAACAGTCAAGAATCTGGCAGATTCTTCTCCTAGAATGCACGAGATTCTGGTCCAATCCCTTGGTCGGGAAGATCCCCTGGAGAAGGAAATGGCAACCCACTCCAATATTCTTGCCTGGAGAATCCCAAGGACAGAGAAGCCTGATGTGCTATAGTCCATGGGGTCCCAAAAAGAGTCGGACACGACTCATAACAACCACTACACATGGAGGGCTTACTATGCTAGGTCCTGTGTTTTAAAGAATTATTTCCAACTTTGATGAGGACGCTCAAGGATCATTTTACACACGAGGCTAAAAGGTTAGGAAACACGCTCAAAAGCGATAAACTATAATCTGCTTTTTCTCATTCAGTGATAAGCAAGTGAAACCCCAAGGCTCATTCAAGGATGTGGCTGCAATGTTGGGTTTGAGGTCTACCCTGGAACTAAGGACCCCCAGAATGAGAACTTTAAACCAGAGCGGGGTTTTCACAGTCAGAACAAATAGCAACTCTGGCCTTCAGCAGGAATGGGAAGCAGATGCCAGCTCCCCGGGGTGGGTAAGGTTCTTCTTGCTCCACAGTCCAGGGTCTGTGCTCTTTACAAAGAGCTGAGAACAATTGTTTCTGGGCTGGGAGCTTGGCTGCTCAATGATTAATGATAATCTAGTATCACTTTTGTTTGGACCCCAAACTAAAAGAGGAAAGAGGCAACATATGTGCCTCTCCTATGCCCGAAATTCTCCAGAGGTTACCCACTGCCGACAGGCCAAGGTTGGAATGCCTTGGCTGGCATTCAGCGCCTTTCTGCTTGGACCTTAACCAACGATCTCAACATTTTCTCATCTCAGAACTCTGTCCTCAGCCTCATCCAATGGGTTCTGCCCATTTTTCTTCCTGCAACTCTGCCCACAGGTAAGGAACACCCCTCATTACTCTCAGCAGAGCTGAAACCATTCAGCCTTGAAGATCCAGCCCAGGGTCTTTCTTCCAGACTCTGTAGCCCCTTCGTTTTCGGAGCCCACAGCCCTCGGAGCTGAGAACTTTTGATTCGGGTCTGCACTGATAGCCGTTAGGTTGGCTTGCATCTCTCTGGACCCCTCACCTAGATGCTAAAGGCCAGAGGAGCAGGGAGGCCACACATTATGTTTCTGTCTCCTTCACACGGTACTTGCTATAGAAAGACAGGAATTAAATAAATGCTGTTGCATTCAAAAGGGGATGGATGAGGGTTTCCCCGGTGGCTCAATGGTAAAGAATCCACCTGACAATGCAGAAGACACGGGTTCCATCTGTCATCCAGGAAGATCCCACCTGCCTCAGAGCAACCAAGCCTGTGTGCCACAACTATTAAGCCTGTGCTATAGAGCCCAGGAGCCACAGCTACTGAGCCTGCGTGCCACAGTTACTGAAGCCCAAGTGCCCTAGAGCCTCTGTTTCACAACAAGAGAAGCCACTGCAATGAGAAGCCTGCACACTGCAACTAGAGAGTAGCCCCTATTTGCCACGACTAGAGAAAAGACAGTGCAGCACTGAAGACTCAGCACAGCCAAAAATAGACTAAAAAATCAAATTATCTTTAGAAATAAATAAAATGAAGAGGGGATGGATGGGGAAGGTGGTAGTGTCTGAAGTGGGCCAGATCTCCAGAGACAGAGGTCCTTAAACCCTGTGAGGTGGTCTTCACAGACCAGGCTTTGGAAAGAATCTAAGCTCGGGGACAGAAGGAAGCTCAGAGGTGATCTGGTTTGGCAGCCATTGGTCTAGAACTCTAGGTTCCCTGTCCTTCTCACTACCCCCACCTCCCCCACAGCCCAGACAGGTGACTCTGGTCTGGCTGAGACACCTCAAGGAAAAGGCCTTCCACCGTCCCACCCCTTCAGGTGCAGAGAAGACTTTCGGAAAGGTATATCTAATAATCGGCCAAAGAAAATACGCTTTTATGGTACACACATAGGGAATGGTGGTCCAGTCTCTTGGCACTGCCCCACCATGGGCAGTTATGCGTCCTCAGATGAAGATGGGAGCCAGTGAGGCCCCTCACCCGGGGCCCCGGCCCCAGGGGCAGCACTCGGGTTAAGCGTGGTCTCCTGCCATGGGAAGGAATGACTCTCCCCCATCATCTCTTCCTCGCCCACAGCACCCTACCTAAGAATGAATGCCAAAGGCATTCAAGTAACCAAAGTGATGGTTACTTTAAAACAGCACTCTGGAAAAATAGCTAGCCTAATTCTATACAAGATGAACTGAAATTACAGTATCTTCTCCTCCCTAAGGTACCAGCAGATCCAGAACCCCGTCTCCCCAGACACACCCCAACCCTGGTCCTTTCCTGAAGCCCTGGGGCCCCCACAAAGCACAGGATATCAGGGGATACCTCTCCAGCCTGACACACCAGCCCTCAAAGGCGATGAGGCAGGGGTGTGGGTCTAAAGCCAGGGTCAGTGATCTGAAGAACACTTCAGATTCAGAGTAGGAGCCAACAAGGACCCCTAGGCAAACCTGCCCCCGCTCTCCAAGGCTCCTGGGGAACTCCTCCCTTCAGAGTTCCCCAAATCACATCCAGCTGACCCCCGCCCCCCAGCCCAGGTATGCTCCTCAATCAGTCTATGAACAAGGTATTCAGCTCCTTTGGTGCCGCTGGAGGAGTGTGGGGGCAGGGGGTGGGAGAGGGGGAAGCCCTGGGAGATGAATCAGTTTCACCAGGGAATCACATGCTTAAGAGCCAGGGGATTGTCTGCTGCCCCCCAGGCCAAGGCAGTTGGGGATCTACAAGCAAGCTTCTAGTCTAGAACACCCCTCCAAGGATTCTAAGCCAAGGATTCCACCCCTGCCCCATCACCCTCTAGGATGGTTAAAGCCCTGGCTTCTGCCCTCCCAGGCCACCCACCTGTGCCCCCCTGCCCACTGGCTCAGTCCAAAAATCTCCCCCTAAATCTCAAATCGGCGTGAAGCAGAGGGGCTCTGGAGGAGCTCGGAAGAACCCCCTTCCCGCAGCCCGGCCCTCCCGCCTCCAGGCTGGTTCCCCCGTGTGGGAGGCGAGCTCCACGGCCGTCTCTCCCCGGAGTCTTAAGCGAGCTCTCCGGGGCAGCCCTGGCGGCAGCGCGGCGGGAAACCGGGGAGCCCAGCCGTGTCCGCCAGCCGCCTCCACAGTCCTGGCCCCGCTCCCTCCTCCGGCACGCCTGGAGTTGGGGCCAACAGCAGGATCAACAATTCAGAAACTTTCAATGGATCCAGCCGACGGGGAGGGAGCGGGGGAAGGAGGGGGGAGGGACGGGGACGCCGAGGCTCCAGGGCAGCGGCCCCGGCTCTGGACTTACCATCTTGTTCACATCCATGACGGAGGCTGCGGCGGCGCCCCCCGCCCCTGGAGATCCCGCGGGCCCCGAACGCTGCTCCCGGCTAGTCGAGCCCGGCTGGTGCCATGCTGCGGGGAGGGCGGCCGGCGGGGCCCCCGCGGCCCGGGGAAGGCGGCGGCGGCGCGGCGGGACCGAGCCAGGCCCCGAGGAAGGAAGGGGAGGCGGAGGGGAGGCGGGCGGGGGGGGGCGGGGGCCGGGCCGCAGCGCGCGCCGGGGGCGGCGGGGCCCGGGGGCCGGGGAACCCCGGATTCGGCTGCGGGCGCCCGGGCCTCCGCGACGGCGGCCGGGGCGGTGCGGGGGCTCCGGGGCGGGTGCGATCGGGGGGGATGGAGTCCCCGGGCCGGAGAGCCTGCGGCCAGGGCGCGCGGCGCGGGTGTGATTTGAATAACAAAAGGGCGCTTCTCCGCTCCCCCCACGCCCGGGGCCGGGATCGCTGAGCCCGCAGCGAGGCCGCCGGGCCTCCGGGAAGTGTCTGCGCGCGTGTGCGCGTTGGGGTGGTGGGATTAGGGGGACTCAGGAAGTGAGCGGGGGAGGCGGCTGAAAAGGGGGGCCGAGGGCTGCCCCCACCCCACCCCGCGCACCGAGCCGACATTCCAGTGGGGGCAGGGGGTCCGCTCGGCCCCTCCCAACTTGGCTTCACTGGACAAAGGCAGAATTCAGACCTAGTGGTTAGCCTCCTGCGGCTCATCCCCCCCGCCCAGGGAAGGGGGGCTTGGGCGCGGGGTGGGGGGGACGCCCAGATGAGTCTGGGGTCTGCAAACAGATGGATGAATAGAAGGAAGTGGTACAGGTATCCCCGGAAGGCTCCGAGGTCCCCCTCCAAGCCTGCCTGCAGTGCAAGAAACTGGCTTCTAAATGAAGCCTGCCCTGAGCGCAGAGCCCCCCTCCCTTACTCAATACCTTGTCTGCCTACGAGAAATGGGAGACAGACGGCCCTCTGCAAGGAGATGCGGCTGGGGGTGGAAAAGGGCTCCTGGCAAATGCTCCCTGGGGAGACAGGTCTCCAGAAAAAGACTGGAGGCCCGACGCCTCTGGTTTCAACACAGGCTCCTCACTGGCATCCTTGCTTGAGCAGGAAGAAGAAAGCTTCCTACTAACCGAGTCAGCAGGAACCTGAGCCCACCGAGGCCAACCCTGCTTTACAGGGTAAGGAATCTGAGGCCCAGAGAGGGAGGTGACTTGCCCCAGGTCACACATATGGCAGGAAATGAGGGCAGAAGAATCCTCACAAAGGACAGTGTGAATGGCGCTAAGTCGATTCAGTCGTGCCTGACTCTTTGCAACTCCACCAGAGTCCTGTGTCCGTGGGATTCTCCTGGCAAAAATTACTGGAATGGGTTGCCATGCCCTCCTCCAGCGGATCTGCCCAACCCTGGGATTGAACCCTCATCTCTCCTCTCCTGCATTGGCAGGCAGGTTCTTTACCACTAGCGCCACCTGGGAAGCCCAAGGATGGTGCAGCCTGAGCCCCAAAGAGCTTTCATGCCGCCCCTGAGCATCCAGCTTCTAAAATCCTTTCTACTGAATAGGTGATCACATGCGTTCATGACCTTCTGACCCTCTGACCCACGCCAAGGGGCTGAGGAGGAGCACTAGGAAGTCCGCACTCCTGGCCCCAGGGCCTGCTGGGCTGAGTAGGACAGTCCCTTCCCCTTCAAAGCTGAGTTCTCCATCTATGACCTAGGGGCTGTTTCTCTGCCTGCCTTCTCGGGGGATGTGAGAACCCTGTGAAATATATAGGTAAGATACAAAAGCAGAAGAACAAGAGGGTCAGGGGCTTTTGTCGCAGTGGTTATTTTTATTTCCCAGCTCCGGAGCCCAGTCCAGGGGCCCTCAGCTGCAGGAAAGGGCTCTCTGGGCTCAGGTCCCTCTGTCTAACTCCCAGTGTGGACTGCACACTGACTCTCCCACCCTACCCTACAGCTACTCTTGGCAGGCCTCTTCTGCACTGTGCCCCGGCCAGGGAAGACAGGAAGGCTCCTCTGGTCGGTGCTGGCATCCTGGGCTCCATGGACCATGCTACTGACGCATGTCCACAAGGGTGAACCCCAACGAGGTACGAGGCAGGAGGGAAGCATGCCACCACTTCCTCATCCTCCAACATGGACACCCAAGGGAGATCAGGGCCAGGTGAGCCAGCAGGAGCCACCTGACACTGAAATGAGTTTTATATTATCTGCCACCTGATTAAATGCACAACGGCCTTTTTTGCTTAGAAAAAAAAGAGATAGATTTCATGTTTAAAAAATATTATAAAAAATATATATATTTTTTAGCCTCTGGTGCTCCAGAGGCTAAGACTCTGTGCTCCCAATGAAGGAAGCCCAGGTTTGATCCCTGGTCAGGGAACAAAAATCCCACATGCCACAACTAAAGATCCTGAGGGCTGCAAGTAAGACCCAGTGCAGTCTAAACAAATAAATATTTTAAAGAAATATACTATGAGCCCTTAGCTGGGGTTGATCAACATCGCCCAACAGATCGTGACCTCTTAGCTGGCAAAGCGCATTTTCTTATTGCTAAAATGGGAATTGGCACCAGCTTCACATACAGGTGGTAAGGGTTCAATGAAAGAACTTTCCCAAACCTTGCCTGTAGTAACCTGAGTCATCACCCCCGCCCCCAGCCCCCACACCACCAAAAATATCAGGCCCCAATCCCTGGAACCTGTAGATACTACCCTACGTGGCACATAGGAGTAAGCCAAGGATTCCCAGGTGGGAAGAGGACCTGGATTATCTGGGTAGACCTCTGATGGGGTCTTGTGCATCCTTGCAAGAAGGAGATCTGACCCACAGAAGAGGCAGAGATTAGAGAGATGCGGCCACAAGCTTAGAGATGCTGTCAGCCACCAGAAGCTCCAACAGGCAAGGAGCAGATTCTCTCATAGAGCCTGTGGGAAGAAGGGGCCCCCTCAACACCCTGATTTTGTCTCAGTAGATTTTGGACTTCCAGACTCCAGAACTACAAGAGAATCCATTTCTATCATGAGCTACCAAGTTAACGATCGTTGGTTTCACTGGACATAGGAAACTAACACACTAACGTAGGTGGATTCTTTACCACTGAGCCACCAGGGAAGCCCCTACTGTGTTCTTTCATTATCAGCTCCAGGTCACTGTATTCCGCTATCTACTGGACATCCCTGATAGTTCAGCTGGTAAAGAATCCACCTGCAGTGCAGGAGACCCCAGTTCGATTCCTGGGTCAGGAAGATCCACTGGACAAGGGATAGGCTACCCACTCCAGTATATTCTTGGACTTCCCTTGTGGCTCAGCTGGGAAAGAATCTGCCTGCAATGTGGAAGACCTGGGTTTGATCCCTGTCTTGGGAAGATCCCCTGGAGAAGGGAAAGGCTACCCTCCCCAGTATTCTAATTCCACGGACTGTAGCGTCCACAGGGTCGCAGAGTCAGACACGACTGAGTGACTTTTACCGGACTTCAACACCTGGGGGTTTTAGACTCACAGACTCAAGGAATCCAAAGATAATGTTTTCTTTTACCTCTGTTTTCACCATCTGCTCCTGTTCCACATCCACTTAGTTCATCAAGCTAGAAACATGAAGGCTGGCCTTAATCCCTCCATTGACAGTTCCCACTCTCACCCCATCTAATCAGTTCCCATGTCCATGTGATTCTTTCTTGCAAACAGTTTGCAGTCTATATCTTCTATCCCAATACCAATTGCTCCTGCACTGGATAAGACTAACTCACAGCCTCCTAACTGGCCTCCCTGCCTCCGGTCTCTACCTGTCCAGTTCATCTTCTACACCTTTAATTGTGACTCCTTACTGGCCAACCCCAAATGGAATAAAAAGCGAAACAAAAAACCCTTCTACAGTTCACCCAGCCTTCAAGGTCCTTACTCATCTGGCCTCATTGCCCTCCCTTCTAGCCGCCTTCTCCCATCCTCTCCTGTTCACCCCCATCAATGAGGTTCCAGTGCATCTCGGGATACTCCTGGAATGCCATTCCCACCTTCTCAGCGTGGAAGATTCTTTCTTACCTTTTCTGACCCTCAAGTATCACCTTCTCTACAAAGGCATCCCTGACCCACTGAGCCACAGCCAGTCACTCAGTGTCCCTTCCAGCAAGGGACAGCCTCTGGGAACAGCCTGCATCAACCTTGGATGGGGATGATTCTTGCCCTGGGCTCTCTTTGCTCACTTGAGCTCCCTCAGGCAGAGGCTGAGCCTCACTGAGCAACCCACCCCATACTTACTTCCCTGCCTCCAGGCTCTCTTCAACCTAAATTCCATACCCACAACACTGCTCCACCCTTAACTTAAACTAAGATCATAGCTGCAGCCACAAAATCAAAAGACATTTGTTCCTTGGAAGAAAAGCTATGACAAACCTGCTGCTGCTGCTGCTAAGTCACTTCAGCCGTGTCCAACTCTGTGTGACCCCATAGATGGAAGCCCACCAGGGTCCCCCTTCCCTGGGATTCTCCAGGCAAGAACACTGGAGTGGGTTGCCATTTCCTTCTCCAATGTGTGAAAGCGAAAAGTGAAAGTGAAGTCACTCAGTTGTGTCCGACCCTTAGCGACCCCAAGGACTGCAGCCCATCAGGCTCCTCCATCTATGGGATTTTCTAGGCGAGAGTACTGGAGTGGCTTGCCATTGCCTTCTCCGAGATGACAAACCTAGACAGTGTATTAAAAAGCAGAGACATCACTGCCAACAAAGGTCTGTATAGTCAAAGATATGATTTTTCCAGTAGTGATGTACAGATGTGAGAGCTGGACCATAAAAAGGGCTGGGCTCCAAAAAACTGAAGTGTTCGAATTGTGGTGCTAGAGAAGACTCTTGAGAATCCCTTGGACTGCAAGGAGATCAAACCAGTCAATCCTAAAGGAAGTCAACCTGGAATACTCATTGGAAAGACTGATGCTGAAGCCGAAGCTCCAATATTTTGGCCACCTGATACAAAGAATTGACTCATTTGAAAAGACCCTGATGCTGGGAAAGATTGAAGGCAGGAGAAGGGGACGACAGAGGATGAGATGGTTGGATGGCATCACCGACTCCATAGACATGAATTTGACCAAACTCCAGGAAGTGGTGGAGGACAGAGGAGCCTGGCGTGCTGCAATCCATGGGGTTGCAAAATGTTGGACCTGGCTTAGGGACTGAACAACAAAGTGCTGAATATGCAGGAAAATCCCAGGGATGGGGGAGCCTGGTTGGCTGCCATCTATGGGGTCGCACAGAGTCGGACACACTGAAGTGACGCAGCAGCAGCAGCAGCAGCAGCAGCAGGATGGAAAATGCAGAGAATGTGTCCTGGTGGAGGGTGACACCTACTGGAGAACTGTGATTCTGCAGCCTAGCCCTACAAATACCACACTGAAAGAGTCCACTGGGCGGCTCAGGGCTGTGTCTTCTAGAGCACTGCTGCTGCTGCTGCTGCTGCTGCTAAGTCGCTTCAGTCGTGTCCGACTCTGTGCAACCCCATAGACGGCAGCCCATCAGGCTCCGCCATCCCTGGGAGAGTTCATTAATTCCCAGTAACGAGGTTTAAGGCAGAAGGCAATGGCAGCCCACTCCAGTACTCTTGCCTTGAGAATCCCAGGGACGGGGGAGCCTGGTGGGCTGCCACCTATGGGGTCGCACAGAGTCGCACACGACTGAGGCAACTTAGGAACAGCAGCAGCAACGAGGTTTAAACTATGCAGTACTTCCTACAAAATAGCCATATGTAATATATGTTACCACGCTACCTGTTGCCGCTAACAAGCATATGCAGAGAGCTGTAAACTTTGTAAAGTTGATAAATTTTACAAAATGACTTTCTGTCCATTATCTCATTCAATTCAAGTAAAGCAGATAGAACATTATTATTGGCCGTGCCGTGCTGCTTGTGGAATCTTAGTTCCCCAATCAGGGATCAAACCCTGTGAAAAACCCTGCGATGATGACATTTAAAGAAGCTGAAAAGGAGGGGCTTCCTTGGTGGTCCAGTGGCTAAGACTCTGAGTTCCCAGTGCAGGGAGTCTGGGTTCGATGGGCTTCCCTGGTGGCTCAGACGGTAAAGAATCTGCCTGTATTGTGGGAGATCTGGGTTCGATCTCTGGGTTGGGAAGATCTCCTGGAGAAGGGAATGGCTACCCACTCCAGTATTCTGGCCTGGAGAATTCCATGGACAGAGGAGCCTGGCGGGCTACAGTCCATGGGGTCGCAAAGATTCAGATGTGACTTTCACTTTCACTGGGTTGGATACCTCATCCCACATGACGCTACTAAGACCCAGTAAATAATTAAATATATTTTTTTAAATGAAAAAGACAAAAGAAAAACCCTCAAGATACATAAGAGTTCCGGGACCTAGAATGTATGTCAGGATACTGGAGGGCAGGGAACCAGGAAGCATGAGGGAAGGTGGGTGTACTGTTTTTTTGGGGGAGGGGTGTGTCATGCTGTGAATAATAATAGCAACTGATAATGTCTATTGAGAGTTCTTACCAGGTGCTGGGCACTGTGACAAGTACTTTGCAAGCATTATTTCTTTTAGTTTCCACAACAACCTCCTATAAGTGTTCCTATTACTATCCACATTTTTACAGATAAGGAGGGAGGCCCAGAGAGGTTAAGTGCGTTTCCCAGGGCCCCACAGCTAATAGTCAGGGGATCCAGGATTGAAGATAGGCAGTATATTCCAGAGTCCTTTACTCCAGATTCACACTGAATCATGTTGGGCACCTGGCATTGCCCTGCCCATGGGAAACCTGCCCTTACTGGGGTTGGCAGGAAGTTTGAACTATGTTACTGTTAGCATGCATTTTAATTTATGGAGTTGCTTTTCTTCATTTACTTATATATTTGGCTGCAATGGGTCTTAGTTGTGGCATGTGAGATCTTTAGCTGAGGCATATGGCGTCTGGTTCCCTGACCAGGGATTGAACCTGGGTCCCCCTTGCATTGGGAGTGAAGAATCTAAGGCACTGGACCCCGGGACCACCAAAGAAATCCCACTTTTTCTTTTTTTTTATAAATAAAATAAATAAGTATTTTATTTATTTTTGGCTGTGCTGGGTCTTCCACCCCGGCGGTGCATGGGCAAGAAGAGGCTACTTTCTTGTTGTGCTTCTCCTGTTGCGGCCCCAGGGCCCCAGAGCACTCCGGCTCGGTAGCTGTGGTACACAGGCTTTGTTGCTCCAAGGCATGTGGGATCTTCCCGGACCAGGGGTCAAACCCATCCATGTCCCTTGCATTGGCAGGACGATTCTTATCCACTGGGCCACCAGGGAATCCTGGGACTCCTTTTAATGAAGTCATACAAAAGCTCATTTCGAATGCTTCTAGTCCTTGGAGTGTGGCCAGAATCATCGTCATCTCCATCATCAGCAGGGGCACAGCAGCCTTCAGCATGATCTACCAAGCCCCTCTTATGCAGGACACGATGCCCGGCATGGCAATGCCCACTTCTGAATCTGAGAAATCAGAAACTGAGAAGCAAGACAGTGGCAGAGAGGGAAACAGAGCTTGTTATTGCTGGCAGTGGCTCTCCAACCTCACTGCATGCTGAAGTCACCTGGGAAGCCTGGGCCCCACCTCAGGGATGCTGATATAAATGGCCTAGACAGAGCCTGGGCATCTGCATTTTAAAGCTCCTCTTGGGAACGTGCCGATGTGCACCCAAGACTGGAGACAACTCAATCCCTCACCACACAGCTCTGGCTCAGGAAGCTCCACCCCAGTCCTGGCTGAAATCAGGGGCACAGGAGAAGACTAGGAGGTATGGCACTTCCCTTCGCACTTCTACTCTGGGAATTCTGAAACTTTCCATCCCTTGGCCAAAGGTTCAGCCTAAGTGGGGACCTCTGAACCCATTGACTCTGATAGATTTCTTTTTGTCTGGGTCTTAGTTGTGGCATGTAGAATCTAGTTCCCCGATCAGGGATCAAACCCAGGCCCCCTGCATTGGGAGCGCGGAGTTTTAACCACTGGAACACCAGGGAAGTCCCGCCCCTGGTAGATTTCTTTTCCTTCTTTACATTGCCATTCCATCCCCCAACCCTTACCATCATTAAACACTGATCTCCATCTCTACGTATTTGATATCACAGGAAAGAGACCCCCAAGCATGGCTGAGCTATACGAAAATGCCTAGCACATCCCCAGAACCAATCCATTTTCCAAGAGAGAACCCTATGAGGAAGAAATGTGTCCACTCTCAGGATGCTGCTTTTAGCTGGTAGGTTCTGGGCAGCAAAGATGTGCTGGATGTCTAAAGCCTCTCCCGTCAGCCCGTGGGTGACCGGCAGGAGTCAGGGGTCTGTTAGAAGCACGGAGACTGATGGGAGCCACTCGGCCAAGTCCCTGAGTCAGCAGACGGCCTGCAGACCTCAACACCGGGGCCCAGGCTGCTCTGTTCCTGCCTGCCTGGCCCCTCCCGGGAGGCAGGAATTTGGGGCTCCCTCAGATGGCCCAGTCAAGAAGCTGCCAGCCTCTCATTTGGAGGGGTTTTTCTACTGCTCCTTCCCCAAGGAGGACAAGTTCAGGAATCTCTTAGCTGATGAGCAAAAAGACTTTTTCCGGGAGCATGGAAGGTATCAACTCAGAGACGTCTGTAGTGACCAAGCACTGGCATTTCCGTGCTGGAGAGGGCGGTTGCTGGGTTAATTCCATGTTATTACAGCCTTACAGGAAGCCAGCCTGGCCCAGCTGTCAGCCAGCAGCGGTTTGTGGGCCTTGGGGGCAGAGGGAGGGAGGAGGAGGAGAGAAAGGAAAACACAGCCCTCTCCCCCGACCCAAAATTGATCCGGAGTTATTTTTAGGTGCTTATTCATCCCACGCATTCCTTTTTAAGAGCCAGGACATGGGCTCTGTACAAAAGCAGAAGGTAGCTGCTCACACAGGCAGATGGGGCAGGGGGCACCTGTGAGCACAGGGCCCTCGGGAGAAGGAGGGACAGTGAGAGGGTCTTCAAGCACCCCCCCACCGACAGTAAAAATATCCCAGGATTCTGAAGATAGAGTCTGGATGAATAGAAGCTTTCAAAATCTGAATTCCCAAGTTCAAGTCCAGCTTCCAGCTTTCACTGCCACATGGCCTTGGGCAGGTTACCCGGAAAATCACACGAGACCCTGGGCTGCAACCCTGGTGCTGTGTGGCCTTGGGCAAGTCCCCCAACGTCTCTGTGCCTCAATTTCCCCTTGGATGAAAGGAAGCTAGTTAACGTGGGTTAAAAGGAGAACTGCCTAGAACTTCCCCGGTGGTCCAGTGTTTAATATTATACACATATACACTCTTATAATATAGTGTATATTGTATATATATTGATATATCTAGTGTCTATATTATAGGTTATTTATATTTATTTCCAACAACTTGGTAATCTGGAGATAGGTGGAAATAGAATCTACCTGCCAATGGAGGAGACACAAGTTCAATCCCTGGTCTGGGAAGATTCCACATGCCACGGAGCAACCAAGCCCATGTGCCATAACTACTTAATAAATAAATAAATTTTTAAAAATCGCTCTTAAAAGAGGTTGTTATAAGAATCAAGTGAAAAAGAACATATGGGAAGGTACTTGGGAAACTATTAGTGGCTATAAAATTTTCCAAGTTCCAGAAAAGTCCCTTTATTGCTAAGTTTATTAATAAATCATAAAACCTGTCCTCATGAGTCTAACAGGTTTTATTACCTAGAATCTCTTGCCAATTCTTGCCCCATCAACCTTCCTGCTCCTCCCTTTGCCCAGCTCCTGGAATCTGACTCAATGAGTGTCCCAGAAAGAGGCTCTGTCATGCATAGCTGTGTGACCTGGACTGAGGCCCTTAACTTTATTTTGTTTAAAATACACATATTTATATATTTAGGCTGCATTGGGTCTTAGTTGCAGCCTGTGGGACCTAGTTCCCTGACCAGGGATCAAACCCGGGCCTCCTGCATTGGGAGCTTGGAGTCTAAGGCACTGGACCACCAGGGAAGTCCCTCCTTAACTTTGCCTGAGTCTGTTTTTCAGAGATGGTGGAAGGTTATGGAGAGGTTTCAAGGAGATGATTGACAGCCAGGGCGTGGCATGTGTGCTCAGTGACCACGGACTCTTAGGGTCACCTCCAAGGGCTCCGAGGGGCAGGGCTCAGTGACCAAACCGGATAAGCCAATCTCTGTCTCCAGTGGGACCAAACAGGGCCAAAGTGGCACCACCACCATTCCTAGTGTTGCAGAGATCCTGGTGACAGCCACCCTGATCCCCATCTCTAAACTCCTTCAAGAAGAGACCTGGAGGCCACAGCTCTCGAATTTTCCCAAGGCGTGGAGGTGGGGGGAGTAGCTGAAATCATTTCTCTTTGTTTGGTTCTCGCAGAAACCCCCGAAGGCTCTCCTCACGGCATCTCAAGCAGATGTGACTTGCCAATAGCTGGCCTATTCATTTTATTCTTTTTTTTGGCCATGCCGCATGGCATGTGGGATCTTTGCAGGACTTTAGTTCCCTGACCAGGGATCAAACCCGTGCCCCCTGCAGTGCAAGCTCAGTCTTAACCACTGGACCGGCCAGGGAAATCCCCTGGCATATTCTTTGTTCTACATTTTCAAACCCATTTTTCTCCTGAAAGCTAGAGACGTCTCTTTAAAACAAAGCTCTTCACCATGTCATGTCGTGCTGTGTTTTTAAAAAGTCTAGAGTTGGTACCAAAGGCACCGGGAATGGAGGTAGGGCTCTTGGGGTTTGTTCCTGGATCACTGAGCAGATTGATGAGGCTAGGGCCTCTTTCTCTCTCTTGGCTCATGGCTGAATCCCAGCCTCTGGAACATCGCCTGTTACAGAGCAGTCACTCCATAGAGAGTGGCTGGAGGCAGGAATGGATGCCTGCAAGAAATCAGTTCCCCAGCGTGCCAGGCTCCACTCTGACTGGCACATACTTTGGACTCTTCCCTCCCTCCTACTGGTGAGTGCCTTTGACTTTAGCAAAGGGCTTTCACACCCAGATCTTATGTCTCAACGTCCTGCATATCAGGGTGCTGTTGCCTTTGACAGATGAGTTAAACAAGACACACAGAAACTAAGGGCTCGTGTAAGAAACAGAATTTGGGTCTCTTGTTGGATTCACACACCAGTATTAAGACTGACAACCCTAGACAGCACATTAAAAAGAAGAGACATCACTTTGCTGACAAAGGTCCACATAGTCAAAGCTATGGTTTTTCCAGTAGTCATGTACAGATGTGAGAGTTAGACCATAAAGAAGGCTGAGCGCTGAAGAACTGATGCTTTCGAATCATGGTGCTGGAGAAGACTCTTGAGAGTCCCTTGGACAGCAAGGGGTCCAAACCAGTCAATCCTAAAGGAAGTCAACCCTGAATATTCACTGAAAGGACTGAAGCTGAAGCTTCAATACTTTGGCCATCTGCTGTGAAGAGCCGACTCATTTGAAAAGACCCTGATGCTGGGAAAGATTGAAGGCAGGAGGAGAAGGGGGCGACAGAGGCTGAGATGGTTGGGTGGCATCACCGACTCGATGGATGTGAATTTGAGCAAACTCCAGGAAATGGTGGAGGACAGAGGAGCCTGGCGTGCTGCAGTCAATGGGGTAGCAAACAGTCAGATATGACTTAGCGACTGAAGAGCAACATTAAGACTGCAGGCTCTTTCCATGGCTTCTTGCTGTTTTGTGACAGAATCAGGGGGAACCTTGCTCTTCCCATGGTCTAGAGTTCATGTGTCCACCCAGGCTGACCTGCACTTGGTACCACCCTGTGCCAATATCGGTGCTTGGCTTTGCAGGGTGGGGGGAAATGGGGACAGGTGAATGTAAAAAATGGCGTAAGAACAAGGTTCAGGGTCTGAGCGACTACTAAAATGAAGGAAATGACCTCTCCTCTGTGACCACCAAGGAAAAGTGTTAAACACAGAATGACCATAGCACCCAGCAGCTCCCCTCCTGGGTGTATACCCAAGAACATTAAAAACAGGAACTCAAACAGACAGGTGTATGCCATGTTCAGAGCAGCATTATTCAGAATAGCCGAAGGGAAGTTGCTGGTCAACAGATGAACGGATACATAAACCGGAGTATAGCCATACGATGGAATGTTCTTCAGCTATGAAAAGAAATGAAGTTCAGATTTACAATATGACGCAGACGACTCCTGTAAACTAATTCTAAGTGAAATAAGCCAGACCAAAAGGACTATGCTGTATGATTTCGCCTATGTGAAACTTAGAATATGGACAGTCGCAGACACGGAAAGTAGAGCAGACATTACAGGGCACACGGTTAGGGGGAAAAGGGAGCTACTGTGTCGTAGGTACAGAGTTTCTATTTGGAATGATGAAAAATTGTGGAAACAGTGGCGACTGTTGGACAACACAAGGAATGTCATCAATGCCACTGAACTGTATAATTTTAAGATTTTTTTTTAATGCGGACCATTTTTTTTTTAAGTCTTCATTGAATGTGTTACAGTATTGCTTCTACATTTTGGCTTTTTGGTTTCCAGGCATGTAGCATCCTAGTTCCCAGACTAGGGATTGCACGTGCACCCCTGCACTAGAAGGTGAAGTCTCAACCACTGGACCACCAGCGAAGTCCCTAAACTGTATACTTAAAGCGGGTCAAAATGGAAACTTTATGTTTTATAAATTTATATCCATATATAAATTTATATTTATATATATAATTTCTTTATATGTTTGATATACATATATGACCAAAACATTTTTTAAAAGCATAAACACTTAAAACATGAGTGTAGTAGCATGGCAGTAAACATCTGGGTCAGTGAAATAGAACAGCAAGTCTAAAAACAAAGCGGACTATTCAGGAGGTACCAAGAATACCTTCTTATGCAAGACATGAAATGATGACACCAAAAAAGAAACATTTTTCCTGTGGTGGCACCGTCTGAGCTGGGCAATCTGGCATGATCTAATAAAATTTCAAATACACATAAATATACTTATATCTTCTAACCCACAGGTCCCCAACCTCCGGGAACTAAGGCCTGATGATCTGAGGTGGAGCTGATGTAATAATAATAAAATAAACTGCACAATAAATATAATGAAACCATCCTGAAACCAACCCCCCCTCCCAGCCCCGGTCCATGGAAAAACTGTCTTCCGGTCCCTGGTGCCAAAAAGCTTGGGGATCTTTGCTCTAAGCCCTGGGATCTGTCCTAAAGAAACACTCCCATGAGTCATGTTCAAGGGCACTCCCTGAAGCATTGTTCCTCGGGAAAAAGCAAAAGCAACTCAAATCTTCCCACAAGAGCACAAAGTACAAACAAAAGAGGGAGTTTTAATTCTAAGGAATATTACGCAGCAGGTTAAAAGAAGGAGGCTGATCTAAAAATGTTAAAAGAAAAAACAACTCAAAAAAAAAAAGGGAGAGAGAGAAAGACACCCTGGATCTTGCCAGATAAATCTGCTTGCTGGATAACCAGCTTCTTCCTCATTTTCAAAGGATTTTGCAGGTCGGATACACATCTACCCAGCTCCCCGCTGACAGGGTGTGATGTTGTTAACATCTGAAGAGCTGACAGACCTGTGATAAGACCCTGGAACCTCCTACCCCAGCAGCTGAACTCTAATGATGGAGGGAAAGTCAGGAAGCGGGCATCGGGGTTGGGTATTGGCAGTCATGCATGTAGTGGGGCTCAAGGGATGAAGGACAGCAGGAGAGCGAGCTACACAGGCCAGTGCGAAGGCCAAGGGCCAGGGCAAGCGCAGCAAGATCCCAACCACTGGCCGGTCACTTATGGGTGGGGACACAGCCAGTGATCTCAACATGTCCTCAGATGCTGCTTCAGGTCATCTTTCTCCTCCTACTTCCGGCCAGTTCCAGGGCTGAAACTGAAGATCATTCAGGAAGGATTCTGGGTCCTGGCAGATGAAAGCTGTCGTGCCAATGGCTTTCCTCCGAATCCTGAAGCCACACAAGTACTTGGCTTTGATCTCACTGGGTGTCCTAGGGTCCCCCACGCTGGTGCCCACCCCACTCCGTTTTTTTCCAGCTCCTTCCGTCTCAGGAAGGAGAGGGAACCTGCTTTTTCTGAGCACCCATTATCACATTTCATCATCACGATTACTGTAATTAGAAAGGTAATCAATGTGCCGGAGATCACGCAACAGACAAGGATCAAGGCCAGGATCCGCATCAGAATCTGGGTCTGTTTACATTAAAACTCATGCTCTTCCCATTAGCTGATACTCCTGAGGAACACTGAGTACCCCTTGTATGCAAGCATCGCTGGTAAATGCTCCAGGCTGTCCCCAAATAAGATAATATGTTTATTTAGTACATTTATTATCATAAACAATGGGGAAAGTGTTAAGAGAAAAGACCCAGGACAGAGCCCCGGGGAAAGTCTCCATCTCCATCTGGCCATTGCCAGAGCCCAAGAAAGTCCAGACAGTGTGGAAGGGGAAGATGAGGCCTGGGGCTGCCCTCGAAGGAGGAGTTGGCCAAATCCTGCAGGCAGATCCCTGAGGATAGGAGCCAGGAAGAGAGGGGGAGGCAAGACACTCAATTAAAGGACTCTCGGTGCTTTCACTGCAGAGGGCCAGGTTCAATTTCTGGTGGGGGAACTAAGACCCCCAAAATTTCATGGTGTGACTGGGGAAAAAAAAAAAAAGCTGCTGGCTAGGTCTCTGATGTCATTTAGGGAGCAACCACAGCAGACAAACTCAGATCTAAGTCTGATTGTGAGATGCTGAACATCTGGGGAGAGGGAAAGAGGGAGGCAGGGAGGTGGCCTTTTTTTGGAGAAGGCTAACAGTGAAGAGGAGAGAATCCCAGGAAGGTTCCTAAGGGGATGGAAGAGTCCTGAGAAGCCATCAGGGTGTGTAAGGATGGGGAAGATCTGCACTTGTTCACAGGCAGACAAGAATTGCAACCGAAGAGAGATGGATGATGCAATGAGAAGACAGACTCAAGGGACCCAGGGAGTCGGTGAACCATGGTTGGGGGCAGGGAGGGGGGTGTATCCAACAACGTCATGGTGGGAGAAATCAGAAATGGGGAAGCAGCTGACATTGGAGGGTCGCTATTTTTCCAATAAGACGAAGTTAGCTCTGGGCAGGGATGAAGAATCAAGAGAACATGTCCTGGAATTGAAGGTGGGAAAGGGTTCTCTGATCGAAAGGAGGGCAGATCATGAGGAGGGAGAGGTGTGTAAAAAGAAAGGATAGGAGTGGGGGTACACCTCGAGGAAGAAGCCGGGTGGGAAAGTGGGTTTAAAGGTTAAGGGAAGGACTTTCCTGGTGGTCCAGTGGCTAAGACTCCAAGGTCCCGATGCAGGGGTCCCAGGTTTGATCCCTGGTCAGGGAACTAGATCCCACATGCTGCAACTAAGATCCGGAAAGTGAAAGTGTTAACTGCTCAGTCCTGTCTGACTCTTTGCAACGCTATGCACTGTAGCCCGCCAGGCTCCTCTGTCCATGGGATTCTCCAGGCGAGAATACTGGAGTGGGTTGCCATTCCCTTCTCCTGAGGATCTTCCTGACCCAGAGACGGAACCTGGGTCTCCCTCATTGCAGGTCGATTCTTTACTGTCTGAGCCACCAGGGAAGCCCGACTAAGATCCAGAGCAGCCAAATAAATAAATAAATATTTTACAAAGAAAGAAAGGCTGGGGGACACATGGGCATGTTTACAGGCTGTGAGGATGGACGGACGGGAGGGAAAATTACTGAAGACACAAGAGAGAATGGGGATAATGACAGAACAACGTCTCGGGGACACCAGCTGGGCAGGTCAACCTCCCAGCAGCATCCTGCAGCCTCGCCACCCTGGCTGCTTCCTCCCTGAAAATCCCTACCTCTTATCACATGAACTGCTGCAAAGCCACAGTGGCCCGCCCAAAATCCACATGCCTGTAACTTTTGGATGAAACTACAGGAATTTACACTTATCCTAATGACATTTCATGAACTGTCTTTATGACCACCTGTTCCAGTACAAAGACCAAGAAAACATTAAACCCTGTCCGGGGTTTGCCAAATCCCTCTTCAGTTCAGCTGTAGCAATGGGTACATGCCAGGGAGTGTGAAAAACAAAATACTGTCCCTGTTCTCAAGATGCTTACAGTGGAGGGTGGAGACAAACACAAAGACATCACTTTAACACAGTTGCAATGTTGTGACAGATGCTCTAGAGGAAGGAAGCAGGGCGGTTTCCATTGCCCGAGAACTGGCTGCTAGAACCCAAAGCTGAGTGAGGCTCAAGTGGTGATATGAACTCCACCTTCTAAAGCCAGCTCCCAACCAGCCTCCTTAGAGGCACCCAGACCAGCACGCTGCTCAACAAACCACCTAGGAACGAACGTGCAGGATGCCAGGGCTGCCGGAGGAGGGGGTGTCACTACCCAGCCCAGGGCTCAGGGTCCACGGTGGCTCAGTGGAGTTCTGGAAGATGACCAGAAGCCGCCCTGGTGAAGGAGGGCAGTAAACGTGTTCTTGGAAGGGGTGGGGAGGTGTGTGGCAGGCTGCTGTCACTAAGGCAAAAAGTCCAAGGCAGGTGAGTCTGGGGAGCTGGGCAATTAGGGGTCACGGAGGAGAGAGCTTTGCAATGACAAGCTATCAAGGCTGGGACTCGAACTGGATGGAAGGTTTTTCCCAAATTGAGGGCATTCCTTCCACACTGCTCTGATCCCCAAGCTGCAGAAGATGAGACTGACCGCTGGCAGGGGATGCGAGCAGGTCTGAGTGTGAGAGGCTTCGCTGGCTCCTGAGTGGAGGACAATATCAAGGATGGCCGTGTAGATAGCAGTCTGATGGTTGGGACTCGGCGCTTTCACTGGCGAGGAACCGGGTTCCATTCCTGGTCAGGGAACTAGGATGCCAAAAGCTGAGGGGTGTGGTTGGGGGTGGGGGGGGGGAAGTTCTGGCCAGAATAAAACCAAAATTAAAAAAGGATGGCCAGGTTGAAAGAGACCCGAGAGAATGCTGCTGCTATGGTCCAGACATGAAATGGTGAGGCCTGCCCCCGAGCAGTGAAGGGAAGAAAGAAAGGGGAGGACAGAGATGGGAAATATCCAGGAGGTGAAACCCAGCGGGGACAGGCCGGGAGCAGCAGGTAGGGCGAGGGGACCTGGGCAGTCAACACAGCCACGGGCTTGCTGGGGCAAGGTGGGACGGGAACCTAGCACAGAGGCGGCGTCAGCGTCAGACAGGAGATGGAATAGATGGGTTTCAACAGGTAGGAGGTGGAACGGACGGGTTTGAGTTCATTTACAGGTCTGATGGCGGAAGCAGAGAACACTGACACCTGATGACTTTGGTTTTCTTGGAAAGTACAAGCTGAACAAGTAACAGGGTCACAGAGCACTGTTAGAGGCCCAGCTGCATGTGGAGGGTGTTGTGACTTTTGACTCTGCTTAGGGTATCTTTTCCTGTACTGGAGCTTTTGATTTTTACATAGCCAAATTGATCAACTTCTTTACAGCTTCTTAGTGTCACACATGCTTTAGAAACCCTTCCCCGGGGGGCTTCCCTGGTGGTTTAGTGTTTGAGAATCAACACTGGTTCTCGGAGCCCGGAGGTCATGGGTTCCATCCCTGCTCGGGGAAGATCCCACATGACTCAGGGCAACAACTGTGCCACAACTCCTGAGCCTGGGAGCCACAAGAGAAGCCACTGCAATGAGAAGCCCCTGCTCTCCAAAACTAGGTGAAAACCTTCGAGCAGCAAGGAAGACCCATACACAAGTATTTTTTAAAAAGAAACCATTCCTTCTATAGGGCAGTTTAAAACAAACAAAAACAAAGTAAACAGATACAAGCAAGGTGGGGCCCTATCTTCTGAGATAAACAACATCCAAGATGCCCACTGTTAGGTGGACGCTGCTGATATGCTCCTTGCTGCCTGTGTATGGTTACCTGGACACTGTTGATATGTACATTGTCTTATGTATGGTGATATGCTTGGAGGCTCACAGACTGCCTCAGGGAGATCACCTGAGACTGGAAGGGGCCTGCCTGCTCCGGGAGTCAGCTGGTTGGAGTGTATGTTACGGAGGTCATGGGGCAACCAATCAGAGGGTATGAGCGAGGGCACTGACCGCAAGGACCCTGCTGGCCAAGGGGAGAGGGAGAGGACGGCTTGCAGACACAGGGTAGCTCCTGATCCCAGGAACACAGATCACCTGGGATCAGAGGAGAGTGCCCAGAAGGTTTGTAATCAGCTTATAGTGTTCTAAGGTTCCAAAAAGACTAAGTAGCATTGACAAGGGTGCACAGCTAACGGGGCTGCTGCATTCTGGCTTCAGGGCCTAATTAACCTTCACTGTCAGGCCGGGTCACTTTTCGCAACATCATATGAAACAGTTTACGGTATGAGCACAATTTCCTAACAAAAATTATCAATGCATTAATATATATGTATGGGTATATATGGGTCTTCCCAGGTGGCCCTAGTGATAAAAGAATCCCTCTGTCAGCACAGGAGGCTCAAGAGATGCGGGTTCAATCCCTGGGTCGGGAAGATCCCCTGGAGGAGGGTATGGCAACCCACTCCAGTATTCTTGCCTGGGAATTCCACGAACAGCGGAACCTGGAGGGCTACAGTCTACAGGGCCTCAAAGAGTTGGACACTACTGAAGCGACTGAGCACATGTGTATATATGGACTTCCCTGGTGGCTCAGCAGTAAAGAATCTGCGTGCCAGTGCAAGAGACTCAGGAGACTGGGGTTTGACCTCTGGGTTGGGAAGATCCCCTGGTGAAGGAAACGGTAACCCGCTCCAGTATTCTTGCCTGGGAAATTCCATGGACAGAGGAGACTGCAGGCTACAGTCCAAAGCATTGCAAAGAGTCAGACACGACTCAGTGACTAAACAACAACAAATGTGTGTATATACACACATATTTATAGGCAGTGTATTTATAGGCAGCTAGTGGAAAGAAACACACTAAAATATCAATAGCAGTTATCTGAGTGGGATTTTAAAATATTAGTATTATTAACAGAAAAAAGTTATTAAAAATAATTGCTGGAATAGGAAAGCATCAAAGTTATTAATATTTTTCAAAAATAGACTTTCTAGAAAAAGATACCTTGGCAACATACCCTGAGGATTTGAATAAACAAAAGATGAAGTCCTCTGCTTGACTTATGGGGTAATAGGGGAAAGAACGTGAGATTTAGAAGACCTGGATTCTCGCTACTTAGCAAAGTCTTAACTCCCTAAGCTTCTTTTTCCTTATGTAAAACAAATGTGAAAACAATAAAACTTGCTTTTATTGTTGTTGGAGAGATCAAGTGAGACACTGTAAATGAAAAAAAAAAACCCTGTCAATCAGTGAAACCATGTTAGTTTAATATTATTAGTCACACCACCTTACACACTTTATTAATGCATGGGCATACCTCCAATTCAAAATTAAACTGTGATTGTAAAAATACAAGGCCAATTCTTGAATTCTCAGTCAGTTTGATTTCATAAAACAGACATTAAAATCAGGGTACTGAGCCATAATAATAGGGTGTCTCGTTTCCTCTTATTTTCTTTAAAATAATTTTTTAATTGAAATATAGTTAATTTACAATATTGTGTTAGCTTCAGGAGTACAGCAAAGTGAGTCAGACATACAGACATGTATCTGTAGATTCTTTTCCATTGTAGGTTATTATGAGACATGGCGCACAGCTCCCTGTGTTATACAGTAGGTCCTTCTTTATGTATTTTATACACAGTAACTTTTAACTTCATCTTGTATCCTTCTCTGCCTCACTCACTCTGCTCCTGATATTCAGGCAGTCTTGACTCTTGAAAAGCTGGTTCCTGCTTCAGGGCCTCTGTACGTACTGTTTCCTCCGCCCGAAAACCTCTTTCCCAGGATCTCTGCTTGACTGGTTCTTTTTCAGTTGTGGCATGTGGGATCTAGTTCCCTGACCGGGGCTCGCTTGAACCTGGGCCCCCTGCATTGGGAGTGCGGAATTTTAGCCACTGGACCACCAGGGAAGTCCCTTCTTTCCTGACAATGAGGCCTCCCTTTCATCCTGTCCTACCCACTTCATTCAAAAATTTATGGGTTCACAACTATATGCCCAAAAGATCTTTAAGGAGTACAGCGGGCAATCATGACATTCATTGGCCTTTGAAGGTTTTCCGTTGTCCTTAGGATAAGACATAACCTTCTCAACACAGCCTCAAGATCCTGTGCGTCTATCCTGTGGCTTCACCCCCACCTTAAACCGCTTAACCCCTCCTTATCTACCCTGCAGGCATGCCACACCATTCCTGGAATGAGAGGTGCTTTCTCCACTCCTGGAATGTCCTTGACCTTCTCTTCCAGCTAATTCCTGCTCTTCCTTCCAATCTTTCAATCTCCTTTCCTGCCATCCCCAAGCGGTTTTACTATTATTCACCCACAGCACCTGTTCTTCTTTATGGCCACAACACGTTTGTGATCACATGCTGAACAATCTGCCCACCCACTGGACCCATGAGAGTGGTATCTGCCTTGTCCATTCGCCATAGGTGCCAACAGGGCTGGCACAATGCCTGCTCATGTCAAGCAATCAATAAATGCCTGTTAAATTATCTCTCAAGAAACTGATATTTTCAGAAAAACTCATTTATTTCCTTGTATCCATGAAAGAGTATTAAATAAACTAATTTTTTCTCTTTTGTCTGTCACTAAGCCAAAAGTTGCCAAGCTCTAAACTGCTTTAATTATGATAGTTGGTATATGCATGTGTGAGTTCAGTCACTCAGTCGTGTTCAACTCCTGTGACCCCATGGATTGCAGCCTACCAGGCTCCTCTGTCCATGGGATTTTCCAGGCAAGAATACTGGAAAGGGCTGCCATTTCCTCCTGCAGGGAATCTTTCGGTCCCAGGGACTGAACCCACGTCTCCTGCATTGGCAGGCAGATTCTTTACTACTGAGCCTTCTGGGAAGCCCGTTTTAGTATATTTCAGTTTCTTATGATTTTAGTATATTTTCAAGCTTTTAAAAAAGTAAATGCCTGTTAAAACTTTTTGTCTAAATCAACTTTTTGTCTAAATCAACTGTTTATCTAAAATCCTCATTTTATACACACACACACACACGCACGCGCAAAGCCCAATACAAAACAAACAAATCCAGTAGCCCCGAGAAAATTAATATTCCTATTTTTCAGGAGATAAGAGTTTTAGTTGCTTCTACAAGCCTTTGATCTTGGGATGCTTAAGGAGGCATTAACAGATACATATAGACACACACTGGAACATTCCAGAACACACCTGCTACAAAACTCATAAACAGAAGCAAACCATTCTGACCGTGCACCCACTTCCTCCTTGCTAATGTAGGAGGATTTGCTGTTAATCCATCCCCGCTCTGCCGGTCAGGCAAGGCCAAGGTACACAGGCAAGGCCAAGGTACACGGGATGGGGTATACTATTCAGGGACTTCAGGAGTGAGGCTGCAGGATTCAAATGAACCCCAAGCAGCAAACATCTGTATTCACCACCCACCTGACATTTAAGAAGGACTGGGAGGTGTCTGGAGTGGGGCTGCAAGGAGATCAAACCAGTCAATCCTAAAGGAAATCAGTCCTGAATATTCATTGGAAGGACTGATGCTAAAACTCCAATACTTTGGCCACCTGAGGCAAAGAGCTGTCTCATTGGAAAAGACCCTGATGCTGGGAAAGATTGAAGGCAAAAGAAAAGAGGGCAGCAGAAGATGAGATGGCTAGCACTTTCTGTGATCGGAGAGTGAGATGGCCCCACCACAGAAGCATAAGGGCCTCAGCCTCACAATGAGTGTCCAAGGCCAATAGGACCCGGGGAACGTGGAGTCCAGGCTCCAACAGGGTGCCCACCTTGCTGGGTCTGCAAGAAGGGGTAAAGGCGGGGCTCTTGGCAGAGACTCTCAAGGGATGAACGACTTGGGAGGCAGCCAAGCGCCGCCCGGATGAGAGGGAGCTGGGTTGAGGGGAGACACGCTGGGCTGCCCCTCTGGATGAGGGCACCGGGGACACAGAGCTTCACCTGTCAGGCTCCGCCCACCCGGTTCTCCCAGGCCTGGCCCTGCGCCTGCCACCAGCAGCTGCTGCCCGCCCGCCCTCCTTCCCCCGGTGGCCTCTGGCCCTCTCTCGGGGACAGCTGCACTGCATCCGCAGGCGGGAGGGGCTTCATCACAACCCTCCCAGTTCTGGCTCCTAAGAACAACCTCAAATTGCTGAAATCTCCCCGGCGGCCAGCAGCAAGACAGTGGCCCCACGGCACAGGGTGTCCTCAACTTGAGTGATGGGCAAAGGACTAGTGCTTCCAGCCGACCCGCTGACTGGAGGCTCTCTTCAAGGCCCCCTGCCTCCTCTGCGAGCTCGCCTGGCTCAGCTCCATTCTGTGGCTATGCCCGGGACCCCTCCTCCCTCTGTTCAGAGCCTTCTGGACAGCCTGCAGCCAACACAGACAGCAAGGCAACAGAGCAAACACACAGAACGAAACCCTAAAGGGAAATGCAAAGCTGACTCTTTTTAAATTTTTTACAAAGGCAGCACCCGCTCACTGTAGAAAACTATGCATACGCTTGCTAAGTCCCTTCAGTCATGTCCGACTTTTGCGACCCCATGGGCTGTAGCCTGCCAGTGTCCTCTGTCCATGGGATTCTCCAGACAAGAATGCTGGAGTGGGTTGCCATTCCCTCCACCAGGGGATACATACATGCATGTTTTGGAAAAACCCAGACAAATTTTTTGGCCAACCTAATATAAATTTATCTATACATATCCAAGGGCTTCCCTGGTGGCTCAGATGGTAAAGAATCCGCTTGCAGTACAGGAGACCTGGGTTTGATCTCTGGGTTGGGAAGATCCAGTGCAGAAGGGAATAGCTACCCACTCAAGTATTCTTGCCTGGAGAATTCCATAGACAGAGGAGCCTGGTGGGCTTCAGTCCACGGGGTTGCAAAGAGTCAGACAGGGCTCAGAGCAACTAACACTTTCACTTCACTTTCATACGTACAGGAATGAATACTACAAACACAAATTCTGGCCATGCCCTGGCACTGGCAGTGGGAATGGGGCAGTCGGTCTCCTTAGAGTACAGTCACTGTCTGTCTGTATTTCCAGGAGGAGCCCAGGCCACAAACCACGAGAATAAGCAGAGGGTGAAGGCTGTCCACAAAATGAACACTCAGGTAACCTAGAAGCGGCTGCAGGTGGAGGGATGTCAGCTGAGCGGGTTGTGACGGGTGCATGCACGGAAGATGGTCTGAAACCTAATGGACTTTATTTGATCTTGAATATGAACTCCCCGGCATTGAGAGGTTTCTTGAACTTTGCGCCCTTGGTCCTTGGTGCAAAGCAGGTGCTGGTAAGAGCTTGGGAATAAATTTCATGCATTCTGCATTTCCCAGTGTTCTCAGAGTCAGATGCCCCAGCCCTAAGGAAGGCAGAAAGCTTTACTTAAATCATCACACAGGTGCAGCGAGAGCCCATCCCAAGCTGTCTTCTCCACTTTCCGATCCTCCTCTTCCCCGCCAGGTGAGGAAATCCTGGGGAAACTGTCCCAGCTGAGACAGGTCCGATGATTGTGCAACAGCTAGGGAGATGGTACATTTTTGATTATTTAATATTCCACCACCCAGGGGGCTTCCCTGATAGCTCTGTTGGTAAAGAATCCACCTGCGATGCTGGAGACCCCGGTTCAATTCCAGGGTCGGGAAGATTTGCTGGAGAAGGGATAGGATACCCACCCAGTATTCTTGGGCTTCTCTTGTAGCTCAGCTGATAACAAATTCCGCCTGCAGTGCGGGAGACCTGGGTTCGATCGTTGGGTTAGGAAGAACCCCTGGAGAAGGGAAAGGCTATCCACACTAGTATTCTGGCCTGGAGAATTCCACGGGCTGTATGGGGTTGCAGAGTCGGACACGACTGCGAGACTTGTACCCAGAGGTAACCTTTTTATTTATTTCCTTCTTTTCCTTATGCTATTTTTTTATCTTTATTTTTACCAATAAATGTAATCTTTTTTAAAAAAAAAGATGGTTAAATGTGTCTATGTATGGCCGAGACCCTTTGTTGTTCACCTGAAACTATCACATTGTTAACTGGCTAAACCCCAATACAAAATAAAAACTTTTTTTTTAAAAGAGAGAGTTAGACCATATTCCAGATAAACTTTAAAACACTTTTTAATTTGTTTATTTAGCTGCATTGGGTCTTAGTTGGGGCACGCGGGGGTCTTCATTTGGTCATGTGGTATCTTTGGTCGAGGTGTGTGGACTCTTTAGCTGCGATGCCCTGCTATACCTGCTCAGCCTCATGTGGAATCTTAGTTCCCTGACCAGGGATCGAACCTACATCCCCTGCATTGTCAGGGAGATTCCTAACCACTGGACCACCAGGGATGTCCCTAGATAAACTTTTAGATGTCATTTTTCTCCTTGAAGTTGAAGAATTCCACATTACTAAAAATAATACAAATATAATTTTACAAGATTGCATAATATGATAAACACACTATGGATGTTTTGGTTCATTTCAGCAACTATTTTATTTTATGCCTACTATGTGGCAGGCATTTCCAAGCACTGGATGCATCAGAAATTACTCATCCACCTCTGTTGAATGTTTAGGTGGTTTAAATTTTTTCATTACTTTCGTTTTAAACAAAAAACCTTGTTCTTTATTTTTTGATTGCTCTGGGTCTTCATTGGGGTGCACAGGCTTAGTTGCTCTGAGGCATGTAGAATCTTAGTTCTGTAACTAGGGATCGAACCCACGTTCTCTGCTTTGGAAGGTGGATCTTTAACCAGTGGATTACCAGGGAAGACCTTACAATTTTTCCATTATTAAACTGGCTTCCCTGGTGGCTCAGATGGTAAAGAATCTGCCTGCCAATGCAGGAGACCTGGGTTTGATCCCTGGGGTCAGGAAGATCCCCTGGAGAAGGAAATGGTAACCCACTCCAGTATTCTTGCCTGGAGAATTCCATGGACAGAGGAGCCTAGTGGACTACAGTCCACGAGGTGCCAAAGAGCCGGACACAACTGAGTAACTAACACACAAACATGATAAACATCTTTGTATGTAAGAGGTTTTTATATTTCAAGTTGTTTTCTTAGGGTAGATTCTTAGAGGTTGAATCACTGGGTCAAAAGGAGTAATATTTTTAAGATTCTTGACACACTGTGCCAAATTGCTTACCAAAAAGGCATATCAATTTGTACTTTCTTTATCAGAAGAGTATCTATTTTGCATATCCTGCCATTATTTAATTTGGTCACCAGAAAAAAATGTATCAATCTTATTAGATTAATTTGCATCTTTTACTTTCTCATTTTTCTTGTGCTTGAATTTTTTTCTTCGAGTCATCTATTCATGACCAGTTACCTACTGGTGTCTGTGTCTTTCTTAGAGGTCTGTATAAGTTATTCATAAACTAAGACATTTACTCTGAATTCCAGCAGCAGTTTGACTTACTGCAGTTCCAACTTTAGGGATTTTTGTTGTTGTGTTGTTGTTTTTTAATTAATATTTTGCTTGTTAATAAAAAATGGAAAAAAATACTCTAAACACTCTATCATTTTAAAACATATTATCTTTAAAAAATAGTATATGATTTTACTCTTTTACTGATTTCAATTTTTTAATAAAGATCATCAAAATCACACATGAATATAGTTTTAAAGTCAGGTGGTAACACTATGAAGAAAGTGAAAAGACAACCAAAGAAAGGGAGGAACTATTTGCAAGTCATATATCGGACCAGAGCCGAGTATCCAGAATATATATAGGGGCTTCCCCGGCGGCTCAGTGGCAGAGAATCCGCCTGCCAACGCAGGAGACATGGGTTTGATCCCGGGTCGAGAAGATCCCCTGGAGAAGGAAATAGCAACCCACTCTAGTATTCTTGCCTGGAGAATCCCATGGACAGAGGAGCCTGGCGGGCTACAGTCTGTGAGGCCGCAAAAGGGTCAGACACAAATTAGCAACTAAGACAACATCAAATCCAGAATATATAAAGCGCACTTACGACTCAGCAACTAAAAGAAAAACAATCTAATTTAACAAACAGGTAAAGAACACCAACGGACATTTATCCAAAGAAAGTCCACAAGCAGCTGAAAAGCACTTGAAAAGATACTCAACACCATTCGTCGTCAGGGAAATGCAAATCAAAATCATGAGCTACTACTTCACTCCCACTAGGATGACAACTGAAAAAAAAAAACAAAAGCAAAACAGAAAAGAACAGGTGTTGGCAAGGATGTGGAGAAACTGGAACCCTCTTACATTGCTGGTAGGAAACGTAAAACAGTGTAATTTCATTAGAAGGGTCTGAAAATTCCTCAGAAATATAAACACAGAATTACCACATGACCCAGCAATTCCACTCCTAGGTATATACCCAAAGAATTGAAAATAGATCTTCAAACAAATACTTGAACAGTGAATATTCATAGCATCGCTATTCACAACAGTCCCAAAGTGGAAATAACCCAATGTCCTTCAGTTAAATGAATGGATAAACAAACAAAGCTGGTATTATTCTCAGGACAGAATGTTATTCAGCCATAAAAAGGCATGAAATACTGAGACATGTTACAACAAGGGTGAACCTCAAAAACATGCTAAGTAAAAGAAGCCAACACAAAAGGTCACATATTGTGTGATTCCACTGAAATCAAACTTCCAGCATGGGTAGAGATAGAAAGTGGATTAGTGGTTGCCAGGAGCTGGGGTGGCTGCGGGGGAAGAAAGGCGACATAGAGGTGGGAAAGGGCTGCTTAAAAAAAAAAAATTGTCTGTGCCAGGTCTTAGATGAGGCACGTGGATCCTTAGCTGAGGGATGTGAGTTCCGGTTCCCTGACCTGGGTGCCCTCCATTGGTAGAGTGGAGTCTTAACCACTGGACTACCAGGGAAGTCCCAGGGAGGGGCGGCTTCGTGGGTATGTGGTTTCCTTTGCAGGGGGCAATGAAAATGTCTTAGAACTGAGCAGGGGTAGAGGCACAGCACTCCGAATGTACTGAATGCCACTGAATTGGATGCTTTCAAATGGTTAACGGTTCACTTTGTGCCATGTGAGTTTTACACCACCACCGTCAAAACCAAGCAGTAAGGAGACCTTCTAATCATCGGTGAGCCATCATCTGTCCCACCCTCCCAACTCTGCTTCCCACCTTTGATCTCCTTTCCCTTCTCCTCATGAAGTCGAGATGTCCAATTAACATAATGACCCTGCTATTTCACTTACTAATTTCATTCTATTTTCAATGTTTTATTTGTCTGCGGCCCTCTAGTTGTGGTGGGTGGGCTCTGGAGCACATTGGCTTTAGTTGCTCCGTGGCAAGTGGAATCGTCACAGACCAGGGATCGAACCCGTGTCCCCTGCATTGGCAGGCAGATTCTTAACCACTGGACCACCAGGGAAGTCTAGGTTTTTTTTTTCTCAATATTTATTTATATGGCCGACAGGAGCTTTAGATGCGACATGTGAGATCTAGTTTCCGGACCAGGGATTGAACCTGGGTCCCTTGCGTTGGGAGTGTGGAGTCGTAGCCCCTGGACCAGCAAGGAAGTCCCTGAATATATTTATAATGAAACTTCTGGATTGATTCTCCATGACTCTCATCTATTCTCTGTGCTTTTCAACTCTTTTGTCCTATTTTGCTACTTTGTGAGAGATTTCTTTGCCTTTATCTCCTCTACCTTCTAATGAAATTTGAGTTCACGGCCCTCTTGAACTCTATGGGAATAGTACTCGGAAATTTCTGCAGATTTCCTCCGAGCTGGCGTTGTCTTTTTGTAAGTTGCTCTTTCCTGACTGTTCTTTTATTTGTGCTGGGGCTTGCCTTTCCTTACCCTCGGCTAAACCTTCATTGGCTGTTGTATTAGCCGTGAGGCTCTAAAAAGTTAGTTGAAAGGTCCACGTGGAATTGCCAGGGGGTGGAATGTATCAACTGGCAAATTTTGTTTTTAGGGCAGGTGGACAGGGAGCCAGGCTACCTCTGGGCCTCGCAGAGATCAGGTTATGGAGGGTTTTGCTCTAAGGACTTGAATTTCTCCAGAGAAGCATCTTTTGATCCCCCACCCAGGAGGTGGATGCACTTGACTCATCTGGATGGAGCAATGCTTCCAGGATAATCCCTTGTTCTTAGCACCCTCTGCTAAGAGGGTTTTCTGTTGTTTCTATGGAGGTTTTCTGTTTTAGTTTGATTGTTGTTGTTGTTTTCAGCCGTGCAGCGGGCCTGCAGGATCTTTGCTCCCCGACCAGGAACTGAACCTGTGCTCCCTGCAGTGGAAGTCCTAACCCATGGACCCCCAGGGAATTCTCAGCAGGGTGTTTCTGAGTGAGGCTCTCCCTTGGGTCAGTTTCCCCCACCTGGTCCACTGCTGCAGCATAAACGCCCGCCTACTGGAATGCAGTTTGGAGGGGGAGCGTCAGTTCTTACAGACAGACATCGTCTGACTTCAGTCCTGCTCCCCCAACCCCCATCCCCACCTTGATGCTTCCAAGTTCAAGTGCACTGGCACGCAGCAGAACACACCTGCACTCCTCTTGTTACCATCTCTGTGCTACGTATCTCATTGCCCATGATCCCTTTCTCATCCTTTGTCTTGGTGGGCCTTTATCATTCTTGTTTCCACTAGTGTTGTAATAAGTCTTGAGAGATGAAGGCCACTCCACTACTTCAGCTGAAGTTCCCTGTTGTGCCCTGACACAGGAAGCCAGTGATAACAAGACGGCCCCTCAAAGAGCTGTGTTGAGGTCTTAAACCCCAGTACCTCAGAATGGGACCTTGTATGGACAAAGGGTTGTTGCCCAGTTGAGATGAGATCACACTGGTTAAGGGCGGGTCCTTAACCCAAGATGACTAGTGTCCTTATAAGAAGAGAGAGCCACAGAGACCCACAGGGAGACACCTGTGTGACAGAGGTCACACAAACCACAGCATAACACAGAGTGCCAGCGGACACCAGAATCTATTAATAGGAAGCAAGGGAGGATTTCTTCCTGTAGGTTTCAAAGGGAGCACGGCCTTGCCGACAGCTTGATTTGGGACTTCTGGCCTCCAGAACAGTGGGAAAATAAATTTCTGTTGTTTTAAGCTACCTGGTATATGGCACTTTATAACAGCCAAACTGGAGAACCCTTAAATTCTTGTGATGGTATAAATTCACGTTGTTTTCACTGTGACTTTTGTAAAAAACTTATTTTGTATTGAATACAACCAGCTAACAATGTTGTGATAGTTTCAGGTGAACAGAGAAGGGATTCAGCCAGACATACACACGTATCCATTCTCCCCTAGACTCCGCGCCCATCCTCACTATGATATTTTTGATGACTTTTAAACTTCAAGTTCCTCTACTCCAAACTTCCTTCAACCTTCTCCAAGTGTTTTTCTAAAGGTTTGATTTTCTTCCCCCTCAAATTTAACCATATTATCTGTCTGGAATTTATACAGGCATGCAGCTTGAGGTGAGAACTGAAAACATCCTCTTCTCCCCAACAGCTAACCAAATGAGCCCCACCTAATTTATCAAGTAATCGTTCCATTCCTAATGACATGTGAGGTCACCTTTGACATATAATTAATTTATATGTGTATAAGGTATGTTTCTGGACTATTTATCCTATTTATTTATTCTACTGATCTATACTTCCTTTGCTTAAAAAAATATTTATTTGGCTGCACTGGGTCTTAGCTGTGGCATGCAGGACCTTTCTTCGTTGTAGTATGCAGGTTCTTTGGTTGCAGTATGTGGGATCTAGTTCCCTGACCAGGGACAGAACCTGGGGCCCTGGCCTTGGGAGCACAGAGTCTGATCCACTGGACCACCAGGGAAGTCCCAATCTACTTATTCTTAAATGAGTAAGTCACTGTTTTAATCGTTAAAATGTGTTTTGGTATTTCATAAGGAAAGTTTCTCCCCACCACAATCTTTTTCAAAATTTTAACATTCTTCTCGTTTATACTTCCTGATAAATCTTGGAAAAACGTAGGTTCCAAAATAAATTCTACTGGGGTTTTGGTTACAAACACATGTTTAGTCACTCAGTCAACAAGGCCGAGTTGACTTTGCCACCCTTTGGACTGTAGCCCTCCATGATCCTCTGTCTATGGGATTTCCCAGGCAAGAATACTGGAGTGGGTTGCCATTTCCTCCTTCAGAGGATCTTTCCGACCCAGGGATTGAACCCGCATCTCTTGAATTGGCTAGTGGATTCTTTACCACTGAGCCACCAGGGAAGCCCTTTGGTTACAAATAGGACAAATATAAATTATACTAGGAAGAGCTGACATCTCTACAAATTCCATCGTTTCCATCTAGAAACAAAGTTTCCATTAACTCCATTAACTCATCTGCTTTCTATCTCTCAGTTCAGTTCAGTCGCTCAGTCGTGTCGGACTCTCCAAGTCTTGTAATTTTCAACAGGACCCCTCTCTCTCAAATACCACCCCCCAAGTCACTCCTTATTCCTTTACCTTACCCTGTGTGTGTAGTATTCATCATTTTAGAAGAATAAGAAGAGCAGCTGATATTTGGGGGGTTCACTCAATGCCAGGCATTATTCTAAGTGTTTTTATAAGCATCATCTCACTAAATTCTTGCATCAGTTTGAGTTGGTACCTATCATTTCCATTTACATATGGGAAAAAAGAAAAGTGTGGCATAGAGAGACAATTAGGTCATAGGTCATAGAGACAGAACCAGGTTCAAATCCAAGCAGCTTTATTCTGGAGTCCATTGTCATATCTCAAATCAGTATTTTTATTGATACTGTACAAAAGAACAAGGAAACCTTTTATCTGCTGACATATAAAGATTGCCAAGATGGTTGGTTAAGTGAACAAGATTCTTTAAAAATATATATATACATTTATTTATTTGGCTGCATCGGATCTTAGTCGCAGCATGTTAGATCTTTTTAGTTGGGGATGCAGGATCTTTTTCTTGCATCATGTAAACTCTTGGGGTTCCCTGGTGACTCATTTGGTAAAGAATCCATCTGCAATGCAAGAGACCCTGGTTTGATTCCTGGGTCTGGAAGATTCCCCTGGAGAAGGGACAGGCTACCCATTTCAGTATTCTTGGGCTTCCCTGGTGGCTTGGATGGTAAAGAATCTGCCTGCAGTGTGGGAGACCTGGGTTCGATCCCTGGGTTGGGAAGAATCCCCGGAGGGCTACAGTCCATGGGGTTGCAAAGAGTCAGACATGACTGAGCGACTTTAACTTAACTAATACAAACTCTTAGCTGTGGCATGTGGGATCTCATTTGCTGATCAGGGATTGAACCGAGGGCCCCTGCACTGGGAATATGGAGTCTTAGCCACTGGACCACCGGGGAAGTTCCTGAAAAAGTAAGATTCTGAACTATCATTTGTATTAATAGTGGGGAAGAGGGTAATATTCCACTATATGTATATTTGCTTATATATAAAATAAAATATTTGAATGGACGCAGAAAGGAATCAGTGAGTGGTTCTCTCTCTTGAGTTGAGCAGAGACTCAACAATAGGGGGACAGGAACAGGAAGGAGTCTTTTTGCTTTTTTTTAACCAAGTATATTATCTCTTCAAAAATTAAGTAAAATTTTAAATTTAAAATAAAATACACAGCAGACACTCAGCAAATGTAACTGAAGGAGGAGAGATTTCACAGAATCTCTTATTTGAAAACACTTATTTGGTTGTGTTGGGTCTTAGTTGGAGCATTCAGGATGCTTAGTTAAGGCGTGTGGGATCAACTCCCTGACCAGGGATGGGGCAGGGGCCCCTGTACTGGGAGCATGGACGCCCCTCACAGATTCTTACAGGGGTATTTTATGGTCTTGCAGCTGCACTGACTAGGATCTATTTTATGGTACAGTTTCAAGCTGGCTGCTGATATATAGGACAATATATGGTTGATTTTCATAATCTCACTCCCAACACTTGTATTCCTTATACGGAGACTGTTTTCCATAGATTCTTCGGGGTTCTCAGTGACTAGGGCAGGGCAGGGGTCTAGGCTCATTCCATAAATGTGTTCAGACAGGCCAGTGATGGAAATGAGGAATGGGAAGGACGGTGGTGAAGGAAAGAGTGTATTCTCTGTGGAAAGACACTGAGTTCCATTAAAAAAAAAAATCCCTGTGCAGGCCAAATAAAACAAGCCCACAAAAGAATCCAGCCCTCGGGCAGCCAGTCTGCGGCCTCTGCTTGCAGTAGTCCCTGTTCACTCATGCTGTCCTCCGCCCTCCTCCCCTCAGCTACCCCACCGGAGTTTTCCAAAGCCTTCCTCCAGGCCCACCTGCCCCCGAGGGCTCCCCTCTCCTCTAGTCTGCACAGGGCTTTCTACTCTTCTCCCGGGTTGTCAGGTTAGAACCACGTTGGGCTCTTTAATAAGCAACTTCAGACAGTTAATCCTGCCTCGCTGGGCTCCTCCCACCCTTTCTAGCATCCTCTGCTTCTGTGGCTAGCAGACTGCGGTGACCGTTCAGCTCCCCTGTCGTTCTTCCTGGGGTCTAGGAGCAACCTGAACTCAGCAATCAAGTCTGATTCATGCCTGACTCCTGGCGCCTGGCACTGCAGGCGCTTAGGAAACCTTATCTGCTGAGTGATGAAGGCTGCCGGGCAGATCTTCTTGGCAGGCATTGCAACTAACCCACACAGTCAAAACCCTGATGGAACTCTGTAGAACCAGCCAAAAAGAACAGGGCCCCTGTCCCTCCAGGGACCAGGCAGAGCCTCCACAAGGGCAGAATCTGGTTTTTATACCTGTCACATAGAGCAAGCCCTCAAAATTAAATTTATTGGCTGACAGACATGATGCTTACTACCTACATACCCACAGCAGAGCCAAAAAATGACATATGAAGGACAGCAGTAAGAAGAGGGTGAGAAAAGTCTCACAGGGCTTCATGACCCTGGAGCACCCACGGAGCCCTTCACTGAAACATGCAAGCTTTTACCCCTAAATGAGAATGACTGCCATTGACCCTCCCAGAGCTGTGTCAGTGTTCACATTTTACTCTTGTACATTTTATTTACGCTAACTGGTACAGTGGTCCTCACTTTATAGAGATGTAACTCGCTCAAGATCATACAGGGAGTGTGACTTGCAGCCAAAACTGGGACACGGATTTTTATTTATTTTTTGCCACATCAGGCTTGTGGGATCTTAGCTCTCCAACCAGGGATCCAACCCATGCCCCCTGCAGTGGAAGCATGGAATCTTAACCACTGGACCACCGGGGAAGTCCCTGGGACACTGATCTTTCTGTTTCTGTTTGTTTTCTGTTTTAATCTTTATTCATTTATTTATTTGGCTGCTATGGGCCTTAGTTGCAGCAGGTGGGATCTTCGATCTTTGTTGCAGCATGCAGGGTCTTCAGTTGCGGCGTGTGAATTCTTAGCCGCAGCATGGGATCTAGTTGCCTGATCCGGGATCAAACCCATGTCCCCTTCAGTGGAAGCGAAGAGTCTCAATCACTGGGCAACCTGGGAAGTCCCTGGGACACTGACCTTTGATTCTACCTCCAGTGTTCTTTTCTGGGAAATTCCAGGTGGGAACTCTGCAGAGAATTCTGAAGAGGCACCTGAGGACTTAGCTCCCTGAACAAGGATTGAACCTGTACCTCCTGCACTGGAAGGGGAAGTCTTAACCACTGGACCACCAGGAAAGTCCCAAGCAAGTGAATTTTAAGAAGAACTAAACAGAAATTCTAGAAATCAGGGTATGTTTAAACACAAGTGAAGAGAGAGTTAGTGAATGGGAGGGTGAGACTGAGAAAATCACCTCGAGTGAAAGCACAGAAAAATAGACAGGAAATATAAAAGAGAGATGAAATAAAATGGCAAGCAGAACAATAAGTTTCACAATGCATTTAACAAGAGTTGCAAAAGGGAGAATAAAGGGAAAAAGTCAGAGGCAAGAATCTCCAAGAGATAATGGCTAAGACTTCCAGAATTAGAGTAAAAGCTAACACAAGTCCCAAGAACAATAAACTAAAACACCAGTGTACAGAGTGTACCACATTAAAAAGAAAGAATCTTGAAAGCTGTCAGGGAAAAAAGGTAGATTATTGACAACTAGGTTAACTGTCTAAAGACAACAGAATAGCAGCTTCAGAGTGCTGAAGAAAAATAACTAATCTAATCCTGTTCCGTCTGTTATTCCACTTCCATCTTATATCCCAGCAGCTCAGGAAGCAAGAGAAGGAATGATCAGACTCCTGGCTTTGGGAAAGTCTCTCCACGGTGCCCACAGGTAGCTGGCACTGCACCCCTGCCCCACTGTGTCCATAGTCACCGCCTGCAGCCAAGATAACAAGAACAAAAGCCAAATCTGCTGAATGGGCACTAAGGAGAAACACCCAAAATATCAGCATACAGTCACCTAATCTGGCTTTGGGAAAAAATGGAATCTTGGGCAAAAAAAAAAAAAAAAAAAGGCTATAGGAAAGGATAAATCTTCTGGCTTAAAAAGTCTCAACAAATGAGGAAAAGGAAGCAAAAGAAAATGGGTAGAGGAGGATCATCAAGCAGAGACTAAAGGAGACTTAACAGTAGAGCCAGAATCTAAAAATGAAGATATTTCAGGCGGCAAAATGGTGGGAAACAAGGAGGTCTTAGATCAGTCTTAGTGGTGGTTCTTACAAACCTTTCTCCAAGAAGCAAGCTGTGTAACTATTGTAGAAATGGCAAGTTTTCTGGAATTCTAGAAACATATTTTTAAGAAGCTTGGAATCCCACCATATCCCATGTTTGAATACATCCTTCTTTCATATTTATTAATTTGGCTGTACTGGGTCTTAGTTGCAGCATGCATTTTTGATCTTCATTGCAGCTGGATCTTTTTAGTTGCAGTATGCAAATTCTTAGTAGTTGTGGCATGTGGGATCCAGTTTCCTGACCAGAGATCAAATCCAGGCCCCCTGCATTGGCAGCACAGAGTCTTAGCCACCGGACCACTGAGAAAGTCCTAAATACATCCTTAAATACAAAAGTGCAACTGCCTTTTTAAGAGGTAAAAGTTGTGTGCTGGTTAATTTCAGCAAGACCAGAAATTAGTGGAATGTTGGAAGGTTTGTTAGATGTAAACTTAACATTCCATAGACTGTTAAGGGCATTATACAAATCCCCTGAAATACACAGCCCAAATGACAGTCATTTAAATGATCCATTTTTCATAATTGTGTTTTTCCCTACTGTATCACCTCTGTGTCTTCTATATGGGTTTTTTGTCTCCTTATCAGAACTGCACACTCTCTGTGGCAATATCATGCAGGAGAAGGTTCGGAATTTCCCCAAACCTGTTAATGTGCTGTGGATAGAATGTGTAAGACATTATATCCTGTGTTATCAGGCCATTCCTCACAAAAGGCTTACAAGTTAGCAATGTTTGAAGATTCTGAGCTCTGGTGTCCTCTACTTATGGATAAAGAGTTTCTAAATTTTAAGCTGGAGCAGAGGCTGAGTAATTCTTTGGCAGTTTGGTAGCTCCATTGTGTACGCTTTTTAATACTAGCCTAGGAACTGATGTTTGCATACTGACCACCAAACAGGTACATACTGATAAAATCTTGGTTATAACAGGATGGGGGGAAAGGATGGTGAAATACAGACATCTTCACACATATAAAGACTATGAGAGTCCACTGCACAGAGCTTCTTGCAGAAAGAGGTGTAAGTTCAGAAGAACTTCCCAGAATAGTTGTGCTTATATATCCAGAAATATTTGCAAAACCAAACCAAACAAAAAAACAAAAGAATCATCGCTGAAGCTTTACACTCTTGATATTATCCTGACCATCCGATGAGACCGAGGTGGAAGCCAGAGGAAAGAAAGGGTGAGATGCAGTTAGCCCCCGTGGAAGCTCCCACCCCACCCCCTCCATCGGGACCCGACCACTGTGAGTGGAATTTCAGTCCAGACCTTTCTCTGCGGCAGGAACCATTCTCTGAGGTCTGCATTTCACCAAGTAAAGATCCCAGGGCCCCATCCCACTCCTTCCACTTCTGGTCAACCAGCACTTGGGTGGGCTCTCCACTTAGGTGCCCTGCGGTCCCCGGGGGGTGGAGTTGGGGTGGGCAGAGCATCTCTTACACCTCCCTGTACACCGCCCCCTCCCTGCCCCTGGGCTTGGCAGGGAGGTCACACTAGTCCGAGGTAATTTACCAGGGCAGGAGGTATTTTTAAATGGAGATGAGAAGGAATTATCAAGAAATGACCGGCTAGAAACAGAAATCTAAATACCAAGCCCTAAGCTGGTGATTCCATAATTAAGACACTGACACCACCCAGGGCACTCGGCTCCCTGTGGACCCACAGAAAATCTGGTATAACTTCACTTTTCTATCAAGAAAAAAAAGTTATTTTCTCCTTCTTCTTTGTTCAGACATAACATCATCAACATAGCTCCTTAAATATCTATGCCAGGAGGCTATATTTAGTGACTGTTTGGCCCTTAAAATGAGCCTGATTTCCTGTGGCAAAAAGTTCTCAGCAGCAAGGAGAGAGGCCTGGAGGATTCCGAAGCACTGACAAAAACAGCATCGGAGCTGGAGCTGTTCAGTGTAAGGTAGGAGTTGACCGCTTTTTCTGGAGAGGTGACTGGCACCCAAGAGAGAGGGAGAAAAAGCCCAGTGAAAGGGTGCTTGGTCTGAACACTCCCAGAGTCATCCCAGAGGACAGCCTGACACCAGGCAAGCATTTGAGCCAATAATCATACACAGTAAGTACTGTCCTCTTCCAGAGGGCAGGAGGGAGGTCTGTTTCCTCATTCGCTCACTCACTGGTCCACTCCTTCACTCACTAGCTCACCCACTGATCTGGGCCTTTCCCTACAGGCAGACCCTATGGCTTACAAAAGCTCTAAGTCATGGGGCCAACAAGACATACAAACCGTGAGACTCAGAAGGGCATCCCTAGCAAGGGTCCTTGGAGGGACACAAAGCAACTGCTGCAGGGGACCTGCAGGGTGATGGGTACTTCCGTGATGGGCACTTTCGAGGAGGTTCCACAGGAGGGGAAGCCACCACTGGCACTGGCTACTGCTCTGGGCCCTCTCATTCAAATCCCTCACTGAGCCCAGATGTCAGTACCTTATCCCACGTACTGGGAGCTTTCCCAAGCCTCACCCCCGTCCCACGATAAGTAACCAAACTGGAACTGGAGCTCAGCTTGTCTGACAGCAGCAGGCGGAGGCTGGCAGCAGGGCGTCTGCGAGACCACAGACAAGATCCTCCACGGCCATTTCTCCCTCTGAGACCTGGTCCAGGGCGGGGGCCGGAGCTCAGAGCAGGTCTTCTCTGGAGAAGGCACCCTGCCCTGCTGCCTCCCCTGATGCAGCCCAGACTCTCCACGCTTTCCCTCCTCAGACCCCACTGTCCATCCCTTCGTCTGTGGGGTCTCCAGGGTCCCTGTGACGACCCAAGGGAGCAGTGGAATGCACATTTACTCAGCCCTGACTAACGTTTGCCAAGCAACATGCCATTCTTTATTTTTTTTTTAACATTTTAGTTTGAGATAATTTTAGACTTTCAGAAGAACTGCAAAAATAGTACAGAGTTCCCGTACATCTTTGCCTGGCTTCCCCTCATATTAACTAACATCTTATATAACCCTAGGAAAAATCATCAAAATGAAGAGATTAACTTTGCTACAATGGGCCCTGTGCTCAGTCGTGTCTGACTCTTTGCGACCCCTTGGACTATAGCCCGCCAGGCTCCTCTGTCCACGGGATTTCCCAGGCAAGAATACTGGAGTGGGTTGCCATTTCCTCCTCCAGGGGTTCTTCCTGACCCAGGTATCAAAACCCGTGTCTCCTACACTGCAGGCGGATTCTTTACCTGCTGAGCCGTCAGGGACTAAGCCTAGAGTTTCGGGAACATTCCAGACCACCAGTGAACCTAAGTAAGGCTCAGCACAGGAAAGGCCCATCCTGAGGGAAGCCCTGCCTTAATTCCCGCCTCTGCTTCCTGACTCTCAGTCAGTTCCCTCGAGTGCAGACACAATCAGGATCCTATAGTAACTCTGGGATTTCCCACCTGCCTTTTTTTTTTTTTAATAGACAGCACAGCACTTGATCAAAAACAAAAAAAAATTTTTTAAGGTTAAGTAACTTACACCTATGATCTTCAAACTTGGAACTGCACCAGAGAACTCCATGGCCCAGCAGGAAAGAATGTTTTGAACAGGCTGCTGAATTGTTTTTCCAGGAGAAAATGTCTGTGAATAAGCGCCAAGTGTGGAAATCCAAAGTTTTCTCTATGGCCACAGAAAGCACAGGTGAAATAACAAGTGTCCCTGTAGGTTTAAAAGGGTGGCCTGTCTGGGTTCCACTGGGCTTCTTGCTGTAGTGTGTGAGTTACCTGTTATTAATACCATCTTGGATTAGCTTTTATTGCTGCTGTAAAAAAATTATCACAAACTGAGCAGCTAAAAACCACACCTGTTTATCATCTCACAGTTCTGTAGGTCAGAAGGCCAGTAAGATCTCACTGGGCTAAAAATCAAGGTGTCAGCAGGGCTACATTCCTTACTGGGAGCTCTGGGGAAATTTCGCTTTGAAGGTTATTCCAGTAGTTGGTAGGATCCAATTCCTTGCTGTTTAAGATCTGAGGTCCCTGCGTCCTTACTGTGTCAGCTAAGGGCCACTCTGAGCTCCTAGAGGGTTCCCTTGGGCCTTTGCACGTGGGCCCCCCCCCACTCAGAGCCAGCAGTGGCAAGTTGAATCCTTCTCCTATTTGGAATGCCTCTGGCTTTCCCTTCTGCCATGTCTCCCTTCCACTTGGCAGTCACAGAAGGTTCTCTGCTTTTAAGGGCATGTGATCAGACTGGCCCACTTGGACACTCCAGGCTCCTCTGGTTTTTTTTTTTTGGCCATGCCACGCAGTATGTTGGATCTTAGTTCCCTGACTAGGGATCGAATCCATGCCTCCTGCATTAGAAAAAGGGAGTCTTGACCACTGAACAGCTAAGGAAGTTCCTTCTTTCCATATCTTGAGGTCCTTAACTACATCTTCAGAGGCCCTTTTGCCATGTAACAGAAGATATGGCCATGTTGATGATGGGGGCATTTTCTACCTGCTCCATCACACTTCTGAGATGCAGAAGGAACACCAATCAGCCCTCCAGTAGAACATAAATCAGGAATCCTGGCTACTAGTTCCCATCCAGGTGTGTCCTGTGACACATAGAACCACCTCTGTCCCTCCCACTGAATTCTCCACTCCTAAAACACGCTCACATTTATCCTACCAGTGGTGCCAAAACTTTCGTTTCAGGTCAACATGACACAGATCAAATGCATCCACTTTGGTGGGGAGCACCTGCCCTGGGTGAGAATTGGACCCCTTCCCTCTTCTGTTGCAGCAACAATCAAACACAATCAGGTCCTTAAGATGCATCATTAGTTCACTCAATAAACATCTCCCAAGGTCCTTCTGGGTGCTGAATCCTGTGCATGGGCTGCAGAGGCCTACAGAGCAGGCTAAGCTAGAGGGGAGCTCACAGTCCAATGTGGGACAGACACCCAGATAAACATGTTAACACAGAAGAGACAAAAGTGTGTATGTGCTAAGTCGCTTCAGTTGTGTCTGACTCTTGGTGACCCTATGGACTGTAGCCCATCAGGCTCCTCTGTCTGAGGGATTCTCTAGGCAACAATACTGGAATGGGTTGCCATGCTCTCCTCCAAGGGATCTTCCCAACCCAGGGATTGAACTCGCGTCTCTTATATCTCCTGCATTGGCAGGTGGGTATTTACCACTAGTGCCACCTGGGAAGCCCGACAGACAGAAATACCATTCACTAAATCTGCTTGGAGAAGGGAAGGGGACTTTCCACAGGAGTGGCCACGAAGGTGGGACTTACCGGATGGAAAGAGTTTGGCAGGTGAATAAAATGGGAGAGGCATTCTGGGCAGAAGAGAAGGCTGCCACCTGGAAAAACCCAGGAGTGGAGAAGCCATGGGTCATGCTGGGAGAGCTCGATGGTGCTTGGTGGGGCTGGGCTACAGGAAGTTGGGGGGGGGCGCGGTAGCTGGACATTAAGGCTGGCAAAGCCTGGCCCTGTGTCATGCCGATGAGCTTGGGTTTCAGCTTCGAGTTACGCCTAACTGAGGTTTTTAAAATCTGGAGTGATATAAACATTTGGACCTCTTAAAACCAAACTCTGGCAGCTAAGGCAAGGGCAGAACTTATGAGGGTCAAGACTGGAGGGCAGGAGGGCCAGGTGGGCTGTGCAATAAGTGGCTAAGTCTTTAGATGAAGGCCTGAACTCAGGCAGAGGCAGTGGCGGAGAAGCTGGGGTGACGTGAAATGCAGTCAAGGAGACAAGGATGACTAGCTGCAGAGGTCCAGGCAGAAGAGAGGGGTCTCAGAACGAGCGGGACAGTTCCAAGTGGAAAGGCCTGGGATGGTGTGCAAACTGAGGTCCTCTGAAACTGAGAACAAAGAAGAACGAGCAGGTCTGCGGCAGGAGGTGGAGTCCAGGTTTAGATGGACTGGGTTTGCCTTCCCTTTCTTCTTTCTTTCTTCATTGCTTGTGTTGGATTTTTCTTAGCAGTAACAGGGCCTCGGCTGTGCAGGGAGGTCCCATCCTGGAATAAGGGTCTCAAGGGAAGCAGGAGATGGCAAGTCACTTCCAAGCATGAGTCAGGGAGATGACAGACAATTGGAAGTCCACAAGGACCGCCCATAGTTACATCAAAGGGACGGGGTTTTCAGGGTCCCTCTGGATGGCTCCAATTATGCTCACGTGATCCCAGATGCAGGGACTGTAAATCAGGATTCACAGTTCAGAACAGGGACCAAAAATGGCTGATGCTCACTCAGCCCTTCACCAAAAAGATTTTATTCTTCATTCCACAAACCTGTATCGAGAGTTGCTCTGGGTCAGACGCCGCGCCATGACCTTGAGCTGACTCTTTTGAAACTTCCCAGATGGCTCAAGTGGTAAAGAATCCTCCTTCCAATGCAGGAGACCCAAAAGATGTAGGTTCGATCCCTGGGTCGAGAAGGTCCCCTGGAGTAGGAAACGGCAACCCACTCCAGCATTCTTGCCTGGAGAATCCCAGGGACAGAGGAGCCTGGCGGGCTACAGTCCATGGGGTCGCAAAGAGTTGAACGTGACTGAGCAACTGAGCACACAAGCCAACCCTGGAGAGGCAGAGCCCTGGGCTCACCTGTGACTCCAAGGGAAGCACTCACGCCTGTGTATCTTCCTGATGGATTATGGGAAATGAGAGGGAAGAATATAGCATCAGTTAAGCCAGATCCAAGGAACACCAGAGAAGGTGCATGCATCCAGGCCAGTACGGGAGAGGGGACACTTGGCAGCCTAAGTAAGACACACTAACACACGGGACAACGGTCACCAGGGGCTGGCTCCAGGGACCACGCACCCAGACAGAGACCTCAAAAGAACCACTGTCAGAAGGGCAGCATTTCTGCCGTGTTCCCAGGTGACAATCCCTCAGCTCCCAGATTCTCACAGCGGCTCAACACGCCTCGATGTTGCTGTTCAGTCGCCCAGTCGTGTCCGGCTCTTTGCGACCCTATGGACCGCAGCACGTCAGGCCTCTCTGTCCCTCATCATCTCCGGAAGTTTGTCCAAGTTCATGTCCATTGCACTGGTGATGCCATCCAGCCATCTCATCCTCTGACGCCCTCCTCTCCTCCTTCCTCATGTCTGGCTTGATCTAAATCTTTGGAGCAGGAGCCAAGTCTGAGGTTCTGTGCCTACCATCTGGGTCTTTGGTTTATGCAAATGTGCTTTCTTTTGAGCTTAGAGACACGCTTTCTTCTCTCATTCTCTCCTTTGAGAACTTCTCTCTAATATATTTCGTATTTAACAGACATCCTGAGCTGGGGCTGGTGTAACGCCTTCTGCTAGACACTGGGGCAACTCACCAAAAGATGAGTGAGAAACAAGGACCCGCCTGCCACTGAGGAACGGAGACACGAGACGCACGTCAACGGGAGCTGAGGGCACCGTGCTAAGCGTGGCCTAATGATAGGTGTCACCCACCCCGCTCCGTGTTACAGCAGCGCTCGGAGTGTGCAGCTTGTAGACGCATGATTCATAAATCAAACACTTCCCAGCTCTAGGGCAGCGTCAGAGGCACTTTCACGGGGGAGGCTGTGTTTGAGAGAGACCTCAAAGGGTGGGTGGATATCTAAATGGCAGGTTCTTACTTAGCCTCCACAAGACAGTCTCCTACTCCCTGGAAAGAGGCTTTTTATAATCTTTTGTATTCTGAAATATATAAATAGAGAGAACTGCATGAAGCAAAAAAGTATAGCTTAATGAATGATCATAAACCACCATCCAGACCAGTACTCAGATGGATGGCAGGACCACAGAAGCGCCCCTGTCTGAACACCCTCCCCCAACTCACCTCTCCTGCACTCAGAGGTGACCTTTATCTGGGCTCTTAGAATAATCAGGCCCTTTTTTCTTTACAGTTTTATCATCTATGCAAGCACTCTTAAATCCCAGTTTTACTTTGCCCGTTTTTTGAACTTAATATAAATCGAAGTCTTCAGAGTTGTCCTTTGAAACTCTGTCTCTCCCCCCCACCAACATTATGTTTGTAAGAGTCATGTTGTGACTTAACCCTGGTGGTCCAGTGGTTAAGACTTCGTCTTCCAATGTAGTGGGTGCAGGTTCGATCCCTGGTTGGGGAGATAAGATGCCACATGCCTCATAGCCAAAAAAAAAAAAAACCAGCAACACCTAAAGCAGAAGCAATATTGTAACAAATTCAATAAAGACCTCAAAAGAAAGGTCTACGTCAAAAAAAAAAAAAGAGTCCCCCATGCGGTTGAGGGTAACTATAGTTCGTTCATTTTCACTGCTGTATGGTATCCCCATGAGAGACAAGATCACAATTTACTTATCCATCTACTGCTGATGAGCTCTTGGGTTGTTTCTAGTTTGGGGTCATTACACAACATGATTATGAATATTCTTCTATAAATACCTTCTGGTGCATGGGCACACATTTCTGTTGGGTATATTGCTTGGTGTGGACTTGGTGGGTTATTGAGTGTGCTAGTCATTAATCTTTAATGTTGTTATTGTTCAGTCACTAAGTGGAGTCCAACTCTTTTGTAGGCTCCCCTGTCCTTCACTACCTCCTGGAGTTTGCTCAGACTCATATCTACGACTCAGTGACGCTGTCCAACCATCTTATCCTCCACCACCCTCTTCTTTCACCTTCAGTCTTTCCCAGCATCAGGGTCTTTTCCAATGAGTCGGCTCTTCACATCAGGTGGCCACTGGAGCTTCAGCTTCAGCATCAGTCCTTCCAATGAATATTCAGGACTGATTTCCTTTAGGATGGACTGGCTGGACCTCCTAGTGCAATGGGCTCTCAAAAGTCTTCTCCAACACCACAGTTCAAAAGAATCAGTACTTTGGTGCTCAGCCTTCTTTATGGTCCTATGCTCGCTTCCATACATGACTACTGGAAAAACCATAGCTTTGACTAGACGGGCAACCAGGCTGTTTTGAAATGCAGCTGCACCAGTGTCCAGCCCCATCAGCAGTGCATGAGTGCTTTCATTGCTTCATATGCTTGCCAACACTTGGCACTGGGAATTTTTTTTCCCCTGTTTTTCTTCCTTTCATCCTGATGGGCATGTAGCAATATCTCACTGTAATTTTAATTTTTACCTCCCTGCTTACTAACAAAGTTGTACACCTTTTTATATGTTTATTGGCCATCTGCTTATCCTCTTTTGTGAAGTTCCTCCTTCTTGTTTCTCTATTGGGTTGTCCTTTCTGGTTTTCCTTTTTTTTCTAAACATATTCTGGATACAGGCTTTTCTGATAGTTGCTGTGCTGTGCTGTTTTGTCAGACCCTTTGTGACTCTGTGGACTGTAGCCCACCAGGCTCCTTTATCGTGGAATCCTCCAGGCAAGAAGACTAGAGTGGGTTGCCGTTTCCTACTCTATCTGATACGTGTGCTGTGCTATGCTTAGTCGCTCAATCATGTCCAACTCTTTGCGACCCTATGGACTGTAGCCCGCCAGGCTCCTCTGTCTTTGGGATTTGATGTATTGCAAAACATCTTCTGGGAGGAATTTCAAATGTCCAAATAAGTCAATTGAAAAAAATCTAGGGAGTTAAAAAAAAAATCTCTGTACCTTTTTGAAGTTACCAGCCCTGGCCAGGCTTCAGCTTTAGGGGTTTGGAAAAGAAAGCGTACAATCTGAGATCAGACCAACCAGGTTCCAGCCTCAGCTCCTCAGCCACTTCCTGGGTGCTCCTGGGCAAGCCACAGAAGCTCTCCGGGCTTCAGTGTCCATGCCTGAGAACTGACCAAAATTACCTACTGCCTGGTTGCTCCGTGGCTGAAAAGAGGTTACTTGTAAACTTTGAAAACTTCACACAGTGATATTTAAAAGAAGTGACTGGCCACACTGGCTTCCAGAACAGCCCAGCTTCCTGGGCTCTCTCTGAGGAGTAACAGCAGAGGTGGCAGTAAAGGGCGGCCTTTCAGATCCAAGAAGACGCATATTCTCTCCCCCGTGGGCTGTGCCAGACGACACCTTGGGTCCCCAGCCCTCTCCCCGCAGCGTCAGACTTCACTGCCCACAGCTGGGAACAGGGCTCCTCCCTGCCTGCCCAGACAGGAAAACAGGAAGCAGTCACCATCCTGCCAAGAGGTGGGGCTGACAAGTTCCCTTTCCTAGGTGGGCACCTCTCCAGGCTGTCAACCCTTCTGGATGCAGGAGAGCCCTGGCCGCTGGCCCATGGTGCTGCCGTGCCAGGCTACGCCCCGTGCCCCACCCAGGCCCCCCACACACTTGGTCCTGAGGTAGTGGAATTAGTGGGCCCGCAGATGGGGAGCATAAAACGAGCCTCATCAGTGCCTTGCAAGCGAGCAACTCTTTCAGTGCCCAAGTGGAGCCGGGGATCTTCTCTCCTGGACCACACAGACACACCCCATCCCTTCCTAAGGAGCAGCACCGTCTTTTCGTGAGCCCCACATCACTGGTACCTGAGCCCCATCCCACAAACAGGGGGTATTTGGGAATCCCTTTCAAGGCAGCAGCTGACAGCTCAGAAGAAACAAGTGTCCTGATCTTAATGTGAAAGGCTGCTTACAGGAGTTCTGAAAGCTGAAATATATATATATTTAAAGCTGAAATATTTGAGACCTGGAAGGACCCTCAGAAATCTTTTCCAGCCCCCTCATTTTGCAATGAGATGCAGGGGCAGAGCCAGACTTCCTGTTCCTGTACTCATCCTAACATCCCCAGACTTCCTATTCTTGTATTCATCCTAACATCCCCAGACTTCCTGTTCTTATACTCATCCTAACATCCCCAGACTTCCTGTTCCCACAATCATCCTAACATCTCTTATGCTCTGCCCCAAACTCCAGCACCTGCACAGTGGCCACTGCCCTTGGCCATGTCCAGGGGCCCAGGACACCAGGCCAGTTTCTCTCCCTTCCTGGTAACCTCTTCTAGCTCAGAAAGATCTGACCTGAAGCAGAATGAAGTCCTCGGAAGTCCAAGACCACGGTTTGGGAATGTTTATCAAGTGTCTGAACCTGATGGAAATTCAAATCGTTACCCTTGAGCCTTAATTCTGTTTCCAGCGCCATCAGGCTCTTTCCTAAGTGAATTCTCCAACCAAGCTCTCAGGAGCTGAGTGATGTACTTCCATGGTACCCTGGGTGCCCAGGCCTGCCACACAGGGCAGGCATCTAGTGAGATATAATCACTAGGGAAACTGAAGGAGACAGAGAGGGAACCTCCAAAATGTACAAAGAAAAGCGTTCTCCAAGCGGAGGACTGCCTATGGCCCCAGGCTGCTGTAGATCCTCTGACTGCTATACACTCACATGTCTGGCAAATAGGCCCCAGTGCCTGCCTCATGCAAAGGCCTGCTAACACTCAGACCCTGCCCTCAAGAGTTTCCAGTCTTAGGACTTTCCTGCTGGTCCAGTAGCTAAGATTCCGCACTCCCAATGCAGGGGGCCCAGATTCGATCTCTGGTCGGGGAACTAAGATGTCGCATGCCAAAACCAAGACCCGGTGCAGCCAAATAAATAAATAAATACTGGGGGGAAAAAAAAAAAAGAACTTCCAGTGTGGAAGGGAAGCCAAGATGTGAGCATGGATGAACAGGAGAGACATACAGTAGGGAATGGTCCCTGCACACCTGAACCAGATCACAGGAGCTGCCTGGTGGAGGATGCTCTGTAAGTCAAGGCCTGCAGAGAACAGGGACTAGGGACCCTGAAGGTACCACATCCTGCAGGGTCTCTGGGCAGCCAGCACAGGTTTGTGGAAAAAGCAAGTTATATGGGCAGTGCTGGGTATTAGGGACAATCCACCGGTCATCAGGCTCTTTGAGGGGGCAGGAAGGATGGGGTTACAAAGATGCAGGCAAGAGGAAATAGGACGGGGACAGCGAGAAGTCAAGGAGGGAAGGATAGGAGAAACATTATAGAATACAGTGTGGCAGTGCGGGCAAGAGGCAGGGAGGGCTCCAGGCGGATCCTGGGAGATGATGGGAGTCATGGGAGCGGGGCTCAAGTGTTCACAGGCTGGGGAGACCCAAGTGGAGTTTGGGGCATGAGTGGTTTATCAGGGGGCAGATGTCCAATGGGAAGTGGTCACGCAGGCCAGGAAGTCGGTGTCATGGGGGTGAGAACAGAAACCATCAGATGGAAGTGAGGGCAGAGGAAGTGGACAGGAGGTAAAAGAGAAGTGGGTGAGGACAGAGCCTTGGGGATCCCGAGTTTCCCCGGGGAGGAAGACGGACAAGAGCCAGCGGGGCCCAGGCAGTGCCATGGGACTGGCAGTCAGAAAAGCCAGGCTCACAGGCTGATCTTCCTGGCTTTGAGTCCCAGCTCTGTCATTTACTCACTTCAGAGCCTTGAGCTGGTTATTAACCCCTCTCAACCTCAACTGCCTCATCTATAAAATAGGGTGGGGTCCTGGTGGCTCAGACAGTAAAGAAACTGGCTGCAATGCCGGACACCCAGGTTTGATCCCCGGGTTGGGAAGATCCCCTGGAGAAGGGAATGGCAACTACTCCAGTATTCTTACCTGGAGAATTTCATGGACAGAGGAGCCTGGCAGGCTATAGTCCATGGGGCTGCAAAAGAGTTGGACGTGACTGAGTGACTAACACTTCATAATCCGTAAGTTTGTTGTAATGATTAAAAGGGGAGGTCTGTGCAAGGCCTTTACACTTGCACAGAGTAAGTGTGATCAATGCTGGCTTTTCTCATTAGTATCATTGGGAGGAAACCAGAAGAGGACGAAACCATGGAGCCAAAGAAAGCTCTCAGCATCCTTTCTAGTTTTCAGTGCTGACTAAGGGAGCAAGTGGGGGACAGTATACAGATCTTTTATGTTAGAAGCCATTTCGGTACAGCCAGGTCTGAGAACCAGTGATCTCTCCAGCCCAACCCTAAAATTTTTCAGCTGGTGAACTGAAGGCTGAGCATCTGCTGAAGATCATGTTCAAGATGGCAGATGATGTAAACGTGGAGAAGAGGCCTTGCCATCTGATTCTGAAGCCCTGGCTGGTCTCTTTGCTTGCTGTGTGACCTTGGAAAAGTCACTTGGCCTCTCTCAGCCTGTGCTATCAAATAAGATAATGGCTATAAATCACCCAGCAAGTCCCTGGGACCCAGCAAGCCCTTCACAAATATTTGTTTCTATCTCCTGGCTCTTCTCATTATGTGATTGGTGAGCAACCTTTACTCTGTCGTGGGCTCCATCCAAGAGATTGTGACTAAGGGTTTGTCCCTTCCTCTGTGTTTCCAGAGCCCCGTGCTCTCCTCTGATCCCAGCATTCAGCTGCCACAGAGTGCAGCATCTCAAACTTCCGTGTCTGGTTAAAATACGGGCTCTGATGCAGCAGGTCCTGCCCTGCTACTGGCTCCAGTGCTGCCGGCACCGTGGGTCCTCTGTCCCCCTTGGAGGAGACCCGCTGTGGCCGGTCCACCTCCCCGCTGACTCATGAGCTCCTCTGGGGCCAGTCTCTTTATCTTACTCATCTCTGCGTCCCCTTCACAGTATGTACTCACTAAGAGGATGTTACAAAAACAAGCAAACCATGGAGAAAACCATTTTCCAGCTAAGTAAATACAGGCAGGACATTTTGTCTGTGAGTGGCAACCCTCCTGACTCATTCCAGAATCACCCTCTTGGCTGACATAAGGACAGTGTGGTGGACAGGGCCTGAGACCTAGAGCCAGGGCCTAGAACTCCGAGTCTTGGGTTTGAATTCTGACCCTTTCATTCACCAACCGGCAGTCCTGGGCAAATTACCAAGCTCTCATCCGTAAAATGAGGGTGATAACACCCAGCCACAGTGCAGTCCCAACAATGCTAAAACTTTATAAATTGTAAAGTGCTCCAGGCTATTAGCATTATTACTGTAGCTTTTTTGAAGGCAAGAACTACTTTTTATGTCCCCAGAGCCTGAAGGGTGCTGGTGATGGGCTGGGTGGGGGGCATACCAGGGGTCTGGTTGGAGCTGGGGGCTGGCAGGGACAGTGATCACGTGAAATATAAGGATGATCCCAGGAGAGTTGAGGAGGGAAGGCTTCCTGGAAGAGGCTGACAACCGGTGGGAAAACAAGTCTGGTCTGAGGGCACAGACAGCTGGAGAGCAAGCCCGACCGGAAGGAAGGCAGGCAACTCAGAGTCCGCGGAGGGGCCTGGGGCAGGGTCTCCGGCTGAGAGTGCAGAGACAAGGCAGGACCAGGAGGGAACTGGGGGCCGTTAAGAAAGAACACCAAGTAATTACAGATGTGCCCTGTGGCCCAGAGCTGAGTTCCCCATTCAGGCCAGTCATCCCGGCCAGGGACAACCTGTCACTCTGGACCCAAGTCTACTGTCACTTCACCACTAACACCAGCCCCAGGCACATGAGGACAGAAGTTAGAGTGAGACACCGTCCCGGGGTGCTGAGGGTCACAGGGGAACGGGGACAGGACAGGGAGCAGGTGCAAGGTGTGAGGCGTTTGGAGGTGGGAGGAGCTGATTCTGCTCTGCCCACCTTAACTGATGAATCTCATCCACACCCGACTCCAGACCATACCTTTTCTCCTGGAATACCCCATCCCTCCTCTCTACCCAGCAAGTGCCGGCTCAGGCTGAAGGATGGGGTTCAGACCTCAGAGGGCTCCCAGACGCTTCGCACCCTGACAGCCTGGACTTTAAGCAATCACTCCTGGTAATCACTGCATTAAGCAGGAACACTTCTGTCCCTCTGCTGAACAGTTCATCACAGCCTGCCCCAGTACTTGGCCTTTTTTCTGGTCCCCTCTCCCCCCAGATTATAGCGATCATCATCGCCACAGAGCTCCCCAGTTCACAAAATGCCTCCATGTATATTATTCAATCGAATCTCCCACAATCAACCTGTGAGGTAAGTAGTATCCTTATTTTGCAATAAGGAACCCGAGGCTAAGAAAGGTTGGACAACTTGCCTGGGGCCGCACAGCCCCTCCATGTGCCCGGCTATCAAACTTCAGCGTCTTCCAGCTCCCATACCAGTGCTCTGCCCAGTACTCAGAGGCCACGCAGAGCTGTGGTTAAAGGTTCGGATCACAACATGCTGTGTGACCTTGGGCAAGTTACTTAACTTCTCTGTTCCTCAATTTCCTCCAGGTAAAATGTGGCTGATACTCACCTCATAGGTCCTTGTCAATATCACCTCACAGGACTTTACTGAGATTAAAGAAGGTGATATAACAAAGTACACAGAACAGTGCCAAACACATAGTTAGTTACAATCGTCAGTCTACCTTCACTGGTTTTCATGCTCTCTTAACTCATTAAATTTTTTTTCTAACTCACGTTCATATGGCTCAGACAGTAAAGAATCTGCCTGCAATGAGGGAGACCTGGGTTCGATCCCTGGGTTGGGAAGATCTCCTGGAGAAGGGAATGGCTACCCACTCCAGTATTCTTGCCTGGAGAATTCTATGGACAGAGAAGCCTGGCAGGCTGCATTCCGTGGGGGTCACAAAGATTCAGACAAGACTGAGTGACTAACACATACATACATTGGATAAGAAGTCATTAAACAATACACATTTTTGCAGATTGACTAAGGTGAGGTTTTCGGATTATTCTCTTTCCTTTTCTTCACTCTCTTACTCCCCTAATAGTTTCAACAACAGAGACACTCTTTTTCTGATTCATTCTACCTCCCTCACACACACACACACACACAAGCCACTAGCTCAAATCTGCCCAATGATCAGTGTCCCACAGAACGTAAGATACTGCCTAACACTGACCTAGACTCTCCTTGTTGGGACGTCCCTGGATAGCTAGAGAAACTTTCACAAACCTAATTTCCATCACTATAATGGGTCAAACTCTTTTGTGTATTTCTCTATTGCTCCAGTTTTTACTGGAGACTCTAGAAGTAATGAATTACCATTTATTTTCCTTGTCCATTACAAGAAAGATTTACACTATTTCCTGGAGCAAGAAGCCTTGTGTGCCCAGGCAGCTAGATGAGGGCATAATGCCCAGAGCAGACAAGTATCTTCCTTCCTTTCTGGGGTCCAATCCACAGAATCAGAGAATAAAGCTTAAACCCTGTCAGACCCTGGGAGAGAGAAGTAAAGAGCCGTCTCTCCCATCCCATGTAGGGTAGGATGATGACCTAGGGAGGGGACACTGCCTACTTTACACCACCCGGACACACCTGCGAAGGGCCAGGGGTGCCTGGAAAAAGAAGAGGAGGAAGTCCCCTGGGTTTTCATGAAAAGCTTCCTTCTTTGCAAGATTCCCTACATAGAACACTCAATGAGGACCTCACAATCTGTATCTAAAACCCCACTGCCATTCCCTCACATGGTACTAAGTTTGGGGAAAGAGGGTGGGGGGCAGAACAGAACAGGAGAACCAGCTTCTGGCAGCGGAAGCCCCCTGGATCTTCAAAGGTTCCACTCCGAGAGCAAGAGTGAGCACGAGTGGGGAACAAACCTGCCCACATAACTTTGGCAGTGGGATTAAAAGAAGTGCTGTGTCCTTCGAAATGGATTTTGCATACAAATGAGCCGATGAACACCATAAACATGTCAGCTTTATTCAGTCCAATCAATACACCAGGCATTAAAACTCTGAGGTAAAAATGGATTGTGGCTTTTTGTTGATGACAGTGAGGAATTTTGGCCCCTAGCCCTGCTCAGGCTGGACAAATAGGGCAGGCTGCCTATTAGCTGTCAGGCACATTTGGGGGGATGAAATCAAAACCCCGATTCAGGGTTCTGGGCACCCCTGGACAACTCAACTTGACCAGCATCGGGGCCACTGGTTCAAGAGCCTCAATCTCTGTCCTTGGGCCGGCCCCCTCCTCCAGCCCCCGGTCATCTTCCAAACTCGGCCACACACTGCATTGCCTACATTCCTTCCTCCCGGCTCGGACCCCTTCAGTCCGTCCGAGGCCGACAGCTGGGGGGTGGTGTGAGCCAAGCTAGAGGCACAAGGAAGGGGATGCTAGGGATGGGGGGAATGTCAACGCAGTCCTGAAGTGTTCGAGCGGAGAGGACAGGGCGCCCCAGCCTTCACATTCCCGACTCAGCGCCCCACTCTCCGCCGCCACACTTGCGACCCCCAGTGGCCCCCCCAGGGACCTTCCCCAGCCTAGGGGCACCCCTTCCATTCGGCCCCCTTTTCGCGTTCCTTCCCCTCTCACCGCCCCCGTGACCCCTGCCCTGCCCCGCCGGGACCGGCTCCAGTCGGTCGCGCCGCGCGGATCGTGCCAGCTGCTCGGAGCCGCCCTGCCCTCTCCCCCAGGCCAGCCGGGATGCCCCCGGGGTCCTCGACCTTCCCGGATCGCCCTGACCACCGCACCAGATGCCCCCTTGCTCCGTCCTTTCCTGGGCCTGCAAGATCCCTACTCCCTTCGAGTCCCCTCCGGGACACTGCGGGATGCCCCAGTCGTGCACGACCCGGGGTGTCCTCCCCGCGCCCGCCCCGGTCCTCACCTGAGTCCGCTCAAAGCTCTCCCGCTCCGCCGCCTCCATCCCCGCGCCGACCCCTCGCCGGCTCAGCACCTTCGGCAGGGGGTTGGGGACCTGCTTCATGGAGCTGGCCATCCGGTCCATGTCGCCGCGCGGAGCCGAGTCAGGGGCCCTGGGCCGCCCCGGGATCCCCACGGCGCCGCCCGCCCCCTCCCTATCCACTGGGATCCGGCGCTAACGGGAAGGCGCCCGCCTCCCATTGGCTGAGAGCGCTGCTACTCTGCCGAGGCCCCGCCCCCGCCCAGAGGCTTCCCCGTCCGCCCCCGCCCTCTCCAGAGCCCCCGCCCCGGCCCTGCCCTGCCGGGCGCTCCGGACCGTCAGGCGCGCCGGGACTGGCCCGGAGACCTGTCGGTCACCGGCCTGCACCGCCCCTGGCGGGGGCGGGCCTGACCTGCCCTGGCCCGCCCCTCCCCCGACGCCCCGAGCGCCTCTCTCCCAGCCTCCGGCTGCACCCGCGAGTTCCCCGCGAGCCGCGCTCTCCCAGTCCCCCCACCGCACCCCGGGCGCCGCGAGGCCCCGGCTTGGTCGGTGGGCCGGGGTCAAGCTGGCGGTGAGTTGGGCCTCCCGCAGGGAATCCGGGCCCGCTTGGGACTGGCCTGTTAACATTCTTCTCGGGCGCGATGGACCAGCCCGGCGGCCCGCGTCCCAGGATGCGCTGCCCTGAGGCCCGGCCTCCGCAGGTTGGCTCAGCGGGTTGCAGACCTGGCCGCCGTGGGTGGCGGCTCCCACCGCCTTCTCCCTCGTCCTGCCCCTGCCCCGAATCCCTGCCCATCCCTTTTGTAATATTGGCAGACCAGGGAGCGCTGGGCTGGGTCAGTGGAAACTTCTCGACACCTTTCCAAACCTCTCACCGTCTGGATCTGGTCAGGATGTATTCGTTGGTAGAAACCCATGTGGACATTTTAATACTTATCCCCGGCTCTGGGACACCCCTCCCGTCCTGCTCCGTCGTCAGCCAAGGTACTGACGACAGGCGTTGGGGGGGATGGAGGGGGGTGGAAGTGCGATCCTTAACCGAGATGCTGAAGAAAGTTTTCTGTTCAAATGCCAGTTTTGGTGTTTTAAAAATAAATGATTTTTGCAACTCACAGTAAAGAAAGGCGTTACTTTTTTTTTTTTTTTTTTGACTAAGAGCTTTTGATAAAAATTCACACATTCAATAGAGAAGTAGAAGAGTGGGTGGGCCTATGTAGGCACTGGGGAGCCTCTGCCGGCTTTGCCAGCTGGCATCATGCGGATGGGATTCTGGGGGCGCCGGGGAGGAAGGGAACCAATAGGGAGGCTCCGGCAGTAGGTGAGAGACCACGAGGGCCTCCACTAGCCAGCCAGGCGAGAGTTCAATCCCGTGGGAGGGTCTGTGAATCAGTCAGCTCAGTCGCTCGGTCGGGTGGGACTCTTTGAAAACCCATGGACTGCAGCACACAAGGCGTCCCTGTCCATCACCAACTCCCAGAGCTTAGTCAAACTCAGGTTCATCGAGTTGGTGATGCCATCCAACCATCTCATTCTCTGTCATCCCCTTCTCCTCCTGCCTTCAATCTTTCCCGGCATCAGGGTCTTTTCAAATGAATCAGTTCCACGCATCAAATGGCCAAAGAATTGGGAGTTTCAGCTTCAGCATCAGTCCTTCCAATGAATATTCATGACTGATTTCCTTTAGGACTTAGGACGGACTGGTTGGAGCTCCTTGCAGTCCAAGGGACTCTCAAGAGTCTTATCCAAGGGTGGGATGGTTTGGGAGAATGGCATTGAAACATGTATATTATCATATGTGAAACGAATCGCCAGTTCAGGGTTGATGCATGTTACAGGATGCTCAGGCATGGTATGCAGGGATGACCCAGAGGGAGGATAAGGGGAGGGGGGAAGTGGGAGGGGGGTTCGGGAGGGGGAACTCATGTACACCCGGGGCGGATTCATGTCAATGTATGGCAAAACCAACCAATATAATATTGTAAAATAAATAACTTTATCCATTCTTAAAAAAAGAAAAAAAAAAAGAGTCTTCTCCAACACCACGGTTCAAAAGCATCAATTCTTCGGCACTCAACTTTCTTTATAGTCCAACTCTCACATCCATACATGACTACTGGAAAAACCATAGCCTTGACTAGATGGACGTTTGTTGGCAAAGTAATGTCTCTGCTTTTTAATATGCTGTCTAGGTGGGTCATAGCTTTTCCTCCAAGGAGCAAGTGTCTTTCATTTCATGGCTGCAGTCACCATCTGCAGTAATTTTGGAGCTCAAGAAAATAAAGTCTCTCACTGTTTCCATTTTTTCCCCATCCATTTGCCATGAAGTGATGGGTTCTGTGAATAGGTTTGGACAAAGGGAATGGGGGGAGGGAGGAGGCAGTGTTGGGGCCAGAATAATTTCTTTTTCTTTCTAAAAAATATTCATTTATTTGATTGTACCAGGTCTCAGTTGCAGCATGCGGGATCCTTTAGTTTCAGCATGTGGGATCTAGTTCCCTGATGAGGGATCAAATCAGGGTCCCCTGCATTGGGAGCACTGAGCCTTAGTTACTGGACCAGCAGGGAAGCCCTAGAATTTCTGTAGAAGAAGGATTTACGGGTGGCATATGATGGAATGGTCTTCCCTGGGGCTCAGTGCTAAAGAATCCACCTGCCAATGCAGGAAATGGAGGTTCAATCTCTGGGTTGAGAGGATCCCCTGGAGAAGAGAATGGTAACCCACTCCACTGCAGTATTCTTGCCTGAAAATCCTATGGTCAGAGGAGTCTGGCAGGATACAGCCCATGGGGTCACAAGAGTCGGACACAACTTGGGGACCAAACCACCACCATGGTGGAGGGGAACTGCATTGAGGCTACACTTGCATAGCAAGCACACTGGTTTTGCCATCTCTTAGTCTGTGTTTGTAGGGGAGGCTGTGGGAGTGGCTCCCTTTGGCTTTCTCTGGGATGAGATTAGCTGTCACCTAGTTTTCCAGGCTTTGCTCGAGTCATGGGAGACGAGGCACCTGACAAGAACTGTGGCCTAAGGTTGAAAATCCTTCACCGAAGACCCCAACCTCCATTCCTCCACCCTTTCATTTCCTCCTGGTGCCTCCCACTGGCCAAACCCAGCTGGAGGAAGAGAGCTAGGGTGATGGGTCAGGTGCCGCCCTCCTTCCAGGCTCAGAGCAGAGTGGATATGAATGGAGCTAGATCTAGAGTTCCCAGGTGGGACAGGTGTGGGGGGGCCCTCACCAGAGTGTACCTACCAGGAAAACAGACAGGCTTCACACTAGTATCTTCTCCTTCTGTCCATTCTGCCCTGTACCCACCTCCTGCTCTGGACCCAGCAAAAGAGTGATTTGTGAGCCTTTGCCCAGAGTTTATAGCTTCAGTAAACAGGGGCCCTTTAAACAGGGATTAAGGGATCAGCCTACTTCTTATTAGAATAAACCAGAGTAGGAATCGGGAATTTGTGGTTTGGAGGCACCCTGTGGAGAAAGACTCAAGTGAGTTACCTTCCTCTGTGAAACTCAAGAGTGAGTTAAAAATATTTCCCACTTGCCGCAGCAGCAAAACCCTTTGCCAAGGGTTGAGGGAAACCCTCCCCCAGGATGCAAATGATAAGACTCTGCTCTCTGACTTCAGTTCCTCCAGTCTCTCCAAGCAATGTTGGGACCACTTATTTTATATGTTCTGGGGATGCCTGGTTTCCAGATATGGAATCTATCTCTGGGAAACCCATTGTGGGGGTCATAGCTGTCTTATTACCTGCCTCTCTGTAACTGGTGAAATCTTCCCCACCCCACATCTAGTTTGAATTTGATTTAATACCTTATGGTGGCGGTGGTTGTTGATGGTATTTTAGTCGCTAAGTCATATTCGACTCTTGCAACCCCCTGCACTATAGTCTGCCAGGGTCCTCTGTCCATGAGATTCTCCAGGCAAGAATTCTGGAGTGGGCTACCATTTCCTTCTCCAAATACCTTATGACACATAAGCTGACGACATTATTCCTACAGGATAATGGAGCCCATACATATTTTGATAGCTTGATAAGATATAATTAATCAACATTAAACTGCATCTATTTAAAGTATACAATTTGATGAGTTTTGACATACAAATATACACTCATGAAAACATCACCACATCAAGAGCAGATTCATTACCCCCAAAGATTTCCTCATGTCTCTTTGTAATCTAGTCCTGCGTGCATGCTCAGTCGCTAAGTCATGTCCGACTCTTTGCGACCCCATAGAGGGCAGCCTGCCAGGTTCCTCTGTCCATGGGATTTTCCAGGCAAGAATACTGGAGTGAGTTGTCATTTCTTTCTCTAGGAGATCTTCCCAACCCAGAGATCGAAGCCTGGGTACCTGCATTGACAGGCAGGTTCTTTACCACTGAGCCACCAGGGAAGTCCAGTCTAGTCTTTTCTCCTTCCAAACCCCTGTGCCTAGGCAATTACTGATCTGCTTGCTGCCACCATAGATTAGTTGAATTTTCTAGAATTTTAAATAAATGGAATCATACAGGATGTATTCTTTTTGTCTGGCTTTTTTCCACTAAGAAAACCCTAACCCTAACACCCTTATGGATCTTTTAATTTAGAAAATAAAACTAAGAAAATGTAAACATAATATTGATAAATATAGGAACAACAAAACATATCCCAAGAAGTGTTTTTTATGTTGCTTAAAATAGATTCTCAGCTTATTACTAGCTGGTACACAGAAGCTCCAAGATAGAAAGCTTCCCTTAGGTATGTAGCAATGACTTATACTTTATTGCCTAAAGGCTTTGACAGATCTTGAAATGTTCAAGCCAGTACTCAGAATGTTAATTTTGTGCGTGCATGTGTGTGAGTTGCAGGGAGTCAGGGTAGATTGGAGAGAAGTGTGGTGACCAGTAAGAAGGCAGCAGAGACCTACCAGGAATGGTCTAGGATGCCCCACACCTGACTAGGCCAGGGAAGCTGGAAGGGGACACCTCTCCTGGTTGACTCAGGAGCCTAAGGCAAAATCTGAAACTGGAACCGGGGCTGTGTCGAGTCAGGAACCAGGGAGACAGGAACTAAGCCCAAATGGGAACCGGAACCAAAGACGCACTGGGTTGATCCCAGTGATGCACCAGAGTCAAGCGTCTGCAGGGCCAGCTGATCTCCTCTTGCACTAGTAAAATAATGCTGTTGATCTAGATGAGAAATACACTCAGGGAAATGTAATGAGTTTACCTGTGGACACGCTAGGACGTGTATCTAGATTATACCAAACATACATTTAAAATTTTATTTCTTTTTGGCTGCGCTGGGTCTCCGTTGCTGTGCAGGTTTTTTTCTCCAGTTGCGGTGAATGGGGGCTACTCTCCAGTTACGGTGTGGAGGCTTCTCACTGCGGTGGCTTCTCTTGTTGCAGAGCACGGGCTCTTGGGCGCACGGACTTCCGTAATTGTGGTGCATGGGCTTAGCTGTCCCATGGCACGTGGAATCTCCTAGACCAGGGATCAAACCTGTGTCCCCTGCATTGGCAGGTGAATTCTTTAACCACTGGACAACCAAATATACATTTTTTTTGTTTATTTGGTTTTATTTATTTTATTATTTTATCTAAGGGGCTTCCCTCATAACTCAGTCAGTTAAGAATCTGCCTGCAATGCAGGAGACCCGGGTTCAATTCCTGGGTCAGGAAGAGCCCCTGGAGAAGGAAATGGCAACCCACTCCAGCATTCTTGCCTGGAGAATCTCACGGACAGAGGAGCCTGGTGGGCTACAGTCCATGGGGTCACAGGAGTCGGTCAGACACGACTTAGCAACTAAACCACTTTATCTAATTTTATTTTTTTAATTTATTAATTTTTAATTGAAGGATAATTGCTTTACAGTATTGTGTTGATTTCTGCCAAGCATCAACATGAATTAGCCATAGATTTACCCATATTCCCTCCCGCTTGAACATCCCTCTCCCCTGCCTCCCCATTTACTTGGCTTTAGATCACTCACACTGGTCAGGATGACTAAGGAACAAAGAGACAGTGTAGGGAACCGAGTTAGGGATTCATAACAACAGGGATCTGGTTCTGAGCTTAAGCCTCACCATGCTTATCACTTGAGCAAGTGTTAAGAAGTAGTCACAAGAAATGGTCAAAGAAAATGAGGACTGAGAAGTCAAAGGGAGGGGAGGCCAGCAGATCTCAGTGCCATCAGAGCCCAGGCAGGAGAACGCTGTCAGACCTGGGGGCCCACAGGTAAACAGAGATGCTCTTATCAGGCAGGATACTCGAAGGGCTTAGAGGTCATCACCCAGGAGCTGCAGGCAAAGCCAGCCCTCTCCTTTGGTGAGGTCAATGCTTTACTATACAGACGCTAAATTGCGGTGGGTTGAGAAGTGAATTAAACGCGAGCAGGAGAAGCTGTCACTATGCTCTATGGCACTCATCCAAATCGTGCGTCAGGAAAAGTGAGGGTGGAGAAATGCGAGGAGCAGAAAAATGGAAAGTGGAGGCGAGGGCGACAGGGCTGCAGAGATGCGGGCTGCCACGAGAGCGCACACAGTGGGGTCCAAGGCCGGGAGAGGGAAGACGCGGACGACACTTAGGCTGTGTCTAGAGAGGAGTGAGATTGGGAGAGGGTTTCTGTGGGGCTTTCGGGTTCGGTCGAGATTCAAAATCTCAGGCGAGAGGATCTGAGCTCAGGCCAGGCAGAAACGACAGTTAGAGGAAGGGTGCTAAAGGTGTCCCTTTGACAAGTTTCTGTCTTAACGGGCAGGTCCTTGGGTTTGCCCTCTCTGAGGCTGTCCCTCTCGGGGGAGGGGTGCTGTGGGGAAGAGAAAAGGACCCAGGTACAAGAGGTGTCTGCTACTTCGACTTAGGGAACCCGGATTCTTAACACAAGAAGGAAGAGTCACAATATAAGTGGCCGGTGAGCATCAAGGGTGAGCTCCTTGCTTTCTCGATGGCTGTAGGGTGGGAGGTTCTGTCCTCGCTTAGAGGAGTTTCCAGCATCCTTAGCAGACAAGGAAGGAGATGGTGGGTCTGGAACGTTCCCAATGACCATGCATCAGGTGGCTGGTCATTTCTTCCTTAGGCAGTGAGCCCGTGCAGCTGGGGAAAGCACAGGCTTTGGGATCGGCCCTACCCGGGGCCAAGTGCCAGACCACTTGCTAACTATGTACTCATCACTTAACCTCTTTGACCTTCAACTTCCTCATCTGTAAAATAAGGACTTAACTAATTCCTGCCACGCTAAACTGTTAGGTCCAAGGAGATAATACTGGAATTATCTTTCTTTTTCTTTTGTTTTCCTTTAAATTTTAAAAATTTTTTTATCTAAGTTGTGATGTTTAGAGTTTTAAAAATCAAAGAGAATAAACCAAGAGAATCAGCCTCCTCCTCTCTCCTCCTTTTCCGTTCCTCCCTTTCATCGCTTCTCCTTCCTTCCCTTCCTTCCCTCTCTCCTGCTCCTCTCCTGCCCTTCCTGATCACCGTGGGGCAGGAGGTTCTGACCTCTCTTCAAGGATTTTCAGGCATCAAGGAAGGAGACATTGGGTCTGGAATCTTCCCTTGGGACTACCCTTCCTAGGTCAACTAACTCTTAGAGATGGCAACTTCCCTGGAGTGTATGTTTCATATGTAAACCCCACCCGCGCCACTCCAGGGTTCACACCTTAACTCCTCCTTTATGGAGGTCTCATTCCAAGTGGCAACCCGCCTTCCATAATCAGCCCCCGGGCCAGGTACCAGACAACTAGGGGTGGCTCTCCACCCCAGAACCCGCTGAAGTTATCCAAAGGAACCAACCCTAAGCCTGCTGACCCTGCGTCGCCCATTAAAACCACAACAAAGGCTCTCACGGCTTCCTTCCTCCCTCTGTCTCCTGGTACACTCTGGCGCTCCCCTGTGTGGCTCTGTGTGGGGTGACACGACCCTGCTCTTGGGATCTGTGAGCATAACAAACTACCTTTTCAATGGCGGTCATCTCCCGATCTGGCGGCCTCACCATTCCTGAGTAATAATAAAACCTGCATTTTATCTATTTTTTGTTTAAATATATATTTATTTTGCAGGTCTTAGTTGCAGCATGTGAGATCAAGTTCCTCCACCAGCGACTGAACCTAGGCACCCTGCACTGGGAGCATGGAGTCTTAGCCACTGGACCACCAGGGAAGTCTCAAAACCTACATTTTAAAATATTTCTGATTCCAGCTCACTGTCACTCACGCCAACATTACTGCTGTGTTGATTCCTGGTGATTTCCATTTGCACACAAATCATCTGTCCAGAGCACAGTTCACCCATCACCACTTGACGGCAGGTGATCTCTGCATTGAAGGAACGCCCAGCACACACACGCACACACACACACATACACAAATCCTTATCAACAACCCCACCCCTGGACTGTAAGACTCCTCACCCCACCCCCAACCCCACTCCAGATTGGGACACACAGTTTTGAGGGCATTAGCCAGCTGTGTCCCCCTTTGCCTGGCAAAGGAATAAAGCTATTCTTTTCCACTGATACTTCACCCCAGACTGTCTGTGCAATTCAGTTTCATAACCAGTGCACATTAAGAGCCAAGGTCTTGACATGCTTTGAGCCCACTGTGTCTGATTCACCTGCTATTCTTCATCTCATTGACTTCTCATTCATTAAGCTGTGTCCTCTACCAAAGCCAGGCACACTTCTACCTCAGGCCTTCTGCGCTGGCTGTTGTCACTCCCTGGAATGTTATTCCTTCAGACATCTGCAGGGCTCATGCCCTCACCTCCTTCAAGTCTTTGCCCAGAGGTCACCTTGTCAATGAGGCTCTTCCTGAGCATCTCCTATCATTTCTATTTCTTTCAGAGCTCTTACCTTCTTTTTTCTTTTTGGCCACACCACAGGGCTTGTGGGATTTTAGTTCCCAGACCAGGGATAGAACTTGAACCCTCTGCAGTGAAAGCTCGGAGTCCTGACTACTGGCGTGCACGCATGCTAAGTCGCTTCAGTCTTGTCTGACTTTTTGCCACACTATGAACTGTAGCCCACCTGGTTCCTCTGTCCATGGGATTCTCCAGGCAAGAATACTGGAGTGGGTTGCCATGCCCTCCTCCAGGGGATCTTCCCAACCCAGGGATCCAACCCTTGTCTCTTACATCTCCTGCATTGTAAGTCCAGTTCTTTACCACTAGTGCCACCTGGAAGGCCCCCTAACCACTGGACCGCCATGGAATTTCCAAAGTTCTTACCTTCTAATGCACTATCTAGTTTATTTATTTATTATCTTTGTTCCTTCATCATGCATCTGCATTCTCCCCCCATCCTGCCGGGAAATGTGAAGTCAGAGGTTTCTCTCTTTCATGGCTATCTCCTCGCTTCTATTAGAAGAGGACTTTGCCTAGTATACATACTCCATAAACATTTACTTAATGAAAGAACATTAGCCCTGAGAGGATCTTGTCCAACCTTCTCACTGTAACGATAATAAAGACAACAGAAGAAGCCGCTGCAGCAACCGCCCAGAGTTAATCACCGCCTCCAGAGCCGGCCCTGCGCTCTCAGCTTTTAGAGCAGTTACCCCCTTTAAACCTCAGGGCGACCCCTGGAGCTTGGTATCGTTATCATCTCCACTTTGCCGGTAAGGAAACCGGGGTTAATGATCAAGTTCAGGTTCAGGAACTTATCATAGATCCCCAAAGCGATAAGTGGTGGCCCTGGGCTCCCAGCCCAGGCAGCCGGAGTCCAAGCCGGCGCTCTCAGCCTCCCCTTCTCCCCGCTGCCCCCCACTCCAGCTGCCCCCCCTCCGCCTGCAATGTTCCAATCGATCACGTGCAAAACGTCCCCTAACGAGAAAACTGCTTCACACGTGGGAGGGTCCAGGAACATGCTCAGTGCAGGGATGCTCTTAATCAAGCACCTTGAATTTGTTGGGGTTGATGGCTGGGGAGAGGGGAGGGGAGGGAAGGGACCCGATGGATTGTCAGGGGTGGGGGCTGAATGCTGCCTCTGCGCCTGTGCCTTCTCCGCTCTAATGCACTTGGTGGAAGCCAGACAGCCCCAGGAGAGCCTTAATGGACCCGCAGAGTCACAGCTTCAGCTGAAACACCGGATTAATAATGGAGGAGGCAAGGTCATTAAGGACCAGAGCAGGGAGGTGGACACATTGTGATTGGCTTCTAAGGATCCAAGCCCATTCTGGCCAATCCTCGGCTCCTGTCTCTCTGCCCACAGCGTCTCTCTTTTCTGTGTCAGGGTCCCAGTGTCTGCTGAGACCCCCATCCATCTGGGTTTCTCACCTGCCAGGAGTCCGCCTCACCTGGGTTCCTTATCCCCCAGCCTGCATCCCAGGTGACCCCGGGTATTGGAATTTGGGTGTGGTCCATGGGCAGGATTCACCGAAGGGCAGGAGCAAGTTCATTTAAGAAAAGCTTCCCTGTGATTCTAAGACACTACTCTGTCTCTTCTGTGTCCCCTGAGAGCCATTGCTCTGGAGTTCTGTTGTTTGTTTGTTTTATTCCTTCCTTCCTTCACCCAATACATTAGTATTAAGAATTTACTATGTGTCAGACATCAGCCCAGGCACGATATCAAAGAGGTATTAGATAATTCATGGAGGTAGTATAACAGATGCAGGCAATTTTAGAATAGAATCAAAACACGTGAGCCCAGGAGAATGCCCAGGTGGGAACAAAAGCCTCTGGGGTTGAGCCCTGGGAAACTCAGGAGTTTCTCTCTCCCATCTGTCCTGTCCTGCCTCCATGAGGCCCTCAGCCTTTCTCATGTGGACTCTACAGCAGCCTCCCCACAGCTTTTTTAAAAAGCTATTTTTCATTGTGGTTAAAATATAGCAACGTAGAGTGTATCCTCTTCACCGTTTTTAAGTTTACAATTCAGTGATGTTAAGTACATTTGCAGTGTTGCACAACCACCACCTCTATCCATTGCCAGAACTTTTCTATCCAGTCAAACAGAAACTCCAAATCCACTAAATAATAACTCACCACCCTCCTTCCCGGTGCCCAGGAACCTCTGCACTTCTTTCTGTCTCCGTGAATTTGCCTCTTGTAGGTGCCTCGTGTAAGTGGACCCGCACAATATTTATCGTATCTGGCTTCTTTCATTTGGCATCACGTTCTCAATGTTCACTCATGTAGCATGTATCAGCTTGTGTTCCTTTTAAGGCTGAGTACTGGTGTTGGAGAAGACTCTTGAGAGTCCCTTGGACTGCAAGGAGATCCAACCAGTCCATTCTAAAGATCAATCCTGGGTGTTCACTGGAAGGACTGATGCTAAAGCTGAAACTCCAATATTTTGGCCACCTCATGCGAAGAGTTGACTCACTGGAAAAGATTCTGATGCTGGGAGGGATTGGGGGTGGGAGGAGACGGGGACGACAGAGAATGAGATGGCTAGATGGCATCACCGACTCTGTGGACATGAGTTTGAGTGAACTCCGGGAGTTGGTGATGGACAGGGAGGCCTGGCATGCTGTGATTCGTGGGGTCGCGGAGAGTCGGACACGACTGAGCGACTGAACTGAACTGAATATTCTATAGTATATATACTTCACGTCTGGGGTATCCATTTGTTGGTTGCTGGCCATCTGGGTCATTACCACCTTCTGGCTGTTGGGAAAGATGCTGTTACAAACATAGATACATCCCTGCTTTTGATGGCGTTCTCCGTCTGATCTCCATACAAATGTCAGACACACTTTCCTAAAAAACAGATTTGATTCATTTCAATATTTTTGACCTATAAAGGTGTCTGTTTCTCAGATTCTCTTTTGAACCAGCCGTAACATTTTCCTGGTTCCCTCATGATGAGTGAAATAAAATCTTTATCAAGTGTTCTTTTTCATGCCTGTATGAAGTCATGATTTTGCCTTTTCTGAAAATGATCTCTCAATAGTATACTTTAGAGATGAGGAAAGAGGTTCAGAGAGGTTAAGAAACTTCCCCAAAGTCACCCAGCTAACAAGTGGCAGAAGCGGGAATTCCGATCCCTTCTGTGTTCTTTCCACCGCAGTTTGCAAAGCTCAGGACATGGCAGAGAGTAGGATTAATTCACTGTCAGGACTGAAGAAGGCTGGTGTTCCCACTGGGTCTTGGCAAGCAGAGACGAGCACATGCAGAAATTTCGGGAGCTGGGAAGGGGAGGGTGTGTTTGGAGAACACACAGCACCACGGGGGCAGGTTGCAGGGGAGCTGAAGGCTTGGGTTGTTGAATTCAAACTCTGCCACTTGAGCTACTAATAAATTTTTGGAGCCTGTTGTTGTTCATTTGCTAAGTCAGGTCCAGGTCTTTGTGACCCCATGGACTGCAGCACGCCCGGCTGTCCTTCACCATCCTTCCCTGTCCTTCACCGTCTCCTGGAGTTTACTCAAACTCATGTCCATTGGAGCCGTAGATATTATTTTTTAATCTCTGAATTAGAGGGAAAAATTTCCTAACAAGGTTGTAAAGAATAAAAATCAATCGTGAGGATGTGGGAACACTTTATCGGTTTTTAAATTACATGCAAATGAAAGGGATTATTATAAATGAAAAAAAAAACCCTAAATTAGAAATTAAAGTCCCCCAAAGATAGAGTTCCCTTGTGGTTCAGCTGGTAAAGAATTTGCCTGCAATGTGGGAGACCTGGGTTTGATTCCTGGGTTGGGAAGATCCCCTGGAGAAGGGAAAGGCTACCCACTCCAGTATTCTGGCCTAGAGAATTCCATGGACTGTATAGTCCATGCGGTTGCAAAGAGTTGGACATGACTAAGGAACTTTCAGAAAGATGGAGTGACTGAGCTCAAACCAGGTCTAAAACTTGGGATTTTGAGATTTCAAGGTCTAGAGCTGAAGGGGTCCTGAGAAGCCTTTCTGGAAATCTCCATGGGGGCATCAACCACACGGATCTCCAGGGTCCTACATGAGTGTGCTCCTTTTTAAAAATGTCTTTTATTTTGGCTGCATTGGATCTCTGTTGCTGCGCACGGGCTGTCTCTAGTTGCGGAAAGCAGCGGCTATGCTCTGGTTGTGTTGCTTGAACTTCTCGTTGCAGTGGCTTCTCTCGCTGCGGAGCACGTGTTCGAGGGGCAGGCTCGGTAGTTGCGGCGCATGGGCTTAGCTGCCCAGCGGCATGTGGGATAATCCCAGACTAGGAATCAAATCTATGTCCCCTGCATTGGCAGGCGAATTGCTAACCCCTGGACCCCCAGCCAAGTCTGTATGCTCCTTTTTTAACCAAATGGAATTGGAGGCCGAGTGACTCACTGCTGATCTCCGGGGCTCAGCAGGGAAGGACAAGTGTCTCATGAGATTCCCATCAACCTGGGATGACTCTGGAGAGCCAGTAACCGTGGGACAGAGCAAGAACACTGGCCTCTGGCAGTCGCTTTGGGAGCATATCCTGTCCCAGTAGCCCCAGATTTCCCTCAGGGAACCAAGAGATCTGTTTATTCCATAGTTGTTCAGTTGCTCCGTCGTGTCTGACTCTTTGTGGCCCCATGGACTGCAGCATGCCCGCCTTCCCTGTCCTTCACTCTCTCCCGGAGTCTGCTCAGACTCATGTCTGCTGAGTTGTTGATGCCATCCAACCACCTCATCCTCTGTCGCCCCCTTCTCCTCCTGCCTTCAATCTTTCCCAGCATCAGGGTCTTTTCCAGTGAATCGGCTCTTCGCATCAGGTGGCCAAAGTATTGGAACTTCAGTTTCAACATCCGTCCTTCCAATGAAGATTCCCTCTTTAGTAAAGAGTAAAGGATTTTTCTGATGCTGTGGTCTGAGGACCAATATTTTTCAATTCTGCAGCTGATCAGCAGGGTCATATTTTTGTAAGCAGGGTGAGGAAGTGGACAAAACCACAGGAGGAACTGGTGTTAGCCAACGACGCCCCACTACTGGCAGAAATGTGACCTTGACCCTACCACTTCTTGTCTCTACCTCCACTTCCTTGAAAATGGAAATCATTTTCTTCTTCTTTACCTTGCCATATTGAGGAATACTCTAGATGTGTTTTATAAATGATAAGGCAATGGGTACATCAGTGTTAGGTATTCAACAACTCTTATCTCACGGCACTATACAAATGTCACCATAAATACTTGCTGTCATGTCAGTCCTCCATTAGACTGTGAACTCCTAGGAAAGTCTTTGCCACTTTTAGTTGCCATCCCTTCCCCGCCCAGCGTCCCCAGCATCTAGCAGCGTGTCTAGCACAGAGAGGGTGAGAATCAATGGTTGTTCAAAGAATGGGGAGAACCAAGTATGTCATGGACAAAGATGTGTATTCTTGCAACTGTGTCTGCCTTAGCAAACCTGCCCATTTTCTGCGCCCAGCCCCAGTTTTCTTCATAAAGCCTTGCACAGCTAGATCTGCACGTGCTAACTTCTTTTTTAGCATCTCTTCCAGTCTTTTTTGATTTTATGAATGAAGAATCTGAGCCCACGGAGATCATGTCTCCAGTGAGGCTCACACAGGTCCCTTGTGCGTGCTAAGTTGCTCAGTCATGGCAGACTCTCTGCGACCCTATGGACCATAGCTCTCCAGGCTCCTCTGTCCATGCGATTCTCCAGACAAGAATACTGGAGTGGGTTACCATGTCCTCCACCAGGGAAGCTTCCTGACCCAGGAACCGAATCCACATCTCTTATGTCTCCTGCATTGGCAGGTGGGTTCTTTACCACTAGTGCCACCTGGGAAGCCCCCCTTTATCTTGTAGGGGGTCTTAATTACTTTGTGTATATTTCATTGCTCCCCTCTCCCCAAGACCCTCAATCCCTGAACTTTACCCTCTGAAAATTTACCTGTTTTCCTTTTTCTCCTGTCTCTCTTCTGCCTTCCTCCTTAGCTGCAGGCATGTGATTCAGGATCTCAGGTAGATCCTCAGTAAAGACTCAGAGAATGGACTTCTCTACAGATTGTCCCCTTGTCCAGGGAGAGGGAAGAAGAGTCCTTGACAGATGGTAAGTGACGGCTGCCACCTGCTGGTAGATGTGTGGAACTAGAAATCCAAGAGCATCAATAAATATATTACGATTGTAGGGACATTGCCAGTGGTCCAATGGTTAAGACTTCACCTTCCAGTTCGGGGGTGCAGGCTTGATTCCTGGTTGGGGAGCTAAGATCCCACAAAACTCCTGGTCAAAAAATCCAAAACATAAAACAGAAGCTATATTGTAACAAATTCAATAAAGACGTTAAAAATGGCCTACATCCAAAAAAAAAATCTTTTAAAAAATTATGATTGTCAAAGAGTACCATAGAAAATGAACAAAAGATGCCAGCATCCTCCGAAGGCACAAGGGGTCTGCTAACTGTTTGGGAGGGGGCTTCCCAGGTGGCTCAGCAGTAAAGAATCTGCCTGCAATGCAGGAGTTGCAGGAGACACGGGTTCGATCCCTGTGTTGGGAAGATCCTCTGGAGGAGAGCGTGGCAACTCCCTTCAGTATTTTTGCCAGGAAAATCCCATGGACAGAGGAGCCTGGTGGGCTGCAGTCCATGGGATTGTGAAGAGTCAGACACAATGAAGCGAGCACACAGTGTTTGGGGGCATGGAGCAAAATCACTATGAGCTCATGGAAAAACCTCAATGTCCTCAGCAAATGGAAGAAGCATTTTGACATTTGGGGGGATCTTGTTTGGCAGATAGAATTTTGGCAGGAAGAGACTGGAACTGGACAGGGGATGTTCTGGTGGAGGAAATAGCTTTCAGGAGATGGAGGAAACGACCACTTGATGGCCTAAAGTGAGCTAGGGATTGTCTCACATTATTCAGGAAAGCACCGAGTGGCCCGGTGTGTTTGCTTAGGTAAGTCAGCTGGAAAGGTAGGCTGCAGCCTGGTCCAGTGAAGCTAATGTTGTCAATGCCCTGCTCATAAGCCCTCAGGCCTCACCGTGGTATCCCAGCCTGCCAGCATCTGCATCTCTTTGAGGGCTCTCTCTGATGACCCACTGTGACTTCATATACAGCAGATAGGATGCGTATGCCTCCTGGACGCCAGCATCTATTAGCCTTTGACGGACCGGAATTGGTTTATAAATACCCTTGCTCTCTTCCCCTTGCGTTGGGTTAACTATGAGACACCGGCTGTTCAATCATTGCCTCCCAGAGGACCCCAACAGGACTAAGCTCAGTTGCCCAGAGTGACAACTTGCCTAATAATACACCCTTAGTCTTTGCCTTCCCTTTCCTGTCTCACTTCCCCATTTCTTACTGGCATCTCCTCCAATCACTTCCAAAATATATTATATATACTCGGTTTTTATTTTTGGCTGCACTGGGTCTTTGTTGCTGTGCTCAGACTTTCTTGAGTTGCTGTGCTTGGGCTTCTTGTTGCTGTGGCTTCTCCTGTTGCAGTGCTCAGACTCTGAAGTGCAGGCTCAGCAGCTGTGGTGCACTGGCTCAGTTGCCCCGCAGCATCTTCCCAGACCAGGGTTCAAACTCATGTCCCTCCCACTGGCAGGCGGACTCCTAATCACTGGACCGCCAGGCAAGTCCTACACTCAGATTTTTTTAAATCTCAAGGCCTGTTTCCAGTGAAAGTAAATCTGAAACATCATGGAAGACCTGGGATGCTAAGTTAAGAAGATTGGACTTCCAGCAATAAATGCTTCCTTCATGCCAAGTCATAATAGGTGTGTGTTAGTCGCTCAGCTGTGTCTGACTTTTTGTAATCCCATGGACTGTAGCTCACCAGGCTCCTCTGTCCATGGAATTCTCCAGGCAAGAATATTGAAGTGGGTTGCCATTCCCTTCTCCAGGGGATCTTCCTGACCCAGGGCTCAAACCCAGGTCTCCTTCATTTCAGGCAGATGCTTTACCATCTGAGCCATCAGGGAAGCCCCAAAGTCATGATATAAATGTTGGTTATTCTGACAATTCTTATCTCATGATGCAGTACAAATTGCACCATGATTATTTGTTCCAGTGTCACTTCTATTAGATCCTGAACGTTAGTTGCAGATGGTGTCTTATAAACTGCCATCCTTCCGACATTTTCTCTTGTGGTGTGGGGATCTCCCAGCCAGTCTGGGATGTGTGTGAGTGTGTGCTAAGCCACTTCAGTTGTGTCCGACTCTTTGCAACCTCATGGACTGTAGCCCGCCAGGCTCCTCTGTCTGTGGAATTCTCCAGGCAAGAATACTGGAGTGGGTAGCTCTTTGCTTCTCTAGGGGACCTTCCCAACCCAGGGACTGAATCCAGGTCTCCTGTATTGCAGGCAGATTCTGAGCCACCAGGGAAGCCCAAGCCTTGTGGAATGCTGCGTTTTTGCATCTACTATTACATATTTCCAAGATTCCTTCTTTTACCTTTTCCTGTTTAAAAAACTTCCTTTAGTCATTTTTTCAAGGTCAAGCCAAGACTTTCCTCCCCACCCAGGTAATTAGATATCACTCCCTACAGTAAATGGATTACATGTACCAGTCAAAAGACAAAGATTAGCAGAATAAAAAATTTTTTTTGGCTGCACCACGTGGTTTTCGAGATCTTAGCACTCAGACCAGACATTGAACCCAGCCCATGGCAATGAAAACACTGAGTCCTAACCACTGAATGACCAGGGAACTCCCTAGAATAGATGTTTTTTTTAAATAACCAAACACTGGTATATTAAAAGTAAAGGGATGGAAAAAGATATAGCATGCAAATATTAATCAAAAGATAGCAGCCAGGTCTATATTTAACATCAGATAAAGTAGACTTCAGAGCGGAAAAATTACCAGGGACAGAGAGGCATTAGATAATAATAAAGAAGTCAATCCATCAAGAAGGTGTAGCAGTCCTAAACAGCAGTTCTGCAAAATGTATGTGCCAAGGAACAGAGCTGCCAAATATATGGAGCAAAAACTGATAGGAATGGAAAAGGAGAAATAGACAAACCCACGCCCATACTTGCAGATCTCAACACCCTGTCTCAAAAACCGACAGAACAGCTGTTCAGGAAATCAGCAAAGACACAGAAGAATTCAAGGACACTGTCAACCAATAGGACCTAACTGATGTTTAGAGGAGACTCCACCCACCAGCCATAGCAAAATCCACATTCCTTTCAAATGCCTGAGAAACAGACACCAAGGAACACTAAGTATTCTCAGCCGTAAAACAAAACTCAGATGGAAGAGAATTGGGAGAAGGGGTTGCTAGAGCTGTTAGGGAGTGGATATTAACAGGGGTGGGGTTTCTTTTGGGGGTGACGAAAATAGTCTGGCGTTAATAGTGATGATGGTCGCAGTACCTTGCGAATGTACAAAGGAGTCAATGAATTGTACGCTTCTCAATGGTGAATTTTATGGTGTGTGAATTAACCTCAACCTCATCAAAATTAAATCTTCAACTCTGTGAAAGAAGCTGTTAAGAAGATGAAAAGACAACTTACAGACTGAGAAAAAATATTTGCAAGCCACATATCTGACAAAGGACTCGTATCTGGTGACTCAACAGTGAAAAAACAAACACTCTAGTTAGAAAGTGGAGAAAAAACATGAGAGCTAGTTCCCCAAAGAGGATATGTGGATGGCAAATAGGCACATGCAAAGATATTGCAGCGATAGCCACATCACATAGCTGACCACAGTAAGATACCTTGGCTTCCCAGGTGGTGCAGTGGTAAAGAACCAGCTTGCTAGTGCAGGAGACACAAGTAACACGGGTTCGATCCCTGGATTGGGAAGATCCCCTGGAGGAGGAAATGTCAACTCACTCTAATATTGTGCTAATTGGCTATAGTCATGTCTGACTCTTTGTAACTGCGTGGACCATAGCCCACCAGGCTCCTTTGTCCATTGAATTCTCCATGCAAGAATACTGGAGTGGATTGCCATGCCCTCCTCCAGGGGCTCTTCCCTGCCCAGAGATCAAACCCTGGTCTCCTGCATTGCAGGCAAGTTCTTTACCCTCTGAGCCAGCAGGGAAGCCCCTCACTCTAATATTATTGCCTGGAAAATTCCATGGACAGAGGAGCCTGGCAAGCTACAGTCCATGGGGTTGCAAAAGAATCAGAAATGACTCAACAACAACACACACTCATTAGTGATTTAATTTTGGAACAGCTAATATTAAAAATAAGTGATAACACCAAATGATAGCTCAGATGCACAGAAAACTGGATCCTTAGTATTGGTGGGAAGGTAAAAACGACAGTCCCTCTGGAAAATAGAATGGCAGTTTCTTTTCTTTGCACCGGGAGGCACACAGGATCTTAGTTTCCCAACCAGTGGACCAAGGATCATACTTGTGCCCCCTTCAATGGAAGCACAGAGTCTTAACCACTGGACCACCAGAGAAGACCCTTGGCAGTTTCTTTAAAAAACTAAACATATATTTATTTTATGACCCAGCAACTAATTGCATACCTGGGCATTTATCTCAGAGAAATGAAAACCTATGTCCATGTAAATACCTTTGTGGGTACGTGATTGTTCTTATGAGCTTTATCTGTAGTAACCTCAAACTAAAAACCTATGAGAGGGTAGTTTAAATGAACTGCAGTGCATCACTCCATAAAATACTAGTTAGTTATTGGTAAAAAAAAAAAAAAAAAAGAATAAACTGTGGAAACCCACAACAACTTGGATGTATTTCAAGTTTAAAAAAAAAAACAACCTCAAAAGGTCACATATGATATGATTCTGTGTGTATAACATTCTCGAAATGACAACATTTTGAAGGGGGACAGATTAGGAGTCGCTAGGGGTTAAGGATGGTGGCAGAAGGGAGACGTGACTGAGAAGAGAAAACGCTCGTAAGATCTTTGTGGTGATGGAATAGGTTTGGCTCTTGGTTGTAACAGTGGCTTCAGGAATCTCGCACGTGTGATAGGGTGACAGACTCATACAGACGCTTACACCAGTCGATTTCCCACATGTGCTATTTTGCCATAATTGTGTAAGAAGTGACTGTCGGGGAACACTGGGTTAAAGGGTACACCTGCCTTCTCTGTGTTACTTTTGCAACTTCCCGTGAATCTGTAATATTTTTTTTTAGGTTGTTTATGCTACATGAAGTGAAAATGTTAGTCTCTCAGTCGTGTTCGATTCTTTTGTGACCCCCGTGGACTACAGCCAGTAGCCTGGTAAGGCTCCTCTGTCCAGGGGATTTCCTAGGCAAGAATACTGGAGTGGATGGCCATTTCCTTCTCCAGAAAATCTTCCCGACCTAGGATCAAACCCACATCTCCTGCATTGCAGGCAGATTCTTTACTGCTGAGCCACCAGGGAAGCTTATTAATTAATACCTTATAAGAAAACCCTGCCCAGTATGGATATACTTCATTTATCCCACAAAAACGGGCCACAAGGTATTATACAGTTTAATTTTCCATATAACATAAACTTATCTCTATATATAATGTTAAAATGTTTCATGGGCATTTTGCCAAAATATATTAACATTGTCCCTGCTTTTTTCCCCCACAAACAAAAACATAAAACAGAATTCAATACCATGGTCCTATCAGGGACTGGGGACTGGCCAGGCAGTCAGAGGCAAATATTGACTCCTTTATTTTCTTTGAAGAAAATTCAGTTTTTAATTGAATAAGAATGTTTATTGAGCAAATCAAATCTTTATTAAAAGCAAAAAAAGGCCTGGTTGAAAACTCTCCTCTCCGCCCTACCAGACCGGTGGAGCCTTCTGTTGGAGGAGTTCTTCAGGCTCCACCGAAGGACAGCAGAGCCAAGTGCAGAGCCAGGTCCAGGAGTCTTGGACCGAAAATTCAGCGGTCAGGTCACAGTTGTCGCTGGGCTCCGAGTAATGAAATGTATTTTTGCACCCATGCTTCCTTCGGCTGGGCGCACACTTTCTGGCCTCTTTTGGTGGTGAATCTGCGGAAGAGAGATGCTGAGAGTCAATACTAAGAACTTTGGCCTCCTGGAAAAGGATGGAATTGAGGGGCAGCTCCTGCACCGCCCCCAAATGATCTCCTGATCTTGCCCCCTGTGCTGCACCCCCGTCCCTGCTCCCTCTTCCTTCTTTCTGGATGCATTGGGTCGAGTCTTTATTGTAGCATGTGAGCCCCTCTCTAGTTGTGGTGTTCCGGCTCCAGCTCAGGCTCCAGGGCATGGGCTCTCAGCTGCCCCGAGGCCTGTGGGATCTTAGTTCCCTGACCAGAGATCGAACCCATGTCCCCTGCATTGGCAGGCGCATTCTTAACCACTGAACCCACCAGGGAAGCCTCCCAGCTCCTTCTTCCAGCCCCCGCCCTCCCTCCTCTCCCCTAGCCTGTTTTCCACTGGAAACCATGCTTCCTGGCCCACATTTGTCAGGAAACATGTCCCAACAGCTCTGGTCTGAAGCAGGTAACCTGCACCATGCTCTAAATTCTTCCGTTTTAATATAACAGCTTTATGGGGATATAATTCACACACCGTATAATTGGCCCACTTAAAGTGTACAGTTAGAATTCAGGGGTTGTCATACATCCGTAGATGATACAGCCATCGCCACGATCAATTTTAGAACATTTGCATCACCACACAAAGGAACCTCATATGCGTGGTGCCACTTAATTCTTAATCATGTCATTGTGGGTGGTTTGCCACAGCTGTTCATGTGGAGAAGATTCCCGTGTTCCTTACCGCACTGTGAGCTCCTTAAGGCTGGGGGTTCTGGGACTTCCCTGGTGGTCCAGTGGCTAAGACTCTGTACTCCCCAAGCAGGGGGGGCCTGGGTTCAATCCCTGGTCAGGGAACTAGATCCCACATGCTGCAAATAAAAACTGGCACAGCCAAATAAATAAATATGAAAAAAAAAAGACTGGGGGTTGTGGTTTATGTCCCTGAATGTTTTCCAGCCTTTGCTCCTGAGAGCATTCCGAAGTGACAAGAGACTCAGTCAAGGATGCTCTAAGCTGGAGCACCGTGTACTTACTGGGGTTCCTGCCATGGCTCGTGCAGGGGAGAAGAGCCCAAAGGATGGGAAAATAAGGGAGAAAAAGGGGTTCGTGGATGTTCAAACATTCATTTGACATTGTTCCCATTAAGAAATGGGGGTCTATGTCTCCTCCCCTTGAATTTAGGCCAGTCTCAGGGGACTGGTTGACCAATAGGAACGGCAGAAGTGATGCTATGTGACTTGGTAGCTAGGTCATAGAAGGTTGTAGAACTTCTGCCTGGTTCACTGAGCACTCATGCAGGAGCTTTGGACCTCCTTGTAAGGAGTCCTGCCACCCCAGGTCACCACACCATGGGGAGGCCCAAACTAGCCCAACAGAGATCACACGGAGATGCCCTGGCGTCAGAGAGATGCCTCCAGCCCCCCGAGCTGATCCAGCTCCAGCACCATCAGTCTGCTGTTGTTTAGTCGCTGGGTTGTATCCAGCTCTTTTGTGACCCTGTGAACCATAGCCCACCAGTCTCCTCTGTCCGTGAAATTTTCCAGGCAAGAATACTGGAGTGGGTCGCCATTTCCTTCTCCAGGGGATCTTCCTGACCCAGGGATCGAACCCGCATCTCCTGCACATGTCTCCTGCATGGCAGGTGGATTCTTTACTGGTGAGCCATCAGGGAAGCCACCATCTGTCCATAACCACATGAGAGATGTCAAGCCAGAGCCTCAGCTGAGGCTGAGCCCTTCTGGAATTCCTGACCCAGGGAAACCACGAGAGATAAGAAGATTATCACTGTTGGATTAAGCCACTAGACCTTGAGTGATTTGTTATGCAGCAACAGATGGCTGATCTAGACCCCTCACCTTCCTTTTACAAATGACTTGTGTCCAAGGTCATACAACTTGTGACAGAGCCACTGCTTTGAGCTTAGCTTGGGGCTTTTTGTCAGCTGTTGGTTAAGTGTTAACCTCGCTAAAGCTCCAAAAAGTTAATCAAGACACAAAGGAGAAGGCCCAGGGAGGGCATCCTGAGCCTAGGAGCATCCCCCTCCTACCTGGGCACTGGGGTGCCTCTTGCCTGCCCTGAACTGTGACAATATTTGGGTTTGTCCTTGGAGCCTGTCGTCTACCTTCCTAAACATTCTTTCATGCTCAGGAACCCCAAGTCCTGGAGAGCAGTGATAGCCCCTACTTGTGTATTTACACTTAAAGATTGCTTCCATTACCCACTCCAGTATTCTTGCCTGGAGAATCCCATGGACAGAGGAGCCTGGGGGCTACAGTCCATGGGGTCACCCAGAGTTGGGCACAACTGAGGCAACTTAGCATCGCTTCCATCTGCTGAGCGTTCGCTGTGTGCAGGCTCTGGGCTACACGCTTCGCATATGTTAACCTCATTCAGTCCTTCCAGGGGCCCTTCCCAGTATGTGCCATCTCTCCTGCTGCCAGTGAGCTTGGTGTGACCTGCCTCTTGTCCACCTGTCTGCCTTGTCAGAAATATGTTCTCCCTTCTCCCATCCACCATGCTACTGCCAGCCCTCTTCACCTGGGCCACTCCCACTTATCCTTGGGGGTTCTCAGTGTAAATGTCACTTCCTCCAGGAAACCCTCCCAACGCTAAGTGTGGTCCTCCTGTGACTATGATGAAGGGTACCCAAATATGCTGCCCCCAAACATGCCACTTTGACAAAAGGATTATTTTGAGCTAAAGACACTAAAAAACTCAAAAAACCCCAAAAAACAAAACAAAAAAACCCAAACACCAGCAAGTGCAAGAAAGACATTCTGACCTCTCCTTTGCCTCCTGAAAGCAGGAGATAAAACTCCCATGTGAAAAATGTCCTCCTTGTACCCGGAGGAAAAATTATTCTTAACGTCAGAGGTAGTCAAGGCCAAGAAAACTCTGTGCAAACAAACATTATTAAGATAACTCTTATCAGTCTTTAGCTTTCTTCACCCCCATATATTTTAATTACTTTTCCACAATTCCCTCTTTGTTCAAAAGCATGTAGGCTTTGGACAAAAGCATGTAGATTTTGCTAGTTCCTTGGGTCTTCATCCTCCTGGGGGGGCTCCATGTGCATGAAAAAATCCGTATACTTTTCTCCTGTTAATCTGTTTTATGTCCATTTAATTCTCAGGCTCGGCCAGAGCCCCTAGGAGTGTAGAGACAAAGTTTTACCTTCCCTCCAATGACATGCTCCCTCCTGCTCTTTTCTCCTACTGTCCTTTTCAAGCACTCATACAATTGAGATTATCTATTTTGTGCAAGTGTCTTTTAATACCCTCTTTCTTATGCTATATATAATATCTATGCAGGCGTGTTAGGTTGCTTCAGGCATGGGACCCTGTGGACAGTCTCCTCTGTCCATAGGGATTCTCCAGGCAAGAATACTGGAGTGGGTTGCCATGCCCTCCTCCAGGGGATCTTCCCAACCCAGGGATCAAGTCCACGTTCTTCTTCATTGGCAGGTGGTTCCTTACAACTAGTGCCACATGGGTCCATAAGGGCTATTTATTCTTTTATACCCAGCACGTAGCACAGTGCCTGGCAGATCCCTGGATCATGGTCTGCAAGTCAGGAAACCAAGTTCAGGGTCATGCTTGTTAATGCCCAAGGTTAAGCAATAACCGACTGACCAGGTTTCCAGCCTGAGGTTCATCCTGGCCCTGGGGAGGAAGGTGTGTGTCTGCTCAGCACCTCTCTAACTACATAACTGGTAAGGGACCCCAAAAACCCAAAGGAGAAATACTCACATCACAGCTCTCTGGGAGCAGCTGTTCCTGGTGAATTCATAACTGTGCACCCACTTCCAGGGAAGGATTTTTTGGCTGTATTGGAAACAGCAGAACTTGGCCACATCACTGCCACCTTAGAGAAAAAAAACAGAGAGAGGAAGGATCTTGGAGCTGGCCCTTTGCTTCCATCCCTGGTCAGCCTGGGAAGGGAGTGGGGCAGCTCCGTACGTGTGGCAGCTCCGAGATCGACACTCAGGATAAGAACCAGGAAAAGAAGGGAAGCCACAGGGAAGTTCTTCATCGTGCTGCAAGCTGGGTCCTTTGGAGCCTTCTTTCTAATTCCTCTGTCTTGTCAGGAACCCTCTTTTATGGGGCTGAGCCGACCCTGGAGATAGTTCCAGAGAATTTTATGGTTGAGCACAAAAGCGGCTCTGTTGACCCTTCAGTGGAAAGAAACCTTATATCTGTGAAAAGGGGACTGGAAAGTCAGGAGGTATCGTGGGAGGGGAGGAGCCCGCACACCCTGAGAGTCTCTCAGCCAGTGAAATGGTTTGTGTCAACACTGATTATCTTAGAAGCTAAAACAGAGGAAATGAAATAAGAATTCTAGCGAATTGACCTCAATTGTTTTTATAAATCAATGATTGTTCCAGATAGATGCCTGGTTCTTGGCCAAAGCTTTTATGGTTTCCAAAGCATTGATTGTTCTCAAGGAGTCTGGACAGCCTCAGGAGAGGAGCGTAGAGCAGTGACTACACAATGGATGTTCAAGAATGATGCTCCAGGTATGTGCCCTTCCTAGCATCCCAGGGCTGCACATCACCCGATAGGTGATGTGCCAGGGCTGCTTGAGGGGGGCACTTAGGGGTATCTCATGCAGTTTAGAGGGTCTCAAAGTCTGTTAGAAATCACAACCATCTGGAATGTTGAAATAACCCCCAGTGGCCAGTGATTTAATGAATTATGCCTGCACAGTAAAGCCTGTATAAACATCCCCAAAGAGGACTTCCCTGGTGGTCCAGTGGTTAAGAATCTGCCTGCCAGTGCAGGGAACATAGATTCGATCCCTGCTTCTGGAAGATTTTCACACGTTGTGGGGCAGCTAAGCCCAGGAACCGCAACTACTGAGCTCACATGAAGCCTGCGAGCCCCAGAGCCTGTGCTCCAAACAGGAGAAGCCACCTCAGTGAGAAGCCCGCCCCCCACAGCTGGAGAGTGGACCCCACTCACCGCACACATGGACAAGCCCGAGCAGCAGTGAAGACCCAGAGCAGCCAGCAATAAACAATCATAATTTAAAAAGAGGCAGACAAAGGACGGAGGTGGGATGGGTCTGTCTTGGGAAGACCTCATAGGGGTCCTGCCCAGTTACAAGGTGGTGGCCTGGGCTTGTGATGGACGTCGTAAGTGTGGGTGCAATCTTGTGGGGCTGAGCCCTTAGCCTGTGGGATCTGAAGTGATCTCCAGGTAGACAGAGTCAGAACTGTGGGAGACTCAGCTGGTATCTGAGAATTGCTGGGTGTGAGGAAAACCCTCCCACATCGTCATCAGAAGTAAAGTATGCAGAGTCCAGTGTTTCACTGAGTAGACAGGGAACAAAGATTCTTTCCCCCCTTTCAGCTCTGAATCAATGATTGGTATCCTGTTAAGAAGTTCCGTGTGCAGAGGTAGAGAGACACAGGGAAGAAGGCCATGTGAGGACAAAGGCAGCAATTGGAATGATGCCGTTCCAAGCCCGGGAAACCCAGGATCTTCCCAAAGATAGGAAGAAACAGGGAGGCATTCTCCACTAGAAATTTCAGGGGGGAGTATGACCCTCTCGACACCTTGACTTTGAACTTCCAGCCTCCAGAACAATGAGACAATAAATTTCTATTGCTTTCCGCAATATGGTGATAGTTTGTTCCAGAAGCCCTGAGAAACAAATGCAACTTATATCTGTAAGGTCTAGAATTCAGAATTTCTAAGGAACACTATAAGTCAACAAGGAAGACACAGATAACCCAATAGAAAAGAGTGACGGAAACTCTTTACAAAGGAGGAAACCCTAATGACGAAGGAAAAGGGGCTGTTTAAATGAGTCATTAGTGAAATGCAAACAAACTAGAATGGGCTATTATTCACACCCCTATCAGAATGACTAAAATGAAAAAGATGGAATACACTCAATATGAGAATATGGTGTACTGGAAACTCACGTATTGCCAGTGGGAGTGGAATTTCTTGGCAATACTTGCTAAAAATGGAGATACACAGAGTCTGCTCCTAGGTGTATATCCATCAGAAATGTGTACATCCACGCACCTAAAGACATTGCTTGTAATAGCCTCAAGCTGAAAACTACCAAAAGTATCCATCAACATAGAATGGCAAGTAAATCGTGGTTTATGAATGTAATATAATACCATACAACAATGAGAATTACACATAACCAATGAGCCCTGGTGCCTCAGTGGTGAAGAATCCGCCTGCAATTCGGGAGATGCAAGAGATGCAGGTTCGATCCCTGGGCTGGGAAGATCCCCTGGAGAAGGAAATGGCAACCCACTCCGGTAGTCTTGCCTGGGAAATCTCATGGACAGAGGAGCCTGGTGGGTTACAGTCCATGGGGCCACAAAGAGTCCGACACGACTGAGGGACTAAACCACCACATGTGGAAAAGTATCTTATGACCAGTGTTGAAGGAAAGAAGCCAGACATGAAAGAGAAACATTGTGGGGTTCTTGTGTATAAAGTACCAAATAAGCAAAAGTAATGCTTTGGATGGCATCACCGACTCTGTGGACATGAGTTTGAGTGTACTCCGGGAGTTGGTGATGGACAGGGAGGCCTGGCGTGCTGTGATTCATGGGGTCGCGGAGAGTTGGACACGACTGAGAGACTGATCTGATCTGAATGCTTTATGATGAAAATCAGAATAGGGTTCCCTCTTGAGCATAGTGACTAGGAGGAAGGAAGGGCCGAGCTGGGGGCCTGGGGACTGGTTCGTGCTCTGTCCCTCGATCTGCATGCTTGTTGAGCCGTATCCGTAGGATTCATGTATTCTTGTTCAATAAATATAATCTGATAAATTAGCGAAGGGAAGGGAAATGGTGAATAAAACTCATCCCTCTGCAGTTAGTGTTTTACCAGCGTCGTGACATTCTCATTTCCCTTCTTTCCTCCTCCTCCTTTAGGATTGAGAATGTTTTTCTCATTGTGGGGAGAAGTACTGGCTGGCTGTCAGATCAGCCCACACATCTTTCTTTTATTTTAATTTGTTTTGTTTTTTAAATTTTTTAATTGGAGGATAATTGCTTTATAATGTTGTGCTGGTTCCTGCTGTACAACAGCGTGAATCAGCCATTAAGTATACATATGTCCTCTCCCTCTTGAATCTCCCTCCCATCCCTCTCGAGGTCATCACGAAGGATCGGGTTGAACTCCCTGTGTTATATAACAACTTGCCACTAGCTCCCTATTTCACACATTCCACTTTCGCAATCCATCAGCTCGCCCCTTCCCCCGGTATGTCCACAAGTCTGCTTCAGGTCACATTTGTTTGCATTGTTTCTGCCTCCTTCTTCCAAGTCCTGCCTCTCCTCAACCTGGCAGAGTCTATACTAAGCACCATGCTCAATTTCAACGTCCAGGCTCCTGCTTGCCCTCCAGAGTTTGTCTCAGCTGCCATAATTCCTGGATCTGGAGCACCCCCAGAGTCCAAGTGAAGACCTCTTCCTAGCTTAAATAATTATATCTGCAAAATCCCTATTTTCAGATACGGCCTCATTTTGAGGTTCTGAGTGGATGTGAATTTGGGGCAGGGGTGCAATTCAGCCATTCTAGATGTAGTGCAAAAATCTCTTGCTTTTTCACTCCCTTATTGGTGTCTTCTAATGAATATAAATTCCAAATTTCAAAGTAGTCCAAATTATCAACTTTCCCCTCTTATGGTTCATAATTACATATCTGTGAGGCATTTGGGTCTCTTCAGAGAAGGAGCATGTCTGTAAACAGACTTCTGCTGAAACCTCTTCTCCATGGTACTTGTGTAATAGGCCCATCTGGCCAGGGCCTTGAGTATGTCCTTAAAGCCAGTTCATGGCTGGTGACCCGGGATCCCACTGTTCCTCCCATCCCCTTCCCTATGGCTGAAGCCCCTGACCCCTGTCCTCCAACCTGCCAGCGGGGCTCCCAGCACATATATAGGGGTATCTCAGAACCCCCATCCTGTGTGGTTCCCAAGTTCTGAACTGTCATCTGCATTTCCATTGCTATGGACACTCTTTCGGAATCAGACCTACTGTTCTGTCACCTTGGGCACTGACCTTCAACAACTGAGCTACCTCTCTAAGCCCAACTTTCCTTAGCTGAGTTGCTTTTCCCCAGTTCCCCTTTTTATGGACTGAATTTTATTCCCCTCATATTCATATGTTGAAGCCCTACTCCCCAGTATAACTATAGTTGGGGATAAGGGTCTTCAAAGAGGTAGTTAAGGTCAAATGAGGTCATAAGGGTGGGGCCCTGATCCAATAGGATTAGTGTCCTTATAAGAAGAGGAGGAGGACTTCCCTGGTGACCCAGTGGATAAGAGTCCACCTGCTAATGCAGGGGACATGGGTTCGATCCCTGGACCAAGAAGATTCCACATGCTGCAGAGCAACTAAGCCCACATACCACAGCTACTGAACCTACATGTCTGGAGCCTGTGCTCCACAAGAGAAGCCATCACAATGAAAAGACCGAGGGCCGCAAAGAAGAATAGTCCCCGCTCACCACAACCAGAGAAGACCCCATGCAGTCAAAAATCAAACAAATGAGATTATTTTAAACGAAGAAGAGGAGGAGACACCAGGGATGTGTGGGCACAGAGACAAGATGGTAGGAGGACACCAGGAGGAGATGGCCACCTACAAGCCGAGGACAGAGGCCTTGGGGAAACCAATCCTGCTGACACCTTAGAGTCGCAGCGTCTCGAATCGCGAGAAAGTAAAATGTCTACTGTTTAAGCCCCCTAGCCTGTGGTATTTCCTTACAGCAGCCCGAGTTACATAACACAGCCTCATGCTTCTGTGAGCGCTTCCCCCGACTTCCCTGTATTTTTTTCCCAGGTTGGGTTTTCCCAGAGGCAGACCCTGAGACATGAATTTGAGTGCAAACAACATATTTAGGTGAAGATTGAAGGAAATACGATCAGGGGTGTGGAGGAGTGAGACAGTGGTGGGAAGGCAGCCAATAATGAAAGGGCAGCTTAATGAGCGTGTTCCCACTGAGGGCAGTGGGTCCATCAGACCTCTGGACAAGAATCTGAGTCCTTGCGACTGAGGGCCAGGAAGCTGCAGCTTTCATCTTCCCCTCCCATCACCACTGGCTGAGGGCACGTGGGCCTAGAGGGAGCCCTCAGGTAAAGCATCTCAGGTGCATTCAGATGGGGGATGGAAGGAACAGTGAAAATAGGAGGGTGGGTATGAAGGGAGGTGGGCTGGGCACCCCCAGTATCTGCTACATGTGGACTCACGGGTCGGAACCAAATGTCCTTCTGCTAGGGACACTGCCCTGCTCTGCATCTGCAGAGACTTCACCCTCTGTACCTATGACCTATGTCACCAGCTCACAAAAACTTTCCTCCATCCTCCCTTCCAAGCTCTCCCCTTGTTCCCAGAGAATGTTGTGCAGCACTGAATCACAGACAGTGTCGTCATGTCTTTTCAGACTCACCGGCTTATCTATCTGCCTTCCTTCCTGGACAGTAAATTCTTTCTTCACCAGCTCTTTCATTCAACACTTTTTTTTTTTTTCATGCTCTTTGCACGGTGCTAGATGCTGAGATCCAGAGGTAAACAAGTGTCAACTACACACTGGCACTTGCCAAGAGCATCTGCCAGTGACTGAACAACAACACAGATGCTTGCCATCTGCCTCTGCAGAGACTGAACCCTGTGTTATTGAAGCTGTTGACCTTCAACACCCTCTGAGGGGAATTCAGACTGGAGAGTGAGGCACTCTGCTCCAGGGAAACTGGTTCAGTTCAGTTCAGTTCAGTCACTCAGTCTGTCCGACTCTTTCCGACCCCATGGACTGCAGCACTCTGTCCATCACCAACTCCCGGAGCTTGCTCAAACTCATGTCCATCGAGTCAGTGATACCATCCAACCATCTCATCCCCTGTCATCGCCTTCTCCTCCCGCCTTCAATCTTTCCCAACATCAAGGTCTTTTCCAATGAGTCAATTCCTCACATCAGATGGCCAAAGTATTGGAGCTTCAGCTTCAGCATCAGTCCTTCCAATGAAGATTCAGGACTGATTTCCTTTAGGAAGGACTGGTTGGACCTCCTTGTAGTCCAAGGGACTCTCAAGAGTCTTCTCCAACACCACAGTTCAAAAGCATCAATTCTTCGGCCCTCAGCTTTCTTCACAGTCCAACTCTCACATCCATACATGACTACTGGAAAAGCCATAGCTTTGACTAGATGGACTTTTGTTGGCAAAGTAATGTCTCTGTTTTTTAATATGCTGTCTAGAGTCGGACATGGCTGAGGTGACTTAGCAGCAGCAGCAACAGCAGGTTGCTCATAGCTTTTCTTCCAAGGAGCAAGCATCTTTTAATTTCATGGCTGTAGCCACCATCTGCAGTGAGTTTGGAGCCTCCAAAATAAGTCTCTCACTGTTTCCTTTATTTGCCCATCTATTTGCCATGAAGTGATGGGGCTGGATGCCATGATCTTAGTTTTCTGAAATTTGAGTTTTAAGCCAACTTTTCCCCTCTCCTCTTTCACTTTCATCAAGAGACTCTTTGGTTCTTCTTCACTTTCTGCCATAAGGGTGGTGTCACCTGCAAATCTGAGATTATTGATATTTCTCCCGACAATCTTGATTCCAGCTTGTGCTTCTTCCCACCTGGCATTTCCCATGATGTACTCTGCATATAAGTTAAATAAGCAGGGTGACAATATATAGCCTTGACATACTCCTTTCCCAGTTTGGAACCAGTCTGTTGTTCCATGCCTAGTTCTAACTGTTCCTTCTTGACCTGCATACAGATTTCTCAGAAGGCAGGTCAGGTGGTCTGGTATTCCCACCTCTTTCAGAATTTTCCATAGTTTGTCGTGATCCACACAGTCAAAAGCTTTGGCATAGTCAATGAAGCAGAAATAGATGTTTTTCTGGAACTCTCGTGCTTCTTTGATGATCCAGTGGATGTTGGCAATTTGATTTCTGGTTCCTCTGCTTTTTCTAAGTCCAACTTGAACATCTAGAAGTTCACAGTTCATGTACTGTTGAAGCCTGGCTTGGAAAATTTTGAGCATTTCTTTGCTATCGTGTGAGATGAGTGCAATTACAGGGTAGCTGAACATTCTTTGGCATTGCCTTTCTTGGGGGTTGGAATGAAAACTGACCTTTTCCAGTCCTGTGGTCACTGCTGATTTTTCCAAATTTGCTGGCATATTGAGTGCAGCACTTTCACAGCATCATCTTTCAGGATCTGAGATAGCTCAACTGGAATTCCACCACCTCCACTACCTTTGTTCATAGTGATGCTTCCTAAGGCCCACTTGACTTTGCATTCCAGGATGTCTGGCTCTAGGTGAGTGATCACACCATCGTGGTTATCTGGGTCATGAAGGTCTTTTTTGTATAGTTCTTGTGGCTCAGATGGTAAAGCGTCTGCCTACAATACGGGAGACCCGGGTTTGATCCCTGGGTCGGGAAGATCCTCTGGAGAAGGAAATGGCAACCCACTCCAGTACTCTTGCCTGGAAAATCCCATGGACAGAATAGCCCAGTAGGCTACAATCCATGGGGTCGCAAAGAGTCGGACACGACTGAGCGACTTCACTTCACTTCTGAGAAGGGAATGGCAAACCACTTCAGTATTCTTGCCTTGAGAACCCCATGAACAGAATGAAAAGGGAAGCTGGTGGAACCTGTCTGTCCTGTTCCTTAGAACTGTCTAACAGATAGTTAGATATTTTCAGGAATTGATTTCATGATCCCAATCCTTTCACCTCTTCATATCTAGAAGAGCACTAAATCACTAAATGATAACATCAGATCCACATCCCTGGCAGAAAACCTTTTGTAAAGTAAGCACTTGATTGTATTGAACTCCCCCTTCACCAAAACGTTATATATTGACCTTCCCCCACTGCCTCTTTGGAGCAGTCTCCCAGAACTATATGAGACGCTGTCTCCCGGCCTGCATTTTGCCCCAAATTAAACTTAACTCCCAGCTCTCACATTGTGCATCTTTTTAGTCAACACGAGACACGCAGTCCTTGCTGTCAGAGAGTGTATATTCTAGTGGAGGGGCTAGATATTGAACAGAAAGCAATCACCCAGTAGATTATTTTTTAATTAATTTATTTGTAGCTGTGCTCGGTCTTCATTGCTGTGTATGGGCTACTCTCTAGTTGCAGTGCACAAGCTTCTCGCTGCAGTGCACAAGCTTCTCGCTGCAGGGCACTGGGCTCTAGGGCGAGGGGGCTTCAGTAATTGTGGTGCACCGTCTGAGTTGCCCTGAAGCATGTGGAACCTTCCCAGACCAGGGATTGAACTTTCGTCCCCTGCATCGCAAAGCAGATTCTTAACCACTGGACCACTAGGGAAGTCCTGCAATGGATTATTAATTCTACCTGGATGGGGAAGCACAGGGAGCTTTAAGAGTATAGACGAAGGGAATGTGAACAAGGCTAGGGATCCAGAAAAGTCTATGGTTTTTCCAGCGTCATGCATGGATGTGAGAGTTGGACTATAGAGAAAGCTGAGCGCCGAAGAATTTATGCTTTTAAACTGTGGTGTTGGAGAAGGCTCTTAAGAGTCCCTTGGACTGCAAGGAGATCCAACCAGTGCATCCTAAAGGAAATCACTGCCGAATATTCATTGGAAGGACTGATGCTGAAGCTTCGGCAGTTGGTGATGGACAGGGAAGCTTGGTGTGCTGCAGTCCATGGGGGCGCAAAGAATCTAACATGACTGATCGGCTGAATTGACTGAACGCTTACACATTTGGTGACCCTCTTTTTTTTTCTTTTTTAAGATGCAAAGCTTCCAAATGAGGTTCAGGACTTGGAAGGTATCCTGAAAGTGACAGGCCTCATGGTGAATTCCCTCTGACTCTGCTCTGTTGCCTTCTATATAGAGCTTGGGTCAAGCATTTTCTTCTCTTTTTTTGGCTGCATCACAAGACTTGCAGGATCTTAGTTCCCTGACCACGGGTCAGGGATTGAACCCTGGCCCTTAGCAGTGAGAGTGTAGAGTCCTAACCACTGTACTGCCAGGGAATTCCAAACATTTTCTTCTTTATCCTAAACACAATGGGGAGACATTAAGGAACTTAAAGCGGTGTATAAGATTAGATATATAAAGAACCTCCTGGCTGTTGTAAGGACTGTATACTGGAGAGGGACAAGCGGGATGTGGAAGACAAGTTAGAAGCCTCCATGTTTGTCTTCACAAGCATTCAGCACAGAGCCTGGAACCCATTGATTTCACAAATGTTTGTTGAGTTCTTACCAGGTGCCCAGGAGCTCCCCAAGGCTTTGGCGGATCATGCTGGACAAGACCCAGCCCTGTCCTTACCAAAGCTGAGTAAACGGACACGACCTCCACCTGTGGAAAGTCATAGTGGAAACTCCATCAGGGAGAGGAGAGGCCAGAAGGAGTCACAGTGTGTCAGGAGGGTTTCCCCAGGACGTGGGCAGTGTCCTTGTGGTTCTGTTGTTTAGTCACTAAGTCGTGTCTGACTCTCTGAGACCCCATGGACTACAGTCCTCCAGGCTCCTCTGTCCATGGGATTCTCCAGGCAAGAATACTGGAGTGGGTTGTCATGTCCTTCTCCAAGGAGGGTCTTCCCAATCATGCCTTCCCGATACAGGGATTGAACCCACATCTCCTGCATTGGCAGGCAGATTCTTTACCAGTGAGCCACCTGGGAAGCCCAGGCAGTGTCCTAGTCTGGATGGAGTCCAGAAAAGAAAACATGTTTCCAGGAATTGGAAAAAGACAAGCTTTTTTGGGTGGGGAGAGGGTATTTTTTGTTACCAGTTACTCCATCTATCCTCATGGAAGTTCTCTGGGGGAGGTTTTCTTATCCTTACTTTTCATCCAAAGAAACGGAGATTCAGAAAAGTAAGGTGATTTGTTCAAGGTCGCACAGATAGCAGGTGGCGGATTGTTTTGTTGTTTAGTTGCTAAGTTGGGTCTGACTCTTTGGCGACCCCACTGACTATAGCCTGCCAAACTTCTCTTGTGATGGGATTTCCCAGGCAAGAATACTGGAGTAGGTTGCCATTTCTTCCTCCAGGGGATCTTCCCAATTCAGTGATCGAACCTGTGTCTCCTGCATTGGCAGTCAGATTCTTTACTGCTGAGCCACCAGGGAAGCCCAATAAGGAGGTGGCAGAGCCAAGGTTCAAAGCCAGGTTTGTCTCATGGCTGTGTCTTATCCTGCCTCTGAGTGTCTCAGGGTCCTGTCCCCTGCCCACCCCCCTACCCTGAGAAAGGGCCTCAAGGTTGACTTGCTTCAGGCTTTGTCCTGGAGCCAAACTCCTCAATTAGGCGATAACATCAAAGCAAAGGGTTAATAAGGACTGACAGATAAGGTGTGGCACCTGTTTGCCTTCGAGGGTTGGCAAGCTTTCAATGAGCTAATAATATCGAAAGGGAAGTGCCATCAGTCCCAGGATTCGCAACATACACAACATAAAAGCAAGCTGCTGGTTGAGATTTGTGCAGCTCTTCCTAGTTCTGAGATCCGAGAGGTATTTTTCCAGGTGACTCTTGAAAACAGGTCCCTGGGTGATATCACCAGGGGCGTCATACCCACAGCATCCAGACAAGAAGTGCATGTTCCCTATGGTTTATCACTGTTCTGAAGTTAGGGCTTCCCTTGTAGTTCAGTCAATAAAGAATCTGCCTGCTCAGGAGACCCGGGTTTGATCCCTGGGTTGGGAAGATCCCCTGGAGAAGGAAATGGCAACCCACCCCAGTATTCTTGCCTGGAGAATCCCATGGACAGAGGAGCCTGGTGAGCTACAGTCCATGAGGTCGCAGAGTCCGGCACCACTTAAGCGACTAAACCACCACCAACCAGACAGCCAGGAGAAGGACACTAGGATTTCCAGGGAAAACCAGTCACAAGATACTTTTTTCCCTAGAATCAAGAAATACAGGGGCCAAACAGAACTTATCTGAACGTGGTCATTCCCCTTAGCAAAGAAGGGGCAGAAAGAGCGGAGATGGGATTGGTCAGGAGTCAAGGTGGGGAGGTGCCTGAGTTGTCCTCCCTTTGTCCCCTGCCCTTCCTCCCCCAGCCTCGCCCGTTTCTTGGGTGGAATGCTGGGTTGAAAGACCCAGGCACACAGCTTTAGGAGAGTGAAAGCTGAATGTTTTCTGAAGGGATTTCCTGGAAATTGATAAATGTGTAATTCTGGGAAGTTAAATAATCACTTTTTTTTTTTTTTTGGCTGCATGGCTTTCAGGATCTTAATTCCCCAATCAAGGACTGAATCTGAGCCCTTGCAGGGGAACACAGAGTTCTAACCACTGGAGCATCAGAGAATTCCAGACAACTAAGGGGCAACTGAGGATAAGATGGTTGGATGACATCACCGACTCAATGGGCATGAGTTTGAGCAAACTCCAGGAAACAGTGAAGGACAGAGGAACCTGGAGTGCTGCAGTTCATGGGTTCGCAAAGAGTCAGACACGACTTGGCAACTAAACAACCACCACTTTTTTACAAGGCCTTAAAGAGATGAGGCCATGGGATTCTTTGGAACAAATAGCTTTGCAAGGGTTGAGATCTAGATCTGCAATAAGAATCTGGAAGTTCTGATAGCAAAACATCTTTCCCTGTCAAACAAAGCCTCTTGCCGGTAACCCCTCCCAGAAGGTCCGTTTCCAGGAAGGAAGTGGGAATTGGGGAGAAGAGAACTGCTGCTTCTCTGAAGGAACTGACCACTGGGGGGTCAGCTGTGCAAGGACTCCTATCATCGTATGTTCGTCCTCTCGATAGGTGGTTGGGACCTTGTTGAACCCAGTAGGAAGGCTGGCTGGTGGGAGAGAGGAGAAAATCCCAGGGAGGAGGAGAGGAAGGAAGAGATGTGGGAGAGGAGGAGAAGGGAGGGGAGGATGCTCTGAAAAATTCAAAGGCTTTGAGCAAGTACAAGACTTTAGGATGTGGACTGGAAGAATTAGTGTCGTTAAAATGGTCATACTACCCTAGGCCATCTGGGCTTCCCAATGGGCAAGAATCCGCTTGCCAGTGCAGAAGCGGCAGGAGACTCAGGTTCCATCCCTGGGTCAGGAAGATTGCCTGGAGGAGAAAAGGACAACCCACTCCAGTGTTCTTGCCTGGATAATCCCATGGACAGAGGAGACTGGCGGGTTACAGTTCTTGGAGTCACAAAGAGTCGGACATGATGGAAGCATGGCGCATGCACGCACGCTCCCTAGGCAATCTATAGATTCAGTGCAATCCCTTTCAAGATATAAAGGACAGGGGTGATCTGGCTGAGTTAGGCTGCTGTCTGCCGCCTTGGAGTCGCTGTTGCCACCGACACGGCTAGACAGTCAGGGGGAGAAGGAATTCCAGGCCAAGGAAGCTGGGCTCTGAAATCCCATGGCAGCTGCAGCCCTGAAGTGGAGAAGGATGCGCAGGAGAACATGACCATCCTTCTGACCTACTTGAGGAAGGACAGGGAGGAAGTCCTGGACAACCTCTTGGCCTTTGTCTGTGCCATCTGGCCAGAAATCTGTGAGAACTACCACATAAATGGATCAGTTCAGTTCAGTCGCTCACTCGTGTCCGACTCTCTGCGACCTCATGAATCACAGCACGCCAGGCCTCCCTGTCCATCACCAACTCCCGGAGTTCACTCAAACTCACGTCCACAGAGTCGGTGATGCCATCCAGCCATCTCATTCTCTGTCGTCCTCTTCTCCTCCCGCCCCCAACATGGATAGAAGCTGAAGAAAAGCACCTGTTCCGTGGACTGGTGTTTTGAATGCCTTCATGGAACCTGAGGCTTGAGCAAGGCTGGAGTTATAGTCTTACAAAAAGGCATTAAATTATTTCTGTGTATTATATAGAGGTCCCTTCACTTTTTGCAGAATAGAAAACATAGATTCTTTGTACAGGCTGCAAACTTATCCAAAGATTGTATCTTTTTAGGCATCACCGACTGTGGACATGAGTTTGAGTGTACTCCGGGAGTTGGTGATGGACAGGGAGGCCTGGCGTGCTGTGATTCATGGGGTCGCGGAGAGTCGGACACGACTGAGCGACTGAACTGAACTGAACTGAACTGAACCTCATATATCTTAGAAATTTAATGGATATATGTTGTCTGTTTTCTATGCCTTATTGGTCAAGCAGCATATTATCAACACTGACTTTTTCTTTCTTAGATGGTTTTTAAAAACCCAATTTTCTTAAGAAAGAAAGGGATTAAAATATTTTCCCCCTAAATCTCTCTTGAAGGTTAGGGGCTTTATCTCTGAAAAAGTAGTAAATAGTTATTTGTAACTGATGTGAAGCAGCAGCCAGCCTTAACATTAGTCCTTTTTCCAGTTAAGAGTTAGAACAATGGGTCCTAGTACTGGGCTGCTTTTAGTTTATCTTATTCAAAATTGCTAGATTAGAATTCACTAACTTGTTACATGTTACTACTTGGTATACTGAAAATGATTTAAAAGAAAAGATTGTCATGCATTTCCCCTCCTCCCTCCCCCGCAAAATACAAAAGACATGTTTTCAAAGAGCTAGAACTAGTAGTTGGTTTTTTTTTAAGCTCTGACATCTACTTAAAAAAAATTTTTTTTTTTAAATTTATTTAGTTGGCTGTACCAGGTCTTAGCTGCAACTCGCAGGATCTTGGATCTTTGTTGTGGCATGCAGGATCTTTTAGTTTCAGCATTCTCTCTTTTTTTAAAATTAATTTATTTTCATTGGAAGATAATTGCTTTACAATATTGAGGTGGTTTTTGCCATACGTCAACATGTAGGATCTAGTTCCCTGACCAAGCATTGAACCCAGGCCCCCAGCATTTGGGGACTTAGAGTCTTAGCCACTGGACCACCAGGGAAGACCCTGCTTAAAAAAAAAAAAAAAAAATATATATATATATATATATACAGTAGGTCCTTACTGGCTATTTATTTTAAATATAGTAGTGTGTACATGTCAATCCTAAACTCCCTAACCATCCCTCCCTACCACCCTTCCCTCCAGCAACCACAAGTTCTACAGCAAATAGTTTTAAATTTTGTATGGAAACACAAAAGATCCAAAACAATCTTGAGAAAGAAGAACAGAGCTGGAGGAATCACATTTTCTGACTTTAGACTATTTTATAAAGTGACAATAGTCAAAACAGTATGGTTCTGGCACAAAAATAGACAGAAATCAACAGAACAGAATAGAGAGCCCAGAAATAACATGACCACATACTTATGATCCATTAATCTACAACAAAGGAGGCAAGAATAAACAATGGAGAAAAAACAGTCTTTTCTACAAGTGGGGTGCTGGGAAAACTGGACAGCTACATGTAAAAGAATGAAATCAGGGGGCGGGGCATCTGTGGTCATCCTGGAACCGTGGATTGCAGTTTTGCAGAACTCTGATATCTGTGGATGCTAACACGGACTTCATTTAAGTAAATCCATGGACCACTAATGGACAAAAACATGAATCAGTTTGCATTTTGGCATTCAAATCTTAGCACTTTGGAAAAGCATCAAGTACAAGTTTTTGAAGTCCCTGGGGCCTACCATGATTATGTGTTCAAGATTTGAGTTTGAATTACTTCATCAAGACTTAGATCCTCTTCAAAAGCCTCAAGTCTCACCTATATTAAAGCTCTCCTTTGAACCCTCTCACAAAAATAAAAGCTTAAATGCCTAAAAAAATAAAAAAGAATGAAATTAGAACATTTTCTAATACCATATACAAAAATAAACTAAAAATGGATTAAAGACCTAATGTAAGTCCAGAAACCATAGAATTCCCAGAAGAAAACATAAATGGAACTCTTTGACATAAATCATAGCAATATATTTTGGGAGGATCTTTCTCCTAAAACAACAGAAATAAAAGCAAAAATAAAGAAATGGAAGCTTTTAAACTTAAAAGCTTTTGCACAGAGACTTCCCGGGTGGTTCAGTGGTTAAGAATCCACCTGCCAATGCTGAGGACATGAATTCAATCCCTGGTCCAGGAAGATTCCCATGAGCCAAGGGGCAACAAAGCCGTTGCATCACAACCAGTGAACTATCGTGCACCCTAGAATCCTTTCTCTGCAACAAGAGAAGCCACCGCGATGAGAAGCCCATGTACCATGACTAGAGCAAGCCAGGTTCTGAAGCCCCGGAGGGTTGAGAACTGCTGTCCTGTGGGTCTCCTTCATACCCCACTCCTCGGGTTCAGGGGCTCACCTGTGCTCACCTCCTCCCCTACCCTTAGGTTATGATTATACTTTTTGATCCCCCAGCCGTGGGCTATAACAGAGCTTATTAACTCAGTTTCAATGAGTCATATGACAGGTTTTGTCTGGGGCAGGGTGCTCTCCCAAACACAGGCCAACTTTGGTTTCACAAAGCTCTGTCTCTACCTGACCACAGCAACTCCCGGCACCCTCTCCATCTCGGGAATATCTCAAGGTAGCAGGAGAAAGACTGGGTGACTCCACGCATTGTCATCGTGCTGGTGGCCAACCCAGAAGTGGGGCAGGAGGGTGTCACCTCCCTACACACAGACTGACTACCCACAGCCAAGTCTCACATTCTAAAGAGAGACCAGGGTCAAGGCAGGCTGGGACTTCTGGTGGACAGTTCAGTTGCCTCATGATCAGCATTGCAATGAGGACCTCCTTTCTGCAGAGGCACTTAATGGCCATCAGAGAAATGAGACGGGAGGAAGTAGGGGGGCACAGAGACACTGGAATGGCCACAGAAGGGTCATCCGGGTGCCCTGGCCATAGCAGGACCAGCTTCAGCTTCTCTGCCTCCTGCCTTATCTTGAGCCTGCCTGCAGTTAACACTCATTGAGTAGTTACCACGTGCCCGGCATTAAGATAAGTGTTTCCCATGCATCAAGTGCCTTGTTTAGTCCTCATGGCCGACACATGAGGCAGATACTTCTGTTATGCTCATTTTACAGATGTGGAAACTGAGGCCAGGGAGCTCAATTAACTTTCTCCAGCATCACACAGCCCAAAATGGAGGGGGCTGGTATCAACTCCATCTGACTCCTCAGACTAAGTGGTCTCTCCTTTATTGTGGTTTTTTTTTTTGTTTGTCACTTAAACTGATTGACTTGGTTTGCATTTCCTCAGAAACAAACCCTGAGATGAGAGTCCAAGAGTATGTAGTTTATTTAGGAGAAGCAGACACACAAGCAAGAAGGGCAGGCAGCCAGAAGGGTGTGTTGTCAAGCCTATAATTGATTGTGAAACACAGCAATTTGTTGGCAGATACTGGAGAACACATTCCCCAGGGCTTTTTCCACCAAGCAATTAGGGACTTGGGATGGTGGTTAGATGTCTACTTTATTTTATTTCTGTTAATTTTATTTGTACTATATTTGTTAACAGAACACCATGTTTTTCTTTCTACTACTACACTGATGCTCAGTGGCTCAGTCATGTTCAACATTTTCAGCCCCATGGACTGTAGCCCACCAGGTTCAACCCCTGTCCGTGGGATTCTCCAGGCAAGAATATGGAAGTGGGTGGCCATTGCCTTCTTTAAGACATCCACTCTAATTAGCTGTTGGTTGAGGGCTGCCTGGGGCTCTTCATTCCCTGTTATTTCTGGCAAAGAATGAAGTGCCCAGGCACAGAGCCACAGATCCTCCTGACTGTTGGAAGAAGTCAGCAGCACACCAAAGGTATACAGCCCAAGGGAAAGGAGCACAGACAATACAGCTTCTGTACACTAGTTTTTACTACAAAAGGGATAAGTGCACATAGCAAGAAGTTTAAACACCCCAGAAAAGTACTAATTAAGATGTCATAATATCTCCTGTCTCCATGACTCCCATTCTGACTTGCCAAAGGCAACCACCCTTGATAGTCTGTATCCATCAAGTTGCTAAGCATACCAGCATCTTTATTTTCACAAATAGGCTCATACAGTACGTGCCCTTATGCACCTTGCTTTTTTTTTTTTTTCACTTAAAAATATGTCTTGGGGGACTTCCCTGGTGGTCCAGTGGTTAAGAATCCACCTTGCAATGCAGGGGACATGGATTTATCCCTGGTCTGGGAATTAAAATCCTGCATGCCACAGGGCAAGTAAGCCCATGAACTACAACTACTGGACCCACGCTCTGAAACAAGAGAAGCCACACGAATAGCGCTGCCTGCAATCTTTGTACGTGCACTTCTGTGCAAATGTGTAGGACACACTCCTGGAGGTGGAACTGCTGGGCCAATGGTCTGTGTGTTTAACTTTTAGACATATGCTCCCAGACCATCCAAAGAGGCTGGACCAGGAGACACGCCTGCCAGCTGCAGGACAGAGTTCCAGCCTCTCCACCCTCTCGGGGGCACTCGTGCCCTCACCATCATCTGCTTCAATCCTCTCATGAGCCTGGCTGCCGCTGTGCCAGATCTGACGAAACAAACATGAACCGCCAGATGAGAACCAGAGAAGCCAGTTCGTTCCACGCTGGCTTCAGCAGAGGAGTCAGATGCATCATTTGCGTTTGGCAGGGACTCGCGGGCCACCAGGGAGTGGGAGACTTTCAGCGAGGATGTGAAGGGAGGCACAGGGATGTCTTGATTGGAAGCTGGAAACGGGATAACTAGAAACAAACTTCTTCTGTGATTGATTTGGGAGTTTGTTTGTTTCTCTAAATATTTTTTTGGTGTGGGTCTTTATTGAATGTGTTACAATGTTGTTTCTGTTTTTTATGTTTGGTTTTTTTGGCCACCAGGCATGTGGAATCTTAGCTCCTCTGACCAGGGATCAAACCGGCACCCTCTGCACTGGAAGGCAAAGAGTCTTAACAACTGGTTTTCAGTTGCTCAGTCATGTCTGACTCTCTGTGGCCCCATGGACTGTAGCCCACCAGGCTCCTCTTGGGATTTCCCAGGCAAGAGTACTGGAGTGGGTTGCCATTTCCTACTCCAGGGCTTCTTCCCGACCCAGGGATCGAACCCAAGTCTCTTGTGTCTCCTGCATTGACAGACAGGTTCTTTACCACTGGACCTCCAGGGAAAACCCCAGGAATATATTTGGCTTTCTCTGACTGGTTCTGAGTTGGAAAAGGGGGACCATTAAGGCGCTGGCAGTCACTGACCTATCTCGTGATGGTTCTGGGCTGGTTGCTACAGAGGCTCTGCATCAGAGTTCTGTTGTCACCGATGAGACCAATGTCTATTTGTGGTTCAGTCTCTCATCCCTGAAGATGCAAGCTCTCTTCCATCCTTAAAAAACCGCTCTTCTTTTCAGAGGGAAAGCTCAGTCACCATCCAGATGGCAGCTCTTGGCTAAGGATTTCTGCAGGCTCTCTTCCCCCATCAGAATGTCCTCTTTTCTGCGTGGTTTGCCCATACCCTTGATTCTGCTTTGTATGGAGTTAAAAGAAGGTGCCACTCAATCCTAAAGGAAATCAACCCTGAATATTCATCGGAAGGGCTGATGCTGAAGCTGAAGGTCCAACACTTTGGCTACTTGATGCTAAGAGCCAACTCACTGGAAAAGACCCTGATGCTGGGAAAGATTGAGGGCAAAAGGAGAAGGGAGCGACAGAGGATGAGATGGCTGGATTACATCACCAACTTAATGGACATGAGTTCAAGCAAATAGCGAAGGACAGGGAAGCCTGGCATGCTGCAGTCCACGGTGTCGCAGAGAGTCAGACACCACTTAGCGGCTGAACAGCAACCGAAGAACTTTGATAGTTTACTGGCGGGTCTTTTCAGTGCTCTTCAGACTCTGCACCTGGAGGCTCGCTGTGGCCTGTGGAAGGCTGGCTTGCCTCCCACCTGCAGGAAGACCGCTGGGGATCTCTCCCCAGTTGGCAATGGGTGATGGAGGGAGGTCTCATGCTGAGGGGCGGGTCTCACAGCACTGCCCAGTGGCTGGAGCTGACTCCCCTCTGCCTGATGACGCTCTCTTACCGGCTGCTTTCTGTCGCTCGTGTTACATCCTCGTTTTCCTGGTGATGTTTCCTGTGTGTGCGACCAGGACCACCCAAATGTAGTATTTTAACCCCAATCTTTGTTTGGGGGACTGCTTCTGGGGAAAACGCAAACAAAAATGAAAAGGTTTTCATCTCCCCAGAGTCCCTTGGACAGCAAGGAGATCAAACCAGTCCATCTGAAAGGAAATCAACCCCGAATATTCATTGGAAAGACTGATGCTGAAGCTGAAGCTCCAATATTTTGGCCACCGGACCTGGAGAGCCGATTCAGTGGAAAAGACCCGGGTGCTGGGAAAGACTGAGAGCAGGAGGGGAAAGGGCGACAGAAGATGAGATGGTTGGATGGCATCACCGACTCGATGGACGTGAGTTTGAGCAAACTGGGAGATAGTGAAGGACAGAGGAGCCTGGCGTGCTGCAGTCCACGTGGTCACAAAGAATCGGACACGAGTTAGCAACTCAACAACAACAGCAACAACATTTTACAGATGAGGGAAACAGGCTCAGAGAAGTTCAGCGACATATTTCAAGCTCCTTCTGTTTATCAGTCAGGATTGGTATGAAAGCCAAACTGCTTTTGACTTGTGAGTGTAGATGTGTTATTTTTTCCCCTCATCCTTTGAAACCAGAGACTATCTTTTATAATTTAATAGTCTTCTGATGCCTAAACAGCTTGTTGTGCAACAATGTATTCTGTGGAAATTGTTTAGAAATTTAATTGAATCCAGCCATGCATGTATGTTTTTGAAGTTCATAACAGGATTCCCAAGGGCAGGCCAAGACCTCTCCTGGGATGCCCTGGGCTCAGGCTGCCTTCATTCCCTCCCAGCCTTGAATGGGCAACTCATTCAGGGTGATCTCTGAGGCACACGCTCCACTGTTCACACCCCAAACCTCCCACCTGAGGGAGATGAGAACAGGAAACACAGGACCAGCCGCAAAGGAAAGATTCTATTTTACTTGGATTGTCATTTCAGAACATCCAGGGTGTCCATCTACACTTGACAGACAAATGATGTGGTGTTGGGAAAAAACTGGGATCCTCTTCGCCCTCAACTCCCACCCCATCTACCCCTCAGCGAAACGTAGGGGAAAGGCCAGCCTTAAAGGCAGAGTGGGTCTTTGTCCCCAAAGCAGCAGGGAAGCCAAAACATACCACGAAGCAAAACATCTCCTCAATCCCATATCTTCACAGAAGAATGCAGCTCCCCAGGCTGGCCCCTCACCCAAGTCCTCCAGGTCCATTTCATTACAAAAACCAATGAGTTCCCAAAAACATTATGAATCATGTCCCACAGAGGTGTGCAAGGAGGGCCAGTATCTGGCAGTGTCTGTGACCAAGAGCCCTCTGCTTTTGTTGGGTTTTTATTCACCTGTGAGTAGGACATCCCAGGAGCATCCCCATTGTGATGGAGAGCTCCAGGTGTTGAGAGGTCACCCAACCCCAGACAGACAGACAGACAGGCAGATAGCCTGGAGGCCTCACTACAAGACCAGAGGGCCCATCGAAGCCGCCTGCAGACTAAGGCACAAACAGAATCTGTCTGCAGGTCAGGCCTCATGCAGTGGGACTCCTATGCTACCTGTGAGTCGGAGGAGGGCTGGCTCCAGCTCAGAGGAAGGACAAAGGACCACCACGGCTCTGTTTCTGGGAACTTCTCTCCCCAGCTCAGGAAAAGCAAGAGGCTGGGATCCTTGGAGACTTGGGCTTTTTAAATAAACTAGACACATTCCCTGAGAATGATGCAAAGAAACGGCAACAGTAGCCCTTTGCCTACCACCACTGGCTCACCAGGCCCTAAGCAGCCTGCCAGGAGGCGAGGCCCAGCCCCAAGCTCAGTACTCAGGGCCAGGGCAGGGCTTAGATGAAGGTGCTGTTGGCCGGGTGTCTCCGGAAAGGGGCTATAGTGCTCATCGCCCTGCTCCTAGTGGAGGCTTTCTTCTGCTTGGCATCCAAGTTCTTCATGTACTTCTGGACCCATGGCAACTTGGGGTTGCCACAGAACTTCTGGCCCTTCCGGGTGGTGAAGCTGTGGGGAGAAGACAGGGCACCCATGAAGCCGGGCAGTGGGTGGGATCCCTTCTGTCTCTGAGGAGGGCACGCAGAAGCCCAGAGGACAGGCCGCTGCCCTAGCCTCCTGGCAGGCTCTGAACACAATGTCTTCTCTCTGTGCGTCTGCATCCCCTTGTTTCAAAAACTTCATGTTCATGTTCGGTAACCTCCTTGTCAGATGGAGGAGCCCAGCCCTGCCTGCAGAGAACACTGGGTCTGAAGGGAGACCACACGGAATGAGAGGAGAAGATGCACTGAAAACCCCCAAGACAAAAAGGCCTCCAGTTCACACACTGTGCAAGGAAAGGTGGTCAGTTAGGATGCCAGAGCTGGGAGGAGGCAGTGGAATGCCCTCTTCCAAGCCAGGGCTGCCAGGCTGTGGAGCTGGGTCTGCTGCCAATGGAGAAAATTACCAATAATAATACAGTGGTATTCTTTAATCCCCCTCAAAGATGCAGACAAAATAAAGATTCAAAGTTTGAATTAACTTCCAGACTGATAAACACAGTTCTCTGAATTCTGTAAACCATTGCATAAATGCTGCTTTTGGGGCTTCCCAGGTGGCACTAGTGGTAAAGAACCTGTCTGCCAATGCAGGAGACACAAGAGACATGGGTTTGATCCCTGGGTTGGGAAGATTCCCTGGAGAAAGAAGGGCATGGCAACTCACTCCAATATTTCTGCCAGGAGAATCCCATGGACAGAGTAGCTTGGCAGGCTACAGTTCATAGGATCGCAAAGAGTTGGACATGATTGAGGTGACTGAGCACGCAAAACAATTTAAACAAGTGTTAGCAGCTTTAAACAATTCACTACAAGGAAATGGTTACGCATAATAAATACTACCTTCTGGGTTAAGAAAAGATCACATATCTACGGCATGTTGCTGCTGTAATGAAGGGAGCTCCCACTTGCTGTCTCACAACTCTGAAGTTTATTTCAAGTCCTAAGTGACTTTGAGTAGGTCACCTTTCTAGCCTCAGGTGCCCCCTGTCAAATGGGGATAATCAACTGCAGCCGATATAATGGCCGAGAGGGTTAGTTAGGGGAATGTTATATGCCCCGATGGATTTCCCTGGTGGCTCACTGGTGAAGAGTCTGTCTGCCAATGCAGGAGACGCAGGTTTGACCCCTGGGTCGGAAAAGATCCCCTGGAGAAGGAAATGGCAATCCACTCCAGTAATCTGGCCAGGAAAATCCCATGGACACTAGCCTGGCAGGCTGCAGTCCGTGGTATGGCAAAGAGTCTGAAGGACTAAGCGACTAAACAGCAACAACAAAAATATGCCCCAAAGGCTGCCTCGTGTATTTATGATGGTCAACTCTGAATCCTCTGTCTAGTCTCCTGGTGAGGAAGCTGAGGCTCAGAGAGCTGGGGTGACCTGTCCGGGGTCACAGAGCGGGGCCCTCAGTGAGCCTGGAGGTTCCTCTCTCCCCGCTCCCCTCCTGAGGAGCAGTTACTCACATCACTCCTGCCTGGGGGCAGACGCTTCCGTTGCTCAGCTGGTAGCTTATCACTCGGCTCTGGGGAATTTTCTTGGCAATGAAGGTAATGCAGCAGGAAGAGGGAAGTGTCACGGAGTCTAGAAGACAGGAGAGAGAAGAGCCATGGTCTCTGCTAGCCTGCCCTAGACTCTGAGCTTCAATAAGGGCCCATTCCCTAAGGACTTCCCTGGTGGCTCAGGGATAAAGAATCCGCCTGCAACGTAGGAGCCGCAGAGACACAGGTTGGATCTCTGGGTTGGGAAGGTCCCCTGGAGGAAGGCATGGCAACCCCACTCCAGTATTCTTGCCTGGAGAATCCCATGGACATAGGGGCCTGGCAAGCTAAAGACCATAGGGTCACAAAGAGTCGGACGTGACTGAAGCAACTGAGCATACACACACCCTGCGTTAAACACCTCCAGTCTGGGCTGCCCCCATTCTCACCATTCCCCTGCAGACCCAGACTGCTCGGTCCTCCACGCTCTGCTGTGCCATCCTAATCATGTCCTTGGGACGGCTATCCTGAACAGGAGACCCAGGATGGGGTCAGAGGTCTTACCTGCAGGGGTGATGCACAGGGCCAAGAGCAGGAGGCTGGTTGCCATGGTCACGAGCCCTGCCATGTCCTGGAGAGCAGAGCGGGCAGCTCAGGGCTCAGTGCTGGCAGGCAGGAGGAGAATGGCTGGGACGAGAGCACTCGAGCTACCCTCTGACCCTTTTCAGGCAGCTAGGAGGAAACATCGGCTTATATAGCGGCTTTTCTTTGGGGAACCTCCCTACCTCATTCAAAGTCCTAGAAGCCTCAGATCTGCAAAGGGGAAGTTGTTGCCAGCTGAGTCAGGGGTTATCCTGAGCACACTAAGAAAGAGCTGGAGGAGGAGGGCATTCCCCCGCCAGGGTGAAGAGCAAACGCGCTGGATGCACAGTCAGAAGGCTGATAGGGAGCCTGGCTATGCTGGCCGTTGCCTGTGGGACTCTGGGTCAGTCTTTCGCCTCTCTGAGCCTCTGCTTCTTCATCTGAAAATGGGTAACTTTACCCTCTGTCCTTCCTTCCTGTCATCCATTCATACATTTAGCAGCTCTAATTAGGCATGTACCTTGTGCCAGGCTTCTAAGTGGGGAGGCACATATAAGATCAAGTGCGTAGAATCAGCTATTGCAGGTGCTGGCAGAGACGGCATAGAGCCAAGGGACATTCATCTCCAGCCCCTCAGACCCCTTGGCCATGCTCATGCATCGCCTCTTGGTGACCTTGCCTTTCTAGCCCCCCAGCTGCCAGAGCTGCCTAGTCTGCAGGCTCTGAGAAAGTGGGAAGTGTCTGGAAACTTACATCCTCAGGGATGCCCTTGACCAATGCTGGCTACATACAGGGTTACAGACTCCAGGTCCAGTGTGATCTCCACTGTTTTCAGTGTTCCTGTCGGGGCTGAGTCAGTTTCTCTTTGTGAGGCAAGGCTGGAGTGACCCCTTCCCTTCAGGGTCTGCTTCCCTTCTCCCCTGCTGGTTTCTCCTGCAAGCACTGTTGGATAAACCACTGGCCCATGAATCCTCATCTCAGGGTCTCCTTTAGGGACCCAAACCTGAGACAAGGGGACACTGGAAGGACTGGCCAGTTCCGCGAGGAGGAAAGTAGGGGATGCCCTTGTGGAGGGTGTGAGGTTGGCTGTGCTGAGGTTTGGAGGATGAAAGTCAGTGGGGGCTGTCCTAGAGCTTTGTAACCCGTAATACTCAGCTCAGTTGTCACACTGAATGGAACATGATACCCACCCAACTCTGTCCCCCATTCCTGGTTCCCAGCCTGGGACCCCATATTTAGAGACTCTGGTCATTGCTGCTTCCTTTCCCAAATCTACTCCATCCTCTCCATTCCATCTCTCACGGGAACAGCTGGCTTTCTCCAGCCTCTCTGCTCTGGCCTTGCAAGAGCACACCTGTGGGGCACGACAGTGGCCCACATCACCTGGCTGATGGTGACCAGCTGTGTGTCTGTGCCTCCCAGTTGACCATGAACACCTTGAGATCAATGTCCTATTTCCACCAAGTCCCATGCAGGTCACCTTTTCCATGGCCAGTATTTGTAAAATGAATATGTGATGGACCAACTCTGGGTCACTCTCCGCTGGATCAAGGACTCCCATGGGATCTCTGTCCAGCCCGACTGGGGTCAGTGGGTACACAGGGGAGCTACGTGGCAGGTCTTCTGATGGGGACAGGGCTGAAGTCGGGGAGGCCTTGATCAACAGTGCCTTGTTTATGGAGTGAAAATTGCTGAGCACCCCACTCAGCTCCTCCCCAGCCAGCAGTGCCAACTCTCACCTGACAGAGGATGGGAGCATTCAATGAGAGCCCTTTACATAGGCAAGAGCTTTTCACAAGCCCATTTTAGGGAGCCCCTTCTAACCCTTGCTCCTCAGAGATTCAGAGGGGACAGCCTGTTGTCTGTCAGGGTTTCATGACTCAGGGGGCACTGGGAGGGGAAGTAGCAGGCCGGAGAAGAGTGGGGACTGGACTGAGCAGGGCGGGAGGCCTTCGTGCACTGACCATATGTTGCAACCAGAGTGGGACGGCAGAAGGTCATCTAGCGGGAGGGTTTGGGGTGGGGTGCCTCACCCCGATTAGTTACCACCAATTACAGGCTTTCCCAAGACACTTCAAAAAGAAAAAAAAAAACCACCCAAACACAACATGGTAAAACAACTACACTCCAACAAAAATTAGTTTTAAAAAAAGAAAAGGAAGGCCAGTTCAAGCGATACCCAGTCTCACCGCTCTGTCTGGGGAAGCAGGTAAAGCAGGGATTACCAACCCATTTTACAAAGGGGAAAACTGAAATCTACAAAAGGTGACTAGCTACCACCACAGAGCCACTTACCCCGACTTCCGACACAGGGGGAATCCAACAGCTGGAGTAATTACTCAAAGTAAGAGAGGGAGAAGTAGAAGCTTCCAAGAAAGCAGAGTAGAAAGAGATAACTACAGAAAGAGAAGGAAGGCAGGAGGGCAAGACAGTGGGTGCAAAGACTTGGGGAAGGAGTCCATTCGTTAAGACTCCGAGCTCCCATTTCTGGGGGCACAGGTTCGATCCCTGGTGCATGAGCTATGATCCCACGTGCTGCAAGGTGGCCAAAAGGAAAGGGGGTGCTCTGTGAAGCACCCCGAGCCCCTCCACTCCAGCTCAGACCCTGCCCCTTCCCCTGCTGTGCTTTGTCCGTCTAAGAAGTGGGGGTGTTGGCCAGATCTGCGTTTCCCCAGGTGTGGCGGTCACACCACCACAGGTGATACACGATTTGGCGCTTTTCATTTTCATTTAAATATGCCTTGTTAGGGTCTCTCCAAGATGAGGGGTTTTATATTTATGACAGTGATAGAGAAAATACGAGTTGACCAAAATTACTGAAGGCTGAAAGTTAGTCTCACAGTTGTGTCTGATTCTTTGAGATCCCATGGATTGTAGCCAGCCCAGCTCCCCTGTCTGTGAAATTCTCCAGGCAAGAATACTGGAGTGGGTTGCCATTCCCTTCTCCAGGGGATCTTCCTGATCCAGGGACTGAAATCGGGCCTCCTGCCTTGCAAGCAGATTCTTAACCAACTGAGCCACTTCTCCTTCATTGCAAGCAGATTCTTTACCAACTGAGTCACTGCTGCTGCTAAGTCACTTCAGTCGTGTCCGACTCTGTGTGACCCCATAGACGGAAGCCCACCAGGCTCCCCTGTCCCTGGGATTCTCCAGGCAAGAACACTGGAGTGGGTTGCCATTTCCTTCTCCAATGTGTGAAAGCGAAAAGTGAAAGTGAAGTTGCTCAGTCGTGTCCGACCCTTAGCAACCCCATGGACTGCAGCCTACCAGGCTCCTCCATCCATGGGATTTTCTAGGCAAGAGTACTGGAGTGGCTTGCCATTGCCTTCTCCGAACTGAGTCACTAGGGAAGCCTTTTTTGACTGAAAAAACGAAATAAAGCAAATCGCAGAACAAATGGTATGTAAATATGTCAGAAACAGAGACAGTATATCTGAAATCTAAGAGTATCTGAAGTCTGAGAAGCCTGGCCAAGGTCCTTGTGAGGGCCTTTACCCTCTGATGTTCTGTACAGAGGAGCCAGCCCTGGGGAGGAATTGGGCGGTGGCGGGATCAGAGCTGTGCCTGGCAGGGAGCAGGCGGCAGTGGTCCTGCCCTCGTGAACAGTAGCCAGGGTGCTCTCCTGGCTGAGCCACACCAGGAGCGGTGATGTAGCACAGAATTCAAAGGGAAGCTGGGCCAACGGACAGCAACCAAATGGACGAGGGCGCTCCAAGGCACATCCTAATAAGAACCGACCAGAAGAGGTGAGCTGTTAGCTTAGACTAGAAACGACTTCCATACACAAAGACGTGTCCCAGCAAGGAAGAATGGGCCTTGATGACCCTAAGTGGTGCAAAAGCAGACCACGGACAAGGATTTTCAGCTGGGGTGTATGGTGTAGGAAAGATGAGCAATGGAGCAGAGCCCCACTTGCCTATGAAACTGCTAAGTACTTTGAAGCCCTTGTCTGCGTTAATTTTCCCTACTTTATAGGCAAGGAGACTGAAGCTCAGAGGTTAGGAAAGGGGAGAGCTGGCATTTGAACTGAGTTCTACCTGAGTTCAAGGTTCAGGCAGTGCCTCTCGCCAGGCGAGCTCACCTGTGATCCTGTTGGCAGGGGGCCACTCAGTTTTGAGGTGCAGGGGCAGCAAGTGGTCTCATGTCATGGTTGGATCCACCAGCAGGTGTGATAGGAAGAGACTGAGGGCAGGGATCGGAGATTACGTAGCTTCCCAGGGGAGGGACGATCAGGGAGCTGGCCAGAGGTCAAGAGAGTTAATTGGCTCCACTCCACACATTAGACCGACCTGACATGCCTAGAGGAGACGGCAATATGGAATCTGGGTGTGACCCCTGGTGCGTCCTAGATTGTGGGTAAGAAGCACCTGAAGATTTCCTAAGACCCAGTTCATGGAAGTCAGTCCAGAACCCATCTTTTAAAGCCCCTCCAAACTTGTAATAAACATTTTGCATCAGTTAAAAAAATAAAATCCCTCCCTAAACCCTGAGAAGCCTGACTAGGAGCCATGCCTCAGAGGACCACCTTTCCAGACTTGAAAGTCACCTGCCAGGGTTGAAATCTTAACTCAGCTGGGTGGCCAGTGTTACTTAACTCCGCCAAGCCTTAGTGTCCACACCCCGTCTGTAAAATGGGATGTAGTGACAATATCTGCCTTGTAGGTTATTATGAGGATTCAGTAAGATAACTCATGCCAAGTGTTTGGCTCCTCATCTGGATAGATCAAATGCCCACAAAAAGATGGTTACGTGTTTCCTTTATTTCCCAACAAATATTTATTATTGACTAAATGGCAGGTTAAGTTCTAGGGACAAGGGATCCAGGAGGGAACACGACTCAGAAAGTCCATTTCTTCATGGAAAGACCATTCTTTCACTGGGAGATAATATATCAAGCACAAAACAGTGATAATTATATCTTATAATCTGCCAGGCAATGACATATAAAATGCCTTTTGTAAGGAGCCTTTTATAAACTCTTCATTGACTTGGAAGCATTAAAAATTTTGCAAAAATATTGGCTTATTTACCAAAGAGGTAGTTCACTGAAGTGTACACCTATTAGAACATTTCAGCAAACAAAAGGCGGTCATCTGGTTTTGTTGTTTTCGTTACAAAAACTTGTTTATGAGCTGGTGAACTGACTAAACGATCCACAGGCTCTTCCAGCGACCTTTCATATATCATGGCATTCAATCTAATCTTTACGATAATGACCCTCTGGAGTAGATATTATTCGTTTTGTTGCACAGAGGTGAAGTAACTTGTTCCTGGTCACACGGTCCCTGACTGTACCTCGTTTGCAGCTGAAACCTCAACCACCATGTAGGGTGTTAGAAATACAAGGGGAACGTGAGGGAGAAAAAAGGTTAAGAAAAAGAAGGCAAATGGACAAGCTGATCCTAAAATTCACGCAGAAGTGCAAGGAACTCAGAACAGCCAAAACAATCGTGAAAAACAAAGCAAAGTTGGAGAACTAACACTTCCGGATTTCAAAACTTACTGCACCCTAAGGTAATCAAGATAGATTGATACTGGCATGAGGATAGATATGTAGATTAAAGGTACAGAGTTGAGAGTCCAGAAAGAAACCCTTACAATTACAGTCAATTGATTTTTGACAAGGGTGAAAAGTTCATTTGATGGGAAAGAATGGTCTCTCAACAGTCGTGCTGGAACAACTGGGTATCCACAAGCAAATAAATAAAGTGCACCCTTCTTCATACCACATAGAAGAATTAACTCAATATGGAGCAAAAATCTAAATGAAAGAGCTAAAACTATAAAACTCTTAGCCAGGCTCCTCTGTCCGTGGGGATTCTCCAGGCAAGACTACTGGAGTGGGTTGTCATTCCCTCCTCCAGGGGATCCTCCCAACCCAGGGATAGAACCCAGGTGGCCCACATTGCAGGTGGATGCTTTACCATCTGTGCCACCAGGGAAGCCCTTAGAAGAAAACATAGGTATAAATCTTTCTGACCTTGGATTAAGTTACTGTTTCTTTGATATGATACCAAAAGCACAAGTAAACAAACAAACAAAAAAGGTAAGTTGGACTTCTTTAAAATTAAAAATTTTTGTGAATCAAAGCACACTCTCTAGAAAGTGAGTAGCCAACCAACATAATGGGGGGAAATATTTGGAAATGATCTGATAATTCTAGGATCTAGAATATGCAAAGTCCACAATACAAAGAAATCTAATTTTAAAATAAGCAAAGAATTTAGACATTTCTCCAAAGAAGACAGACAAATGTTCCATAGGCACATGAAAAGATGCTCAACATCATTAGTCAATAGGGAAAAGCAATGAGATATCACTTCACACCCACAAGGATGGCCATGAAAAAAAAGCAACAGAAAATAAAAAGTGTTGCCAAGGAAATGGGAACCCTCACACATTACTCATGGGGAATGCAAGATGCTACAATTACTATGGAAAAATTTGGCAGTTCCTCAAAAAGTTAAATGTAGAGTTACAATATGACCCAATAACTTCACACCCTAACCCTAACCCTAACCCTAGAAAACGGAAAACAAATATTCACACAGAAACTTGCACCTGAATCTTCATAGCAACATTATTCATAGGAGCCGAAAAGTGGGAACAACCTGATGTCCCTCCAACGATAAATGGATGAGCAAAGGTACAGTGGAATATACAGTGGGATTTTATTCAGCCAGGAGAAGGAGTGAAGTACCGATATATCCATTATGTTAAATAATGGCACAACCCCAGACACTATGATTCCACTGATAAGAAATGTTCAGAACAGACGAATCCGCAGGGACTTACAGCAGATTACTGGCTGCCGGGGGCCTGGTAGGAGGGGAAAGTAGGGAGATACAGAGTTTCTTTTGGAGGTGATAAAAATATTCTAGAATTTAATAGTAGTGACGATTGTACAAATTGTGAGTATACCACTCACACGTATGTTTTAAAGAGGTTAAAATGATGAATTTTCATGTGATGTGGATTTTATCTCAATTAAAATTTAAAGAAGGGAATTCCCTGCCAATCTAGTGGTTAAGACTCTGTTCAATCCCTGGTGGGGAAACTAATCTCACAAGTCTTGCAGCGCAACCAAAATAGAAGAAGATTCTGAGAAAACCTTCAAAATGTTTGTTCAAATGGTGGGGCCTCGAAGGCATCATTAAGGCCTCACCCAGGTTCAAAAATCTCGTCCATCTCCCTCACGTGGCCTGACTTTCATCCAAGGGTCTGATTAATGAGAATGAAATCTGAGAGGGCACACAGGCAGGCAGGGAGCAGTGGGTTTTTCCCCGGCTCTCCCCGACACTGGGCACACTTCCTGGCAAACAGGCAGACAAGGAAGCTTCCTTGGCGGGTTCCGTGGCCAAGTCCTTAGAAACATGAAGCTTTGAGGGCCTCCTTCTCTCTCTTTCCTCCCCCGACCCTCCTAAGACCCCAGCACTTCCTTAACCCCTCTGTCCCTTCTTATATCAAAGCCTACTGTATAAAAAGGCAATACAAGGCACTCGTTCCCTCTACACACAAGTGACTTTTAACAACTTAAAATGGGCTTCCCAGGTGGTGCTAGTAGTAAAGAATACACCTGCCAATGCAGGAGACCCAGAAGATGCAGGTGTGACCCCTGGGTCTAGAAGATCCCCTGGAGGAGGAAATGGCAACCCACTCCAGTATTCTTGTCTGGGAAATTCCAGGGACAGTGGAGCCTAATGGGCTACAGTCCATGGGTTCGCAAAGAGTCGGACGCGACTGATAACTGAGCAAACACACACACGCACAATAGCTTAAAATAAGAGGGCTTCATGTATTCTAGGCCTCTGGAAATGAGGATCACGGAAGCCAGGTTTGTCCTTCTTGGAGAAGAGTGTTGAAAATATGCAAAGGGTGGGGGGACTTCCCTGGTGGTCCAGTGGTTAAGAGTCTGCGCCCATGCAGAGACACAGGTTCAATCCATGATCCGGGAAGCTCCCACATGCCGCAGGGCAACTAAGCCTGTGTGCCACAACCATTGAACCTGCACACTCTAGAGCTCGTGCTCCACCACAAGAGAAGTCCCTGCAGTGAGAAGCTCACGTACTGCAACTGGAGAGTAGTGCCTGCTCACGGCGACTAGAGAAGCCAGTGCAGCAACGAAGACCCAGGACAGCCAACAATAAATAAATAAATAAACTGTTTCAAAAAAGAAAATACGCAATGGGGGAAGGAGTGAGTGAACCCAAAGATGCTGAACTGAAAGCAGAGGTGTCCGTGTATATATCGTCTTTCAGAAGTGGGAGTACACCAGTAGTGATGAGCATAGCTAGCAAGGGTATTTCTCCTTGGAGAAATAAGCGATTCCAGTGCTGGGTCAAAGAAAGTAGAATCTGGAATATCCTTTTGGTGCCAGAAAGAAAGACATTGCTCAAAGAATCATAGGGATATGTCCAAAGGACACAGGAGCTAGCTTGCCGGAGCTCACACTGGCCAATCTGGGACAGTTGGATCAGTAATGGTGGATAGTGACAAACTGAATAAAATAAGAATCAATCAATTAACAAAGTTTTGGGGTTGAATTTTTGTCTCCCCTCAAAAAATGAGTGTTGGGGTCCTAACCCCCAGAATCAAAATGGGACCTGATCTGGAGACAGAGTCTTCACAGAGACAATCAAGTTAAAACGAGGTCATTCAGAAGAGAGAAAATCCGATATAACTGGTGTCCTTAGGCATGCACACAAGCTCAGTTGGTCAGTCATGTCTGACTTCTTAATGACCCTGTGGACTGTAGCCTCCAGGCTCCTCTGTCCATGGGATTTCCCAGGCAAGAACACTGGAGTAGGTTGCCATCTCCTCCTCCAGAGATCTTCCCCACCCAGGGATCAAACCTGCATCTCCTGCATGATAGCCAGATTCTTGACCACTGAGCCACCCCTGAACTTCCTCCGTCCATGGGATTTTACAGGCAAGAACACAGGAGTGGGTTGCCATTTGCTTCTCCAGGGGGATCTTCCCGATTCAGGGATCAAACCCATGTCTCTTGCATTTCCTGCATTCCCAGGTGGATTCTTTACCCCTAGCACCACCTGGGAAGCCCTTTCTGAGCTCTTACCTGATCCTTTATTATTCCCATTTCGCAGGTGAGGAAACTGAGGCTCAGAGAGGTTAAATGACCTACTCAAGCTCCAGAGCCATGATGCAGCAGGACTGGTCCTCCATCTTCCGGTGAAGAACCATGGCACCAGGCTCCATCAGCTCTCTCCTAGATTCCTGCCCCGACCTCCTAACTGAAGGTGGCTGAAGACAGAGTGTCTGGGGTGGAAAGTGAGGGAGATGCGGGAAGGAGCCAGGAGGATGGATGGGCACTGGGGTGAGACATGCAGGGGATTCGGGGGAGAGCAGGCTGGGGGTATCACTGCTATCCCTGGTACCCTCCCCGCCCGTTACCCAGCACACACACAGTCCCAAAGGACTGGGAACAGGGGATGGTCCTGGGACCCACTTACCTGGAGATGACAAAGTGACAAGTCGTAACACCAAGTCTAGAAATATTTCCCCTCTCTTATCAAGTCTGGGAGAGTAGGCAGGGAGGAGGGGCCTTGAGGGAAGGGAGGGGATCCTTCTATACATTTCATTTTTGCTTGGCTTGGAAACTCAAGAGCCCAAAGTTCACAAGGACGTCTGAGAACATGGCTTCATTGCATCAGGAGGGCGAATGCTCGGGCTGAGAGGCCAGCCCACTGATAGACCATGGGAGCTCTTTGACGGGGCGGTCATCTTCCCGGAAGGGAAGTGGCCCTGGGCAGTGCAACGGGGAGACAGGTGACAGCTATGAAGCACCTTGCCCTTTGATCTCTTGATAGGAGGACTTCCCAGAACTCAACTTTTTTTTTTTCATGAAACACCTTTATTTTACTGGGCTGTAAAAAAAAATTGCTGTTGTTGAGTCACTAAGTCTTGTCTGACTCTTTTCGATCCCATGGACTATAAGCCTGCCAGGCTCCTCTGTCCATGGGATCTCCCAGGCAAGAATACTGGAGTGGGTTGCCATTTCCTTCTCCAGGCGGGTCTTCTTGACCCAAGGATCGAACCCAAGTCTCCTGCATTGGCAGGCAGATTCTTTGCCACTGAGGCACACTTGGAAATTGAATATGAGGTAATCTCAAAGGCAAATAAATAGTTAATAGAGACGAAGGTGTCAACTGGCAAGCATCAAGGTAAAAATAAAGGTCTGTGGCCAAGGCTGGGGGTAGAGGAAACCCCAAGAGGTCATGATCCACGCAAACAGGGCTGGTGGACGGGGTGTTGACAGGGAGGTAGGATGGAGTAAGAAATATTTCCTGGTTAGAGATGTTCACTTCTCCATTCCTTCCCAAGAGTGGTTTTAATTCCCTCAAGAAAGGGAAAAACAAATATCATCTATTAATGCATCTATACGGAATCTAGAAAAACGGTACTGATGAACTGATTTGCAGGGCAGGAATAGAGACGCAGGTGTAGAGAACAGACTTGTGGACCCAGGGTGGGAAGGAGAGGGTGGGATGAATCGAGAGAGCAGCACTGAGACGCATACACTGCCATGTGTGAAGCAGAGAGCCGGGAGCAAGCTGCTGCGCGCACAGAGAGCTCATTTTGGTTCCCTCTGTTGGCCTAGAGGGGCAGGAAGGTCCGAGCATGGAGGCTCAAGAGGGAGGGGATATATGGATACTTACAGCTGATTCATGTTGTTGTCCAGCAGAAACTAACACAACTTTGTAAAGCAATCATACTCCAGTTAAAAATAAATTTTTAAAAAAATTCCAAAATATTCACATTGGTTACTTCTGACTCCAGGAATTTTAAATAAAAAAATTTTCTACATTTCCTGAAAAGAAAAAGAAGAAAGGAGAAACAAAATTAACCCTCATCTTTAACAAAAGTGAATAAAATAAGCTGCATTGAGTCTTTCAGCAAACACACAACACCAATATGTAAGATGTTTGTTTCCAACTGAAACAGGGTTAGGAAACATTATGTAATGAATCAAAAATCTAATTGTAAGCCTGCTTATTGATGATGTATATAAATATACTGGTAAAATAGGATTCTTGACCAAGGAATAAAAACTAAATATATGATTATGTGAGTGGCTCAGTGCATAAAATGAACTCAAAAATAAAAAATATTAAAATCTCATAAACTTAAAATAATCATTCTTGCGGTATGAATTTATGCATTCACTCTATTTGCGTTTATCATACATCAAGCTTATAGTAGGGAATCCTTCATGGTTCAGCCAGTAAAGAATTCACCTGCAATGCGAGAGACCTGGGTTCAATCCCTGGGTCAGAAAGATCCCTTGGAGAAGGGAACAGCAACCCACTCCAGTATTCTTGCCTGTAGAATTCCATAGACAGAGGAGCCTGGTGGACTACAGTCCATGGAGTCGCAAAGAGTTGGATAAAACTGAGCATACAGGCACATTGTTATGTCTTAGACACTGGAGGTCCCAGGAAGACAGAAGCAGGGGTCAAGAGGTAAACTCAACAAAGGAAGACATCAGTAGTGGCCAGAGCCGTATAGAGGCAAATCTGCCCATCTTGGATGATATCAAGATCCCCAACAAGTGGGCCATGCAAGCACTTCTTGGCAGACCTCCCTAGTAGGAAATTCAAGCTTTAGATGAAGAAGTCCAATTTAACTCTGAGGTTCTGGGATTCAGGGAAGAACACATTTCAGACTCAATGCCACTAGAACTCGAAGTCCAATGCAAAGACAAACACATGAATAATTACACTTGAGCATGATAAGACATAGGAAGCAGGGATTAAGAGCGTGCGCATTAGAGGTAATTAGGCCGGGGCTCAGATCCTGGCTCTGTAGGACTCGATTTTGTCATCTGTGAAGTGGGGATGAAACCCTTTGCTTCACAGGGGTATCAGGAGAAGAGAGTGAACCCCTAGCTGGCAGGGTGCCTGACCTGCAGTAAATGTTAACAAGGGGGAGTCATCGCTAGTGCCAAGCACTTGCCAGGCACAAAGGTACAAAGGGCTCTGGGAGCACAGAGGAAAACATGGCTGCATGTGGGGGATGGGGAAGCTTCAGGAAAAAAAGGCAGCCCACTCCTGGGCGTATATTTGGAGAAAACCGTAATGTGAAGAGATACGTATATCCCAATGTTCACTGCAGCACTATTTACGTATCCAGGACACGGAAGCAGCTTAAATGTCCATTGACAGAGGAATGGGTAACGAAGTCGTGGCACATATATACAATGGAATATTACTCAGCCATAAAAAAGAATGAAATCGTGCCATTTGCAGAGACATGGATGGGCCTAGAGATTGTCATACTGAGTGAAGTAAGTCAGACAGAGAAAGACAAAATACCCTATGATATCGCTTATATGTGGAATCTAAAAAAATGGTATAAATGAGCCTGTTTATAAAACAGCAATAGAGTCACAGCTGTAGAAAGCAAAGCTATGATTACCAAGGGGGAAAGGGAGAAGGAAAAATTGGGAGATTGGGATGACGTACACACACTGTATATAAAATAGATAATAAGGATCTACTGTTTAGCACAGGGAACACTACCCAACACTCTGTAATGACCTGTATGGGAAAAGAGTCTAAAAAAGGAGTGGGTGTATGTACACATAAACTGACTCACTTTGCTGTACACCTGCAGCTAACACAACTTTGTAAATCAACTACACTCCAATAAAAATTAATTTTTTTTATTCTACATTTTTTTATTTTACAGTATTATATTGGTTGGTTTTGCCATACATTGATATGAATCTGCCCCGGGTGTACATGAGTTCCCCTTCCTGAACCCACCTCCCTCCTCCCCTTATCCTCCCTCTGGGTCATCCCCGCACACCAGCCCCGAGCATCCTGTAACATGCATCGACCCTGAACTGGTGATTCGTTTCACATATGACAACATACATGTTTCAATGCCATTCTCCCAAATCATCCCACCCTCACCCTCTCCCATAGAGTCCCAAAAACTGTTCTATACATCCGTGTCTCTTTTGCTGTCTCATATACAGGGTTGTCATTTCCATCTTTCTAAATTCCATATGTATGCGTTAGTATAATTTTTTTTTTTTAAGAAAAGAAGACAGCACAGGAGCTCCCACAGGACGAGGGGGTCAAAGGTATTCTAAGCCCATGGGAAGCCTGGTGAGCAACAGATTGACTGCATTCTGGAAGGGATGAGAGGAGATGAAGTTGGGAGATTGGTGGCAGAGATAACACAAACATACCTCTATCGTCTTGCCCCAAACGCAACTCACGGATTGTTCCTTAACAGCCAGTCAAGTCACCACTGTCCCCTTCCCCATATCTAATAATGCCTCTAATTTTGTTGACTGAACCTATTTAACTCCCAGACCCACCTGTTCCTTCCCAACCCCACCCCACTGCCCCCCAACTAGCCTCCGTCCCATCTGTTCTGCAAACAGATGCAAGAAATCTCCTCCTACAGTGCAAACCACCTGGCTCACTCCCCCGCCTAGAATTCTTCACTAGGACCCCATCACCAACAGCTAAACTTTCCATCATCTCCAGAATGTTTACCCACCACCCAATCTATCTTACACCTAACTGAAATTGAGCTCAGCCCAAAATATCCATGACCGAGTTCCCCAGCAGTCCAGTGGTTAGGACTTGGTGCTCTCACTGCCAGGGGCCTGGGTTTGATCCCTGGTCGGGCCACTAAAATGCCTCAAGCTGCATGCACAGTTAAAAAAAAAAGAAAAATGAAAAAAGCACACACACACACAATCCTTGAAATCACAGATTTAATGTACTGGCTGTATTTTTTTCCAATATGCACTGAAATAAACCCACAAGTATTAAAGTAAACCAGGAATGAGTATGTGTGTGTGTGTGTGTGTGTGTGTGTGTGTGTGTGTGAAACTATTCATGGTCTGCCCGTATCCCCTGTTGCTGCTGCTCCTGCTGCTGAGTTGCTTCAGTCGTGTCCAACTCTGTGCAACCCCATAGACGGAAGCCCACCAGGCTCCTCTGTCCCTGGGATTCTCCAGGCAAGAACACTGGAGTGGGTTGCCATTTCCTTCTCCAATGCATGAAAGTGAAAAGTGAAAGTGAAGGCGCTCAGTCGTGTCCGACTCTTCGAGACCCCATGGACTGCAGCCCACCAGGCGCCTCCGTCCACGGGATTTTCCAGGCAAGAGTACTGGAGTGGGGTGCCATTGCCTTCTCTGGCCCGTATCCCCTAGTTCTTATCAATTCAGGGCACATTGGCCTGGCTTCCATCTGTCAGTACCTGGCTGACTCTGCCCCCTGAGGTCAGGTTGACCTGCTGGGGAAGTGGACTCAGAAACTCCAACCAAGTGACTGATACCAACACCAGTGATTATCAGCAAATACCTTGGCAGCTCTTGGTTGACAGACAGATGAGTTGCAGCCCAGTGATGCACTGGTAAATCTTTAACAACTGGGTCTGAGGGGAAAGCTCTGTTTTGCAACATTTGCTTATTCCTATGATGTAAATGGGCTTCCCTGGTGGCTCAGTGGTAAACGTGGGTTGGATACCCGGGTCAGGAAGATCCCCTGGAGAAGGAAATAGCAACTGACTCCAATATTCTTATTTGGGAAATCCCACAGACAGAGGAGCCTGTCGGGCTACAGTCCATGTAGTCGCAAAGAGTCAGATGTGACTTAGTGACTAAGCGATAACAACACATGATGTAAATACTCCTCACATGCCTGATTCCAAGTTTTCAACCTGAACATGGAGTTGGGAAGAGATGCTGTCCCAGGTGGGATGAGCTAGCTTTCGTGTACCACTGGGTAGAACCCAGAATGGGGACTTAGGGGACTCGTGGTCCTTAAGTCCTAGGAGATACAAGGAGGGGAAACAGTGGTATTGAGAGGGAGGCTGGAAGGTATTTACTAACTGGAGGCTCACCAAAAGCAGGTGGTTGCAGGAGGAAGGGAAGGCCTCTGGGCATGAGCACAGGGTCCCTCGGATAGGCCACAGCTAAGGACCCCACGCCTAAGAAGACAAGGCTTCCCCAGGCTTGCAGACAGCCATCCAGTTTCCTGTCTTGCCCAAGGCCAGGTCCCATCCTTCTCTTGCAGAAAGAGCTCCTGATTGGAAGTCAAGGAAGGATCAGATTCTGCTGATCCACAAGAGCTCACGGCCAAGGACCTCAGTAAAAGGAGAAGTGAAAGGGCATTCTTCCTGATGGATTATCACAGCTGGATTTCTTCCCCAAGACAGAAAGAAACTGAGGCTGAAGCCACAGAGGCCCGGCTCCTTCACTGGGCTACCCAAGGGTATTGAAGAGGTGGGTCTGGGATCAGACACACTCTTCCCACTTGCTTGACTCCAAATCTCACGGGATTGGTTGGAATCATCAGAAATCTTATGCTTCTGGTATGTACTTGCTTGTCCTACCCCCTGGAACCAGAAGAAGGCTTGGATGACAGAGAATAACAGGCGCACTCGGCAAACTGCAAAGCAAGAGTAGAAACAAGTGGTGGAATTATGGTGATGCCCAATCCATCCAAGACCCCTGGGGTCAGTGGCTCCTACTCATGGGCTCGGTGGCTCAGGCCACAGAAGAAAGTGCTTGTTGGGTTGGGTCGTTAGCTATCCAGCAAGTTTGGGGCATCTGGGGGAGATGGGGTTCTAAACGAGCTCCTGGGGGAGGTGGGAGGCACCATAATGGCACTGAGAGGGGAGATGGGAAGAGTCTCCACACCAACCCCTCCCCGCAAACCCCCTCTGTCCTCAGGAGGCTTACAGCCTCAGCAGGAAGACAGGGCGCACGAGAAAGCCCACTGTGCTCATCTTTCCCCTGGTTTCTGCCGCCAAGGACCTTAACACATGGCTTCTTACAAGGAATGATTTCCTGACGGACAGTCTCCCAGAATATGATGATGCCAAGAGGAGACACTGTCTGCACAGCATGAGCAGTTCTGTTTTGCAGTCTTGCAGCAACATGGGAAGACCCTGGACCAAGAGTTGATAGATTCTGATTTCAGCTCTGCTACTTAGTGGCTTAGTAAGAGCAGCTGCTGCTGCTGCTGCTAAGTCGCCTCAGTCGTGTCCGACTCTGTGCAACCCCATAGACAGCAGCCCACTGGGCTCCCCCATCCCTGGGATTCTCCAGGCAAGAACACTGGAGTGTTTTGCCATTTCCTTCTCCAAGGCATGAAAGTGAAAAGTGAAAGTGAAGTCGCTCGGTGGTGTCCAACACTTAGCAACCCCATGGACTGCAGCCTACCAGGCTCCTCCATCCATGAGATTTTCCAGGCAAGAGTACTGGAGTGGGGTCCCATTGCCTTCTCCATAGGGAGAGCAGACAATTCACTAATTCTCCCTGAGCCCCAGTTTTCCCACCTGTAAGATGGGCATGGAGATCTCCACCCTGTTTGCCTGCCCAAAAGCATTGTCAAAGACTTAGCTGAGTTAGTGAGTGTGAGATGTGTGTGTGTATTTAGTTGCTCAGTTGTGTCTGACTCTTTGTAAACCCATGGACTGTAGCCCACCAGGCTCCTATCCAGAGGATTCTCCAGGCAGGGATACTGGAGTGGGTTGCCATTCCCTCCTCCAGGGGATCTTCCCAACTCAGTGATCAAACCCATGTCTCCTGCATCTCTGGCATTGCAGGCAGATTCTTTACCATCGAACCTCCAGGGAAGCCCACTCTCTGGCAGAAACATACCAAATTCTAGAATCCCAGAAGGAAGGCAGGTGTTCAGCATAAACCATATTGCTTGAACGAATGTTCTGGCCAGAATGAATCTTCCTTATCAGTTAACTATTGACTAGGAACACTCCATGGAGAAGGCAATGGCAACCCAATCCAGTGTTCTTGCCTGGAAAATCCCATGGACGGAGGAGCCTGGTGGGCTGCTATCTATGGGGTCGCACAGAGTCTGACACGACTGAAGCGACTTAGCAGCAGCAGCAGGAACACTCCAAGGACCAGGCTTCCCAGGTGGCACTAATGATAAAGAACCCGTCTCTCAATGCAGGAGACGTAAAAGATGCAAGTTCGATCCCTGGGTGGGGAAGATCCCCTGGAGGAGGGCATGGCAACCTACTCCAGTATTCTTGCCTGGAGAATCCCATGAACAGAGGAGCCTGGTAGGCTACAGCCCATGGGGTCACAAAGAGTTGGACAGGACTGAAGCGACTTAGCATGCATGCACTCCAAGGACCAAGTTCCCAGGTGCCAACCAAAGACCAAACTTGTAAGCAGGTCTTTCTAAGGCTAGGTCTGAGGATAGGCTGACTAGGCTATGAGTAACTCTTTTCTGCACAGAACTAAATATTCCAATGAAAAGGCAGAGGTTGTCAGACTGGATAAAAGAGCAAGACTCCACTATATGCTGTCTACAAAAGATGCATTTTAAGTGTAAAGACACAGATAGGTTGAAAATAAATAGATGGGGGAAGACATATAAATCTAGGGAGGGACCTTTTGTCATAATTCATCAGGAAGACATAACAATTATAAATATGTATATGGTTGTTAATAGAGTTTAAAGATACATGAAGAAAAGGACTTTTCTAGTGGTTCAGTGGTTAAGACTCTGCACTACCAATGCAGGGAGCATGGGTTTGATTCCAGGTCAGGGAACTAAGTTCCTGCATACAGTGCAGAACAACCAAAGAAATAAAAAAAAAAATTAAAGACACATAAGGAAAAATTGCCAGAATTAGAGAGAAAAAAACAGATTCACAATTATAGTTGGAGATTATAACACAGTTCTCTCAGTAATTGGAAGAAGAAGTAGATTCAAAATCAGTATGGACACAGAAGTTCTGAATAAGGTTGGCCCATGGGCTTCCCTGGTGGCTCAGAGGTTAAAGCATCTACCCCCAATGCGGGAGACCCGGGTTCGATCCCTGGGTCGGGAAGATCACCTGGAGAAGGAAACGGTAACCCACTCCAGTATTCTTGCCTGGAGAATCCCATGGACGGAGAAACCTGGTAGGCTACAGTCCACGGGGTCGCATAGAGTCGGACACGACTGAGCGACAGAACGGAACTAACGTTTATAGAACACGTCTTCGACAAAGGCAGAATATATTTTTCCCAAATGCATATAATATGGCCATTGAGATACACAATGTGCTTGGCCAATTGCTCAGTACATTTCAAAAAACTGAAATATGGGCTTCCCTGGTGGTACAGTGGTTAAGAATCTGCCTGCCAATGCCGGGGACAAGGGTTCAATCTCTGGTCTGGAGTGATCCTACATGCCTCGGGGCAACTAAGCCCAGGTGCCACAACTGCTGAAGCCTGAACACCTAGAGCCCTTGCTTTACAACAGGAGAAGCTACAGTGATGAGAAATGCATGCGCCACAGGTAGAGAGGAGCCCCCACTTGCTGCAACTAGAAAAAGCGGCTTGCAGTAAGGAAGACCCACAGCAGCCAAAAATAAATAAATTTTAAAAACTGAAATATTAAAGAAAATGTCCTCTGACCAAAATGGAATTAAATGAAAACCAGTAATGATAACAAATCTACGAAAATGTATTTGGGAATTAAACACCACGTTTCTTAGTAATCCATAGATCAAGGAGGGAATTAGCGGGGAGCTTAGAAAAGATTTTGAATTGGGTAATAGTGAAAATACAACATATCAAAGGTTGTGGGATTCAACTAAAACAGTGATTAGAGAGAAATTTAGAGTTTTTAATGCTTATATTAGACAGAGAGAGAGAAAGGTTTAAAATTGGTGACCCATATTTTTAACTTTAGAAGCTAGAAAAAAAATACAAAGATTAATCCAAAGGAAGCAAAAGGAAGCAAATAATAAAGATCAGAGCAAAAATCAATCAGAGAACTAATATAGAGTAAATTAACAAAGCCCAAAGTTGCTCATTAGGGCTTTGATTAATAAATTTGATTAATAAAGATGAATAAAATTGATACTAATCCTAGCAAGATGGATAAAGAACAAAACAGGTGTTCCCACCACAGGTTCTATACACATTAAGAACATAAGGAAAATAACCAATGGGTCAGAAAAGAGGTAACAAGGAAAATCAGAGAACACTCTGATATGAATGAAAATGAAAACACTATACTGAAACTTATGGGCTGCCACTGAAGCAGTGCTTACAGGGAATAATACGCATAACTACATGTCAACAAAATAGATAACGTAAGCAGAATTGACACATGCCTAGAAGGACACAGACTACCAAAACTGACTCAAGAATAATTTGAAACTCTGAATAGGTGTATGACTAGAGATTGGATTAGTAATCAAAAGCCACCCACAAGGAAAAGCTGAGTCCCAGATGACTTCACTGGTGAATTCCACCAAACATTTAAAGAAGAAGTAATATCAATTCTTCACAAATTCTTCCAAGAAATAGAAAATGAAGAAACACTTTCCAACCCATTCTATGAGGCCAGTATCGGCCTGCTACCAAAATCAGACAAAAATATCACAAGAAAAGGAAACTACATACCAATATCTCTTATAAATATAGACACACAAATTCTCAACAGAATGCTAGCAAACTGAATCTAGTAGCATAAGAAAATTATTATATACCGTAACCAAGCAGGACTTATCCCAAGAAGGCAAGGTTATTTTAACATAAAAAATTAATCAGTGTAACACACTGTATCAATAGAATAAAGGGCAGAAACATGATCATCTCATAAATGCAGGAAAAGCATTTGACAAAACTCAACACCTCCACGAAAAACCACTCAAAACCTAGGCAGATAGTTCCTCACCTGATAAAGGGCATCTACAAATAACCCACAGTTAACAACGCACTTAATGGTGAAAGATTGAATGCCTTCTCCCTAAGATCAGAAACAGCCAGGGGTGTCTTCTCATCACTTCTATTAGACATTTTACTGGAGGTTCTAGCCAGGGCAACTCAGCAAGAAAAAGAAATAAAAGGCATTCAGATTGGAAAGCAAGAAATAAAGTATCTCTATTTGTGGATTACATGACATTATATATAGAAAACCCTAAATAACACACACACACACACACACAATTAGAGCTAGTAAATGAGTTCAGGATACAAGAGCAATATTTTAAAAGTTATATGTCTGGGAATTCCATGGTGGTCCAGTGGTTAGGACTTCACCTTCACTGCCAAGGGCACAGGTTCAATCCCTGGTTGGGGAACTAAGGTCCTACAAGCTGCATGGTATGTCCCAGGGGAAAAAAAAAAGATTATTTATTTCTACACACTAGGAGTGAACAATCTGAAAATGAAATTAAACAATTCCATTTACAGTAGCATCGAAAAGAATACAATAACCAGGAATACATTTAACCAAGGAGGTGAATGAATTATATACTGAAAGCTACAAAATATTTTTTTTTATTTTATAAAACATTGTTGAAAGAAATTTAAAATGATCTAAATAAATGGAAAAACATTCCATGTCTATGGGTTGGAGACTTATTATTGTTACGATGACAACATTCCAGAAGTTGATTTACTAGCAGAATACCAGGTGGCTTTTTTGCAGAAATTGACAAGCTGACTCTAAAATTCATATGGAAATTCAAAGGGCCAAGAATAGCCAAAAAAGGAAGGAAAAAAATTGGAGGACTAACACTTCCTGATTTCAGAATTACTACAAACGAATCAAGATAGTTTGATACTGGTATAAAGATCAATGTATAGATCAGTGGAATAGAATTAACAGCCCAGAAATAAATCGTCACATTTACAGTCAAGGGCTTCTCTGGTAGCTCAGTTGGTAAAGAATCCACCTGCAATGCACAAGACCCCAGTTCGATTTCTGGGTTGGGAAGATTGCCTGGAGAAGGGAGAGGCTATGCACTCTGGTATTCATGGGCTTCCCTGGTTGCTCAGCTGGTAAAGAATCCACCTGCAAGGCGGGACACCTGGATTCGATCCCTGAGTTGGGAAGATCCTCTGGAGGAGGGCATGGCAACCCACTCCAGTATTCTTGCCTAAATAATCCCATGAACAGAGGGGCCTGGCGGACTACAGTTGATAGGATCGCAAAGAGGGGGACATGACTGAGTGACTAAGCACACAGCACATTTACAGTTAATTGATTTTTGACACAAGTACCAAGTCTGTTCAAGGGGAAAAAACAGGCTTTTCAACAGACGATGCTGGGACAGCTGGATACCTATACACAAAAGAAAGATATTGAACTCCTACCTCATACTATATGCAAAAACTAACTCAAAATGAGCCAGAAGCTTAAACATAAGAGCTAAAACTATGAACATAGGAAGGAAACATAGGGGCAAATCTTCTGGGTTTGGTAACGGATTTTTAGATATGACATGAAAAGCACAGGGCTTCCATGGTGGCTCCGTGGTAAAGAGCCAATGCAGGAGACACCGGTTCAATGGTTCCGTCCTTGATCTGGGAAGATCACATATGCCATAGGGCCACAACCATTGAGCCTGTGCTCCAGAGCCCAGGAACTGCAATTACTGAGCCCACGTGCTACAACTACTGAAGCCCACTCTCCCTACAGCCTGTGCTCTGCAGCCATAGGTGCCACCGCAGTGAGCAGCCTGCATAGTGCAGCGAGAGAGTAGACCCTGCTCACCGCAACGAGAGAAAAGCCTGTGCAGCAACGAAGACACAGCACAGCCAAAGAGAAATAAATAAAATCATACTTAAAAAAGCACAAGCCACCAAACAGGCAACAGACTGAACTGCGTTAACATTTGAAAGTTTGTGCTGTGAAGAACACTATCAAGAAAGTGAAAAGACCAATATCTTGCAATAACCTATAATGGAAAATAATCTGAAAAAGAACATATGTGTGTATGTATAACTGAATTGCCTTGCTGTGTACCTGAAACATACTTCAATAAAATACATAGATTAAGAAAAGAAACAAATAAATAAAACTACTCAAAAAAAAAGTGAAATGACAACTCTCAGAAAAAGATAAAATATTTGTGAATCACACATCTGATAAGGGACTTGTACCTCAAATATGTAAAGTAGTTTTACAACTCAATAATAAAGAGACAAATAACCTGATTAAAAATAGACAAAGGATCTGAACAGATGTTTTTCCAAATAAGGTGCTGAAATGACTGATAAGCATGTGAAAAGATAGTCAACATTCTTAGTCATGAGAGAAATGCAGTTTAAAACCACAATGAGATAGCACTTTATACTGACTATAATGGTTCTAATAAAAAAGACAGATAATGACAGGTGATATGGGGATGTGGAAAAATTTGAACCTTCATGCAGTGCTGTTAGGAATGTAAAATGGCACAGCCATTCTGGAAAATAGACTGGAAGTTCTTCAAAAGGTCAAGCATACAACCCAGCAGTTTTTCTCTAAGGTATATAACCAAGAGCAATGAAGGCATACATCAACACAAAGCTTTGACATAATGTTTGTAATAAGTGAAGTTGCTCAGTCATGTCTGACTCTTTACGACACCATGGACTGTAGCCGACTAGGCTCCTCTGTTCCTGGAATTTTCCAGGCAAGAATACTGGAGTGGGTTGCCATTTCCTTCTCCAGGGGATCTTCCAGACACAGGGATCAAACCCAGGTCTCCTGCATTGCAGGCAGACGCTTTCCAATCTGAGCCACCTAGAGCAGCATTATTTATAATAGTTCCAAAGTGGAAACAACCCAATATCTATCAATTGATGAATCGTTATAAAATGTAGTAGGGCTTCCCAGATGTCTCAGTGGTAAAGAATCCTTCTGCCAAGGAAGAGATGCAGACATAATCCCTGGGTCGGAAAGATCCCCTGAAGGAGAAAATGGCAACCCGATCCAGTATTCTTGCCTGGGAAATCCCATGAACAGAGGAGCCTGGTGGGCTATAGTCCATGGGGTCACAAAGAGTCGGACATGACTTAGTGACTAAACAACAACAACAACAAATACCCATGTAATTGAATATTGTTATTCAGGCGCTAAGTCGTGTCTGACTCTTTTTGACTTCATGGACTGCAGCCCGCCAGGCTTCCCTATCCTTCACCATCTCCCGGAGTTTGCTCAAACTCATGTCCATTAAGTCAGTGGTGCCATCCAATCATCTCATCTTCTGTCGCCTCCTTCTCCTCTTGCCCTCAATCTTTCCCAGCATCAGGGTCTTTTCCGATGAGTCAGCTCTTCATATCAGGTGACCAAAGTATTGGAACTTCAGCTTCAACATCAGTCCTTCCAATGAATATTCAGAGTTGACTTCCTTTAGGACTGACTGGCTTGATCTTCTTGCTGTCCAAGGGACTCTCAAGAGTCTTCTGCAGCGCCACAGTTAGAAACATTATACATGTTTCAGTGTATCAGTTTTTCAGTGCTCAGCTTTTTCTACGTCTAACTCTCACATCGCCACATGACTACTGGAAAAACCACAGCTTTGACTATACAAACCCCTGTTGGCAAAGTGATGTCTCTGCTTTTTAATACACTATCCAGGTTTTTCATAGCTTTTCTTCCAAGGGGCAAGCATCTTTTAATTTTGCGGCTGCAGTCACCATCCACAGTGATTTTAGAGCCCAAGAAAATGAAATCTATCACTGTTTCCACTTTTTCCCCATCTATTTGCTGTGAAGTGATGGAACCAGTGGCCGTGATCTTTGTTTTTTGAATATTGAGTTTCAAACCAGCATCTTCACTCTCCTCTTTCACCCTAATCATGAGGCTCTTTAGTTCTTCTTCGCTTTCTGCCCTTAGAGTGGTATCCTCTGCATATCTGAAGTTGATAACAATAATAATCATAGCTGTCTGTATATATTTTTTGAAATATGTGTGGTAGTAGGAAAACCATAAGACCAACTGCTCTACCAGTAAAGATTTTATTCTTTGATAAAGAAAAAAGAAATATAAATTCATATTTCCTAGCTCTTTCCACTGAAAAGGCCCAGAACAATGACCACTTATGGTAGCAATGAGCAATCCTAAGAGGCCCAGAATGTGGTCTCTAAGTACTGCTGCTGCTAAGTCACTTCAGTCGTGTCCAACTCTGTGCGACCCCATAGACGGCAGCCCACCAGGCTCCCCCATCCCTGGGATTCTCTAGGCAAGAACACTGGAGTGGGTTGCCATTTCCTTCTCCAATGCATGAAAGTGAACAGTGAAAGTGAAGTTGCTCAGTCGTGTCTGACTCTTCGAGACCCCATGGACTGCAGCCCACCAGGCTCCTCCGTCCATGGGATTTTCCAGGCAAGAGTACTGGAGTGGGGTGCCATTGCCTTCTCCACTCTAAGTACTATTTCCCACTAAATAAACCAGAGAACTTTGAAGAAAATGACTTATTTCAGTTCTGGTATTGGAAATATCCTAGATAAGCAAAAAAGCAAAGATGACTGCAATTATGCTAAAGGGGAGCAGGAGTCAAGGTGAAGAGGGCCTCACTGACTAAAGACTGCACAATTTGAAATGCAACAAAAATTATGAACTGCTATGGATTACAACAAAAAATATGGTCAAATTTGTGAGTTCACAGTGGCACTTAAAAAATAAAGCTTCAGGCTTCCCTGGTGGCTCAGTGGTAAAGAATCTGCCTGCCAGTGTAGGAGACACAGGTTCAATTCCTGATCCAGGAAGATCCCACATGCCACGGAGCAACCAAGCCCGTATGCCGCAACTGCTGAGCCTGTGCTCTAGAGCCTGGGAGCTGCAGCTACTGAGCCACGTGCCACAGCGACTTGAGCCCGCGAGCCCCAGAGCCTGTGCTCTGCAACATGAGAAGCCACCGCAATAAGCCCTCGCACCGCAACTAGAGAGTAGCCTCCACCCTCTGCAACTAGGGAAAAGCCCACACAGCACCGAAGACCCAGCACAGCCAAAACTAAAATAAAATAAACAAATAAAATAATCTAAAAAAAGTAAAACTTCATCAGTCACTCTATTAGTTTCTTAGAGTTGCCATAACAAAGTGTCACAAACTGGGTGGCTTGAAACAAGAGGAATGTTTTGTCTCATTGTTCTGGAGGCCAGTTGTCTAAAATGAAAGTGTTGGCAGGTCCACTCTCCAACTGAAACCTGTAGGAAGGAATCCTTCCTTGCCTCTTCTAGCTTCTGGTGTTTGCTGGCACTCCTTGGTACCCCTCGGGTTGTTGGAGTGTCACTCTGCCTCCATCACCATATGGGCATCTTCTCCGCTTCCCATGAGGATCCCAGTCATATTGGATTAAGGGCTTGTCCTAGGGTTAGCAACAACCTTATTTCCAAAAAGGGCTTCCCTTGTGGCTCAGCTGGTAAATAATCCACCAGCAGTACAGGAGACCTGGGTTCGATCCCTGGGTTGGGAAGATCCTCTGGAGAAGGGAAAGGCTACCCACTTCAGTATTCTGGCCTGGAGAATTTCATGGACTGCAGAGTCGGACATGACTATGTGACTTTCACTTTCACTTTAGTTTCAAAAAAGCTCACATTACAAGGTTTGGGGGGTTAGAACTTGACCATATCTTTTGGGCAGCGGGATACTATTCAACCCCTAACAGTCATTTAAGGGACGCTAAGGAAACAACTCACCCAGAAAACTAAAGGGAAAAAAAAAGAATCAAGTAATTAACCTGGCTTTCCTGTGCAAACTGTATCCAGGGCAACCGAGTAGTTGCCAAGGGAACCTTCCCCTCCATGAATTTCAACTAATAAATGAGAAAGAAACGATGAGATCGTAATGTTCCAGTTTTCAACCTCCTAATGAAATAATGGATCCAGGCAAAGATCATTTCGTCCGATATCACAGAGAGAGAAAGACAGGGGCATGAGATTCGTCCTAATGGAAGGTCACAGTGACCCCAGGAAATAGTGTTTGCAAAACACTTAAAGCTGAAACAGACTAAGCCACTAACCGTAGGTTTCCTGGAGCTAGAGGGGACAGAGGGATACATTAAATATTAATAGTACCCCAGGTAGTCGATCTGCCATGTAGGAACTTTACAGGATCAACAACCCATTCTCTTCAAGCAACAAATTCTGAGGGAAAAAATAAAGAAGGAAGGAGGCCAAACAGTAGCTGGCCGAAGAAGAGACTCAAAAGACGCATCGCCACTGCGATGTGTGGACCTTGTTTAGATACTGAGTCAGATGAACCAACTGTAAAAGATAAATAGATTAAGGGGTAATGGGGAAATCTGACACACGGACTGGACATGTGATGACATTCAGGAATGATTATTTGCAGAGACATGAACAAACCTAGAGATTGTCATACTAAGTCAGAGAAAGACAAATATCACAGGATATTGTTTATATGTGGAATCTAAAAAAAATGGCACAAATGAGCCTATTTACGAAACAGGAATGGAGGCACAGATGCAGAAAACAAACTTACGGTTATGAAGAGGAAAGGTGGGGAAGAATAAATTAGGACGATGGAATTGACATATACACACTATATATAAAACAAATATTTAACAAGAACCTACTGTATAGCACAGGAAACTCTACGCAATGCTCTGTAATGACCTACATGGGAATAGAATCTAAGAAAGAGTGGATATATGCATATGTATAACTGATTCACTTTGCTATACAGCAGAAACTGACACACATTGTAAATCAACTATATTGCAATAAAGATTAATTTAAAAAATCTTTACTTCTCCCAAAAAAGACATATCAACCACTTATGTATGTACCTTGTTAAAATACTGATTCAGATAAACTAACTGTAAAAAAAAAATATTATGGAGTAATTGGATAAATTTGACATCGACTGGACATTTAGTAGCATTAATGAATTAATAATTTTTTAGCTAGAATGGTATTATAGTTGTATTTTTAAATATAGCCCTTATATTTTTTACATAATATTTACAGCTGAAATGATATGATGTCTGGGAATGGCCTCAAGACACTACAGACTGGAGAGGGGGTGAAATGGAAAGACACACATATGAAATCTGATGTCATAAACTGATGATTGTTGAGCTGGGTGGTGAGCAAATGAAAGCTCACTCTGCTGTTCTATTTTTGCATATGTTTAAAATATTCCATAACACAAAGGGGGACAAAAGCAATACTGTACTTCACGAAAAAATTATTGCAAAAATAAACAATAGGGAAGCTTTGTAGATGTCACCGATGGTTGCTTCTGGCTTGTGATAAGATTTCCAGCGATGACATCATACATACCCAGTTTCCAAAAGTGCTTTATTAAAACCCTGAGACATCTTAAATATGTATGTGCTGTGGATGTACTGCGGCTACCGTCCTGAATGATTCAAAATACTGCTCTAGATATACACACATTGGAATAAAGCTGTTGCATGAAATGTGAGCGTGAGGGAAGCAGTATTCTTGATCAGTATATTCTTTCCTATGAAGGGTGCAACTACATGGAAATTAAGGATCATAAGAAAGAGAGAGAGAGAGAGACTTAAGAAGCATTGCTGTGTTGGAATAAAATTGTTGCATGAAATGTAAGAGTGGGGGAAGTAGTGTTCTTAATCAGTACATTATTTTCTATAATAAATGCAACTACATGGAAATGAAATATTACAAGAGAGAGAGAGACCTGAGAAGCTTTGCGATTGAGTGTACTGTGTGGGCCTGTTCAGGGGGCTCACTGGAACAAGTCAACGATAAAAAGATATTTTTGAGATAACTGGGAAAACTGAACCCAGATTGGGTCTCAGGAGATTCTAGAAACTTGTTGGTTTTGAAGGATGTTGTAATAGTCATTATGACTATATCATAATGAAGAATGTCATTATAATTATATTATCCCCAAAAGCCTTATTTATTAAAGACCTAAAGAAGCAAAACATGAAAGATCACATATTATATGATATATTCAGAAAAGTAAACCCAAAGAGACAGACAGCAGACTAGCGGTTAATGGCGAAACTGCTTAATGGGAGTAAGGAGTTTATCTGGGGCTGATGAAAACGTTTTGAAGCTAGACAGAGCGAGTGGTTGTACATTGTGAATATGCTCAATGCCACTGAATTGTACACACTTAACGGTTAACCTTCTGTAACCTTTATCTCAGCTTCTAAGGTATTTATTCATGGCTGTGCTAGGTCTTTGGTGCTGTGTGTGAGCTTCCCTAGTTGTGGCGAGCGGGGGCCACTCTTCATTGCGGTGCTCAGGCGGGGCGGGGTTCACTGCAGTGGTTTCTCTTCTTCCAGAACACGGACTTTAGGGCACGGGCCCGCGCGGCACTTGGGCCTGCTTGTCCCATGGCATGTGGAATCTTCCTGGACCAGGGATCGAACCTGTGTCTGCTGCTTTGACAGGCGCATTCTTAACCTTTGGACCACCAGGGAAGTCCTTGTCTCAATTTTTAAAAGAGAAAAAGATGATAAGGGAGAGATGCACAGGGTGAACACAAAGAAAACGAGATTGTCCAGGCACTGTTAATGACTGGAGCTAGTGATGGGTACTTGAGGTTTCACTGTACTGTTGTCTTGATGTGATACAAGTTTAAAATGTTCTGAAATAGAAAGGGATGTGTGTGTGCGTGTGTTTAAGAGGAGGATTTCAGTAATAATAAAGCCACTGGTGTCAAAGATTCAGGAAAGCCTTTGGACAAATAAGTTTCATGAAATCAGAGAGTGGGAAATCCAATATTTGCAAATTAATAAAATTGCTGTACATATATTATAACATGAAGTTTTTAAAATGAGCATATACCTAAATTAATAAATAACATTTTATAAATAGTACGAGTATAATATTATAAACAAGTATCATTCTCCCTAAAAGTTTCTATATTCAAGTTGGGGAAAAGACTCTTTCTTTTAGGCTTCTTCAGAATTTTGTGTGGTCTTGTTATATCCTAGCATTTAAGCTATATTTCTGTGATGAACAAGAAGATCTCATTATTAGAAAGAGATCCTTATTCCTGGAGCAGAACTACATCCGAATAGTTCTACAGAGCCTGGGTGACACGAGACCCGCCAAACCATTTGGCTTCAAGCCTTTGCCCATCAACCCCCTCACTTTACCAACTTGGTTTTTGTGTTGAGTAATTCTGATCTTCCACCCACAAAAAAGGTAAATTCAGGGACTTCCCTGGTGGTCCAGTGGTTAAGACTTTGCCTTCCAATATAGGGGGTATGGGTTTGATCCCTGCTCAGAGAGCTAAGATCCTACCCACATGCCTGGAGGCCAAAACATCAGAACATAAAACAGAAGCAGTATTGTAACAAATTCAATAATCGCTTTTGAAAAAGTTCAGAGTTTCCCCAATGAAGTCCATTGATTTCGTTAAACACCCCCAGGTGAGATTTGCCTAGAGCCTGCTTTACCGACACAGGGACCCAGTTCCCCTCACCTGTCATTTCTGTGTCTTCCCCAAGGGCTGCTTCTTATGACTCGGGGGAGTTTCTCAGTTTCTTCCGCTCTGGCCTTCTGACCACATCTGGGTCTTGTGAGATGACCATGCCCTGGCTCCCTTTTCTGACAGTATTCTCCACAGCTCTAATCTCTCTGACTCCCAGAGAAGATACAATTTTTCTTTGACCTCGTATATGTCTCAGTTCCCCACAGAACAGCTGTGATCAGACTGTAACGTCTGAACGTTGGGGCTTCCCTGGTAAAGAATCCGCCCACCAGTGCAGGAGACATGGTGTCGATTCCTGGTCCGGGAAGATCCCACATGCCTCGGAGAAACTAAGCCCATGTGCCACAACTATTGAGCCTGTGCTCTAGAGCCCAGGAACCACAACTACTAAAGCCCAAGTGCCCAAGACCCCTTGCTCCACACAAGAGAAGTCACTGCAGTGAGAGGCCCTTGTGCCTCGACTAGAGTAGCTCCTGCTCTCTGCAACTAAAGAAGAGCCCATGCAGCAATGAAGACCCAAAACTAAAATAAATGAATAAGCATGTAAAAATAGTATATTGGGCACTAATGGGTAATAATCCATAGCAGGGTCTGCAGATGTGTTTTTGTAAAAGACCAAATAATAAATGTTTTAGGCACTGTGGTCCAAGCACAATCTCTGTCACATATTCTTTTTGACTGTTTGTTTTGACAGCCCTTGAAACATGCAGAACCCCATCTTAACTCCATGGGCTGCACACAATGGCCTGCAGGGGATTTGGCTCAGAAGCCATCATCTGCTGACCCTGCTCCACACCCTCTCAGCTGAGCCTTGGAAGGGATGGCAGCCCAAGTCCACAGGGGTCAGTCCACCCACAGACTCCTTTCCAGCTCCATTCTTGCTCAACTCCCACCCTCAGCCCTCACAGGAGCTGGTTTCTGGAGAAATCGTTTGCATTAGTCAGGATTCTCAGAGAAACAGAACAAAAGGGTGTTTATCTATAGCTACAGAAACAGAGATAGAGATTTATTTTGAGGAATTGACTCACATGACTGTACAAGTCCAAAATCTGTGGGACAAGATGGCAGGCTGGAAAGTTCAGGCTGATGTCACAGTGTCAAGCCCAAGTTTCACAGGGCAACAGACCTGAAGCTCAGAGAGGATTTGTGTATTACATCCTGGAGAAGGAGAATTCCTTCTTTCCCAGAATCCTCAGGCTTTGCTCTTAAGGCCTTCAACTGATTGGATGAAGCCCATCACATTATAATGCGAAGAACTGACTCATTGGAAAAGACCCTGATGCTGGGAAAGATTGAGGGCAAGAGGAGAAGGGGACGACAGAGAGATGTGATGGCTAGAGAGCATCACTGACTCAATGGACATGAATTTGAGCAAACTTCAGGAGATGGTAAAGGACAGGGAAGCCCAGTGCACTGTAGTCCATGGGATCACATAGTTGGACACGGCTTAGTAAATGAACAGCAATATCACATTACAAAGAGCAATCTTCTTTATTCAGTGTCACTGATTTAAATGTTAACCATGTCTAGGGATGTCCCTGGTGGTCCAGTGGTTAAGACTGCACTCCCAAGGCAGGGGACCCAGGTTCGATCCCTGGTCAGGGAACTAGATCCCACATGCTGCACCTAAGAGTTCACATGCTGCAACTAGAGATCCTGCATGCTGCAACAGAGATTGAACGTCCCAGTGTCACCACTAGGAGCCGGTGCAGCCACATAAACAAATAAAAGTAAATAAATATTTTTAAAAATGTTAACCACATCTAAAAAGTACCTCCACAGCCATATCTAGACAGGTGTTCAACCATCCTGGGCATCTCAGCCTGGCCAAGTTGACACAGAAAATGAACCATTCCATTGCCCGAGCCTCAGAGCGTAGCTTCAATGGGCCTGCGGCCAGGGAACAGAGAGAGACCTTTGCCTTCTCTTCAGTCCAAGCCCTGTCTCCCCCACCCCACACCACCATTTACTGTCCAAGGACTGGCCTCTTTCCAGGTTGTCTCACAGGGAAATTTCTACCCCTTCCAGAGGAAACATAACTCCCACTCACACTGATAAAGGACACTTCCTTAGTACTGAGTCAGCGTGATGAGATCTTTATTCTCATTTCAGCTCTGCTGTGGGGACTGGTTTTTCACCAGCTTGGAGCCTCTTGCTAGACTCAATACACAGAAGAACCTTGTAGAATAAAGTAGACGTTCAACAGATGTGTGTTACTTTAGCTTTCAGTTCAGTTCGGTTCAGTCGCTCAGTCGTGTCCGACTCTTTGCGACCCCATGAACCGCAGCACGCCGGGCCTCCCTGTCCATCACCAACTCCCGGAGTCCGCCCAAACCCATGCCCATTGTGTCGGTGATGCCATCCAGAAAATAGCTCTGCGATCAGAAAACAGCTTTATTTCCCTAGGCCAGCCCTGCCTCCCCTTGTGCCCCTGAGCTCTGAGTCTCAGTGTCCATGTTTGGGCCCAAAGAGCAGTACTGAGGTGTTGGCAAGTTTTGAGCGTGACTTTACTAGCGCTGGAATCAAGATTGCTGAGAGAAATATCAATAACCTCAGATATGCAGATGACACCACCCTTATGGCAGAAAGTGAAGAGGAACTCAAAAGCCTCTTGAGGAAAGTGAAAGAGGAGAGTGAAAAGGTTGGCTTGAAGCTCAATATTCAGAAAACAAAGATCTTGGCATCTGGTCCTATCACTTCATGGGAAATAGATGGAAAAACAGTGGAGACGGTGTCAGACTTTATTTTTTTGGGCTCCAAAATCACTGCAGATGCTGATTGCAGCCATGAAATTAAAAGACGCCTACTCCTTGGAAGGAAAGTTATGACCAACCTAGATAGTATATTCAAAAGCAGACACATTACTTTGCCAACAAAGGTCTATCTAGTCAAGGCTATGGTTTTTCCTGTGGTCATGTATGGATGTGAGAGTTGGACTATGAAGAAGGCTGATCATCGAAGAATTGATGCTTTTGAACTGTGGTGCTGGAGAAGACTTGTACTGCAAGGAGATCCACCCAGTCCATTCTAAAGGAGATCAATCCTGGGTGTTCATTGGAGGGACTGATGCTAAAGCTGAAACTGCAATACTTTGGCCACCTCATGCAACGAGTTGACTCACTGGAAAAGATTCTGATGTTGGGAAAGGTTGGGGGCGGGAGGAGAAGGGGACGACAGAGAATGAGATGGCTGGATGGCATCACCGACTCTATGGACATGAGTTTGGGTGAACTCCGGGAGTTGGCGATGGACAGGGAGGCCTTGTGTGCTGTGATTCATGGGGTCGCGGAGAGTCAGACACGACTGAGCGACTGAACTGAACTGAACTGAACTGAGGTGTTGGCAGCTTGGGCCCAGAGTGGAAAGTTAGGCTTCCTTTCTAGTAAGAACTTTTCACTGACAAGTGTCACACCTGCCAGACGCGGTCAGAATTCTATCCTCGAAATGGTTCTAGGTAATTTCGCCTTCAAGCAATCTTCGCTGTTGACATCTTTGCCACAAACATTTTCACCACACAGCTGTGTGTCCTCAGTCGCTCAGTTGTGTTCAACTCTTTGTGACCCCATGGACTGTAGCCGACCAGGCTCCTCTGTCCATGCAATTTCCCAGGCAAAAATACTGGAGTGGGTGACCATTTCCTCTTCCAGGGAATCTTCCCAACTCAGAGATCAAACCTGTGTTGGCAGGCAGATTCTTTACCACTGAGCCATCTGGGAAGCCGCCACATAGCTAGTTGGCTTTGAAAGATAAAATACAGTAAGTCCCCTACATACAAATGAGTTCTGTCCTGAGAGCATGTTCGTTAAGTCCAATTTGTTTCTAAGTCCAACGAAGGTAGCCAAGGTACCCAACTAATACAATCAGCTATATATACTGTACTAAAATACGTTTATAATAGTTTTCAAACAAATAATATGTACATAAAAACAAAAAAAGAAAGCGTTTTTAATCTTACAGTACAGTATCTTGGAAAGTACAATAGTATATTACAACAGCTGGCTTGCAGAGGCATGTCTGCTTCTCTGACAAGTTCACAACTTGACAGTTCGTATGACAGGGACTTACTGTAACTGGTTGACATTTCTGTTTCAATTGGTTAAAATGCGTTAGTATTTCTTCCAGTTAATGATGTTAACTGACAGCTTTATCGAGCTGATAGGTAACAATGATTGGCCCCAAGAGCTGGGATTTTTTTCCTTCTCCCCCACTAGAAGCTTGTGGGATCTTAGTTCCCCAACCAGGGGTTGAATTTGCGTGCCCTCAGTAGTGAAAGCACAGAGTCCTAGACCCTGGGCTACCAAGGAGTTCCCCAACAGCTGGTTTCTTATTTTTAAATATACTACATTGGAGGAAAAAGAGGCTGAGGGCCTTAAAGGCTCAGAGTTGAACCCACATTTCCCATTGAACTTTGGAAAATCTATCAACCTGGATGTAAACAACACACCAGGAACAAAACCAGTGCAGAGGCTTTCCCAGTGCAGCACAGAGCTGCTACAGACACACAGCCCAGCATTTGGAAACTGACACCTCTCCTGAAAAAAGAAAGTTTAGTGAAAAAGGAAGAAAAAGTATAATGAGAATACGAACCAACAAGCAGAAACATGCATGATGCTCTGAACGCCATACACAACACTGTGAAAGACAGGGGTTTAGGCACAGTCCCAAAACAACTTATTTGTGCAGTTTTGTCACAAACTTACACACATGTTCAATTTATTCAAATGTTTTGTATCTGGCAATAAAGTTTTTCTAGTTGAATTTTGTTATTCATTTTTCATGTTTCAGGGTGTCCTTTTTAATGTCCCTATTTCATTTTACACTGTTGTGTCTTTTACAGCAAAATTGCCTGATGACGAATTTGCTGTTTTTCAGTCGCTTAGTCATGTCCAACTCTTTGTGACACCGTAGACACCAGACTTCTCTGTCCTTCACCATCTCCCCGACTTTGCTCAAACTCATGGCCATTGAGTTGGTGATGCCACCCAACCATCTCAGCCTCCAGCTCCCCCTTCTCCTCCTGCCCTCAGTCTTTTCCACCATCAGGGTCTTTTCCAATGAGTAGCCCTATGTGGCCAAAAAAAAAAAAAAATTAAAAATGTTTGCAGGGAAAATGCTTGTGGCAAAGAGTTTAGGATAAAAATAACAAGCTCTGCTCACGATTGGCCAAGTCTGTTCTGATTGGACATTTTCTCCCAGCCTGTCCATATAGAGGGCAGCCTTGAAGAGCCTGGTGCTTCTGCCCATGATTCAGAGGGGACTTCCTGTGAAATAAAGATGGGTCCTCTCTGTGAACAGGAATTCTCAACTCTTTAGCAAGAATGAAATTCATCTAAATTTAGGCTGTCAGCAGAGTTGAGGTTCACCACAGAGCTGAACTCTAGTGGAAAGGGAACATTTTGGTCTGGGGAATTCTCAAGGGATTGAGATAGGGGTGTGTTTGTGTTTGTGTGTGTGTGTGTGTATATGTTTTGGTCTGGGGAATTCTCAAGGGATTGAGATAGGGGGTGTGTGTGTGTGCGCACACGCGTGTGTACGTGTGTGTATGTTATGGTCTGGGGAGTCGTCAAAGGACTGAAATAGGGGTGTATATGTGTGTGTTTTGGTCTGGGGAGTTGTCAAGGGATTGAGATAAGGGTGTGAGTGTATGTGTATCGATGTGTGTGTGTTGAGAAATTCAGCTGCAGCTGGAAAGAAGGTAGAGGAAGAGGAAGTTGGAGCAAAATGTGCGGAAGTTGTGGTTGGGACGCAGTCAGATTGAGAGTTTGTTTCTCTGTAAGGCATGGTGACCCTGGTTGGCAGCATCTCACACACGGATCCAGGTCGACGTGTGTTCACGTCAGTGAAGGTGACGCTGAGAAACGTGAACCTCTTGTCAGCACTGGGCCATGAGAGTGGAAGAATATCTGCCCTAAAGTTGTTCATGTTTGCCCAAGGAAGACGATTTTTTAAATTTCATTTCATAATTAAATAACATTTTAATAAGTCATTTCTAAAATCCTCCTGGCAGAAGTTCCCTACCGGGGATAAGGGGAAATTCCTTGATCTCTGGACTTCTTCCTAACCCAGTACTCACCAACACACAACAGCAAAACAGGAAAGGTTAACCAGAGCATACACTCCCACTCAAACAGGAGAAAGATGGAAGGCTGCCTCCCTGGGTTTGGGGGAAATTCTTTGACTGGGTATTGTTTCCGTCTCTGGAAGGGTCTCCCTAGTCCACTGTTCCCTGTGGCTCTTGGATTTGCTCTTGAAGAAGCTCTGTCTACACCATTACAGCCAGCGGCCTTATCTGAAGTAGACTTTGGACCACAAGTTCTCTGTGGAACCTGAGTAGCTCTCTCAGTTTCCTTCTTGCCTTAGAATGTTGAAGCGTCCCAGGATTATTTCAAATACTGAAATACTTCCTTTTTAGTTCAGATGAATGGTTCTTTGGATGCTACAACTGTCTCAAAAATTTATTTGAGAAGTTTATTCAGTTTCATGAACGTGTCAGATGCAACTGAGAGAAACCAAGTCATGCCGCCAGAATTCTGTCTTCTCATTTCTTTACCCTAAAGCCAGAAATTCATTAGCTAAGTCAACTTCCTTCCCGGTTAGTTCAGGTGATAGTTTTGACAAAGGTTTTGCCATTGTGCAGCACAAACTGCCATTTTTTTCCCTGGATCTCCGATGACTGCCAATGCAATTTATTTTTAGATTTTCGTATTTCTAGGTACCAATTTTTGTATAGGTCATTAGTCACTATAATGTTACGATATACCCATAAATCTCAGTTGCTTACCAAAAAAAAGTAAAGGCTATTTTGTGCTTATTTTGCATGTTATTTGATGGTCAGCCCTGCTATGCTCACATATCCCAGGCTGCAAGAACAGCTCATATCTGAACAAGCCAGGCTCATGGCAGAGAAAAAGGACAAATAGGAATGGTAGACGCATGCATTGACTCTTAGGACACTTGTACTCACGTGGTTCGTTAGCTACATTCAATAAATGCACATCCTGACTTTAGGAGTGTGGAGAGAATAATCTTCTCTAGGGAAAAACAGTAAATGTTTGGAACAATAATACAACCTACCACGGGGCCAATGAACAGAACTCTCTTTTCTTTTGGCCTCACCTCACAGCACACGGGACCCTAGTTCCTTGACCAGGGATTGAACCCATGCCCCTGCATTGGAAGCAAGGAGTCTCAACCACTGCACTGCCAGGGAAGTTCCAGAACCTTCTCTTTTTTTTAATTTAATTTTTATTTTACATTGGGTTGTGGTTAAATTATCCCAACCCAGGGATCGCACCCAGGTCTCCTGCATTGCAGGCGGACTCTTTACCATCTGAGCCACAAGGAAGCCCAGCTTTCACAGATGTACAGGAAAGTGGTTCAGCTATACATGTATGTATGTCCCTTCTTTTTCAGATTCCTTTCCCATGTAGGTTGTTACAGAACATTGGGTAGAGTTACCTGTGCCCTACAGTAGGTCCTTGTTGCTGATCTATTTTATATATAGTAGTGTGTGTATCGGAGAAGGCAATGGCAAGCCACTCCAGGACTCTTGCCTAGAAAATCCCATGGGTGGAGGAGCCTGGTAGGCTGCAGTCCGTGGGGTCGCTAAGGGTCGGACACGACTGAGTGACTTCACTTTCACTTTTCACTTTCACACATTGGAGAAGGAAATGGCAACCCACTCCAGTGTTCTTGCCTGGAGAATCCCAGGGACGGGGGAGCCTGGTGGGTTTCCGTCTATGGGGTCACACAGAGTCGGACACGACTGAAGTGACTTAGCAGCAGCAGCAGCAGCAGCAGTGTGTGTATGTTCATCTCAGTCTCCTGATTTATCCCTCCTCTCCCATCTTTCCCCTTTGGAAACCACAGGCTTGTTTTCGAAGTCTGTGAGTCTGTTTCTGTTTTGTAAACAACAGAACCCTCCTTCTACCTGAGTTCTGAACTAAGACACAAGACAAAGGAGACAACATATAGACAATCAAAATGACTCCTTTAGGGACTTGGGCTTCCCTGGTGGCTCAGAAGGTAAAGAATCCACCTGCAATATGGGAGACTTGGGTTCGATCCCTGGGTTGGGGACATCCCCTGGAGAAAGGCATGGCAACCCACTCCAGTATTCTTGCCTAGAGAATCCCCATGGACAGAGGAGCCTGGTGGGTTATAGTCCATGAGGTTGCAAAGAGTCAGACACGACTGAGCAACACACAGCACTGGTGGTCCAGTGATTAAGACTTCACGCTCCTAATGCAGGGATCCTGGGTTCAATCCCTGGTCTGGGAGCTAGATCCCACATGCCACAACTAAGACCCAGTGCAGACAAATAGATAAATATGTATTTTTTAAAATGACTCCTTTATTACTAATATGGGCTAGATTGGAGAATGGCAGCTTGGTATAAGAGCCATAATGGGATCAGATATGAAAACCCAGAGTTAAAAACCTTGCTGCCCAGTTGCTGCTTTGCTCGATGGGGCAGGCTTGGGCGGGGAACCTGTTCTTGGAAGAACAGAAAATATATTCCAAGGGAAAGAACCAGCTCTAAAGCAAAGGAGAAGAGGGTGGGAGGTGAAGGGAGACACTTGAATTCTCTTTCAAACTTTCTAGGCAACTGAGTTATTCCAACTTCTCTGGAACAGAGTAAGTGGACAGGCAGAGGAAAGCCAGGAGTGTAATGCAAATAAACTCCCACCACGTGGGCGGAAACATCAGGAGTGGGCAAGAAACACTTAGGAAGTTAAGTAACTTTCAGATGAGGAAACAAGTTGGTGAAAAGCAGTAACTTACTCAAGTCCCAAGTGGGCAGCTGAGTATCACTCCACTTTGGGGAGGGAGGAACTGATTTCTACCTAAGAGAGACCGGAGGCTTCCCTGGTAGTACAGTAGTTAAGAATCCACCTGGGGCCACAGGTTCGATCCCTGGTCCGGGAAGAACCCACATGCCACCACAGAGCAGCTAAGCCCACGCACCACAACTACTAAAGCCTGTGCTCCACAAGAGAAGCCACTGCAACTAGAATCCTGGGCACCCCCACGAAGATTAGTCCCAATCTCTGCAGCTAGAGAAAGCCCACAGCAATGAAGACTCAGAACAGTCAAAAATAAATAAAACCAAATAAACCTTTTTTAAAAAGAGCAAGAGAGACCAGACCGTGCTTCATGGAGAGGAATTTGCCATCGGGGTAGGAAGGTTAAGGTTTGAAGGACATTTTCTGTGTGTCTTCGTGTATCCAAATTTTTATCTGCTGATTTCGTATAAATCTTCTCTTTGTGTTTGATGAGTCTATGTTGTTTTAAACCAACCCCCGTCCACTCCCCAGAATGGGCATTCAAGAAACCAAAATCATCCAAAAAAAGAAAGAAAGAAAGAAAATTGATTGATTGTGAATAAGAACAGCCTTACTGGGACTTATTAGGCCTACTTTACAGGTCCAGAGGAGCTGAAACGATGCCTGAAACCCTGACATAGGAGGCCGGGCTGGGATATAAGCCCTGGTCTTGTAATTCCCAAGTAGGGTTTCTTCTTTGCCTCACACTTCCTGGCTCCTCCAACACGGGCTTAAATGTCTCAGTGCACAAGTCCCACGCCCCAGCCCCTGGAGGATGGCTGCCTGGCTGATGCGATCATAGGATGCCAAGCCAGTGTCAGGCTGACCCACCCAGGGGCCTGGAAGGGGAGTCTCTGCGTTCACCAGGCAGCAAATCAGACACAGTGGCAGCAAGCCATCACAGACATGCAATTCCAGAATCTACTGCCTGGGAGTGGGTCAGAATCACAAACCCTTTTCAACAGTCTCCCCAGATTTGCCCCAAGACAGAGCGAAGGCAACACATATGAGTTATGATCCCTTCCGATTCTTGATGCCTCATCTACATGAGTTTTCTTTCCTGATTCATCCCAGGAGTGGGGATGGAGTCTGTTACCAGGGCAACCGGAGGAGAATTTCCCTGGGTTCTCCCCTCCCCCCGTTCCCTTTTCCTTCTTCATTTCATTTCAGCTCAGTTCAGTCGTTCAGTCGCTCAGTCGTGTCCAACTATTTGAAACCCCACGGACTGCAGAATGCCAGGCTTCCGTGTCCATCACCAACTCCCAGAGCTTACTCAAACTCATGTCCATCAAGTTGGTGATGCCATCCAACACTCTCATCCTCTGTTGTCCCCTTCTCCTCCTACCTTCAATCTTGCCCAGCAGCAGGGTCTTTTCCAATGAGTCAGCTCTTCGCATCAGGTGGCCAAAGTATTGAAGCTTCAGCTTCAGCATCAGTCCTTCTGATGAATTCAGTTCAGTTGCTCAGTCGTGTCTGACTCTCTGCAACCCCATGAATCACAGCACGCCAGGCCTCCCTGTCCATCACCAACTCCTAGAGTTCACTCAAACTCATGTCCATCGAGTCGGTGATGCCATCCAGCCATCTCATTCTCTGTCGTCCCCTTCTCCTCCCGCCCGCAATCCCTCCCAGCATCAGAGTCTTTTCCAGTGAGTCAACTCTTCACATGAGGTGGCCAAAGTATTGGAGTTTCAGCTTTAGCATCAGTCCTTCCAATGAACACCCAGGATTGATCTCCTTTAGAATGGACTGGTTGGATCTCCTTGCAGTCCAAGGGACCCTCAAGAGTCTTCTCCAGCACCACAGTTCAAAAGCATCAATTCTTCGGCGATCAGCTTTCTTCACAGTCCAACTCTCACATCCATACATGACCACTGGAAAAACCATAGCCTTTACTGACGGACCTTTGTTGGCAAAGTAATGTCTCTGCTTTTGAATATACTGTCTAGGTTGGTCATAACTTTCCTTCCAAGGAGTAAGCGTCTTTTAATTTCATGGCTGCAATCAGCATCCGCAGTGATTTTGGAGCCCAAAAAAATAAAGTCTGACACTGCTTCCACTGTTTCTCCATCTATTTCCCATGAAGTGATGGGACCAGATGCCAAGATCTTTGTTTTCTGAATGTTGAGCTTCAAGCCAACCTTTTCACTCTCCTCTTTCACTTTCCTCAAGAGGCTTTTGAGTTCCTCTTCACTTTCTGCCATAAGGGTGGTGTCATCTGCATATCTGAGGTTATTGATATTTCTCCCGGCAATCTTGATTTCAGCTTGTGCTTCTTCCAGCCAAGCGTTCCTCATGATGTACTCTGCATATAAGTAAAATAAGCAGGGTGACAATATACAGCCTTGACGTACTCCTTTCCCTATTTGGAACCAGTCTGTTGTTCCACGTCCAGTTCTAACTGTTGCTTTCTGACCTGCATACAGGTTTCTCAAGAGGCAGGTCGGGTGGTCTGGTATTCCCATCTGTTTCAGAATTTTCCACACTTTATTGTGATCCACACAGTCAAAGGCTTTGGCATAGTCAATGAAGCAGAAGTAGATGTTTTTCTGGAACTCTCTTGCTTTCTCCATAATCCAGCGGATGTTGGCAATTTGATCTCTGGTGCCTCTGCCTTTTCTAAAACCTGCTTGAACATGAATTATCAGGACTGATCTCCTTTAGGATGGATTGGTTTGATCTCCTTGCTGTCCAAGGGACTCTCAAGAGTCTTCTCCAACACCACAGTTCAAAAGCATCGATTCTTGGCTTTCCTTACTCTTTCTGCCCAAAGAATTGCAAACCAAGCCATCCTTCTGCTCCCCTTTGTCTCTTACTGCGCTTCGTTTTCCAAAGTCTGATCCTCCTATGAGACCAGACTGACCTTCGTCATCTCCGCCGGCCCACTCACTTGGGTCTTGGTATGCCTCCAGCCAGTGGGTGCCTTTGCCATCTCCTGCATAGCAAGATCTCTCTTGGATTTCTCCTTTGGGTTCCTGCTTCCCAACAGTGAGGACTTCAGGGTTAGGGTTACTTCTGGGGATGAGGAAGTTGCAGGTGGGTTTTGAAAGAAAATGCCCCCCCCTCTTTTTGGGGGGAAGATTGGTCTATTCTTGTGTTGTGGGTATTGGGTCATCCCTCTGTTGGTACCTCTTGCCTCTCAGGCTCTGGAGGTGTAATGGCTCTTAGTCATTCCCAGCCCTGGGGTACCTACCTGCCTACCCGGCCACACCTTTACAAACAGTCCCTTTACCAAGTTTCCCTTAAGGGTCCAATGTTTTAAATAGAGTCTTGGAGGTTTTTGTTTGTTTGTTTTCTGTTCTATGTCTAAAGAAGCATCACACACACACACATACACACACACACACGGGCTTCTCTAATTGCATCACACAGGCTTTGTTGCCCGGAAGCATGTTTGATCTCAGTTCCCAGACCACAGATTGAACCCTGCAGGCAAATTCTTAACCTCTGGACCATCAAGGAAGTCCCAAGAGGCTCATGGCCCCATTTTGAATCTGTCTGTCATGCTTTTACTCCAGGGTCTTGATAAGAAAGATAGACCAGCAGATCTCAGTGGTTTGACCCAATGAAAGTTTATTTCTTGTTCATGTCACAATCCACTGTGGGTTTGAGTATCTACACATGTATCAGATCTGGGAAGGAGATGAGGAAGTTGGGTTAGACAGCATAAAAGAAAAGTTGTGGGTGGAGGTTTATTTCTCTGGAAGGCTTAGGGTACATTGACCCAAGTTGGTGGTTGGCAAAACCTTGTAAAGCGACTTTGAAAATCAATGTGCATTCTCTGTAATAGAAGATATGTCAATTACAGAGAAACAGGAACCTTTTGTCAGCCCTAAACCGCGGAAATCTAAGAGTAATTGACCCAAAAGTGCTGATGATTGCCCAAAGAAAATAACTTTGATTTGATAATGATTTACTTTAATCCACACCTACTAAGCATAAAGCAATGTATTCAACTTTCTGGAATTTATCGGTTTGATGCAGACATAGGGTCTGCCCTCAAGAAACTTGAAATTCCTTCATACTTAAAAATTATATTTTAAGTTTGCACATAAGAAAATTCATTGGGGGGCATACAATCCTATCAGTTTTTAGTTTATTTTTTCATTTACATTTTTTGAGCACATTCTTTCTTCACTGCAATATAATTCACACACCATAAAATTCATTCACTATTTAAAGTAGAGAGTTCAGTTACTTTTGGCTTTTTGTTCTTTAATTATTTTTAATTTTTTGGCCATGCTATGTGACTTATGGGATCTTAGTTCCCCAACCAGGGATCGAACTCAGGCCCACAGCAGTGAAAGCACTGAGTCCTAATCACTGGAGCCCAGGGAATTCCCTCAATCGTGTTTAGTATGTCCAGAGTTATCCAACCATCACCCCTAATTCTAGAACGTATTTTATCACCCCCAAAAGAGACACCGTACCTGTTAGTGCTCATTCCCTCATCCCCTCTCTCTTCCCCCATCCCTCTAATGTATTTTCTGTCTCTGGATTTACCTACTTTGGGCTTTTCATAAAAAGGGAATCACACAATATGACCTACTTTTGGACTTGTTCATAATGGTTTCAAGGCTCATCTATGTTACAGCTGTTTCAGGGCTTCACCCCTTTTTACGGTCGAATATTTCATTAAAAGATGCTTACTCCTTGGAAGGAAAGTTATGACCAACCTTGATCATATATTAAAAAGCAGAGACATTACTTTGCCAACCAAGGTCCGTCTAGTCAAGGCTATGGTTTTTCCTGTGGTCATGTATGGATGTGAGAGTTGGACTGTGAAGAAAGCTGATCGCCGAAGAATTGATGCTTTTGAACTGTGGTGTTGGAGAAGACTCTTGAGAGTCCCTTGTACTGCAAGGAGATCCAACCAGTCCATTCTAAGGGAGATTGATCCTGGGTGTTCACTGAAAGGACTGATGCTAAAGCTGAAACTGCAATACTTTGGCCACCTCATGCGACGAGTTGACTCACTGGAAAAGACTCTGATGCTGGGAAAGGTTGGAGGCGGGAGGAGAAGGGGACGACGGAGAATGAGATGGCTGGATGGCATCACCGACTCTGTGGACATGAGTTTGAGTGAACTCCGGGAGTTGGTGATGGACAGGGAGGCCTGGCATACTGTGATTCATGGGGTCGCGGAGAGTCGGACACGAGTGAGCGACTGAACTGAACTGAACTGACTGATTTCACTGTATTCATATACCACACTGTCTATCCAGCCATCAGTCGATGGAAATTTGGGTTGTTCCCGCATTTTAGCTATTGTGAATAATACTGCTATGCACATTCCTATACAAACTTTTGTTTGAAGGCTGGTTTTTCAGTTCCCTCAGGTTATGTACATAGGGTTAAAATTGCTGAGTCATATGGTAACTCTATGCATAGCTTTTTGAAAAACTACCACTGTTTTCCACAGCAGCTTTAGTATTTTACATTCTCCTCAGCAGTTATGAGGGTTCTGACTTCTCCACATCCCCAGTAACATTGAGATTTCCTTTTTTTAAAAAAAAATTATAACCATCCTGGGGATTGTAAAATGATATCTCACTATGGTTTTGATTTGCATTTCCCAAAAGATTAATGATGTTAAGCATATTTTTATTGTTCATTTGTATATCTTCTCTGGAGAAATGTCCATTCAGATCCTTTGCCCAGTTTTTAAACTGGATTGTCTTTTTATTCTTAAGTTATTTGTATATCTGACTCTTTGAGATCCTTTGAACTGTATCCTGCCAGGTAAGCCTACTGGAGTGGGTTGTCATTTCCTCCTCCAGGGGATCTTCCCAACCAAGGGATTGAACCCACAATCTCCTGTGTTTCCTGTCTTGGCAGGCAGATCCTTTACCCACTGGGCAATCGAGGAAGCCTATTAGGTGAATGCTAGGCCCTTATCGCAGCCATGAAATTAAAAGACGCTTGCTCCTTGGAAGGAAAGTTATGACCAACCTTGATAGTATATTAAAAAGCAGAGACATTACTTTGCCGACCAAGGTCCGTCTAGTCAGGGCAATGGTTTTTCCCGTGGTCATGTATGGATGTGAGAGTTGGACTGTGAAGAAAGCTGATCGCCAAAGAATCGATGCTTTTGAACTGTGGTGTTGGAGAAGACTCTTGAGAGTCCCTTATACTGCAAGGAGATCCAACCAGTCCATTCTAAAGGAGATCAATCCTGGATGTTCATTGGAGGGACTGATGCTAAAGCTGAAACTCCAATACTTTGGCCACCTCATGAGACGAGTTGACTCACTGGAAAAGACTCTGATGCTGGGAAAGGTTGGGGGCGGGAGGAGAAGGGGACGACGGAGAATGAGATGGCTGGATGGCATCACCGACTCTGTGGACATGAGTTTGAGTGTACTCCGGGAGTTGGTGATGGACAGGGAGGCCTGGCGTGCTGTGATTCATGGGGTCACGGAGAGTCGGACACGACTGAGCGACTGAACTGAACTGAACTGAACTGAGGCCCTTATCATTTATGTGATTTGTAAACATTTTTTTTCCTATTCTGTGGGTTGTCATTTCATCTTCTTGATAGTGTCCTTTGACACATACAAATTCTTAGTTTTGATGATGTTCAATTTATCTTTATTTTCTTTGGGTTGCTTGGGTTTTGGGTATAAAAACTAAGAAATTAGCGCATAATCAAAGGTCACAAAGATTCACACCTATACTTCCTTCAAAGCATGCTCTCCCATTCTGTGGGTTTTCCTTCCACTCTCTTCGCAGTGTCCTTTGATGTGCAGAATTTTCATGTTTTGATGAGATTCAATGTATCTATTTTGTCTTTCATAGCATCATATCCAAAAATAACCACCAAATCCAATGTCATGAAGATTTCTTCCATGCTCTGTTCAAAGAGTTTTTACAGTTTTAGGGTTTTGATCCAGTTTGAGTTAACTTTTGTGTATTTCTTTTTTTGGTATAAGGATCCAACTTATATATATATATATAAGGAACCAGCGTGCTGAGGTTATAAAAAAAAAGGATTCAACTTTATTCTTCTGCATATGGCATCCGGCTTTCCCAGCATTATTTGTTGAAAAGATTATTCCTTCTCCCCCAAATGGGATTGGTGCCTCTGTCAAGAATCAATTGACCAAGGACTTCTCTGGCGATCTAGTGGTTAAGACTTTGCCTTCCAGCGCAGATTTTCACTGGTCAGGGAACTAGGATCCCACGTGCCTTACAGTCAAAAAACCAAAACATAAATTGTAACAAATTGAATAAAGACTTTAAAAATTGGCCCATATCAAAAATCTTGAGAAAAAAATCAATTGACCCCATATGTGAGGGTTTATATATAACAGGTCCTCTGTCTTACTTCACTGGTCCACCAGTCCTTTTGCCAGTACTGTGTGTGTGTTCAGTCACGTCCAACTCTGCGAGCCCATGGACTGTAGCCCGCCAGGCCCTTCTTTCCGTGGAATTTTCCATGGCAAGACTACTGGAGTGGATTGCCATTTCCTTCTTCAATGAGTCCTCCCAACCCAGGGATTGAACCCGTATCTTCTGCATTGGCAAGTGGGTTCTTTACCAACTGAGCCACCAGGGAAGCCCCAGATATTTATGGCGTACCATAATTCATGTAAGTATTGCCCTTGATTTTTCTCTTTCTCTTACTCTGCATACCCACTCCATCAGCTAACCCAGGTGCCACCTCCAAATTGTATTCCAAATCCATTTATTTTTCTCCACCTCAGCTGCTGTGTCCAGCCATGGTCATCTCTCTCCAAGGCATCTTTTTTGTTTCATTTTTAACATTTTATTTGTATTCAAGCATTTCACCAAATGGCCACGATCATTAGTCATCACAGAAATGCAAATTAAATCCATGAATACATCCTGGTGTTGACAAAGATGTGAAACAACTGGAATTCATTTTTACTGCCGGGAGGAGTATAAAGTAGCCCTACCACTTAGGAAAATTTCTAAAATTAACTCTATCTTTATACATTGGGTTTTCTGGGAAGCACACTCTGAGAGAGAGGTGGTTCTTTATTGGGGAGCGCTCTTGGGATCAGCATCTACGCCAGGGAAGGAAGCAGGATTGGAGAGAAAAACTGAGGCATAACGAGCCTTGGTGAAGATCTGTAACCAGACTCAGATTCAGCCACTCACCACTCCACAGCCAATAAGGCAAGCTTTGGTCGAGAAGAAAGTTACTTTATTTAGGGTAAACTGATAAGTTCAGAGACCAATCCTGAAGATTCTGCTCGGCCATGATAATTTTTAAAGGGAAAAAGGAGAAATGATCTCAATTAATCACTCAGTGCATAAGTGTGTGTGCTAAGTTGGTTCAGTCGTGTCCAACTCTTTGTGACCCTATGAACCGTAGCCCACCGGCTCCTCTGTCCATGGGACTCTCCAGGCAAGATTACTGGAGTGGGTTGCCATGCCCTCCTCCAGGGGATCTTCCCGACCCAGGAATCTAACCTGGGTCTCCCACATTGCAGGCAGATTCTTTACTGTCTGAGCTACCAGGGAAGCCCACATATGGATCGGAGGGACACAAACATTCAGGCCATGGCAAAATGGTTTAAAATTTTAAATGTACCCAAGAGTTTACAAAGGAGTGAGCCCTCCCAGACTTATTCCCCAGTCATTCAGTTCCTCTCCCTGGAAACCTCAGAATTATTCCATGCAGAGTAAGGTATCTTTTTCTCCCCAACTCTTTATATTTATGGTAGCACAGAATATCCGCTGATATTAACCTTGCCTCTCCACTCAAGAAAATATTTCAGATGTCATCCCATAATGATACATAGCTTTCTCAGTTTTCTTTTTCTTTTTATGGTTATAGAATATTCCTTTGAAGAATGCACCATTATTAATTAATCGTTTTTTCCATGATGAACATCCGGTTGTTTCCAGTATTTACTGCTGCAGTAGATAACGTTTTATGTAAGACATATTCCATGGATGCAAATAGGTCAGTAGGTTAAAATCCTAGAAGTGGAGATGTGGGATCAAAGATAAGTGCATTAATCATTTGCAAGACACTGCCAAATTTCCTTCTACAGAAATCCCACCAACTTTCAATCCTCCCAGTGTCTGAGAGGGCTCATTTCCCCACTTTCAAAACCATAAATGGTTCAGGAAAATCTGGTTTAACCCCTCTAAACTTTCCACTTTCTTGGAATAAGATTCACATTGCTCACCACAGCCTGCAAGGGCTTCCACTGTTTGACTGTTGCCAACCTGGCTTCCCAGGCCCCGGTGAAACCAAGTGTTGGGAGAGATCCAAGGAAGATCACTGCAGAAATAGCGATGCCAGCCGGAAGGCATCCTGGGACCGGTGTTCCTTTCTCTGGAGACATGTGTATTTAGGAAGTGGGCTTGCTGCTGTGTGCCCCACTCCACGAGTGTGGGAAAAGAGAGGTGGGGTAGGCTGGCACGGCACATGAATGACATGAAAGGCTGAAGCTACTTTACCTTGGGGGCCATGTTGGAGGCCATCCAGGATTTTGGACCTACTCAGATGTCCCCAGATTAAGCCATCTATCCAAATGTGAGCCGCTTCCCCGGACAGCCGGCAAGGGGGCAGTATTCTGCTTCGGAATTTGGCCTCTTAGCCAACAAACTTAAAGGATGCCTGCACAGAACTGTCCACCAGGGGCCAGTAATGATACTTTTGAACTGTGGTGCTGGAGAAGATTTTTGAGAGTCCCTTCGGTTCAATTCAGTCCCTCAGTTGTGTCTCTTTGCGACCCCATGGACTGCAGCACGCCAAGCTTCCCTGTCCATCACCAATTCCCAGAGCTTGCTCAAACTCATGTCCATCGAGTCAGTGATGCCATCCAACCATCTCAACCTCTGTCATCCTCTTCTCCTCCTGCCTTCAATCTTGCCCAGCATCAGGGTTTGTTCTAATGAGTTGGCTTTTAGCATCAGGTGGCCAAAGTTTTGGCACTTCAGCTTCAGCATCAGTCCTTCCTATGAAGATTCAGGGCTGACTTCCTTTAGGATGGACTGGTTTGTTCTCCCTGCAGTCCAAGGGACTCTCAAGAGTCTTTTCCAACACCACAGTTCAAAAGCATCAATTCTTTGGCACTCAGCTTTCTTTATGGTCTAACTCTCACATTCATACATGACTACTGGAAAAACCATAACTTTGACTAGACAGACCATTACCAAAGTAATGTCTCTGCTTTTTAATATGCTGTCTAGCTTGGTCATAGTTTTTTTCCAAGGAGCAAGCATTAGAGAGTCCCTTAGACAGCAGGAAATCAAACCAGTCAGTCCTAAAGGAAATCAACCCTGAATATTCATGGGAAGGACTGAAGCTGAAGCTGAAGCTCCAGTACTTTGGCACCTGATGCAAAGAGCTGACTCACTAGAAAAGACTCTGATGCTGGGAAAGATTGAGGGCAGGAGGAGAAGGGGGCAACAGAGGATGAGATGGTTGGATAGCATCACCATTGGATAGCATCACCATTGGATAGCATGGAGTCCAATGGACATGAGTTTCAGCAAATTCCAAGAGATACTGAAGGACAGGGAAGACTGGCGTGCTGCAGTCCATGGGGTTGCAAAGAGTTGGACACAGCTTAGCAACTGAACAACAACCCCAGTAATTGGCAAGTGTCTCAACCTGATACGTGCATTTGTTTGTTTATGGAGTCTTAGAACTGAGGGTCCAGAAAAAATTTTAAAGAAGAAATTTTAAAATTTTAAAGGAATTTTAAATTCCATCTCCAACCTGACATTTGAATCACTTCAATAGGCTCCTCAAGTCCCCAGATTGCCTCTGCTTGCACACTTCCAGTCATGGAGAGCTCACTATCAACTAAGGCACCTCATGCCATAGATGGACAACCCAAATTGTCAGAAAGTTCTTTCATAAGCCCAGTGTGTCGCCCCATCATTTTCTACCTTTCATCCCCAGGTCTCCCCTCTGGAGTAACACAGGGTAAGTCTACTCCCTCACCTCCAGGAAAGCCTTTCATATAGTCAGTGGTCAGGACCCCTGAAGCTTTCTCAGGCAAGTCTCTCTGATCTCTTTAATTGTCCCTCATCAAATAGGATTTGAAGTCCCCCTTTCCCTCCCCATCCTAGTCACTTGTTGTTGGACAAGCCCTAATTTTTCTACATCCTTTTCCAAAATATATGTCTGAAAGTAGACCCAGAGCTCCTGGAGTGGCACAGAGGAAATGGGACCATCATTCCTTTCCTCTTTCCAAGGCCCAGACTCTGGTTCCAGCAGCCCAAGTCCCCACTCGCTATTTCTAGCTGCTCCACCGCACTTCTGAGTCACATGCTGCTTCCTGTTGAGTAAAACCTTCATTTTCATGCCCACTGTTGCATCATGAGCAGCATTAGTTTAAATCTACACAGCATGGAAAAGGTCCATTTTCATTCCAATTCCAAAGAAAGGCAATGCCAAAGAATGTTCAGACTACTGCACAATTGCACTCATTTCACACGCTAGAAAAATAATGCTCAAAATTCTCCAAGCCAGGCTTCAACAGTACGTGAACTTCCAGACGTTCAAGCTGGATTTAGAAAAGGCAGAGGAGCCAGAGATCAAATTGCCAGCATCCACTGGATCATTGATAAGGCACTAGAGTTCCAGAAAAACATCTGCTTCCGCTTTATTGACTTCACCAAAGCCTTTGACTGTGTGGATCACAACAAACTGGAAAATTCTTCAAGAGATGGGAATATGAGAACACATTACCTGCCTCATGAGATATCTGTATGAAGGTCAAGAAGCAACAGTTAGAACTGGACATGGAACAACAGACTGGTTCCAGATCAGGAAAGGAGTATGTCAAGGCTGTATATTGTCACCCTGCTTATTTAACTTATATGCAGAGTACATCATGCAAAATGACAGGCTGGATGAAGCACAAGCTGGAATCAAGATTGCCAGGAGAAATATAAAAAACCTCAGATTTGCAGATGACATCACCCTTGTGGCGGAAAGCAAAGAAGAACTAAAGAGCCTCTTGATGAAAATGAAAGAGGAGAGTGAAAATTTTGGCTTAAAACTCAACACTCAGAAAACTAAGATCATGGCATCTGGTCCCATCACTTCATGGCAAATAGATGGGGAAACAATGGGAACAGTGACAGGCTTTATTTTCTTGGGCTCCAAAATCACTGCAGATGGTGACTGCAGCCATGAAAATAAAAGATGGTTGTTTCTTGGAAGAAAAGTTATGACCAACCTAGACAGCATATTAAAAAGCAGAGACACTACTTTGCCAACAAAAGTCCGTCTAGTCAAAGCTATGGTTTTTCCGGTAGTCATGTATGGATGTGAGATTTGGACTATAAAGAAAGCTGAGCACCGAAGAATTGATGCTTTTGAACTGTTGGGTTGGAGAAGACTCTTGAGAGTCCCTTGGACTGCAAGGAGATCCAATCAGTCCATCTTAAAGGAAATCAGTCCTGAATATTCATTGGAAGCACTGATGCTGAAGCTGAAACTCAATAATTTGGCCACCTTATGCGAAGAACTGATTCATTGGAAAAGACCCTGATACTGGGCAAAATTGAAGGCAGGAGGAGAAGGGGACGACAGAGGATGAGATGGTTAGATGGCATCATCGATTTGATGGACATGAGTTTGAGTAAGCTCCAGGAGTTGCTGATGGACAGGAAAGCGTGGCATGCTGCAGTTCAAGGGGTCTCAAAAAGTCGGACACCACTGAGCGACTGAATTGAACTGAACTGAACTGACACAGCATTCACTGAAATATGTTCCATGGCTGTATACTTATATCCATAAAATCACAGATATTTTTGAGTACTAAACACAAATGACAAAAAGAATCTCAGGTTCCCTTCCTGAGGTTCGTGGGAACACAGACATTGCCAGAACCGCTGACAGGGGAGCAGACTAGGTCTGGGAACGGATCTGAAAGTCCAGCACAGAGAATGAAGCATTTGTTTATTTCTCAGTAGTCAAATTTATATATATGTAGCAGTAGGCAGGATATTAGAGGGAAATAGTGAAAAGGAAAGAAAGTCAGCACTTAAGAAACAGGGATTCAGATCCTAGTTCTAGTCTGGAGCATCTGTAATTGAGGAAACAATAGTTCAGTTGTCTAAACAACTGGTGAAGGTGAAGGTGCTTTTCAGACTTTAAGGGCTAATACAGACCTTGGTTATTACTATTGTTATATTACATCCCTAATACTTCAGGTCATTGGGAAAGATTCTGATGCTAAAAAAAATGGAAGGCAAAAGGAGAAGAGGGTGGCAGAAGAGATGGTTAGATAGCATCATTGACTCAATGAATATGAATTTGAGCAAAAGATGGTTAGACAGCATCACTGTTTCAACGCATATGAATCTGAGCAAACTCCAGGAGATAGTGAAGGACAATGAAGCCTGGCGTGCTGCAATCCACGGGGTCGCAAAAAGTCAGGTAGAGTCGGATACAATTTAGCGACTGAACAACTCTTCAGGGCCTTCCGTGGAATTCCTCCTTCCTCTTCTACCCCGTTTCTTTAATCCAGGCACCAGAACCTGCCTTTGCCAGTAGCCAATTCCAGGCCATAACAACGGCGGGAGCCTGGGTTCTAATTGTCTTTGCCATCTAACTGTATTACCCAGACCCTAGTGTCTTTACTGGTATTAATGAAGGTAAACAGGAAGGCTGTGTGTGTTGGGGTGGCGGGGGGGGGGGGGGAGCGGAGAGAAAAAGATCGAAGACTCTGTAAACTGCAAGGCACAATACTCATTAGGTAGCTAGAACTGAGATGATGAAAGCCGAAATTCGAGCCGCCCCGCCCGGTGACCCCTAAGCGGCTCCCACACGGGACCCTTAGGCAGTCTCAAGGATGCTGCAGCCAGAGATCACGGGCTGGACTCCCTGCGGCCTACGCGCGTGGGCGGCGTGCCAGCGCGAGTCACCGGATTGGGTAACTCCGCACGGGGCGGGGCCTCTGGGAGGCGGGGCTTCCGGCCACCCCCGCCGCTGTTGCCAGGGGTGACAGCCGCAGGGAGTCGGAAAGAGCCCGGGACCAGCCAGAGCTGCGTCGGCGAGCGAGAGCCTCGGCAGCCATGGCGGTCCCGGAGCCCGGGCGCCGGAGCTGGCCCTTGTTCCCCGAGGTGCCGTCCGCCACCTTCTTCACCGCGCTGCTCTCGCTGCTTGTATCCGGGCCCCGTCTGTTCCTGCTGCCGCAGCCCCTGGCGCCCTCGGGTCTCTCGCTGCGGTCCGAGGCTCTGCGCAACTGGCAAGGTGAGCAGGGCGGGGCCGGGTCCCGGGAGCCAGTCCTTTCTCCCCCGACCTGGCCAGGCCCTGGGCTCCGGCCTCCCAGCACCCACGCCACCCCATCTCCGTGCGCATCATTCTCCCCGCCTGGAGGACCAGCCCCATATTCCACGTCTTTGTGCAGAGCCGCATCTTGGTCGTCCCTTGTAACCCTTCCCTACCCAGATTTGTTCCCGTCCCTGTCGCCATCGCACTGGTCAAGGCGCTCATATCCATTCGTAGCAATTAGGTTTCATTCACCCCTGCTTGCTCGCGGAGGAGGATTTTTCTCTCCCTTGTCACAGTCACACCTACGTCTGCTTTAAGGCCCAGCCCCCTACTGGGAAAAAAATTTTTTTTTCCCCACCTTCGCAAGACACTTGAGCTGTATCTGTGGCCACCTCTGTAAGCATCCTAGCCTTCTGGGGTTTAGAATTTCTTCTGCATCTTCCTTTTTATCTTAATCCTGACTCCGATTCTCAGCTTATAGCGGGAGCGGGGTGTCTTGTACCTTTGGGAGAGGTGTTGGTTTTCTTGGGGAGATGGAGAGATTTTGCAGACCAATTAATTATAAATATCTGTTCATAAAAGATGTTCTTAGTCTCTGTTTCTTCCCCGTTCTTTTCTGGGGAGGAAAATGGGGGATTTGTATGACTTTTGTTGTTTTGCAAAGCACTTTCACATGCATTAATCTCTTTTAATTCTCACGGTGATCCCATGACGTAGTATTACTGTAGGCTTTATTGCCCATGGACTTTATTGTTATCCATCCTTTAGATGAAACTGAGGCTTAATGTGAAGACTCACAGAGCTTTTGAGTCATACAATTGACACAGGAACCCAAATTGTTCTTTGCATCGTGTGACGTTTTGGAACTGGAACCTTGGGCTTTCTAATCCCCAAATTATACAGAATTGCTTCTAGAATCTTCACATGTACCCTTGGGATTTCAGTGTTGGAAGTACTCAACAAGTAATGACGGTACTTTTCAGATAACGAAGCCTTACAGAGGTGGCCTGACCGAGGTATATGGTTCTTAGCCTGCCTCCCTGCTCAAATCTAAAAGTGGCCCCCTCACCCTCACCCTGGATACACACAGCATGTCTCTCTCCAGAGACAGATGCAAAATGCCAGCCTAAACTGAGCTCCCTTTTTTTTTTTTTCCCTTTACTTTGCGGCTTCGAGTGTGGGATTCATGGACAATGTGAGTATTAGACATGTAAGAGACCTTTGAGGGCCTCGAGTGTGTCCGTTTTATTAGAACACTGAAGCCGACAGGGCCCTGTGTCTGGACTGAACTCAGCCAGTCTAGACGTGACAGAGCCAAGATTCCTTTAGACTTCCAAATCCAACGTTACTGCCACTTCACTGATCACCCCCCTCCGTCAGTTTAGTGTTTTGGCCTTCAGGGATGTAAAAATACAGAAGCAAGGACTGCTTTTAGAAAAATGAAAAATTCTTTGCTGTCTTATTGCCTGTCAAACATCACGCTACCTCTAAGACTGGATAAGCACTTGCAGGAAAGCCTTCTGAGTTCTGTATCTACATTCTTAGTGACAGTCTTCTCATCTTTACAGTTACACAATAATTCATGGTCCCTTTTTTCTTCCTCTGAACAGCCACTATGGAAGGAGAGGTCAGGATTACAGCCGAAGAGACGGGCACACAGTGTTAAGTGACACCCACTCAATCCACCTGAAGCTGTTACAATTAATTAACCCTCAAACTGCCCGGTGAGATAGGTCAGTATTAAAGCCTCAAAGAGGATTATAAAGCACATTACAAATTATAAAAGACCATCCCATGCTAAAAAGTGTTATTTTCTTTCCCCCACGTGGAAGCCAGTCACAGATAAGACTTGCTCCAGGTCTGGGAAAGAGCAAAGATTAGACGTCCCCGCCTCTACTTTGAGTCCTGGGTCCTTCGCTGTTGCTCCCTTCTGCTTATCCCACTGGCTCCGGGCTGATTTTCCCTGGCAGCGAGAGCCAGCCACTCCCCGTTTTCCTAGGTGGGTTGTAACCTGGCTTTTCCCTTCTTGGAACAAGCCACCATCGGGCCTCTAACTCAGTTCCCTCTGCAGTCTACAGGCTGGTGACTTACATCTTTGTCTACGAGAATCCCATCTCCTTGCTCTGTGGCGCCATCGTCATCTGGCGCTTTGCTGGCAATTTTGAGAGGACTGTGGGCACCGTCCGCCACTGCTTCTTCACCGTGGTCTTCACTGTCATCTGCGCCATCATCTTCCTGTCGTTTGAAGCTGTGTCGTCGCTGTCAAGGCTCGGGGAGGTGGAGGACGCCCGCGGCTTCACCCCCGTGGCTTTCGCCATGCTGGGAGTCAACTGCGTCCGCTCTCGGATGAGGCGGGCCCTGGTGTTTGGCATGGTTGTGCCCTCGCTGCTGGTGCCGTGGCTCCTGCTCTGCGCCTCCTGGCTCATTCCCCAGACCTCTTTCGTCAGCAACGTCTGTGGCCTGGGAATAGGGCTAGCATGTATCCTTCCTAGAGAGCTGTTGTGGTAACAGTGACACGCCAAAGGGTGAACCACGCTGTAGGTCCTGGGGGCCGGGACAGGGAGGTTCAGGTAGATAGAGCCCACATGTAGGTATTCTGTGTGCTCGCTTCAGATTTGGAAACCATGTGGCCTCAAGCAGGTCACTTCCCTTCTTTATGCCAGAGTTTTCTCTTCCAGAAGAGATCCCTCTCTGTACAGTGGCTCAGCACTGCCAGTTAATGAAATACTCTGAGTTGGTTTTTTCCAAGGTGTAAACCATTTGACTCATTTTTTTTGCTGGAGGATCCTGAAATAACCATGAGCTAGAGATGTTCCATGAACGGTATTCCCAGGAAAAAAAAAGGTATTCCCAGGAAACAGGTTTCTTTGTTTTCGTTTGGCTTAGTCTTTTTCTCAGAAGAAGAAAAAAAAAGTTTTTTTTAAGGTTGGATTTAACCATATGGGTGGTTAAAACCTTAGAATAAGCCTTATATTCCTTGTGTAAATATTCTGGCAATTAGGCTGACTCTTTTTGGCCGTCTCGGCAGTGATGGGCTGATGCAGGTCAGACGACCAGGGTGCCTTCACATCTCTGGGAGCTGGTGATGGTGTGGGGGGCAGGCTTCCACAGAGGCTCACGGGAAGCTCACTTAGTCACATTGAGGCAAGGTTCCTTCTACCTGGGACAAAGGACAAGGTGTCAGACCTCCCAGAGGGTATTAGACTAGCTGCCTGCTTCATCCCACTTAGAGAGACAGGGTGCGTGCTGGCTTCTGACGGTGATTACAGGGGCTCGAGAGGCCCAGGAGAGAGGATGGGTGTGTCCAGGGGAAGGTGAGGTGTCAGCACCTGTCTGCCTCTCCTATTGCTGCGTTGTGTTCCCTCCGAGGTACAGAGGCCAGAAACTCCAACTGTTGGTTTCCCCTGAGCTTGAAACTGCAGTCTAGAGATGATGATGGAATAAGCCCAGGCCCCCCGTATGCGTGGCCTCCTATGTCCTAGGGGCAGCACACAGCCCCCTCCCTTTAATTCTCTCCACTTCTCCTTAATGTGCCGACCCCAGATGGCCTCACCTACTGCTTCTCCTTTGACGTCCCAGAGCAAGTCGCAATGAAGCTCGACCAGAAGTTCCCCTTCAGCCTGATGAGGAGGATTTCGATGTTCAAGTACATCTCTGGCTCTTCAGCCGAAAGGAGGGCAGCCCAAAGCCGGAAGTAAGTTACAGAATGCCATGCTTGCTTTATTCCTGAAGCAGCTTTAGGGCCCTATAAAAGAGTGGTCCCCCGCCTTTTTGGCACCAGTTGCGTGGAGGACAGTTTTTCCGATCAGGAGGGGCAGGGGGTGGAATGGTTGTTTCAGGGTATTTCAAGTGGTTACATTTTTTGTGCACTTCTATTTGTATTCTCAGATCCACCTCAGATCATCAGATCCCAGAGGTTGGGGACCCCTGCTGTAGAGGGTGCGACTGGTTTTCGGTGTCCTGGGGAATAGGGAAGAGGGTGTGGGTCGCCTGGGCCCACCCAGCAAAACCTGTGAACAGATTTTTCCTGAGCATCCTGGATTCTGCCCAGCTGCTTCCAAAGTGGGGTCTAAGCAGGAAGTGCATTCGATGGAAGGCATTCGAAGCCCTTGCACATAATCCCGAGGGACTTGCGGCCCCATCAGTGGCATCAGCAGCCCTCAGCACTGACAAGCGCCCTGTGGGGCTGGGACTGGGCTCCAGAGGTGATGCTGGCAAGAAGCACGATCCACCTGACTGACTGGGAGGCTTAGGAGGTGGCATGGCCCGAATCTCAGGGTGTTCTTGGCCACCTGTCAGGAGAAGGCGAAATTTATTTACTGTTTTCCAGTCCAGGTGTGTTAACTCTCAATGGAGCTCTCACATAGCCTCACTCCCTCCTGTCAGAGAGGAGGCCCAAAGGGGCCAAACGTCTTTTCCAGGTAACACAGAGTCAGAAGCACCCAGTCTAGAGCCAGGGGCTCCTGCTTCCGGGTCCTGCTCACTTCCTGTCCCTCCTGCACACACGCTGCCAGCCTCAGGTGGCCTTCACTGGTTTTTGTAGATGCTGAGAGTTCACAATGGAGGAGGTTTCCCTCCCAGAGAAAGGGTTCACTGCAAAGTCGAGGTGTTTTGTCAGTGGCCCATTTCTGCCTTGAGCCTGCTGTGGAGTCTATCTTGTGCCCCACGCTGGCCTGGAGACAGGATCTCGGTTGAATCAGAAGCTGTTTCTTGTAGTTTATTTTAGGAGGCGGACTCTCAGCCTTCAGTGGCTCAGAGCCCTCTGACCATTTTCTTTTCCTTTCTCTTTTTTTTTGGCCACACTGTGTGGCTTGTTGGACCTTAACCCCCACCCACCACCAGGGATCAAACTCGGGGCCCCCTCAGTGAAAGTGCCAAGTCCTAACCACTGGACCTTGCCAGGGAAGTCCCAGCTCTGACCATTTCTTAAAGGCAGGGACAGGTCCTGGGAAAAATAGGAATGCACATTCACTCCTTTTATTTCAGGCAAGTAATTCCTGGAGTCTCAGTGGGTGGGAGGTGGCGACGTTTAAAATTAGCTGTATTTGAGCTTTTTGGAAGGAAGATGCTGGGAAAGATCAAGGGCAGAAGGAAAAGGAGATGACGGATCATAAGATGGTTGGATGGTGTTCCTGACTCAATGGACATGAGTTTGAGCAAGCTCTGGGAGGTGGCGAAGGACAGGGAGGCCTGGTGTGCTGCAGTCCAGGGGTCGCAAAGAGTCGGACGCGACTGAGCGACTGGCAACAACAGCGGGAGGGTTTACATTCAGAATTAGCAGTGTTGTATAGCTTTTTGGTTCTTAATTGCTGTTCTCACAGAATCTAGAGAGAACTTAGTTCTAAGTTCAGTTCAGAGAGAACTTACGGGTCCTCATTTGCAAACTCCTCAGCCACGCTCCGTGAAGGAAGCCCCTCTAAGACAGCTGACTATGTCGACCCCTGGCGGCTGGAGCCTTGCTCCACAAGGCAGCCCCTAGTGAGGATAGCCTTGCATGCTGGATCACACTCACTTCTCTAACTAGGAAAACCGTGGTGCCCAGTGATCCTGCTTCCCCATAACGGGCAGGCCTGGCTGGGGATATGGTGACCCACACGGCATAGTGTCCCATCCTATGTATTCCCGGCCTGTTGCAGGCACCCAGAACAGAACAAGATGTTTCTGATGACCCAACAGCAGGACACGGGCAGTGTTGACACACGTGTTGGTTTTGGCATCAGTCCTGGCGGCCTGGACAGCTTTGTCTCCCTTGCAGGCTCTTATCAAGCTTCTTATAGGCCAGAGCCTCTGCATTTTTAAAATTCCGGAAGTGCTGCTAAGTGTCCTGTGTCTGTACTTCAGTTGATTTATAAGCTTAGGTTTGGACTGAAATGTATCAAGGTTTAATCGTTACCTAACACAGGTGTCAGTGGTGTTGACATTTGTTCTTCCTATTGAGAGATCTCTGCAAAAGTTCACAGGCTAAATCCCTTAGAACATGTCCTCCTTTGTGGTCCCAGGCACCTGTGTCTGTGGTGGGGTCTTTGAGCTCAGCACAGACAGCTCCCCACATCTGTCATGTCCGTTCCTGCCTGCCGGGACTTTGAGTTATAAGCCTTCTTTCCTGCCGTCACGGGTAGACCATCTGCCAGCAGACAAGGCCTGGACCCGAGCCCTGTGTTACCCCATTGGAGCCCTCCCTTCCAACCTCCCACAGAGGTGGACCCGTTCTCTTTGGTTGAATCACTAGGCCAGCCATTGGAAGACACTAACTACCGTGATCCCATCCCCAACTCCATCCAACTTGCAGACTGCCCTTAGACCTCACGGGGTCTCAGGCATGGGCCCAATTGCCCCTCATCCTGCTGGCTTACTGCAGGGCCGTGAGTGGTCCCTGCCTGCTCTGGGCATCTGTTTTCTGTTCACTTGAGATGACTCTTTCTCCCCATGTGACACTTTTACAGCTGGTTACAGGAAACGCCCATCCACAGCATATTGTAATAGAGGGCAGTACAACTAGCGCAAGCCTTTCTCTTGCGGATCAGCAGTTGGGGGTGCTGTGTTCCCCGGCATGATTAGCTCAGCACCCGTCTTCTCTCTTGTTCCTTTCCAGGCCGAACCCTGTGCCCGGCTCCTACCCCACGCAGAGCGGCCACGCTCACCTGACCCCGAAGCACCCTGCCGCCCAGATGCAGCATGCCAGTGGCCAGAAACTGGCCTCCTGGCCATCGTGCGCTCCTGGGCACATGCCCAGCCTGCCTCCCTATCAGCCTGCCTCCGGCCTTTGCTACGTGCAGAATCATTTTGGCACAACCCCCAACTCCTCTGGTGTCTACCCAGCTTCTGCGGGTGCCTCCCTGGGAGTCCAGCCCCCCGCCCCCCTCAACTGCCCTGGCACGGTGTATTCCGGGGCCCTGGCTGCTCCAGCAGCCACAGGCTCCAAGGAGTGTTCGAGGGTCCTGATGCCCTGAGATTTCCCAGGGCCGGGGTCTCCCCTCTTGGCCTTCTCAGAAAGGGCCTCTCTGCGCTGAGATTCTCTTGACACGAAGTTATTTATTGGACACCTCTGTGTGCCACGCTCTATGTTGAGTATTTTGATACGTGTCCCTGTTCAGTCTCCTTTATCCTCATGACCGCTTCGTGAAGTACAGTGGTCCCCACCTCCCAGATGCAGAGAGCCGGGCACCCGGTCAGGACACGTAGCTCTTGTGGCACAGCTGGGGCGCTTGGCTTCAGGCCCAGGCCCCTCCCACCCGCTCCCCCCTCCAGAGAAGCCCGGGAGAAGGGGGACCGGCTGTCAGTGGCTCGTCCCAGCTCTGTTCCTTCCTGTCCTTGTGCATAGTGCTCTCGGTCATCCAGTGTCCGTGTGTCCGTGCATGCCCTTCGGGAGCTCCCTGCTGGTGTGCTCGCCAGTCCCCAGGCCTGTGCAGTATTCCTCCCCTGCAGTGACACCCCCACCACCCAGACCTCTGCCCCAGGGGTAGTGAGACGGGCCTGCGTGTGCCCCAGCAGTATGCTGACGGGTCCGTTGCGTTGGTTACGTTTGTATAAAGAAACTGCCTCCAACCTGCCCCTGGCGTGCTGTGTCTTTATGATCCGGGAATACAGAGGGCAGCAAAGAGAACCACAGCCAGGTCCAGTTGGGCAGACGATGCCCCAGCGGGGATCTGAAATGGGGCGGGAGATAACGAGGCTTCCTGGAGAGCTGAAAGGGCAAACGGAAAGGTTTGGTGACCCTGAGATGGGTGGACAGCAGGGAGCCACTGTGGTGGTCCCCACGCTCCAGGCTGGGTCACCATGAGAAGGGCTGCGTGGCTGGACCTTACACAGAGGAGAGACATGGGCACCTACGGCGACCCTGTCAGAAGCAAGAAGTGGGGAGGAGAGCCCTGGCCTCTGCCTGTCTCCTGATCTCCCAGCAGGAGCTCCTGTGGGCTAAATTAACCAGGAAGCTGTTGGCAAGTGAGCCCAGGAAATGTAGTTTTCAGGGATCAGCTCCCCCTCACCCCTTGAGGCGGGACAGGACAGGAAGGTGATAGAGCCAGTGGGCACCTGATCAGGCCCTGGGGAGCTCACAGCTTCTGCTTAGCTATCGGCTGGACTCCTTCCGGTGGGCTCGTGTTGAGGAGACGCACCTGGTGCAGGTATCCTCACAAACACTAACACGTGGCCTTTGTGTATTCCTGGAGCTGGATGGCCACCTTCGGCTGGCTTTTTGGAGAGGCCCTGGGAATTAGAGATGGATAAGACACACCCACAGATCCGCAGCAGTGGGCAGGGTGTTAAATGGCCTGCACTGGCCAGGGACGGGGGACGAAGCCTAGAGGGTGGCTCCCGAGCGGGATTGTGAACAGCGTTCACCAGCCAGGGAGTCCAGACTGCAGCTGAGACTTGGCTGCAGTCCCAAGAGCCTGGCACGTCCCACCATGCTGGCACCTTTCCCGTAGGGTCACTCGGTGAGGGCAGGCTGCTGTGTGTCCCCAGGCCTCGTCCCTCCACTGCAGGCTCCAGTCCCAGGCCTGTGCCCAGGAGCAGGGGAGGAGGCCACCTACCATTCAGTGTGCCACCGTTACCTCCTCTGTATCTGGCCCTCCCGGTTGGGTCGGCAGAGCTGTGGAGGCCGGCAGCCTGCCTCGTGGATGGCCAGGCCCAAGGACCCTCACGCGACCCCAAGTAGCAGGGCTGTGAGCGTCATCTGAGGTCATTCTGTCCCATCGTCTCCTCTGCCACTGGTTTCCTTAACCAGCTTGCAGGGAGGCAGCAGCCCGTCCTCTGCTGCAACCGCCATTCTGAAATTGGTTCTTCGTCTGTTCCCCTGGGCTTTGCCTGGGCCGCAGTGGGCAGCCTGGACCAGAGCAGGAGCACTTGTAGAGGGGATCCCAAACCCTGCCCCACTTGCCTGTTGAATCATCCGTGTGCACCCGCTTCCGTGTGTGTGTGTCAAGCCTCGGGCTGGGCCTAAAGACAAGACAGGTGAGCTCCATGAGGGCGGAAAAACCCCAACACGGGGCTGAAACACAATGAAGATGTGTTGACCAAGTAAATGGGATGCCCTACACTTGGGGATCTCAATCTGGGAGTGGGGGAGAGTAGACAATTGAAAAATTGTAATTCAGTGATGCTGTTCAGGCATCAGAAGAGGCGCCCAGACCAGCCTGGAGATCTGTCGGTCAGTCGGATACCGACCACACGTCCTTCCATGGGGGCGGGGTGGCTCTGGAGGGAGGAGGGAAAGGGGAAAGCCCTAACCAGGTCCTCTGGCTATTGTTAGGAGAAGGAAGAACACAGACCACCAGGCAAAGGGATGGCCATTGTTCCCCCGCATGACAGAAACCGCTCTCCTGTCCCCAGGCTAGGACGGACCCACTGATAGCCAGAGAAGCTTCCAGACGTCCTCCAGTTCCCTCTCTTTGTCAGCAGGGGGCAGCAGAGAAGCAGCCCCTTGGCTGCCTCTGAAATCTTTCCCTGGGGCTGGTGCTGGGACTACAGGAGGAAGAGGGTATGTATCGGTCCTCCAAGGAGCCCCCTCTGGGGTGGGGCCGGGGATCCAGCTCTGTGCATAAATGTGACCAAAGGTAAGGGCTCAGAGAGAGGCATGGACGCCCAGCTCTGAGAGGCCCGGCTCCTTCAGACGCCTGCTGGTTCATACCTTCATTTGACAAGCGCTTTGCGGACAACTAGAGCTCCAGGCCGGAGAAGGCAATGGCACCCCACTCCAGTTCTCTTGCCTGGAAAATCCCATGGACCGAGAAGCCTGGTGGTCCGCAGTCCATGGGGTCGCTAAGAGTCGGACACAACTGAGTGACTTCACTTTCACTTTTCACTTTTCACTTTCACACATTAGGGAAGGAAATGGCAACCCACTCCAGTGTTCTTGCCTGGAGAATCCCAGGGACAGGGGAGCCTGGTAGGCTGCCGTCTATGGGGTCGCACAGAGTCGGACACGACTGAAGCGACTTAGCAGCAGCAGAGCTCCAGGCCTGTGCTCGGCTCTGGGGACACGAAGAAGGAAAAGGAGGAGCCCCGCCTTCAGCGTGCTCTGTGGAGTGGGAGAAGAGCCAGGTGCAGAGGCGAGGCGAGCCCACCTGGCCGGGGCGGGCAGCGGAGGGGAGTGAACCAGGAAGGATAGAGTGAGCAGAGACGGGATGGGAGGCAGGGGGGGCAGAGGCTGTGTGCAGCTGGGGGAGCTGCAAGCGATAGGTGCCCAGCCTGAGGCCCTGGCTGAGGGGTGGCACAGACAGAAATGGAGCCTAGAAGGCAAAGTGACTTCCTGGGGTCACAGCAAGTGAGTGGCCAAGCATGTGCACACAGCTCTCCCACCCGGAGTCCAGCACTCTTGCCCTGCCAGAGGCGTCTGCCCACCCGCAGGTGGAAGGGTGGGCAGGGCCCAAGGTTGGGTTGGAAAGTCCTGTAGGATGAGGTTCCCCCAAGTGAGGAACGAGGGGATGGAGGAGGATGGAGTTGGCTCCTGAGACCTGCAGGGGCCCCTCCCTGGGCCTGCATCCCAGGGTGCCCGCAGGGCTCTGCTCAGAGCATCTCTGCCTGGATAACTGACCACAGCCAGAGGCCGTGAGTCCCCCACCTGGACTCGAAGCTCAGCACCTGGCCCAGGTCCCAGGCCACCCGGGATCTTGCTCGTTCTGAGCCTGGAGCTCCTCCCCCATGAAAAGTGGCCTGTCCGAGTCTGCTTAAACACCCCAAGGCTACTTCCTTGATGGACTCCTCCTCCTAGGGGCCTGGCTACAGCATCCCTGGAGCCAAGGACCAGGTGGGCTACCCAGGAGGTGACACCAGGACAGGACTCCGGGCGGTTGGGACACAAAGCACACACACACACACACACACCAAACACAGGCATGTCAAAACACAGACATGACATTTTGAACTCACAAATCTGGGCCCTTACCCAGGGGCCTTCCACACCAACCTGCACTCTCTGTGGTCAGGGTTGTGGGTTCCGTTGGTAAAGGAAAGCTGCTGCTGCTGCTGCTAAGTCACTGCAGTCATGTCCGACTTTGTGCAACCCCATAGACGGCAGCCGACCAGGCTCCGCCGTCCCTGGGATTCTCCAGGCAAGAACACTGGAGTAGGTTGTCATTTCCTTCTCCAATGTGTAAAAGTGAAAGTGAAGTCGCTCAGTGCAACCCCATGGACTGCAGCCCACCAGGCTCCTCTGTCCATGCGATTTTCTAGGCAAGAGTACTGGAGTGGCTTGCCATTGCCTTCTCTGAAAGGAAAGCTGCTGCTGCTGCTGCTAAGTCGCGTCAGTCGTGTCCGACTCTATGCGATCCCATACATGGCAGCCTACCAGGCTCCGCCGTCCCTGGGATTCTCCAGGCAAGAACACTGGAGTGGGTTGCCATTTCCTCCAGTGCATGAAAGTGAAAAGTGAAAGTGAAGTCACTTAGTTATGTTGGACTCAGCGACCCCATGGACTGCAGCCTATCGGCTCCTCCGTCCATGGGATTTTCCAGGCAAGAGTACTGGAGTGGGTTGCCATTGCCTTCTCCGAAAGGAAAGCTACACGGCTCAAACTTCATGGCTCAAAATAGCCTGGAGTTAAAGCTCCCCTCTAGGTCCTCCCCACCATTCTATACAGAATAAAGAACTTTCTCCCCCGAAGAAAGGAATGGACATTAAGATTGATTACATTCAGCTCCCAGCCGATCCCAGTCTCCAGCCGGTCTCAGGAATTCCTTGCCCGAGTTGTTGAAAGCTAACTAATCAAAAAGAATCTTGAGGAGAAACAGACCCCTCAAAACAATGTATCTCCGCATGTATATTTTCTATATATACCTACTCTCCTTTTGACTTAGCTCAGCAGCCCACCAACCTGACTGCTGCCCCTTCTCATCCCATTAAAGGTGATCTATTCCTGTAAAGCGCCGGTCTCATTCTTTCTCCGAACCTCGCCTTCTCTAACTCCCTTACCCTACAGTTGGGACCCCTCAAATATGTTGAAGGCCTAACCATACCCCCCACTCATACCTGTGAATGTGACGTGATGAGGTCATATGGGATTCAGGTGGGGCCTAAACTCAACAGCTGGCTTCCCCATAAAGATGAAACTACACAGAGACCCCACAGGGAGAAGACGGGCGTGTGATGACGGAGGCGGAGTCTGGGTCGACGTGTCTCCCAAAGACTGCTAGGAACCACTGGAAGCTGAAAAGAGGGAAGAAAGTGTTCCTCCCTAGAACTCTCAAGGGCAGCACGGGCCCGTGGATGCCTTGATTTCAGACTTCCGGCCTTCAGGACTGTGAAAGAATAAATGTCTGGGTTTCTTTTTGTTTTTAAGTCTCTATTGAATTTGTTACAATTTTGTTTCTGTCTTATGTTTTGGATTTATGGCCATGAGGCATGTGGGATCTTAGCTTCCAGACTAGGGATCGAACCTGTACCCCCTACATTGGAAATCAACCTCTTAACCACTGGACGGCCAAGGAAGCCTCCATGGCTGTTGTTTGAAGCCACCCAGTTTGGGGTGTGTTGTTACAGGCTCCCTGGGAAACAGGCAAGGTCATCTCCCTAGATGGTTACATTCAGCGCATCACCACCCCCACCCAGAATCCGGGGAGCTCCCCACAGCTGGCTCCTCTACCCGCACCCAGGGCCCCCAACCCCTGTCTCTCCACCAGCAGCGTGGTCAGTTCCATGGCATCCTGTACTCATGCGGTGGGAAGGAAAAAGGGGAGGCAAGTAGAAGAGAAATGACATTTTGAACTCTCCCTGCTGGAAACAGTAGCTGGAAGAGGGAGGTGGTCTGCGGGCAGGGGCTCGGGGGATATGCCACGTAGGGCACTGTGATTCTGTGGCCACGAGGTCGCAAGGCAGAGATGGCCTGAGGCCTTGGAAAGACATGGTGCTAGAACCCAGATCATGGAGGGTAGAGCCCTCACCCCTCACCTGGTTCCCCAGGCCAGCGGGGAGAGGAGGGAAGGCTGGAGTAGCCCCAGGAAGGAGCTCTGATCAGAAGGCAGAGGGGGGGCCTCAAGGCTCCAGCAGCCTCTCCTGGCTACCAGACCTTGAGCAAACCACTGACACCAGAGGGTGAATTAATTATATAGGTAATAAAGCTACTGCTGTTTAGTCCCTAAGGCAAATCTGACTCTTTGCAATCCCATGGACTGTAGGTGGCCAGGCTCCTCTGTCTGTGTAATTTTCCAGGCAAGAATACTGGAGTGGGTTTCCAATTCCTTCTCTAAGGGATCTTCCCAATCCATAGATGGAACCCAAGTCTACTGGATTGGCAGGCGGATTCTTTACCACTAAGCCACCACCTGGGAAGCCTCAGGTAATAAAGACAGAGGGATGATAAACGTGCTTTTTTCCTAGTGTCTGACCTTAGGGCAAAGCACACAGCCTCACCTGAGCTTCCTTCCCTCACCTGTCAAGTGCAAAGAGCCATCCCTTCCTTCAGGGATGTCAGTAAAGGACAGAGGCACCAGTCATGTTGTGGCCGTAGCTTCCATGGGTGGGGAAAAGGCTTTTATCAACGGTGGCAAATTGCACCAGTGCGGGTGGCCTTCTCCGAGCAGGTGCCTGTCTGTTGCACCTTGAACCTTGTGAAAACAGGGACTGTCTGGCTTGTGTTCATTCATTCACTGAACATCTACTGAACACCCACTTTATGCAAGGCCCTATTCCAGTTGTGGGAATGCAGCAGAGAGCAAGGTGGCCAAATGCCTAACAGTCTGTGTGTCAGGGGCAGGGAGGAAGAGAAAGACAATTAGCAAACAGATGAATAAATGAAAAATAGGGGCTAGTGATAGCATGGTGCAGAGCATTAAAGTGAAATGAAAGAAAGTGAAAGTGAAGTCAATCAGTCGTGTCCGACTCTTTGCAACCCTATGGACTGTAGCCTACCAGGCTCTTCCTCCATCCATGGGATTTTCCAGGCAAGAAAACTGGAGTGGGTTGCCATTTTCTTCTCCAGGGATCCCAACCCAGGATCAAACTCAGGTCTCCCACATTGCAGGCAGACTCTTTACCCTCTGAGCCACCAGGGAATCCCAAGAATACTGAAGTGGGTAGCCTATCCCTTTCCCAGCAGATCTTCCCAATCCAGGAACCGGGATCTCCTGCATTGCAGGCAGATTCTTTACCAATTGAACTGTCAGGGAAGCCCTTACAGAGCATTAAGACAAGACAATGAGGCATAGAGAGGGGAGAACCTTAAGTCATGGAAGGCCTCCTGGAGGAGGTGACTTTTCTGCAGAGATCTGATGAAATCCAAGGAACAGCCATAAGAGGATCTGGGTGAAGAGCATTCCAGGTGGAGAGAAGGACAGAGAAAGGGCCAGATGGGAAGGGCTGAGCATGTGGGAGAATGGCCTGGGGTGATGCACAGGGTAGGTGCTCTATCAGTGCTTGTTCCCCTGGGAATCTATACGTGGGCAGCCTGGGCTTGGGAGGCCATACCACCTGGCCCACAGGGAGTTCACGGTCAAGGGTCGGAGATCCTGGGAGCCCGAGTCCTCACAGTGCCTGCCTGCTTCATTCACTCATTTCCTTATCAAAGAGCATCTGCTGCATCTGGGCCTCATCCAAGGGGCCGGGCCACAAAGATGACCAAGGCCCGCTCTCATCGAAGTCTGGTGAGGGAGGCAGAAAGCTCCCTGGGAGACCCCAGCTCCGTGAGAGACCCCTGCTCACCCCTGCAGACCCCAAGTTAGGGAGCAGCCAGCCCTGCAGGACCCAGGGAAGGTGTCCCAGAAGAGGCGATCCCCGAACCTGGCCTGGAGGGCTGAGCAGACCTCTACAGAATAGAATGTGGAGAAGGGCACTCCAGAAGGAGAGGGCAGCCCGGGTAAAGATGCCCAGCCAACCCGGAAAGTGTGCTTGCTGTAGAAGGGCTAACAGGGCCAGCGCCGAGGGATGGATGCAGAGAGGTCATGGCAGCCAGGGTGGGAAGGGCCCTCACGGCCAGCCTAAGGAGTCTGGACTGGATCCTGGGGATGGTGAAGACCACTGTGGGTTTCCCTATTCGGGAAACCTGGGGTCTGGAGGGAGCCTCACGAATTCACACAGTTGAAGCCAGGCTTCTCCCCTGGGGCTGCCCCCACCTTCCCAGGGCCCTCGGGGCTGGAGGACAGGCAGAGCTGGTTCTTCCACGTACCCAAGCTCTCTGCCTAAGGGTGAGCTGGCTCTCTGGGTCTCTGTGTGGTAGGCGGGTTCCCCGCCACTGCCGCCGCCCCCCGCAGAGCCATCAGGAACATTCCTGTGGTTGGCGGAGAAGAAATCTGAAACCCCTGAGCCTCCTGTTTATTCTCTGTTATGCTCCACTCCCAGGTGTGGTCCCTTTTCTATGAGCTCTTGGGACTCTTTGTGCACAGAAGGGTTGCCTGCCAGTACCAGGGAATTGGGGCAGAGCCAAACTCCCAGAACGGAAGGTTGGAACCCAGGTATCCCAGCCCCCAGACCCCACCTGCCCTGAGTTCTTCCCCTCTGAGGATGTGGGAGGATGGGGAAAAGGAGGGTATTTCAGCTCTCCCTTCCTGAGGACTCTGCTGGTGGGGATGGGTGGGGGCCACCATCTTGGCCATGGCTGCTGGGACAGCTCTGAGCCCGCGTTTCCCTGGCCTCCAGATGGAAGAGAAATCAGCTGGCTTTAAGTGCAGCTGTCAGATCCTGTCCATCTGGTCCCTTATCTGAGTTGTGAGGAGGGACGGGAGAGCCCTGAACCTCTGCTGGGCCTGAGCAGTGGGGCAGTAGGTCCAAGTAATGTCATCCCCCTCCCCGCTTCCTCCCGGGAGGAACCCAGGGATGAACGGAGGAGCAGCTGAGAGTGTGTATGAGTACGGGGGCTCAGGGAGGTTATGGGCCAATGCATCGCTCTGTGTGTTCAACGTGGGAGCAGGTAGATCAGCTTGAAGGTGTGGGCAGCACTGCCTATTAGATACTCTCCAGTGGCAAAGGTCCTTCCCCAGCTTGGTTCAGCCTCGGAGCTCTGATGACTGTGCTGAAAAGATCCTTAGACCCTCTGGTCCTGAGAGCAAAGAAGTCTTTCCTGAGGTTGCACAGGGAGTGGACACAAACCCCACATGCCAGCCTCCCATTCGCCCCCAGAGACTGTCTCCCACGAGAAAACTGCCCGGATCCTGTCCTGTCCTGCTCTGCCCTGCCCTGCGTCGGCCTCCACCCAGGCCTCTCCAGCCAGTGTGGCTCAGTCAGTCCCTCTAGGTGTCCAGCCAGCCCCTCTGGAATGTTTGGGGTGGGTGAAACTCTCTGCTTGGAGTCTAGCCTTAAGCCTTCATGCTGCAGTCCCAGGTCCTGATGGAAGAACCCGGATCTCCCTGCAGGCCCTAGAAATCTCCCTTCCCAAGGATGCCAGGCCCTGCTGGTGGCTTCCGCACCTGGGACAGTGTCAGTTTCCCTGAGAACCAAGGTCTGGCCGGGTCAGGTTCTGGCTCACCCTGGGAGGCTCTGAGTGGCATTAGGTAATAGTTCCAGCTCTCTCCAGGCTTCAGGAGCCAGGCCCATCCCCCTTCATCTGTTCTGAAAGGTGGAGCTAGGCCAGAGTGAGGGCAGAGGACGTGAGACCCAGCTTCTTTTCTCCCCATTGCCCTGCAGGGTCCCTGAGCCTGTCACCTCACCCTGGGAGGCCAGGACTCACTCCCATTTTATGGATGAACATATTGGGGCTCTGGGAAGAAAGCAACTTAGCCAGTGAAAGCAGAGTCTTACTGAGCACCCAGGTCTTCAGCCCACTGATCCTGACCTGCTCACGGCCAAGAAGGGGGTTTGCAGAGAGGGTGGCCAAAATGCCTGCTGGAGGTGGCAGAATGGACCTGGGTCCTCTCAGAGCTCTCACACATATGCAGGTATGTGTGTGCATGGACACACATGTGTTTTTGTGTGCATGGGTGTGCATGCATGTGGGTGGGGGGCCAGTTTCCTTCATGAGCCCCTCTCCTGCATGGAACCCACTCTCTGCCTCCCCCTCCAAGAGCTCCCCTCCCCTTTATCCCCTTGGGAGCCCCTCCTTCTCACGCAACCCCTTCCCAACATATATGTAAAGGTCCATGAAGGCATTCCCCGGCTCTCCAGTGATTAGGACTCTGTGCTTTCACCACCAAGACCATGGGTTCAATCCCTGGCTGGGGAACTAAGATCCCAAAGGCTATGCAGCCTGGCCAAAGAAAAAAAAATATTAAGTTCCATGAGATCAGAGCCTTGGTTCCATCCACAGTGTTATCCCTCGCTCGTGCCCAGAATAGTTCTGGTTCTCCCTGTCCAAGCCCTAGCAGGCAGGACAGGTTCTAACCTCTACGCCAGCCTGCTGGGTACCGCCAGGGGCCACGCCCTGCAGCATCGGCAGGGGACATGAGACGTGTTGTCATCAGCCAGGGACACAACTCCTGGGCCCACACACATGGCCTGGCTGGTGTCCAGCCTGGTGAGCCTCTCAGGATGGTCAACGGGCTCCTCGTGGTCTCACTCGTCCTCTGCAGAGAGAGCCCAGCTCTGCTCCCCCTGACAGCGGATGGGGCTGCACCCAGAGGGGGACACGGAAGGCAACAGAAGTCCGGGGGAAAAGTCCAGAAGGTTCCTCTCAAGACAGTGGAAGGCAAAGGGCCAACTTCCAGTACAGGGCAGTGCAGGACCAGAAAGATATGCCAGGGTGTCTGCTCCTGCAGACAGACCTTGGTGCTGGAAGTGTGTGTGTGTGTGCATGTGTGTGTGCACGCATGTGTGTGTGTCTTCTGCTGGGAGAGGAGGAGGAGGGGGCTGTCTAGGCAGGGCTGAGCCCCGGAGAGGGAAGGACCACAGGGGTGCTGCCCGCTCCCTGGTGTGAGAGAAGGGGCAGCGGCATGGGCATCAGGAGGCCTGCTTTACTGTGTGACCTTGGCCAGTTCAGGTCACTCAACTGCAAAATGAAGGTCATACTGCCCACTGTGGAGGTTGCTCCGGGAGCTGGGACGGAGCGGGCAGGGCCCATCTGAGGATGAGCAGGCTGCTTTGGAAGATGGTGTGGGCCTGTTACCAAGGGGAGCAGATGAGGGATGCTGTGGAGGCTGAATGTGATGAAGACCATTAACTCTGAGAATTTGGGCAGAATGGGGGCAGATCACAGTCAACCTGGGCCTCATCCACATGATGGGCATTTCTCCCCAGTGCTTGATGTCCTGCTGTGAGAACCACACCCGGAGCCGTGTTCTCTCTCCTCCTCCCTCACTGCCCTGCACCCAAGTCTCATCCTTTGCAGGGGCTGTAACTCCCTAAGGGCACTGGGAGGGTGGGGTGATGGGGGCAGGGGTGTGAGCAGACCTAACCTCTCCAGGGGTCTGGATCCCTCCTCAGAAGCAAACATGGCTACCAGATATCACCCTTCTCCAGGCTCTGGTCCCTTGTTCAGGGCTTTCCTGGGAATTGCTGGGTCTCTGAGGATGTTCCTTGCCAACAGTTGGAGGGTGGGTTGCATTCTGGACCAGTCGGTGCAGTGACAGAGCTGTGTCCTCAGAAAAAAGGCTCACTCAAAAACTGTGCTGACCCTCTCTTTGCCGTCTTTGCCCCTAGTTGGCTGGGTAGAGGGTGGCTGGGTGTTGGCATCTTCTTCCTACAAGGAAGAAGCCAGGTGTCCAGAGATGAGACACACGAGGTGGGAATCACAGGAAGATCCCCCAGAGAAGGAAATGGCAACCCAGTGTTCTTGCCTGGAAAATCCCACGGACAGAGGGGCCTGGTGGGCTACAGTCCATCAGTTCAGCTCAGTCACTCAGTCATGTCCGACTCTTTGTGACACCATGGACTGCAGCACACCAGGCTTCCCTGTCCATCACCAACTCCCGGAGCTTGCTCAAATTCATGTCCATAGAGTCCGTGATGCCATCTAGTCATCTCATTCTCTGTCGTCCCCTTCTCATCCTGCCCCCAGTCCCTCCCAGCATCAGAGTCTTTTCCAGTGAGTCAGCTCTTGGCATGAGGTGGCCAAAGTATTGGAGCTCCGGCTTCAGCATCAGTCCTTTCAATGAACACCCAGGACTGATCTCCTTTAGGATGGACTGGTTTGATCTCCTTGCAGTCCAAGGGACTCTCGAGAGTCTTCTCCAACACCACAGTTCAAAAGCATCAGAGACAACTGTGCACGCATGCAGGATGCACGCATGCAGGACGCAGAGGCTGGAATCTCTCGATTTCTTTTTGCTTCTTTGGGGGCCCACCTGGAATGGTCTGGGGTCCTCAGAGGCAGAACCAGAGACCTGAAAGCCTCCTATCCGATCTCCCCTTTCCAGCCTGCCGGAGACTCATCCCCCATTCCTGCCCGCCCGCTCTGATCAGGAACCAACAGAGTGGCCAGAACACAAGGAAACAAGCCACGGCTCTTCCCAGCTCACACCCCTTTGGAGCCGCCCCTCCCCGCCCCTCCCCCATCGCACATGTTGCCCTTTGTTCATCAGCTCACTCAACAGTTCATGAAGGGTCTGCTAAGTGCCAGGCGCGGTGCGCGGGGTCAGCTTACAGGCTGGCGGAGAGAAAGCCAGTAATCACACAGCCATGCAAATGATAGAATATCCGATTACCAGCCACGCAAATGCTCTGGGGGAAAGGAACGTGGTTGAGTTGCGAGGGGGTCCTTAAACAGAGGACCCTGGCTGGCCAGGTAGAGGAGCAGGAGTTCACTATGGACCCTGAGCAGGAGCTGAGGAGTGCCAGGGAGTCATTAGCTGCAGAAGGCAAGAGAAGAAAGGCGAACAAAGAGGCCAGATGCCACTGAGATGTCAAGTAAGGTGTTGTTGTTGTTGAGTCACTAAGTCATGTCCTTCTCTTTGCGACCCCATGGACTGTAGCCTTCCAGATTCCTCTGTCCATGCGATTTCCCAGGCAAGAGTACTGGAGTAGGTTGCCATTTTCTCCTCCAGGGGATCTTCCCGACACAGGGATTGAACCTGCATCTCCTGCACCTGGCAGGTGGATTCTTTACCACTAAGTCACCTGGGAAGTCCCTGAGTAAAATGAGAGAAAAAAGTTCTCAGGGTAAAGCACAGACTTCTTATCTTGGTCATCAAGGCCCTTCAGGATGGTCTCATTTATATCTCCATCCACCCCCAGGCCATAGCAATCACCATGCCTACCATGCTGTCGCGTGCGTTTTCCTCCCTGCCTGGAATTTCTTTCTCATCCTGGCAAATTACCAAAGACCCCGCAAGCCTCAGCGCAAAAGCTGCCTCCTCCATGAAGCCTTCCCTGACCGCCACCCCTCTGGTAGAGTGTGTCACTATCTCCTTGGGGGTTCCCATAGCCCTTTGTATAAACCTGTGTTTGGAGTACACGGCAGAATAGTAAGAGTGAGGCTGGTGGGAATAATGGCCAACGCTGGGAGGTCCAGTGGGGTATATGGAGATGTTGAGGATGATAGATCAGACTTTCCAAAAGGGCAGTGCTGAGACCAGGCCCTTTGGGTCCACTGACAGAGGCCAGCAAGTAGCACTCCCCGCACTGGCCTGTGGGTTTGTGTTGGATTCACCCTGCTTCTCCCACTCCAGGGCCTCGTACAACCCACAGCACCTCCTGTCCTGCTTGGCAAGCTGCCAGATGTCTTCCTGTCTCCCTGTGGATGCACAGATCCCTTGAGGGTTCTTTCTTCATGGTCCCTCCCCCACCTGCTGCAGCACAAAGGGCTCTGCAATGGAAAGTGGAACTCGAGGCCAAGGCAAGGGATGCTGTGCCAACTTCCTTCAGCCCCAACTAAGGATGTTTCTGGGCTCCCTCCCTGATTCCTTCATTGCACACACGCTTCTCAAAGGATGGAACCAGCCTCTTAGTCCTTGGCCTCAAGCACTTCCTAGGCCTGGACCTGAAAGGAGAGGATGCTGGGTTCCTTGAAATGTTAGTCGCTCAGTCGTGTCCAAACTTTTGCGACCCCATGGACTATAGCCCGCCAGGCTCCTCTGTCCATGGGGTTCTCCAGGCAAGAATAGTGGAGTGGGTTGCCATTTCTTTCTCCAGGGGATCTTCCCAATCCAGGGATCGAACCCAAGTCTCCCTCCTTGCAGGCAGATTTTTTACCATCTGAGCTACCAGGGAAGAACTATTTAATAATATAGGGGGTGCCATCTGACCCAGGCTGGCCTTCCAAGATCATTGTGAATCCCAGGGCCACCATTAATAGATCTACCTGCCTGGAGAGGTCCTGGGAGGCTGGGGCAGCAACCCCCTGCATGGGCTCCTGGACTGGGCTCTCCCAGCTTTGCACTTGGCCAGTCAGGCCCTAGGCTATGCTGAGGGCCTGCTGTGTGCTCAGTGTTGACTGAGAAAAAAACAAAAACACACAACCTAAGAGTTCTAAGTCTCAGTTTTTATTCAGAGACCTTACTGAGGACTATAGCCTGGGAAACAGTCTCTCAATAGCTCTGAGGGTACTACTCTGAAGAGGTTCCAGCATAGAGAAGACAGGATATATGTATAATATGATTTTTGGCTGCAGAATACAGGCAATCCAGTATCTCTCTCAGTAGAAGGTCACTGCTAGGTACAAGGTACAGATATCTCAGTTAAAGATTTTAGTGTTGTTGTTTTTTTTTTTCTATGTATGGGAAAGTGCAAGAATCTGGGTCTATTATAATTCTTCTTGAGATATATCTAACTGTTTAAGGGGCCTGTTTTTATCAAAGCACAGAGTGCTTTGTCCTGTTCTTGGTCTTAAATTCCTTTCAGGGTATATAAGTCACTAACTATAGTGGCTGATGACTTGATCCTTGTAGAACTGGATGATGGTCAGCATTCTTTGATGGACATCAGGTGGGATGTGGATCCACTCAGAACCTGGTTCTGGTCCAGGCTTGCCACTGACAACCTATATAATCTTCAGCAAGTCACACCAACTCATGGGGCCTCAGTTTCTCCCTCTGTAAAATGGGATGATAACCACCTCCTGGGGGTGGTTGCAACAGTGAAAATTTTCCTTATGTAAAAACACTCTGTAAGCTATAAAGAGAGGTGGATGAAGGCATAGGCCATGTGGGCTGGGGGACATCCCTCCCAGTGATGATAATAATTTCCCCCAACTCTGGGAAAGATAGGTACAAAAATAAGATCTTGATGATCTAGGTCTCAGTATTATCTGTAGCTGTATAGCAAATTACTCCCAGATCTAGCAGCTTAAAATAACAAATATTTATCATCTCACAGGTTTTGTGGGTCAGAAATTTGGGAGCAACTTCATGGGGTGGTCCTGCTCAAGGCTTCTCTATTTTTTTTTTGGTCACATGGCATGCAGGATCTTAGTTCCTCAACCAGGGATCAAAAGCCCCCTGCAGTGGAAGTAGAATTTTAACTAATGAACCACCAGAGAAGTCCCTCAAAGCTTCCGTTGAAGTTACAACCAAGGCATCATCTGATGGCTTGACTGGGATTGGAAGATCTGTTTCCATGGTTACCCACTGATATGGCTGTTGGCAGGAGAGCCCAGTGCCTTGCTGGCTGTTGACAGAAGGCCCCCTCCTGTAGCACATAGATCTCTTCACGAGGCTGCTTGAATGTATCCAATGTGCCAGCTGGCTGGCTTTCCCCCACAGTTGGTGATGCAAGAGAGAGTAAGGCAGAAGTTACGATGGCTTTTGATCTAGTTTTTGGGAGTCACATATCATCCTTTCTGCCTATGCTAGTGGTCATGTTGGTCAGTCTCCTGATACAGTGTGAAAGGAGACTACACATGGCATGACTATCAGGGCAGGGCAGGTCACAGAATCGTTGGGGGCCATCCTGGAGACTGGCTACCACAGTTCTCTCCTCCAAGACTTATACAGTCACCCCTCCTCCCTCACAACCCAGGGATCCAGCCATCACGTTTCCCTCCCTCCACTCTTACTCTCTCCTTCAGCCCCCAAGGCCCAAGTTTGGGCCTCTAGAATGCCTCTTTCACCAGTTACCCCATTTCACCCCCCTGTGCCCACCCAGGCAAGATCTTGGTCATGTCTCTCCTGAAGACCCAGGCTCTTCTAATCCAAGATGTACATATTGCATAAAACTTTCATTGGCTCCCCAGCGTACACAGACTCCTGTGTATGCTTCTGGGAACAACTCCTGGGTGAGGTGTTCAGTCTCTGCTCACCACTCCTCCATGGGCCTAATTTGAGCCTCACCGATGTTCTCTAAGCAAAGTTATACCCCTTCATTGACCTTGTTAACTCTGCCTGGAAGACATTCTTTTCATCTGTCTGTAAAACTCTTAGGCATCCTTCAAAGCCCATCTCCCAGAACCCTTCTCTTACTGCCCAGGACAGTCAGTTTGTCCCTCTCCAGATACTCTCAGCCTCTGCTCACAACCTTGTAACCATCTAATTACCTGCCAGCCCCTCTTGACAACTGTGAGCTTCCCCAGGGCAAGCACAGAGCCTGGCTCATCTTAGGGTCCTCAGAACAAAACCCAGAGCTGGGTGCATCTGCAGGTAGGAGCTAGAGAGAAGGTCAGGCCAGATACATTTAGCTGTGAGTGGGGGGAAAAACCCAAATCAAACTGGCTTAGTGAATGAGGACCTTCATTATCTCACACAGAAAGAAGTCCAGAAGCAGGTGGGCAATCGGCATGGTGTGACCCGCGGTTCAGGAACCATTACTGGCTTTGTCCTCTGACCAGTTCTCCTCGTGGCTACATGAGGGCTACAAGAGTTCCCATGTCACCAGTGGCCATGACAACATCCGCAGTCATAGAGACACCATGTCCTCTAAGATCTTTCTCTTGGGAGTCCCCTCTGTGCAGCCCCTCAGAAGACTTCCCCTCCTTGTTTCCTTGACCAGAACCAGGTCATGTGTCACTCCTAAGCCAGGTGCCATGGGGGAGACTGTCTGGGCACAGAGGCTCTTGGGAGGCAACCTTCCAGACTGGAAGGGAGTCACAGCCTGATCGTGAGAGCACGTGTATATTTACAGATGGAGCTGGGAAATGAGAGAGACTTCGGCGTGTCTAGAGCAAGCAAGGTGAGATGTGAGGAAATAAGTTTTCTAAGGATAGGTTTCCAGACCCCTTGCCCACTGCGGCCATCTTTCCATTCATTCATTCAAATAGTGACTGAGTAGCTACGTGCTAGGTTCTGCGTCAGTCCTATGAAGTACGTATTATTATTTACATCTCAGGGTGAAGAAACTGGAACACAGGTGGAATAACTTGTTCAAGCTCCCAGAGTAGGTGGGAACAGTCATATCTGTGTGGCTCGCGATGCAAAGTTCTGAGTCACCCCAAGAGAGGACCATAGGGAATAAGGGCGGGTTGCAGGTCCTGAACTGGTCTCACTCACCTGGGCCCTGACCAGCCCCACAGGAACGCTGGGCTTGGCTGGATGGGGCATCTGTGCTGTTTTGTGAGGGATGAGGGTCTTGGCTAAGGCACAAACCATTTTGGAACCAGCTCTGCTTCCAGCGCTTGGCAGGAGCACTTGGGGTGGGGATGTTTCTTAGATATAGGTACCCCAGGCTCCTCCCCTAATCCCTCACACCACACCTCTCCACTCCATAAAAGGCCACCGTGGGTCTCAGGCCCTGGGAAGGCAGGACGGTGCCTCAGCCCAGGAGCTGCCCTGGCTGGTTGGCCCTGTCCAGGGCACCCACACCTGCAGCTGTCCAGGTGGGTGTCTTCTCAGCATGGGGCAGGGTGGGAGGAAGGGGGAGGGGGCCAGAGGCTAAGCACTGCAGGTGGCAGCCTTGCTGTCCCACCCTTCCTCGGCCCTCCTGGGAAGCCAGGTTCAGGGCAAGGAGGGCAGAGAGCAGGCTGCCTGTCCCTGGCAGGTCAACCGGAACCGAAACTAAGGGTAGCTGAAGGCAGGGTGGCTGAAACCAAGCCTCGGTGAGGAGGCGGAGTAGCTGGTTGGGGTCTGTCCTGTCCCAGACTGCGTGGGGCGGGGAACGGCGTGAGAAGGGAAGGGAAGAGGAAGGAGCTGGGGCAGGACTTGTCCCCAGTCTGTGCCCAGGCCTGGTGGTACAGCAGGGGAAGTCCTGGATAGGGCCACTGAGGCAAGGGCTCTAGTCCCGTCCCTGCCATTCATTTACTGTGTGATGTTGGACAAGTGCTGTGACCTCTCTGGTCTGAGTTTTCTCACCTGTACAATAAGGAGGTGGCCTGGGATGATCTTAAAGACTCCTCTGGGCCGACCATCTCGGCTTTCGGTTTGTGGTGGGACTGGATGTGGGTGTCCCACCCTCTTCCACCTTCCACCCCACCTGCTCTCACCTTCATCCCCTCCTGCAGCCACTTTCGACTTCTGGCCTTGGGGCCCCAAGCCAAGGACTGACGACTTTGGATAAATTTTCAGGGCCTGGTGGGGGCCCAGGTCTTCACGGGCATCGTCCTTCTTCCCTAGGGCATCCCAGGCAGGCATTTTTATTAGAGGGAAGGATTGCAGAATGCCCTCGTGACTGGGGAGGTGCAGGTCAGAACTGTGAAGGGTGTGGGGCTGAGTCCCTGGAGAACCAGCCCTAATTTCTCTAGCTCTGTGCTTCTGGGACCCCCTGCAGAGTGATAATGTGTGCGCTTGCCTGATCCCTGGCCTCCTGAAGGGACCTCTTTGGCATGCATGGTGCCCAGGGATTCCTCTGCCTAAGGGTTTGGAAGTCACAGCTCTGGAAGACCCAGGAAGGGGTGGGGGATGAGAACAAGCTTCATTTGCAAGCAGCACTACAGAGGTGGATGGGGTTCATCTTGCAGCTTGGGAAGCTCCTGAACTCTCAGGATGGTAGGCACCAGCAGCCTCTGCAACGGGGAACTCCCAGGCACTCAGCTTAGGCCAGGAGCTGGGGTGTCCTCTGGAGACCTTCTAAAAAGGGGAGGAGGAGGACTACCTTGGCAGCTCAGTGGTTAAGACTTCGCGTCCCAGTGTAGGGGGTGCAGGTGCGATTCCTGATCAGGGAACGAAGATCCCACAAGCGGGTGCGCTCCTGCCTGCTTAGCAGCTGTCGTGCCCAACTCTCTGTGACCCCATGGACTGCAGCCTGCCAGGCTCTTCTTCTGTCCATTGGATTTCCTAGGCAAGAATACTGGACTGGGTTGCCATGCCCTCCTCCAGAGGATCTTCTCAACCCAGGGATCGAACCCATATCTCCTGCATTGGCAGGTATGTTCTTTACCACTGAGCCACCGAGCTCCCACATGCCCTGAGCCAAAAAATCAAAATGTAAAACAAGCAAGACTGTAACAAATTCAATAAAGGCTTAAAAAAAATGGTCCACATCAGAAAATATTAAAATAAATAAAAAACAAAAAGGGAGAGGAGAAGGAGACACCCTCTGCAAAGCAGGGTTGGTGGTCAAGGGGCTGCAGGCTGGCTGGGCAGCCCAAGGCAAGGCAGGAGTTTCTAGCGCTCCTTCTCCTGCTAAACCCTCATCCCTCTTGAAAAAGATGTTCTGGGGGAATGAGACCAGAGTTGTTTTAATTTCCTGAGCTACCACAACCTTTTCTCTTGGCAGAGCCAGAGTTGCCAAAACGATTAAAACAATCCTGTTATTGTCCTTATGGATCTGCACAAGCATTTCCTCTCTGGTAGGAAGAGAGCTAGTCCCCTGAATCTACTGGTTCTATTGGTTTGGTCCTGGAGCTCCTGTTGAGGCCTCCCCAGGGCAGAATGCTAATCTGGGTTGCCCAATTGGCCCTCTCCCCACAATGGGAATAATCAACCAGCTCCCCTCATGCCCAAGCTGCAAGCATTCATCTCTAGCGATCAGAGGACTCACTAACATCTCAGCTGATGGTTTTGCCTTCCTTTAGCTCATTTCTCAAACCAACTTTGGATGGGGGATAGGATGAGAAACTGAAGCCCAGAGGCAGAGGCAGATTTCCACAAAACTCAAGTCACTTAAGCTTCAAGATTCCCATTTGCTGAAACAATAAAGTATGTGAAAACGATCACTGAAGACACGCTGAGTTTTACCTTTTCTGTCATTACAAACCATCCATCTGTGACTGTATTCAACAAAATGAAACAAGTTCTGGGAAATTGTATTTGCAATATTGTGCTCTTTTTCTTGAAGGGGGCTCCTGTGAAAACCGCTGTGGTCCTGCCAGGGTCTCTTGGGCAAGAAGTGGTAAGACAGAGCATCCAAGTCAGTGACCTTTCCCTCTACCACCTCTGATTCTTCTGCCTGTCCCTTTCTACTCCCACCTCATCTTGTTGTTCTTACTGTCTTCAAGGTAAAGGGTTGATATAGTCTACCTGCTTTGCTTAATCTGCCAATGTGGGTGGTAGATTTATGGGAAATAGTTGGCAGGGATCGTCTTACTTTAAAAATAAGCCTGTAATCTCTGTTACGGGGGATTAGACTAACTCATATTGTAAAAGGTGGATATTTCACGGGGATGAATGTCAGCTCATTTAAAGGGAACTTAAGCCCGTCAGAGATTTCATAGGTGGATGGGTTCCCTGAAAAGGCAGGAAGCGCCCAGTCACGGGATGTGGGCAAAGAAAGGCTGGAGGCCATTGGTTGCCGAAGAGGCGATTCCAACTTTGGGGAGAGGGTGCTCAGGCAGATGCAGTGTAAGAGGGGACCCTGAGAGCCTGCAGGGGCAAAAGCGTGGAAAGAGACCAACCAAGCGTGCAGGTGAGTGGACATAGGAGAGGAGGTCTCAGGATTGGGGGTCCGGTCTAGAGGCCTAGATGATCTCGGCTATGAGGGCATCAGGGTATTATGTCAGTTCGGTGTCCCGACGTTTGGGGCGGATGGTTGTCGCCAGGGCTGCTGCTGCTCTTTCTGGCCCTACTCCCAGCTCTTCTTCCCTCTGCTGTGATTCCCCATTTCCACCTGCGTTGTCATTCGGCCATGACCCTGCTGGACAGAGAATAGGGTACCTCTCTGTTTCCCCAGCCAGGATCCAGGAAAAGAATATCTGCTCGTTACCTTATCACAGGCGCTGCAGAGGTAGAATTTGACACTGGAAGGGACCCGAGAACCCAGCCTCTTCACAAGCTGTCAGCTAGTCTGCACACAGAGCAGGGCAGAGCCTCTGTTCTTTCATCTATGGCGTGGGAATAATAATTCCCAGTTCTTGGGAAGGGGTGAGGTTTTAATTAGATCTCCGGTTCTCAAACTCCAGCCTCCATCACCATCACAGGGAGGGGGCTTTTGTTAAAACCCAGATTTCAGGACCCCTTCTACCTACCCTAGAATTTCTGATTCAGTAGACCTTGAAAGAAGCCTGAAAGGTGGTATTTCAAACCAATTCAAAGGTAACGGGAAAGCTCCTGGTTTGAGGGCCAACACTTTGAGAGTCACTGAACCAGACCAAGAGGTTCTATATCTTGGCCAGGACACCGCCAGCCCCACAAAGTCAGGGACCAGCTCTAAATCACTCCCATTTCTGCTTTGTGACCGCTCAGCACAGGCACAAGGCAGATGCTCTCAGCAAGAGCTGTCCGAACTGAATGTTAATACAAACCAAGCAGGCTCCTCCTCAGAGGCTCTTTTTCAGTGGCTGGCACTGGGCTCTGGTTGCCATGGCGACAGCTGGAGCAGAAGCCAGGAGATAACGTAAACACCGGGCTTTTTGCAATCTTGAGGAGGGCAGGCAAAGGTCTTCTACCAGCTGCACATGGGCAAAAATGTGGAGGGAGGCGGGGAAGCTGGGGCTTTCGAAACCTCCCGTTAGAGAGACACCCTCCCATCTGCTCGGCAGCTGGCCCCAAACTGGGAAGGATTTAAACTTTGGTTGCATAACACAGAAAGGAACAAAGGGAAGGGGGCTGGGGGAGAGGCTGTCTGTAGGAAACCGGAAAGAGGAGGGAATCCTGGTCCCTGAGAACCAATATATACACTAGGCGACTTAATCCATTAGCCCATTTCGTCCTCACCCGAGCCCCAAGGGGCCGCCTTTACAAGGATCCACGGAACCCGTCCAAGGTTACACAGCTGTCTGGACCTTGGTGTTAATCCAGATTGGAAACCTGATCTGCTGTTGCTAAAGACCAAGTTTGTTCTTTGATTTCAGGGCTGCCTCTTTGCTGAACTTTGGACGTGGTTTAGAGAACCTAGGAGTGTGGGGGTGGCAGGGAGGCTGTGAGAAAGGTTTGGGGAAATTTTAATACCCCTGGGAGCCAGGCTGGTCATCATCCTGGCTTCTCCCTTCAAAACAACTGTCCCTTCCTCCTTTATCTGCTTTTGTGTTCGGATCTACCTGAGTTGTTCTGTGCAATGGACACACTATCCCCCACGCTGTTCTGGTCACGTTAACCCCATATAGCAGTGGGTTTTGTATTACAACGTGGAAAAAAGTGAAGCTTATTTAAAATGTCAGTTTCTGCCTAGCCTCCAGGGATTCTGATATGATGACTGCGGGTGGGGATGCCCTAGGAACTGACAGTTTTAATAGGCCCATGACGATTCTGATGTAGGGGACTGATGCCCTTTGAGACATCCAGCCAGGGCCTCCGCTGTCTTCTGTACCTACATGGTCCATCTGGAAGCCCCCAGTTTCAGTGACTTCTCATTCTAGCTCCCTAGCTGCCTCTGCGTTCCTCTCCTCCTAGCTGTTTTCCAGGAAAAATTCATGTTGTTGCCAAACTCTGGCTTCAGACTGCATGTCCACAGTTGTCCCCAGCTGGTCAGCTCATCCTGCAGCCAACAGGTCCCCACACACCCAACTGGCTTAGTAAACCCCACAGCTGAAGCCTCCGATCTATTTTCTAAAGATCTGGCTCCTGAGCAGCCAGAGAGCCTTTGGTCAGGCTGAGCCAGCTGCCCGTGGCATCAGAAGGAACTACGATATCTGATATCTGCCCTTTGTAAAAGAGGTTTGGGCAGAGGATCATCCCATTAACAAGAGAAAGATCAGATTTGGGGGATGAACCAATCAGACAGGGCTGCTTCATTTCCCTGCCTTAGTTTTCCCATCTGTAAAATGGGGGCAAGACCAAGTGCTCATCAGAGACTTTCAGAAAGTTTAGAGTCCCCCCAGGCAAGAGTTTGGGCAGGAGGTTTGGCCAGGGGCTTAGGGGCTTAGCCTGAAGAATTGGGGCTTCAGGCTCCTTCTCCTGCTCCTCTTTGATGATAGGGCTCACCTGTGTCCTTGCCTTCTGCCCTGATGTCACAGATCCATCCTTTGAGCATCATAACAAACCTCAGAACACCTGGGCAAAGGGGGCGGGACAGGGTTTTTCCTCCCCATTTTGTTGAGAAGGAAACTGATTTCTTATCTAAGGAGGCCAGGCATCTGGTGAGCAGCCAAAGCAGAATTTGGCTCCTAATCTCGGGGTGGAGGGTCTGTGTGTGTGTGCGCACGTGTGTGGGCTTAGTCGCTCAGTCCGACTCTGCGACCCCATGGACTGCAGCCTGCCAGGCTCCTCTGTCCATGGGGATTCTCCAGACAAGAACACTAGAGTGGGTTGCATGCCCTCCTCCAGGGGATCTTCCCAACCCAGGGACTGAACCTGTGTCTCCTGCATTGCAGGCAGGTTCTTTACTGCTGAGCCACCAGGGAAGCCTGTACATCTGTGCTTTGGTGACTGCCTCATCCCTGGCCCTGTAGGTAGACAGGGCAGCTCCTTTGAACGTGCCTGGCGCGAGCTCCTGCTCAAGAAACTCCTTTCCTTCCTGTAAAGCAGGAACTTGGAGCTAGTCTAAGACTGCGCCCACGAAGGAGGAAGCTGGAGTCAGAGAGAGCATGGGGGAGTCGGGCCGACTGAACCCTCCGAGGCAGGCGCTGCCCTGGGAGAGGATGAGGGGAGCCCGCACCAGTGTGGAGATGGTACCACTCTGAAGCAAGGCTGGGAGAGTCTGCCCTGGGGGAGGGTGGCTCCCAGGGTTGGGGTGAAGCTGGGTGGATTTAGATGCGCTTGACACACTCACTGGGGCTTCCCCAGTGGCTCAGCAGTAAAGAATCTGCCTGCAATGCAGGAGACGCAGGTTCCATCCCTGGGTCGGGAAGATCCCCTGGAGGAAGGCATGGCAACCCACTCCAGTATTCTTGCCTGGAGAATCCCATGGACAGAGGAGCCTGGCGGGCTACAGTCCGTGGGGTCCCAGAGAGTCAGACATGACTGAGCATGCACGCACGCACGATACACTCATTGGTGGGCACAAGGCCCAGGTCACTTACTAGTTGTGGGAGCCTGGGGAGCTTGGGATAGTCCTTTCACCTCTCTGAATCTCTGTTCACTCATCTGTCCAGTGGGGATCATAGTGGACACTTGAGATTTGTGGTGACAGCGCTTAGGATCTTGTTGGTGCTCACTAAATAGGAATTAGCTCCTCCTTCCATCTCGTAGCAAGTGGGAGCCCACTGCAAGGGCTCAGCAAACGTTTGGGTCTGTAGAGCAAGGAAAGGCTTCAAGGGATCAGACTGATCAGAGGGTACGAATACAAGGTACAGCCCTTGGCTTTGTGGGATGTAAAAGTTTCTGTTGCAAGGACTTCCCTGGTGGTCCAGTAGCTAAGACTCTGTGCTCCCAAGGTTGGGGGTCTGGATTCAATCCCTGATCAGGGAAATAGACCCCACATGCTGCAACTAAGACCCAGCACAACCAAATAAATATATTTATTTAAATGCTTCTGTTGCAAAGAGAAGCTTTGCTTTAAGGGCCAGTTTCTGCCCCCTCCCCCCCAGCCCCTAGGCTGTCTGTCTATTGTAGGTGCCTGGAGTTTTCAGGCTGTTCACATTCAGAAGAAACTTGGGTTGCAGAGTGTGGGACAGCACTGCCCACAGCAGAGAAAGGCCCACTATACTAACGGTCCCTGTCTCTCTCTTAGACTAAGATCACACCTTCCTGATGAGTCCTTGATGTGGTGGTACCCACACCTTCACCTGGACAAATCTCCCGTTCTCTTCAGGGGACACAGCCCTTCCAAAACCAACAGAGCAGCTGTCAGGACAGGTCACAAAATCCTTGTCCTGCCCTGACCTTTGTCCAGTCCCCTGTCTCCCCCTCGCCCCAGCCTTGGCTCCGGCTCCCATCCCTCACTCTCGTCCATCCAAGGCCAAGCTCCTTAACTCCAGACTGCCTATCCCGAATCCTCTAAGGCTCATCCTGCAAATGCTTCCATGCTGCTTTCATTTGGCAGAATTCCCCAGACTTCAGGTGGCTCAGTGGTAAAGAATCTGCCTGTCATGCAGGAGACCTGGGTTCCAACCCTGGGTTGGGAAGATCCCCTGGAGGAGGGCATAGCAACCCACTCCAGTATTATTGCCTGGATAATCCCATGGACAGAGGAGCCTAGCGGGCTACAGTCCGTGGGGTTGCACAGAGTTGGACACGACGGAGTGACTTGAGCATACACACTCCCACGCACGGGGTTGGGGAGGCAGAGAGAGGAGGCTTCTGAGACAGACCTGCCCTGGAGGGACTCCAGGCTGATGACGGACAGATACTCTGAAGATATGATTTAAAGTAGGAAGTACTCTGGGCCTTGGAGAGCTGGACAGTAGTGAGGAGCCATCACTTCTGGAGGGATCAGAGTACCTTCCAGAGGTGGGAGCTTTGGTAGGAGATGGACATATTACATAAACATGGAAGAGAACAGCATTCCTAGCGGTTCAGCAGAATAATAAAAATGCACAGCATGTACACAACTGGATGCATCCAGTTTTGCTCCAGCATAAAATTTGTGGAAGAAAATTGTAAAGATCAAGCAGGAAAGGTAAGTTAGGGCCAGGGTTTGAACTCGCCTCTCGCATTCCAAACTAAAGCCATCCATCCATTCCACAAACCGCCATGCCCCTTTATGAGAACTGAAACACAGATAGGAATTAAGTCTCATCCTTTACAGTAATCAACCTGGGATGGGGGTTGGGGGTGCCCGGGAACCTTGGCGGGAGTCTCAGGAAAAATCTGGATCTACCAGATCCATGGAGAGACTGAGAATCTGTTTCTTTTAAATCATGTTGGCGGAAGGGAGATGTACTTTCAGGAAGAGGACACACAGGAAAAGCCCTGTAATCATAAGGGTGGTTGGTTCAGCTGTGCAGCCCGGCTGAATGCGACGACACTGCTAAGGTCACTTGATAACTTGACTTTTAGGCTCAAGGGACAAACAAAGCAAAGAACATGTTATGTAGAAGGCAAATGCTGTCAAGCTCAGTAATGAAAATATCGAGGTTCAGACAGCTGAAGTGGGGAGGCAGAGGAAGGGGTTCAGAGGAAAGGGGAGGACCCGATGCTGATTGCTTTGCTGTGTGGCGTGAAAAGATATCGCTTGCAGTGGAAGACTCAAGAAATAAAGATCCCAGGCTATTACTTCAGTTGTAAAAATGTTAATCAGTTCAGTTCAGTTCAGTCGCTCAGTCGTGTCTGACTCTCCGCGACCCCATGAATCACAGCACGCCAGGCCTCCCTGTCCATCACCAACTCCCGGAGTTCACTCAAACTCATGTCCACAGAGTCAATGATGCCATAAATAGAGGATGTAAAACAGGTACACAAATAATTATGTTGACATGTGGGCAGGGGAAGCTGGCTGTGGTTTTAATAACCTGATTCATCATTAGCAGGACTCTAGAGGTAACACCTTGGAGAAGGAAATGGCAAGCCACTCCAGTGTTCTTGCCTGGAGAAAACCAGGGACGGGGGAGCCTGGTGGGCTGCCGTCTATGGGGTCTCACAGAGTCGGACACAACTGACGCGACTTAGCAGCAGCAGTAGCAGCAGCAGAGGTAACACTCAAAATTTCAGACAACAGCCAGCCACAAAATCATTTATTTACCAGCATGGAAATAAGGACCAGGAGCAAGTCCGAAATGAGGTAAGGAGCTGATTCTTTCTGGGCAGTGAAGATACGGTGAAACAGGAGAGTTGGCAGGAAACTGTAGTTCGCAACCCCACACTTTCTTTCTTTTTGGGGGGGCATGCAGTTTGGCTTCAGTTCAGTTCAGTCGCTCAGTCGTGTCCGACTTTTTGCGACCCCATGAATCACAGCACGCAGGGCCTCCCTGTCCATCACCAGCTCCCGGAGTTCACTCAAACTCATGTCCATTGAGCTGGTGATGCCATCCATCCATCTCATTCTCTGTCGTCCCCGTCTCCTCCCGCCCCCAATCCCTCCCAGCATCAGAGTCTTTTCCGTTGAGTCAACTCGTCATATGAGGCAGCCAAAGGATCTTAATTCTTTGCCCAGGGATTGAACCCATGCCTCCTGTGGTGGAAGTGAGGAGTCTTAACCACTGGACCACCAGGGAAGTCCATCCTCACATGTTTAATTTTAAGAAAAATGAAGTAGTACAGTCACTATTCTTTACATATTGGGAGCCAGTGAAAGGGTTGGTTCCTTGGTCAGTGACGAAGCTGTCTGGGTAATCTTTTAAAGTATTCATGTATGACTTAGAATAAAGAAAACACTCATAAGGCACAAAGTGTGAAAAATACAAAGGGTATACAATGACTCTTCCTTCGCTCCTGGTCCTGGTTCTTTAGAGACAACCAATGCTCTTTTTTTTTCTTTCCAGAGAGTTCATACATATACATCCAAATACAGATACACAGTATGTACATTTTTTTCCCCTCCACTTTCTCTCACAGAATAGTTTTTAAAACACAGATGAAAACATTCTCTACCCACTGGCCATCACCTTGCATTTTTCTTTTGTCAATTGATCTGAGATTGTTCCCTGTCAGCAATGAGCTTCCTTCTTTGTGTTCTTTACAGTTGGATGGTATTCATGTTTGGATGTGGCAACAATAAATGACAGTGTCTGTTTCCACTCAGTTCCACCAACCCCATGAGTCATCAAACTTTCAGATTTTGTTGTCATTGTAGGTGAAAACTGGGATCTTGGTCAATTTTTAATTTTCATTTCTTCTATGTGTGGGGTTGAAAAACTCTTCATATGGTTAACAGCCATGTGTTTTTTTTCTGTGAACTGATGGTTCCTATCTTTTGCCCATTTATATTAATCAGTCCTTTTCTTATTAATTAGTAGGGGCTGTTTATTAGGGAAAGTAGTCCTTTGATTATTGATTATTAACAATTGCAAATATTTCTTCCTAATTTGTCCTTTGCCTTTGGACTTTGCCTGCAGGTTTTTGTCACACATCATGTTTTGACTTTTATGTAGGCAGTTTTTTCAGTCCTTTATGGTTTCAGGGGTTTGTGTTCTATTAATAATTCAGAAAGGTCTCTTGGAGATTAACACAAATTCTCCCACGGTTTCTTGCAGGACTTTTCCTTTCTCTTCTTTTACTGGGATTAGTGGCCCAGAGAATCTTTTTTTTAAATTCATTCATTCATTTATTTTTGGCTGCACTGGGTCTTCATTGCTTCATGCAGCCTTTCTCTAGTTGTGGTGAGTGGGGGCTACTCTCTGGTTATGGCACTTGGGCTTCTCATTGTGGTGGATTCTTTTGTTTCGGTCCATGGCCTCAGTTGCCCCTCGCGTGGGGAATCTTTCCGGACCAAGGGGATCAAAACCATGTTCCCCACATTGGTAGGCGGATTCTTAACCACTGGAAATCCCCAGAAGTCCCTCCTTTTTCTTCTTTTTAGAAATTGTTCAAATCTTTAATCTACTGGAAGTTTTTATTAGTGTAAGATGTGAAGTGTGTATCCAACTTACATTTTTCCCCAGCTGGCTAGTGAGAGTGTGTTTTGAGAAGTAAAAGATAAGGGACAGGAAGGTAGGGCAGTGAGCAGAGCAGTAGAAGAGGAAGTTTCCCCGGCAGCAAGTGGAGAAGAAACTGGAGGGGGCATGAGAGACAGGAACTGTTGAGATCATCCAGGGGAAAGGCGAACCCAGGGACAGTAGGAAAGATGAGAAGACAGGGAGGGTGGTCCTGGAGAAGGAATCTATAGGACTCAGTTACAGGCTCAATCAGAAAAAGCAAAAGAAGATACCTATCTCTGGCCCCAGGCAGGCCATTAGCAGAGAGAAAGAGAACTGAGTGTTCAGCGTTTTGGCTTCCTATAAGCAGAGTGCAAAGATTCATGGAAGCCTCTTTGGGAAACGCAGGGGAGGTGCTCAACAAAGTGGTGGAAAGGTAAGCCAGAGTATCAGAGGTCTGGGGGATGAATTTTCCTCTTGCTCTCTTGAGGGTCCAGAAGATCCCCTGGAGGAGGAAATGGCAACCCACTCCAGTATTCTTGCCTGGGAAATCCCGTGGACAGAGGAGCCTGGTGGGCTCTAGTCCATGGGGTCGCCAAGAGCAGGACACGACTAAGCGACTGAAAAAAGGACTCTTGAGGGCCTAGTATAAGGGTTACACATTGAGTCCCTTAGTTAGACACGGATGTGCCCCACCCTGAAGGCTCTGGCATTTAAACAACCTGTAGGCGGGACTGGTTTAATGCGGTGAATCAGACCGGTTCCAGACAGACTGGAAGGTAGGAAGCCTAAAACTGGGGCCACGGGAAGGATCCTCTCTTTATACAGGCTTTTACAATTTTAAAAGTATTCATACTTGGTTGTCGTTGGTGGGTCCTATTTTGAAAGATGGAGAACTGGTTCTGAACAAGTGAGTTGCCCCCTCACTGTTCTCAGAGAAATTCATAGCAGAGCCTGAAATTAATAATAATAATAGGGACTTCCCTGGCGGTCCAATGGTTGAGGCTCCCCGCTTCCAACGCAGGGGCCACATGGTAACAATAATAGTAATAACTTCCATTTCTACAGCACTATCGCACCAAGCTAAACTATTTACGAACAGGAATTACATCACTTAATCCTCACAACCCTGTAACATAGTAACCAAGCAGGAGGCATGGGTGGGCTTCTTACCCCTCAACCAAGGAAGCCAGACTTTCCAAACCAGAGGCGCCCTCTGCCCCCTCCCGCCTCTTCGGTCCGGTCGTTGACCCCGGCTTGCTCACCTCCTGCCCTCCGACCCAAAAAGCAGGCTAGCATTCCAACCTTAGGCTGGAATGACCCCTACACTCGCCTCGCCATTTTCGAAGGCGAGGGAACTGAGGACCGTGGATGAGAAAAAGCCACGAACACAGGCGATCGGCGGTCGGCAGGAGGAGGCCAGGCGGCGAAGCTCACTGGCCACAGACCCTGCGGAACCTTCCTGGGCCGCGCCCGGAACAGGGAGCGAGGCTCCCAAGGCCTCTAGGCGAAGCTGGCACGCTCAGGGGGCGTGGCCGCCAGGGCCGTACCAAGAGCGCGGATTCGCAGGGGGGAGGCCCGGCCCCCAGAAGCGAGCGCACGGCCGGGTTGGGGCGGAGCGGCGCCGCAGCTGGCCACGCCTCCACCCCCGCGACCGGCGCGGGCGGTGGTAGCGTCTCAGTGGTGTGGGCCTGCGTCCTGCTCAGATGTCTCGAGTGCAGCCGGCCGCCTGTGGTGAGTGCGCTCGTTCGCTCGGGTGGGATCGGTGGGGTCCGCGCGCCAGGGCTCCGGGTGCCCAGGCTCCGGGGCCCGACGCCTTCTGGCTGCCTGGGCCGCCGGGACTCCCGGCGCGGGGGCGAGCTCTCAGACCGGGTCGGCTGCCTGTTTCGCCCGCCGCTCCCGCGGAAAGCGCGGCCCCCATCTCGGCCCTTCCTCCCCCGCACCCCGCCCCAGCTGACCTCCTGCGGATGCTTGAGGGTCGTCGTTTCCACGGCCGAGGGCGCACTTCGTGCCCCTTCGACGGAGAATTGGGTCTCGGCGTGAGAAAACTCGGGCTGCAGCCCCCCACGCCTTCACGGCCTCGGGCTAAACCGCTTTTCCTCTGCGAGCCTCAGTTTCTCCGTCTGCGCAGTGGGCCTCAGGAGGCGGCCAGTTGTGGGTTTAGTCACGTAGCGTGCTCGAGTGTGGATGGGACCCCAGCCTGCCCGCGCGGCATCAGGTGGGCTCAGGGGAGCCCGCAAGGCCGGCCTCTCCTGGGAAACATTTCTCGGTGCCGGCGGCATCCCCGGGAGACAGTGCTCCTCGCGGGCAGGGGTTTGCCGGGTTCTGCTGGGCAGCCATGACCTTCTTCGTTCTTGGGAGCAATTAATTGGGTAAAAGGGCGAGGTCTCCTGGGCGGCGGGGGCACTTGACCTCGACTTTTTTGCTTTTTCATTTTTCCACGAGAGTCACCATTGTGTAAGCCGGTGACCACACTGAGAAATTCGGGGCCACTTCAAAGAACGTGGCTACCTCCTCTCTTAAGACCAACAAACTACAGCCTTCTCTCTGAGCTTGGCGGGAGTGGAGAATAGTACTAAGACCGAGGGAGATGGGGCTGGAATGGGTAGCCCTGGGTCTGACACCTTGGCATCTTGGCAGGACCACAGGTTTTTACAGTCTCTGTTAGGCCCCCCACCAGGTTGAAATTCAAAAGAGAGGGTCTTGGAGGGTGAGTTTGAGAACTGTGACATTCCACCTAAGTGGGAGTTTAACTAACCTCTGAGATCCAGTATCCTCACTGTGGGTTACTGTAATTCACAGGCTGGCCTGTTTGGGGAGAAGACATTGATTCATTAACCACTCACAAGTTCTATCTACACAAATCCCTTTGGAGTGGTTATGGGGTTGTCTTGATCAGGAAAAAGTCCAAAAGTCTAAGTTAGTAAAGCAGTGAACCCAGAAGAAATCACTTTCTTTTCTTTTTGTCCCTCTAAGGAATTTTCATTTTCTTTTTGAGGAGTAGTCAATTCTTGAGCGTCTCATGATTATAATAATACCTAGTTTAATCATGTCTAAAAAAAATAGTTCTCCTTTTCAGAGAATGGAATATTGGCTTCCGGTTGGGTTGTAGTGTTGACAGCTTCACAGTGATGGTAACTCTTCCCAAATCCTTCGTGTCTAGCACCTGAAAATGGTACAGGCCTGAGGTGAAAGGAACCCCAGGGTTGTACTTCAGCACCTGGAAACAGCAGTCTTGACCAAAGCCAGCATGAGTGAGGCAGGTGAAACTCCTGAGGGGTATGGGTTTGTAAACAATTCATGAGATGTTTCAGATGTTTGTTTTTGGATAAGCCAGAAATTTTAGGACCTGCTGGTCACTCTGAATTGATCCCTTAACTCTTTGAAAATCAGAATCTGAGTTAAATAAAGTTCATGTGTACTTAGGAGAGAGACCATTTGAAATCAGACTGCTTGGCAAATTCAGCACATTTACTCGCAATCTTTTCAAGTTCATTAAAAATGTAGCTCTTAAGCAATCCCTTTTGTTTTTTTTTTTTAGTTTCTCTCCCTTTGGGAGGCTTCTTTAATTGCAGAACTTTTCATGGTTCCAGAGAGCCAAGCTGCCATTGCAACATCTCTGCTTACTCACACTTTGGAAGGGGGCGAGCCCTGGATGGGTTGGTGGGGGCCGGGAGTATCAGGGAACCTGAGTCCCAACTCAGGCACGAGCACTGTGTGCCTTTCACCAAACCACCCCAAGCCCATGGGCCTCAGTTTAGTGCTATGGGATTTAATTTATGTGTCAGAGTGATTTAACAATTAACATCAGAATAAAAGTGAAATAGAGAAATGATGGTTTTTATAAAAATATATTTTTTCTGTTTATGGAAATGCTAAGTGCTCATTATCTTTAAAAATACTATTATAGAAATATTCAATATGATAGTGATATAACAGTGAACATCCTTCATAGCCTTACACTGAGACAAAAAAGTTACTGCTAGTCATGTAATATATATTCTCCAGATATTTTTCCTTATATATAACCTTATATATTATCTGGATATATATATATATGTATATATTCTTTATATATTACCTGGATTTTGTTCTTTTACTTAAAACAGAAGGAATTTTTTACTATTGAAATTTAAGACAGAGAATTAAGATGAAACTAGTCAAGCTGTTGTAAGTCTTACTTTTTATTACTTAACATGATGTCTTTCTATAACACAATGTAAATAGCTACCTCATTTCTGTTTTAAAACCTCATTCCTTTTAAAAATGACAGTAGCCCAGTAACCAATATGATTGAAAAAAATTTGTTTGCGGCCTTTTACTGTTATGAATTCTGCTGCAGGGATTAGCCTTGTTCTTTATCTCTTGGCAATTGGACAAATATTTTTATATAATGAATTCTTAGAAGTAGAAGAGCTAGAATATTTATGAGCTTTTAAAAGTATTCATTTAACAGATAGTGACTACCTACAATATACAGGTGCTATTTGAGGTGTCGTGCCTATAGCAGTGAAGAAAATAGGTCCTCTGTGGGTCTGACACAAGGCTTGTCAAATGATGATGCAATTTCAGACTTAACTTTTAATTATGTGTCAGTTTCATTTCAAAATTAAAATCAGAAAAACAGTGGAGAAATGACTTTTTTCTAAAAGTGTATTTTTTCTGTTACAAAAATATTCAGTGCTCGTTATGAAAAGACTATTATTATAACAGGAAATTCCCTGCTAGCCCAGTGGTTAGGACTCCTCAGTTTCACTCCAGAAGACATTGCTTAACGATCCTTGGTCAGAGAACTAAGATCCTGCAAGCTGAGTGGCACAGCCAGAAAAGAAAAGAAGACAGTTACAGAAACGTGCAATGTAGACAGAGAACATTCTTCATAGCCTTACACTGAGACGTTTTCCATATGGAAAAAATAGTACAAAGGAGTATGTGTGTTTCTAAAAAAAAAAAGATATGACTTTAAACGTCAGCAGGTATTGCCAAACTTTCCTCCAAAAATCTTAATCTTATGCTCCCACCAACAGAGACTCGTCATTTTTTAATTCCTAATTCTAAGACCAGTCGCTAGCCTCTGACAGCAGCGACACTTTTATTTCAGGAAAAGTGGGTGCGAGACGCTTTGTGCTAAGTTTGTATTAGGTATACATGTTTTTCTCTTTCTTTCAAGTTCTTCTGATGATCCTCAAAGCCTGGTGTTTCCATGCCCACCTCACCCCTGGGAAGGCTGTCTCAGAGATGAAATCCCTTGCTGAAGACCATGAGGGTAAAACTAAGGCCTCACGCAGGGCCGTTCACCTTCAGAGCCCTCCCTCCTCTCTATGCACTGTTCCCTCGTTTTCTGACTGTAGAGGACATTTTTTTGTGGGGGGAGTGGAAGGAAATCTCCTAATACATGGTATCACTGAGTAATGTGATTGTTCTTCCTCGATTCTGTGACTGCAGTGTGCAAGTGAGTGCATCTCGTATGTCTCCCTGTGCATCGCATTATAGTGTAAGAAACATGAGAGAATCGCATCCAGAGATAGATGAACCCAGTTCTTTTATCATCATCACCATCATCATCATGATCGTTATATAAACTATAGGACTAAACCTGTTTTCTTGTACAGTTATCTGGCAGGTGATAGAAATGTAGGCTCAGGAGCAGGTGGAGAAAAACTCCTGGGTTGGAGGTAGCATTCCAGCTTATATTTAATAGGCACCAGCTTATATAGGCCCACCCCTGGCCTTACTTTCTTCATCCATAAAGCGGAGGAAAGAGTCCCTGCCCTACTCCCTCCTGGAACAGCCCAAGGGGTGTTTATTTTTGGCAGTGAATTCTCTATGTTCTTGGATACGTTTCCATCCCTGAGGAGGGACACTTGAAAGACACATATTTGGCGTCTAGGGTCTAAACTTCTGTGCGTAGGGTCTGGTTCAGCCCTGGCAAACACTGATGGGGAGGAGACCAAACAGAAGTAAAGAACGATGACAGAACTTGTCGAGCTTCTTCTGGATTTAAGGTGTGTGAGGCATTTCCTCTTGGTGTTGAGCCCACTGTGCCCTGGGGAGTGCTCAGGAAGAGCTCTCTTTCAGAGAATTTCCTTTTTTTTTTTGGCTGTCCTGGGTCTTTATTGCAGCACGCGGAGTTTCTCTAGTTGCCCATCAGCATGTGGATCTTAATTCCCCAACCGGGGATCGAAACCGTGTTCGAAGGCAGACTCTTAACCACTGGACCACCAGGGAAGTCCCTGGAACAAGCTTTCTTTATGTGGGGTATCCTGCAAGGCTCAGCAGAAGAGGGGGCATCTGAGTTGGATCTTGGAGGTTAGGGAGGAATTCCCTGAGCCCACCAGGGCACACCAGCTCTGGGGCATGTAAGGGTGTAGGTTGCCTGAGGCTTGGAAGTGAATGGGGCTTATCTGAAGGGGTTTTGTGAACCATGCTACATGATAGGAAGGCTTTTAAATAGGTCAGGGATGTGGCTAGCCCAGAAGAGTGTATTCTTGTCTTGGGTTTCCGGACCTTCTTCCTTCCCTCTGGGTGAATCCATCATTTAGGAAGCTGACTCTGCCTAAATCTGTATCATACCATTTTAGAGCTCTACATCCTCAAAAGTGTTTTTTCTTCCCCATCCTGCTCCCCAGGTGAGGTGTTTTCAATAGCTGTGCACCTGCGGGGGTGTGTGTGTGATGGTGGCAGAGGAGTGCCATTGTGCAAACCATGGCTCTTTGAAGGCTGGTGGCTGCTGTTGGTTGAGTCCTTTGGAGCCAAATTCATCAACCTCTGTTATGCCTGATGCTGGTTGGCATGGCAACATGCTCAGGGATGTTGTGAACAAAGCAGTTGGGGGACCTGGTCCTTTTTCTGGGTGGCTTGTGGAGAAAGCCACTGGCATGGGGGGCTTATTTATTTCACTTATAAAGAGGGGCTGTGGTGGGGGTGAACATCTAAGAATTATCCTTTCATTGGACTGCTAGAGGGTGAGGCATTCTGATCTGTACAGAGCTGAGAGAATTCTACATGTGCTTCCCAGAAATTAATCTGTTTCAAGGCTAAACTAGAACAAAATGAAGGGCGAAACTGTGGTGCCCTCAGCCAAAGACTGTTTCTTAGAGAACTGAATTCTTTGGGAGGTGACCTGTGGTAGAATAGAATGGAAAAAAGCAGACTTTTGTCCCCTGGTTATAATCAGAGAGGAAGACAGACTCTGTAAGGGCACTCTGATGTGGGGTTATGTAATTTGCTTCTGGGAGAAAGTCACGAGTGATATTTAGTCATTTTTTTAAAAAATCTCCCCGAGTTCTTATCTCCAGTGCCTTCTCCCTGTCCACCCCATTCCTTTTCCTTGAGCTTAGCCTTTCATATCACCTTGGAGCACCTTGGTCAGGTAAGAGCGCCTTAAGAGCACCTCGACCTCGAGAAACTTTGATCCTCGCAGCATAGACGGGTAGGCTGGGTCTGTACAAAGGTTTGAGGGCTGGGTAGGAGCACATGAACTTGCGCTCACCTCTGAACCCCACGTGCTGCCTCTCTGTCTGTAGGTGGCTTCAGGTTGGCTTTCAGCACTGTAAACAGGGGTGGCGGTTCTTAAAAACACAGGACAGTGGATCAGCCAGTTGTGCCCGGCTTCTTTCAGGGGTGGGGTTTAGGGAGGTATGCATCCCGGTCATGGGAGGGTGTCCCACTAGGAATTTGTGGTCTTGTGAAGAAGGGCATTTGTCGGTTTCAGTTAGGGTTGCAGAACCTTTGTGATTATGAAACCACATGGCGTTACCTGGACACATTGGACACAGGCACTTATGTAATGTGATTTGCAAACTCTAAAAGGTCATTGAGCGTGACAGCACAGATGGGCAAGCCTGTCCTCACCAGTGGGGTCTCTGCCCCTGCTAGTGACCTCACCATCCCCTGGTCCCTGAAGCTCTAAGGACAGAGGACATTTCCACTTTCCCCTCATATTCACTCTGGGTTGCTGCCAGCACTCAGTCCCGACAGTTTTTGGTCTTTGAATCCCCTTCCACTGCTGTGGTCTTGCTGTGGCCCCTGTCATTTCCTGCCTCACCAGCCCTCAAATTGGCCTCCCTGCATCCATAGTTCTCTCCCTCCCGCTCCTCCCCATCACTTTCATGATCTGTCCATGGTACCATTGCTCGTTATCACTCTTCCTTTGCTCAAGAATACTGTCTCACTGTCTTAATGTTTTCTGTTTATTTTTCCTCCTTCATCTGCTTCCACCAAGAATATGGAAGTGTTCAGTCGCTTTAGTCGAGTCTGACTCTCTGCGGACTGTAGCCCACCAGGCTCCTCCATCCGTGGGATTCTCCAGGCAAGAATACTGGAGTGGGTTGCCATTCCCTTCTCCAGGGTGTCTTCCCGACCCAGGGATCGAACCCACATCTCCTGCATTACAGGTAGATTGTTTACCTACCTGGGAAGCCCGAATTCTTTAACATCTTGAAGCACCTGGGAAGCCCGAATATGGAAGTAGCTTATAATAAAAGGAGTCCCTCTCCCTAATGGCAGTGTGGTTGGAATAGAATGTGATTTGTTGGGGACAGGGAAATCCACCCCATTTCTGCATATGTCAGCCAGCACATGGGACAGTGCCAGACACGCGGTAGGTCCTCAGAAACAGTAATGGGACTAGTGGAGGGTGAGTGCCTACGGTTTCTCCCTCACAAGTGTCTTGATAAACCTTCTGCTGCATATTGAGTGAGATGCCAATATTGGGTCTGAACTGTATTTTTTTAAGATTATTCTAAGACACAGTATGAATTTTTGGTACAATTTTAGTTTTCCATCTAGTTGTGACATTTTAAATGTTTCAAGTTCCTCCTGCCTTTGGTAGTTGATTCAGTAATTGTTTTTTAATTGAAGAAGGGAAAGAACTTGTGTACTGCCCCGCCATAATATTAATAGCATTTTAGGCTTTGCCTTGTCCTGAAAAGGTGGTGAAGGGCATGCAAGTGGATAATCAAGTGGCTCTGATGCCAGTGTCTAGGTTTAAACCCTGGTTCTAACGCTCGTCAGTTCCCTGACTTTAGACAAGGTACTCTGATCACCGTGCCAGTTGTAGCTCCTGTGCCTCAGAGCATGGCTGTGAGGAGGAAAATGAACAGTGCAGAGTCCCAGTGTGTGTGCTTCACGACCTGGCAGCTGTTGTTACGGCGAGTGTTTATTTAGGAAAATGAAGTACATGAGGTAAATAGAAAGTGATGAGACCTGGGGATAAGACTGGCATACAGCTGTTTGGCCCTGTCCTGAATTTCCTGATGTCTGGATCAAAGAGGGGAAGACGCATCAGGAGGTGGGAGTGCCTGCTGATGGGCACAGCTTTCCTTTGTGGGAGGGGTAATGAAAATGTCCTGGAGGCCACCAGTGGTGCTGCTTGCACGGCACGTGAACATACTGAAAGCCACAGGATCCCACACTTGAAAACGGTGAATTTGGGCGTGTGTGAATTGTATCTCGATTGTTATATCAGGACTTCCCTGGTGGCGCAGTGGATAAGAACCTGCCTGCCAGTGCAGGGAACATGGGTTCAGTCCCCGGTCCAGGAAGATTCCACACGCCTTGGAGCACCTAAGCCCATGTGCCCCAACTGCTGAGCCCCCTTGCTTCAGCTGCTGGAGCCCGCACACCTGGAGCCTGTGCTCCTCAGCAAGGGAAGCCGCTGCGATTGGAAGTCCGTGCACCAGAACTCGAGAGGAGCCCCCACTCGCCGCGGCTAGAGAAAGCCCGCCCACAGCAACGGAGACCCAGCCCAGCCATAAGTAAATGAATAAAACTGTAGAAAGAAAATGTTAATACTATTTGCTTTAACAAATCAGGCCAATAAGCTGGATTTTTATATTATAAATTATAAAATCCAGCTTACTGGTCCCGAGTCCTTGAGCAGCTAGTCTCCCACTAGTTCTGCTGCTGAGTCCTCGTCACGTTGAGCGAGTCGTGCACATGTGCGGCAGACACAGTCACCCCTCGTGTGTGTTTCTGTCCCCACCTGTCCATCCCATAGCCCTGCGGGAGTTAACCTCAGCTATGGTGACAGCAGTGCTCTGTGAGTGCAGCATGGCACCTCTGCCCAGAAATACTTAAGGTCTAGGGTCGATCCTTCCCGTCTTCTCCCCATCACCACAGCCCGGCAAGTCAGATATTGAGACGGTAGTGTCCCAAGGATAAAGCTGTTTGACCCACCCACCAAGTCCCCTTAAGGAGGCCATGAGCCTGTCAGAGACACCTGGCTGCCCCTGGACATCATGTAAACTTACGCATTAACGTCACTTGGAGCGGGGCTGGGAGGAGGACACCTTGCCCCTGTGCTGTGGCCTGTGTCCTCGGGGCCCCTCCCGCAGGCGGGCTGTGTGAGACGGGTCTTTTCTAACTGGAAGCCACAGCCCACACAGTGGAGTGTTCCCGTGATCACCACCAGCTGTAGCTGAGTTCTCAGCCGTGTCTGTCAGCGGGAGCAGTAAGCTCAGCCTCTGGGGGCAGGTTAAGTGACTGAGCATACCTGCTCTGAGTGTCAGCATGGCGTAACGTCAGGCCAGCATTTTTCTTCCTTCTACTAAGAGGACACGGTCAGGCAGCAGCTGACAGCACGGACAGCTCAGCAGCTCGTGGTTTGGTGCAGGTAGTATAATAATCATGGATGCTTTTACAGACCGTGAGACAGTCCCTTATCCCCATGGGATCTGATTCTCCCCAATTTGTTCATGCTGTTCTGTTGTGAACTTCAGATAACCCATCTCCCCAAACCCTGCCACCTGAAAGCGTGATGTGACTCGGCAGGCAAAGATCATGGAAATGACCTTCAGTTGTGCTCATACAACTTGATTGACAACAGGCCTTTAATGGGCGACAGTGGCCTAATGGCAAGGCAAAATACAGGCAGAGCTGAGGATGAAAACAATGCCATCTGAGGCCCGAGCCTGACCTCATGATAAAAGCTGGTCCCCGGAAAGTGCACGGCCACGTCTCTGAATGCTGCCCTCCATCAGCGCCTCCATCACTGGGTGTAGAGCCGCTGCCCAGAGTGGGCTTGTGTGGCTGCCTGGTCCTCACTGCCGCGGCAGAGAGTTGGTCTTTGAATCAAAAGACACCATCTACTGCTGGCCGAACCTGGGGTGACCAGCCAGCCTGGGAACTACCTGGGAGGATGGTGAGCCAGGATTGGGCTGCCCCCTTGCTCATCTGTGGGTAGCCAGTGATGGCTGGAGCAGTGACAGGATCTCACATGGCCATTAAATCTCCCTCTTTGAGTTACTGGCTGTGGGACCTTCAGTAATTTGCTGGTTCCTTAGGTCTTCAGGTTTGTGTCTGTGAAATATTTACCTAAACAGGCTAATCATAAGCGCCAAAGAGCTTGTGTGAAGTGCCTAGCGTGGTGCTTGGCCCTTTGGGTGGGTGCTGTCTCTGGGTCTGCCTTCTGCCTGCTGAGCAGGCAGGCAGCGCACGAGGTGCTGATGAGGACCCTGCAGCCTTTCTGTCCCCTGCGGTGCTCAGTGCTGGCTTTTTGAGGATTGAGGTATTGACACTTGCTGCTCAGCGATTATGAGGAATCCTGGTTGTCAGATTCTCAACACTGGCTGGAGAAGTCCAAAGATGATGAGTAAGACATAATGTGAGCTTCAGGAGCTTGTAAGCCGGTGAGAGAAGCAGTGAAAAAGTGAAGTTGCTCAGTCGTGTCTGACTCTTTGCAACCCCATGGACTGTAGCCTACCAGGCTCCTCCATCCATGGGATTTTCCAGGCAATAGTACTGGAGTGGGGTGCCATTTCCTTCTCCAGGGGATCTTCCCGACTCAGGGATCAAACCCGGGTTTCCTGCATTGTAGACAGATGCTTTAGCATCTGAGCCACCAGGGAAGTCCTGAAAGAAGCATATATGGAGGTAACTATAACCTGGGGAAGAGGCTGCCATATGCCAGAGCTGAGTGTGGCCATGAAACCAGGAGCCAAGGTTTTATGGAGGATGTGGCACTTGTGAAACGACCACTTTGATGGCTACAGAAAGAAAAGGAAGAACATCCTCCAGGGGGGAAGCAGTGAAGCAGAAACAGGCAGCAGTGTAGCAGGTGTGTTTTGGGGGGCTGATAGGAAGGCCTCACAGTAAGGATGCTACTGGATTTTTTTAAAGCAATTTTCGACTTACAGAAAATTGCAAAAATAGTTGTGAGTTTTCTTATATTCCTCACCCAATTTCCCCTGATGCTAGCTTCTTACAAAATTATAACAAAATTAGCAAGAACAGGCAATTAAGATCAGCACAGTATCATGAACTGTAAACCAGGGGTCGACAAATTTTTTCTATAAAGCATTCGTAAACCACCTGGTTGGCTAAGATGAGAAGTGGTTCATCCTGGCGGTGGTAAAACCAGTCTGCAGGTTAGGTTCACTAAACTCCTGCCAAGTCCCAGACCCTTTTCACTGTGTCCCTCTGCCCCAGTTTTTCTGTTTTATAAAGCAGTGGACTGGAGAGAAATCAAAGAAAAGATGGGGCTATTTCACTCCCCTCTGTGTTACAGCCCCTTCTCTGTGAAACCACTCCTAGTGAGAAAAGTCACAGTTTTTAGTTGCAATTCAAATATTCCTTTTGGAAAGTAGTCTTGTTTCCTTTGATGTGACTGAAGTGTAGGAATTCAAGAGTCACCAGATGATGAAGAAGCAGTTACCGCTTTCTCTAGAGAATACTAGAATGGGGGCATTTGGAAATTTAACATAATGCTATAGCTGTTAACATATAAATAAAGTAAACAAAAACCTACTCACAGTTCTGAATATTGTGAAGGAGTAAATAAAGGCAGGTAGGTTTCTGTTTACTTTGTTTTATTTTCCTGGTAAGATGGTTTGGAGCAGGGCCAGGCTATTCCTCACACCAGAGCAGACAGGTGAGCTTGGATAGACGTGCCATCGTCGTTCCATTCCGACCGATGGAGGTTGACAGAGACCTCCCTGACCTTGCTGCTGATGGTAGAAAAGTGCAGACAGAGGACCACCAGGGTTTGGCAGGGGTTCTGACTCCTACCTGTGTGTTCCTAAAGCCCAGAAGAGCTGTTGCGGCACCTCTTTGAGTCATTTCAGACCTTCCGAGCTCTCCTCCGGGTCTGTCCTCTGCCATGCATTTGTCTCCTGTCTCCTTGCAGGAGCTTCCGGGGCCTGTGTGCACACCTGCTTTCCATCCCCACGAAAGTTAAGGTTTTCATGTCGGAAATCAAGGCGAGCCCATCAAGAATGGTTGAAAGACTGCCCTTCTTGGGTACCAGTGTCCTGGCCTCCCTGGAGTCCTTATGGATTCTTATCAGTAGGGTTTTTTGTTTTTTTTTTTTACCCTGTTTCCTTCCCACACTGATGGGGATGCAGTGTTTTGTGGAGTTACTCCCTCTTCCCCAGGTTAGAATGCAATGGGAAAGCTGCAGAGAAATTCTGAAAATAAATTGCTTTGTGGAAAATAGTTTGAAAGTGAGTCCTAAAAATCTTTATTCCCTTTGATTCAGAAATGTTTCTAAGATATATTTGGAAACCCTATTTTAAGCAAATAATCAGAAGTGCACAAAGTTTTATCTTGAAAAGTTATCAGTCATCATGTTTATCGTGGTGGTATTTGTAATAGTGAAGATATCCAGTAAGCTGCTGTGTACTCATAGGCTAGAAGAACATTTGAGATTTTTATAATGTTCACAATTTAACAAATGAAAAAAGCAGACAGAATTATTTGTAGTATAAAACCAATAATGTTAAAAATAAAAATATTTTTTAGTACACATGTAAAAAAATGGGTGGGACAGAAACAAGTAGGCATTTGGGTTGTGTTTTCTTCATGTTTTTTAATTTAATACATTTTCTTCAATAAGCTTGTATTTTAACTTATTTTTATTTTGAAATAGTTTCAGATTTACAGAGAAGTCGCACAAATAGTGCAAAGAATTTTTGAGTACTCTTTACACAGATTCCCCAGATATTAACATTTTACTTTATTATTTTCTCTCTTTCTCTCTCCCTTTTGTTATTAATATCTTTCTTTCTGGCTGCCCGGTGAGGCAGACAGGATGTTAGTTCCCTGACCAGGGATCTGACCCCTCACCCCCTGTGGTGGAAGTGCAGAGTCTCGATCACTGGACAGCCAGAGAGATCCCTCTCTTTCTCTTTTAAAACTGAAGTGCGATTCACCTCCATCTGTCTCTGTGTTAGTTCCAGACGCACAGCACAGCGGTTCAGTGTTCCTGTACGTGACAAAGCGATCCCATGACCAGTCTGGTAACCGTCCGTCACCGTGCAAAGACATCACAGTAATATTGGCTCTGTTCCCCATACTGTGCAGTTCATCCGCATCCTCTCTGGCATTCAGGGAACCAGTTTGTTCTCTGAATCTGTCTGTTTCTGTTTTGTAAGATTCTACAGGTAAATGCAATATATGGTGTTTGTTTCTCCATGTGACTTGTTCCACTTGGCACAGTGCCCTCTAGATTCAGCTGTGGTGTCACAGATGGCAGATTTCATTCATGCTTATGGCTGAGTAAATTTCCATTTCATACACATACCATATCTTCTTTATCCATTCATCTGTGGATGGGCACTTAGTTTGCTTGCATATATTGGCTATTGTAAAGAACGCTTAGGGGTGCACTATGTTCTTTAAAATTAGTGTTTTTATGTTCTTTGGGGAAATACCCAGAAGTGGAATTGCTGGATCGTATGATGGTTCTATTTCTGATTCTTTGAGGCACCTCCATAGTGTTTTCCATAGTGGCTACAATACCATACATTCCTGCTAACACCACACGAGGATTCTCTGCTGCATTCACACCAACACTTGTCTCTCTCACTGTCATGGTTTTCCTTGACCTTTTTGATACTAAGTTGTACATATGAAGTACACATAAGTACTTCAGTGTTTCTCTTCTAAAATCCAAGGGCTTTTTCGCCATAGTGTAATAATATCAGGAAATTAACACTGATATTCTGTGTTAATTGTCTAATCATGGAATTTTTTTCAAACTTACCACTAATGTCTTTTATAGCAAAAAAAAAAAAAAAATGTGTTTTTTCTTGGTCCAAGATTGCACTGAACTGTAACCACCCACTCTTTACTTTCCTTTGATCTGAAGCAGTTCCTCAGTCTGCCTTTATCTTTTGTGACCTCGACATTTTTCAAAAAGTGAGGCCATCTCTTTATAGAATGTCCCGCAGTGTGGATTTGTCTGTTTCCTCCTGATATGATTCAGATATGTTTGGGTGGAAGGTCACAGAAATGGCCTTTTGTCCTTAAAGCTCTGTGTCAGGTGCTTTCACTTTGTCCCGGTGTTGAACTTTGCCCTCTTGATTATGGTGGTGTCAGCCAGGTTCTCCACCATAAAACTCTCTTTTTTCACATATAATCTTTTAGTTTATCATCAGACACTTACCCCAAGTTTTAGCACTCATGGTTCTTGTCTGAAACAGTTATTAGTCTGATGGTTGCCAGTCGGTGATATTCTATCCGTTTCTTTACTTCTCCTGCATTTATTAGCTGGCATTTCTACTCTAAGGAAGAACTTTCCCTTCTCACTCATGTGTTTATTCGTTTATTTTTTTATTTCAGTATTGACTCTTGCATTATTCTTTTATCCAGTGGGTTCTAATCTGTTGCTGGCGGTATTTATTTTGATGCTCAAGTTGTCCCAGATTTCCCAGTGGGAACCCCTTCAGGTGAACCCCTGCCTTCTTAAGACATGTCCCTGTCGTTCTTCAAGCCCTTCCTTACTCTAGCACAGCAGAGTGATCCAGGTGCATCTACTGCTTTTCCTGCCCTTATTCCCGAGTCAGCCATCTCTCCAAGGAGCCCTAGTTTCTTTGGTTGGAGAATGGTGTTGAGAGCCAAGATTTGGATGCTAAATGGCTTCTTGCTCCTAGGATATCTTTACTTCCTCTCAGCAGACAAAACTAGGAAATACACACAAACACATACGCATTTCTGTGTTCACCTTCATATATGAAGAAACCATTGTGTATACTGATAGCTGTAGTTTCAGTCCAACCCCACAGCTTTCATTCCCTGATCTCTCTTCCCATATTTGTACCTCCCTCCTTCAGCAGTAAGAAATCCAGCTCCTGTTGATCTAATATCGTAAGTAACACAGTCATCTCCTTATGAAGAATAGACAAAGCAAAGGTCCTTTTAGACTCCTACCCACCACCATCATATTCTAGATGTCTCCTAGAGGAAATCACTATTGTATATGTGCTCCTGGATCGTTTTTCTGGATTTTTCTTTTCTTTCACTAGTGGTTTCATAATGAGACTGTCACTGCTTTCTGCGTTACGTCTGTATAATGACAGTATTTCAATGAGAATACCATTCGTTCCACATAACTTTTTTTTTTTAGCTATTGTATGGCATCCCATTACTTGGAATGGAAAACATAAGCACCCAGTTCAGGGGCTGGTACAGGCAGTGCTGAGCTCAGTGAGAGACACAGTCAAGGAAGAAAGTCAGCAGACCCAAAGGTCTGGGCATTTTTTTTTTCCCATAAGAAAAAAGCTTTAAAAATATTTTTCCAGTTAGGTAAATAGCACATATTTATTATTTTTAAAGAAGCAAGTCATACATTAAAAATAAAGTGGGGAAAAAAATCTCCCCCCGAGATAATATTTTGGCGCTCCTTTCACATATCTTATGCAAATGCGGGCATAAATATTTTACATCCTAGAGGACATGTGCTGTTTGGTGGGTACTTATTTTTCCAATGTAACGTACATACAGTAAAGCGCACAGTCTTTTAATACGCAGCTTGATGAATTTTTACATAAACTTCCCGGTAACTACTGCTCCAGACGAGATACTGGACATTGCCCAGTTTGCCAGAAGGTTCCCTTGTGCCTCCTCCTCCACTCATGACCCTTGACCCAAAGGTAACCACTGTTCTGAGCGCTGTCACCACTGACTGCTGTTGCCTCCTCTTGGAGTTCAGCCGTAAATGGAATCCTTTAATAAGGTCCTCTCCTGTGTTTGGCTTCCCTCGTTCAGCGTTATGTCCATGAGATTCAACTGTGTTGCTGTGGGTAGTAGCAGTTCATTCTTTATCATGGTCATGGGCACTTACCTTTTGTTGTTTACTTCTTATCATTAAGACTTTTCATAGTAGTCACAGCTACATTTATGACAGCACATAACCCTGTGCTAGGCACTGTTCTAAATCCTTGACAATTTCAGCTTGTTTCCGTTCAGTTCAGTCGCTCAGTTGGGGCCAAATCTTTGTGGCCTCATGGACTGCAGCACACCAGGCTTCCCTGTCCTTCACTATTTCCCGGAGTCTGCTCAGACTCCTGTGCATTGAGTCAGTGATGCCATCCAACCATCTCGTCCTCTGTCATCCCCTTGGCTTCCTGCCTTCATTCTTTCCCAGCATCAGGGTCTTTTCCAGTGAGTCATTTCTTCACATCGGGTGGCCAAAGTATTGGAGCTTCCACTTTAGCATCAGTGTTTCCAGTGACTATCTAGGACTGATTTCGTTTAGGATTGACTGGTTTGATCTTCTTGCTGTCCAGGAGACTCTCAAGAGTCTTCTCCAGCACCACAGTTCAAAAGCATCAGTTCTTCGGCGCTTGTTTAATCCTCAGAATAACCCAATGAAGTGGGTACTACTATTAATATTATTATAATAACATGTCCTTGTCTCTGTATCAAGTTGAAGAAGTTCCCTATTATTCCCAGTGTACCAAATTTTTTTCATCATGAATGGATGTTGAATTTTATCAGATGCTATTTCTCCATCCACTGATGATCACATGAGGTTTTTTTAAAAAAGCCTATTGATAGAGTGAATCACATTAATGTTTGGATATTGAACTAACCTTGATTCCTGGAGAAAACTCCATTTGATCATGATGTAGTATCCTTTTTACATTTTGTGTTATTCGATTGGCTAATATTTTAGATTTTTGCATCTGTGTTCATGAGGCATGTTTGTCTGTGGTCTTCTTTTTTGTACTATCTCTGTCTGGTTTTGGTATCAGCTTAATACAGGCATAAAAGAGTTAGGAAACTTTCTATTTTCTGTAAGAATTTGTACAGAATTGGTCTAATTTCTTCCTTAAATGTTTGATATAATTCATCAGTGAAGCTGTCTGCTTCTGGAGTTCACTTTTGGTGATGATTTTAACTAGTAATTTGAATTATTTTAGAGAACTCTTCAGCTTGTTTGTTTTTCTGGAGTGAGCTCTGACAGTTCGTGTCTAAGGAATTTATCCATTTCATCTAAGTTATCAAATGTTGACATAAAGTTGCTCATAATTTCCCATGTTACCCTTTTAATGTCTAAAGAATCTGCTGGTGTCCTCTTTTTCATTCCCTATATTGGTGATGTATATTTTCTTTTCCTCCTGGTCATTCTGCCTGAGGTTGATCTATTTGAGAACAATCTGTATATCATGAGTTATAAAAATTCTAGTATAGTTGATAATTTAAGGATTTGTTTTTAAGAGAAAACTTTTTGTTTAAAAATATTTATTATTATTATTATTCAGGGAGGGAATCAGAATGGACCTTAGTAACAGACACACATTTTATTTAGTTATGAAAATATTTATTTATTTGTTTATTTTGTCTGTGATGAGTCTTAGTTGCAGCATGCGGATACAGTTCTCTGACCAGGGATTGAATCCATGCCTTCCAGCATTGGGAGCACAGAGTCTTAACCACTGGACCCACCAAGGAAGTCCTTAGATACATGTTTTAATTCAAGCTGCACCCCTCACCAGCTGTGTGACTTCAGGGGGCTGAAAGACTCGTCAACAACCCCCAGGGATGCCCCTCTTCACAGCGGGAAAGCCGAGCTCCATGGGAAGCATGGACTGATCTTGGGACTGGTGAACTTGATTAATCAAGAGAGTTAGTACTTCTTCCCCCTTCCTGCCTTTTTCAGAGTCTGCTCTGCGCCTCCCGGGCTCTCTTCCCGTTGCCCTAGTCCTTAGACTGTGAGTCAGATCACGTATCACTGTGTCATTGTCTGCTTTTGCTTTCCATAGCTCTTCTTTAATGTGAACTAGAAGCATGTGTGTGTGTGTGTCTGTGTGTGTGTTTCAAAGCCTTTGAAAGAAGGGAAAGAAGGTCAGGAATCCATGTTGAAGTGTTGACTCAGGTCAGAAACGAAGGTTTTCCTCCTGGTATCGTCACCAGTCAGCTGGTTCAGTTTTATGATCATGAACTTGGCGAGTCTATGTCCTGGGCCCCTGGCGTGGCAGGCAGTCTGTCATTAAGTGCAGATTGCCTAGCCTTGTGTTGGCCCATGCCCACTGATGGGAGTGGGGCGCGCCTCACCACGGTTCATTTCCTTCCTGAGCATCTTTGTCAGAAAGTTCTTCCTGGGGAGTGTGGGAACCTCCGTCCCTCCGTTCCCACTTCTGCAGTGCAGGGCCGCCGCCACCTCTGTTTCCTGACCACCCAAAGCAGGGATTGGCTGCCTCCCAATCTTCTCTTTAGGGTAAACCTCTCCAGTTCCTTTCCAGCTTCTCGTGTGTCATGTTTTGGGGACCACGCCATCCCGGGGGCCCTTTTCTGACGGTGTTCTGGTTTGTCTCCGACACTCCGTGTGGGGCCCGTTTGTAACCCTGCCCGTGGACCCTTAGTGCAGGGCCACTCTGGGAAGGCCCCGCAGGCTCTGGCCCATCCCACTCCCTTTGCTCAGAAAGCGGGGGCATAGCATCTGTTTTGCAGGCTTGCTGTGTGAACATTCCCAGTGAACGGTGGCGTGCCCTGCTTGGGGTGGGGGTTTCTGATTGCCCTTTGGGGGTTCTCATCACACCAACACCCCTTATTCCCAATCAGGCACCAGAGGCAGAAGCCGACCTCAGCACAGGTCTGCCCAGACCTTGAGTAAACCAGGGCAGGTCTGCAGCTCTGTGCTTCTTTTCCGTATTTGAATTCACAGTCAGTGAAGGCAAAGCGGTGGTCAGGAGGATATTGACTTAAAAATGCACATGAGAGCTGTGAGACAAGTTTTATTTGGGGCAAAATGAGGACTGCAGCCTGGGAGACAGCCCCTCAGCTCTGAGAAGCTGCTCCAGAGAGACGGGGTGGGGAGAAGGACAGTATGCATGTGATTTTGGTAAAGGGGAAATACATGCAGTCAGGCACAGATTTTTCCAGAAGGTTTCTGCTCATCTCGTGAAACTTTCTGCTGGCCACGAGGAGCAGTCGTTACCATGAAGGATTTTAGTGCTTTTCTAGGTATGAGGAGTTGTAAGAATTGGGCTCAGAAAACCAGCTCCTGGAAATATCTATCTGAAGACCTGTCCTGCCAGTTTTTCCCCTGAGCACAGATGCCTCATTTCTGCTCTCCACCCTGAGCTCCTTTCAGGGGGTATTGAAGGTCAGCAGCTGCAGTAGCCCATGATTTAATCCTCTTCGGGGTCGATGACAAGTGCCAGTTTGTAGTTGAGGGGGTGAGCCATGTGAACTTGGCTTAGAGGAGCCCAGCCCTTCCTCCTGGGTCTCTCCTCCACGTCTCATGCCAGATGTGTGGGGGTTTCCCCCACCACGCACAGCAACTGGGTGCCCTGCAGTTTAACTCCACGTTGATACTGTCTACCTGGAGATAGTGTCAGATCCCATAGGGTGAGGGCTCAGTCCCTCAAGACTGCTCCCCGCCTACCCCCACTGCAAATGTTGGTCCCAAGTCCAGGGTGTCATCTCTGGCTCTGACCGATGGGCTGTGCACGTGGGCTCCCACAGCCCCCTTCTCAGGTTTGATTAATCTGCTGGAGCCACTCACAGAACTCAGGAGAACACATTTACCAGTATATTAAAGGATCTGGTGAAGGATACAGGTGAGCAGGCAGATGAAGAGACACAGAGGGTGAGGTTTGGGAGGATCCTGAGCACCAGGAGTTTCTGTCCCTGTAGACTTAGGGTCACCCCCCCAGCACGTGGCTGTGCTCAGCAACCTGGAAGCTCCTCAAGCCCCGTGCTTCTGGGATGATCAGTTATTCAGTCCATTTCCAGCCCCTCTCCCCTCTCTGGAGAAGGCATTGGGGTCAGGGACTGAAAATTCCAAGCTTATCCCCTGGAGAAGGAAGTGGCAACCCACTCCAGTATCCTTGCCCGGAGAATCCCGTGGCCAGAGGAGCCTGGTGGGCTACAGTCCATGGGGTCGCAAAGAGTAGGACATGACTGAGCAACTAAATAACAACAACAAATTCATCACTTGGTCTTCCTGGTTACCGGCCCCCATGCAGGAGCCCACTCACAGTTGCATTCAAACAGAAGACACTCCTGGTGCTCTTATCACTTTAGGAAATTCCAGGAGTTTTAGGATAGAAACTCTGTGCCAGGAACAGGGGGCAGAGGCCACTGTATGTATGTATATATATATATTTCTATTATCTCACAGCACTCGTGTAAAGTCTCTTGTATCCATAAATTGCCCTTGCTAACTTTTAGTATTATCAAGTTCTAAGTTATACCCTCAGAATGCCCCAGAGTTCATAGCCAAGGGCTTAGGGGATCTGTGGGTTCACACTGCTTTGGGTTCAGGCCAGTGACTGAGGCCCCAGAGAGGCCGAAAAAAGAAACAAGCGCACGTGGCTGTCCACAACCGGCTGCAGTTCCGGTGGTCAGCGGCCGTGGGGCTTTGTCAGCTCCGTTTACGCTGAGTGATGCTAGCTCGCTCTTCTGCCTGCTTCTTGCCAAGTCATGCTTTCACAGATGCAGCTCCCCTGGCTGCCTTCCTCTTTCACTTCCTTGCATCAGACACAGTGCCCGTCACGTGTCTCCACATTCCCACCCATAAGCCCTGTTAATCGGGGGGAAAGTCATCAGCCAGGGCATTTGGGCATCCGCAGGGAGCGTGGGCCTGCATGAGTTCTAGTCTAGGATGCCTTGGTCATGGCTCCACGTCTGTGCTGATCCTGTGGGTGCAGCCACTGTTTGGGGTTACCACCCTGCCACCTGGTTCTGACTGTGCCACACCCTTACCCTGTCATCACTGCCACCCAGAGCTCAAAGGTCTTAGGCACGTAGAACAGTCCTTCACGCACTGGTCTTAAATCTTTTAAAGGCCAGCCTGTTACTCACCACACTTATACTCACGCATGCATACAAATGCATTTTGTCCTGCCTCTCTCGAGTCATGCTAGACTCTGTAACTACTGCTCTTTTATCATTTTTATCAGTGGTTACAAGTGAGTAACTGCTGCTGATTTATCAGGAGGCACATGCTTCCTTCAGCTGGACCTTTCCCTCCTTTACCTGACTGGTGGACCTTGGTTATTTTTCCTGTCCCAGCTCAGAGGTTGGTCCCTGGGCGACTCATCTTTGACTGTTTGGTCCATCTTCCCTTCTTCTTCCCCAGAGCTCCGTTTTCCCCTACATGTGGCCCCTCTGTGGTTTGAAACCACTGGATATGCCCTACAGTGGCAGAAATGGGTTGGCACCCTCCATCCCCCACCAGCATTGGGACAGAGGAGGCCTGACGAAAGAGAAGACTTAAATAAGATTTAGAGTGTTATAATACCCAAAATGCTTAGGAGCCAATTAAAAAAAAAGTCACTCACCATCCTAAGAATTAGGAAAAATCTCAACTTGAACGAGAAAAAGCAGTCATATAGAAGATAAAGAAGAGCCGAACAGACATCTTAGAACTGAAAAATACCATAGCAAAAAGAAAAGACCAAAATTCCAATGGGTGGCACCACAGCAGAATTGGCAGAGGAAACCACCGGTGAACTTAGAAGAATGGAAATTACCCAATCTGAGCCAGGAGAGAAGCTAGAGTGATAAAATTGAGCATAGCCTCAGGGACTTGGGGACAGCAAAACACACTTAGGTCAGCATGGCCCCAGGAGGGAAAGAGAGGATGGGGCTGAGAAAGAATTTGGAGACAAAATAGCTGAAAAGTTCCCAACCTGCAGATTCAAGAAGCTGAGTGAATGGCAAACAGGATGAACCCAAAGAAAGCATCGCTGGCCTTGTGTGGGTTTAAAAGCCCAGCGAGGCGGACACTCTAGCCAGGGGGTAGTGTGTTCCAGCTGCTCTTTTGAGCAGTGCTCTCAGCAGGCTGCCTTGGGGAGGCCCTTTCCCCTGAGTTATCTCTCAGGCTCTGGAGGATTAGCTGTTAGGCAAGAGCAGGCTTGGTTTCCCTGAGGATTCTTTCTCTCATCTTAAAGAACCTTGGTGGAGGTTTGTGACCCTGAACAGACCCTCCTCCTGCTGCAGCGGGGGTGCGGGGTCCTGGGCTCCTTGGAGGCGACGGTGCCTGCTTGCCTGGGTGATGTGCACACTAAAGGGGTGGCGTGAACTGCTTGCTGGCTTCCTTCCTTCCTTCCTGTTGCTGCATTCATGCCAACTCGCTGTGATGTCAGCGCCAGCTCAGTTCATCAGTTACTGACGAGAAGTTATGTATGGCGATGGCAAAGCTGCAGATACTTTCTGGAGGACGCTCTGAGGCATCAGGTGTTGTCGGCAGTTGGATAGAGAAAGCGCCCTTCTCTTTTGGCCACGTTTGTCCCTGCAGCAGCTAACTTAGCTCTTGCCACGCCCTTGGCCCCAGGTGGCCAGCGATTTGTTCACCCTGCTCTGTAGGCTGTCGGGCTGCCCTGGGGACTGCTGTTCAGTTGCCTCCGACTCTTTGAGACCCACAGACTGTAGCCCTCCAGGCTTGTCTGTCCATGGGATTCTCTAGGCAAGAATACTGGAGTGAGTTGCCATTTCCTCCTCCAGGGGATCTTCCCAACCCAGGGATCGAACCCACATCTCTTACATCTCCTGCATTGGCAGGTGGGTTCTTTACCACTAGAACCACCTGGGAAGCCCTGACGTTGCTGCCTTTGACCTTCAGCATCAGTGGGAACTGGCTAATTGGTGCAGTTCAAAAGGAGGAATAGCACCTGTCTGTCTATTTATACCCGTTTCCATATGTATAATGTCTTTATGATAAAAGTGAAAAAACTTAGGTACAGATCTAATGTATGTTAAAAGATTTAATCAGACCTGCTCTTTTTGGGGTGCGGGAGACTTACTTGGCTGGTCTTTGATGAACCCGATTTTTTGTGTGTCTGATTTTTACATGTAAGAACGTGAAAGCCTCCTTCCTGCCAGTAAGGGATTTGCCTAGCTGGTGACAGGCCTGTGGCAAGAGCCTGGTCTGGTTAAGAACTTCCTCTATTTTCTCACAGCCTTTTTATTTCCTTCTGTTGCTGACCGATGTTGCTTTTGGTCCCGTGAGCTCTGTACTGTTTGGTTTTCCTGCTTCCCACTAAGTGCAAAAGAGTGAATGATTGACAGGTGGTCCGCACAGGGCTCCCAGAGTCTCCCTCGAGGGCCTGTGGGGACCTCAGACTGTCTCACGGTCAGCCCCCGCACGCTTGGAATGGAGAACACCCACCAGGCAGGATGGTCAAATTTCTTCCATCTGAATATTTCATACGCAGAGTAGAGTGATTTTATGCAGCAGGGTCTTGATTCCCTGACCTTGCCGAGGTGCCTCGGGGCATCATTGCTGGCACCCAGAGGCTTGGTGTCTGTGCCCCTGAGCGCAGCTTGGGGTGTTACTCAGTATCAGCGTGAGATCTTCTGCACTCCTTTTGACACTCTGTGTGTCTTTGCAAAGCTGGGTGTTTGGAAGTTGTTGGGATCCAGCTACTCCTAAATGGAACTCTTTGGTATGTCTCTTGGCCTCGGGATACCATTTACTGAGATGCCAGCTTCACAAGCCAAGGAAGTCAGGGGACCTGTGTCCTGGAGGATCACCGCATGGGCATGCTCCCAGCCACTAAGTTCTTTTCAGTAGGCTTCATGTCAGTGGTTCATGCAGTTGGTACATCCTGTGTGTTTCGGTGAATTCATTGACTTCTTTCATTCCATGAGAACTTTTTTCCAGCCCTAGATGATGTGCCAAGCACTGTGCTGGGAAAGTGTGGCACACACCCCCCACTCCGGAACTGACAGTTGAGCCAAGGTCTGAGGACTGAGTGGGGAGAAGGTAGAAGGAGAATATCCCAGGCCCAGGTCAGGGCCCTGGGGCAGGGACACAGCTGGAGAGAAGGGCCGGTGGTTTCATGTACACCATGGTGGGACGATGGCGGTTTAACAGTTTGTCCTTGGCTTCAGCCCCCAGGCACGTGGCTCCGATCCTAGTTGGGAAGCATGAGGTGAAGGTTTTTCCCGACTTCCTCCTTGCCAGCCTGCCAACCCTTCCTTCTCACCACGAGTCAGATACCCAGGTGTCTTGGGGGGCCTGTTCATCCCTCGGGAACTGGGGACAGAACAGAGAGACGTGTCCACTCCATCCCCCGGCTTGGGTGAGTGGCAAGCAAACCTCACCCCCCTGGAGCCTCCCGCCCTCTGGTGGAAATCAGATGATCTCCAGGGTCCTTTCCACCACCCTCTGCAGCTCTGGTCTGTCTGACATTTTACATCTCAGAGTCAGAGCTGTGGAGACCCCAGGTCTGAGTGCTGTGGTTGACTTGCGTGCATGGCAAGAAGCAGTCATTTAGTTTTGTGGGTGTCAGTCCCCCCTTGGTAAAGTAAGGAAGCTGGCAGTTGTTGCGGGGGGCTCTCCTGGACCAGCACGTCAGCCCTGATGGGACCCCCAGGCGGGCTCCAAAACAGGACAGGTCCCCTCTACGGCACAAGTCTCATGGGCGCGCCAGACACCACTGCCGGGGCGGGTAGAAAGACGTGACTAACCCTGAGTAAACATTCAGTGTGTTTATAAATCAATTCTTTAAACAGTACTTTCTGGGTACTCGAGTTAAGATTGTCTTTTCACATCAGATATCGAAAAGGGTGAGCTGAGGTGATCTCGGGAACTCAGCCCCTGAGACCAGCCCCTCAGATTAGTGACCAAGCTGAGAAGCAGGCTGGAGGGCCGCCCTGAGGGGCCCGCTCCTGGTCCTCAGCTGACCTGGGGTCCCCCGCTGTGGTCCCCCGGAGGCAGTGACAGCTAATGGAAGTCACGTGTGAAGTAATCTCCCATTGCCCTCCTCGCGGAGCTGTAACTCAGGCATTTCTGACCGAGCCCGGAGCCATGGTTGCTATGAGAGCAAGCCACTGGGTAGGAGCAGTGATTGCAAAAGGGCACAAGGAGATTGCAGAGCCAGCCCGGCCTTGGTGACAAGAGGCAGAAACGCACTGCAGGAGTGTCTGGGCCTCTGTTGATACCTGCCAGGTTTCAGTGGTGGAAGGACCAGTCGAGCACCTTTTGAGGGGACTAAACAGGTTGGTGTGGTGGGAGTCCCCGAGAACACCATCTGGGAACTAAGCCAATTGGGGTGTGTGTGGGGGGGGTTCCCCTAAGACCGCCGTCTGGCTCGGGGGTTCGGCGGGACTCACAGAACTTGGCAAAGCTGTTTTACTCCCAGTCATAGTTGATGACGGCCGAGGGAGACAGACCGAAAGCAGCAGAGAAGACTCAAAAGAGCCCGGCAGAGGCTTCCAGGTGTCCTCTGCCCGTGGCCGGACTCTCCTCCGGGGGGTCACACGGCGTGCTCCGCTGGCAGCCACGTGTGGCCATGTGTTTTAAGTGCTGCCGGCAAGGCCCCCTCGAGCCTTGGTGTCCAGGGTTCTTATTGAGAATCAGTCTCAAAGGCCCGGGGCGCCCCCATGTCTGAGCTCACCTCTTGAGTCTCCAGCACCCCAGAGGTCCCAGCAGTACGGTGTGACTCAGAGCCTCAGGTATTCCCATAGGCCACAGCATTAGCATAAACCATCTGAGTGACCCAAGGTCTCGGGTATGCAGAGACATTCTTATCAGGCGGCACATTCCAAGGGCTCAGAGGTTATTTCCAGGGAGCTGTCCAAGGGCCGGTCCCTGAAGACCTGTGGAGTGTGCCAGGTTCGGGGCATCCCAGCCCTGGTTCCAGCCTGTGCCCAGGTGCACCCGGGGCTGAGCAGGCACCACGCAGGCCACGTGCTCACTCAGTTCTGGTCCCGGGGCGCTGCCTGTTGCTGCAGCCCTTGGGGTGCGCAGCCCAGACCGAAGCCTTCAGGGGGCTCCCCAGCGGCCCCAGGCGGCCCCTGCTGACATCTGTCGTTCTCTCTCCCGACAGATTCCTAGTGAACATGGCAGACTCCAGCATGGATGCCGGCACCACCGCATCTGAGACGGTGGCTGAGGAAGTGTCCCTTTTCAGCACAACGGACATGGTCCTGTTTTCTCTCATCGTGGGCGTCATGACGTACTGGTTCCTCTTCAGGAAGAAAAAAGAAGAAGTCCCCGAGTTCACCAAGATTCAGACTACGTAAGTGACAACGCTCAGGGTCCCGCCCGGAGCACGTCTCTGCTGTCCTCCCAGCAGTGCTCAGACAGGAGTGAGCAGCTGAGAGGGGCGGGGCCCCTTGTAGCGTCTTGGGTTTTGCATGATTGGTGGGCTCTGCTTCCGGTCCAGCTTCGTAAGCCCTTCTGTTTATGCTGCACCCCACATCGGTCACGGTCCTTTGGTGCCTGTCTCGTATTCAGGCGTCACAGGAACCAGTCAGAGCAGGAGTCATTGTGTGCCGACAGGCAACCCGATGCCCCGGGCGCACCAGGTCCGCAGCACAAGGCATCCAGTTAGCATCTCACTCCAGGTGCCTAATCGTGCCTTTTGTAAGCACACGGGCTTATCGAGGCACCATTCTCAGGGCCAGGGCTCAAGGCAACCGGTCCTTTTGGGATTCCCTTGAATCCTTTTCATTGTTGACAAGGAGAGAGTTGCAGTTTGATGCTGCCTTATCACCTAACAGCTGCTCATTTCTCTTTATTTCATTTTAAAATTTTATTTGTTTTAATTGGAGGGTAATTTCCTTTCTCTTTTTAAATGGAGAGAGGAGCCTGGAGCTTAAGAGATTGGTCGTGGTCAGGGGTTCGTGACAGCATAAGAGAAAAGCTGTTTTTTCCTCCTCTGCCATCAGTGCTCAGACTGAACGTGTCTTTGACCGAGTAGTTCTCCAGCTCTCTGGACCCCAGCTGGGTGTGATACTGTCTCCTGAAGTTAGTATCAGCTCCCCCAGGTTACGGGCTCAGCCCCCCAGGACTGCCCCTCGCCCCCCTCAGACAACGATCAACAAGTCCAGGTGCCAGCAACTGCCTGGGTCAGAGGTTCCCATAACCCCCTGCTCGGGTTTCATTAATTCACTAGAGGGTTCACAGAACTCAGGAAAAGACCTTTCTCAGTAAGTCACCTGCTTAGTGTGATTTAGTAAGAATAAAGGAAATCAGAAACGGCCAGATGGAAGAGAGGCGTAGGGCAAGGTGTGGGGAAGGGGCACGGGGCTCCCCTGCCCCTCTGGGCTGCCACCTGCCCAATCCCTCTGTGTTGTCAGCAGCTCCAGGACTCTCCAAACCCCATCCTTTTGGGTTTTTGTGGAGGTTTCGTTGTGTGTGCATAATTGATTAAATCATTGACTGTTGGGTAAGATCAGTAAGCCTAAACGCAGTGACCCCGCCCTCACGGGGCTCTTGTGGGTGGCGTCTGTGACATCAACCAGCTCCAGCCCTGCCACTCGGCAGCTGCTGAAGTGTTTGTGTCCCAAAGTGTTCTGTACCTAGGCCTGCACCAGACGGCACAGGTATGCAAGGATGGCTTGTACGTTAAAGAAGCTAACAAGTCAGGATGTGGAGAGGTACTTTAAAAAATGGTTTCTGAAACACTTTCAGCTCAGCAGAGTGGGTGGCTTCATCACTCATGGTGGAGGGAGAGGTGAGCAGGCTGGAGACACAGGCTCTGGGGTCTCTACTGAGGCATCCGCTCTCGGAGAAGTCAGAAAGGTGTGCTGCAGGAAGGGGGCCACATTCCAAGACTTCAAGGGCTTTGCCAGCAGAAGGCCAGAGCGGGGCGGGGAGGCTGGCAGGCGAGCGGAGGCCAGCCTGTGCCCCTGGAACTGGACAGGCACATTCGTGGTGTGGCAAAGTATTCTTGGCGAAAAGGTATGGCACTCAAGATAAGAGGACCAGTGCCCAGGTCCCAGTTTAAAGGGGCCCTGCGTCTGCTCGTCTGTAAGATGCAGGCGTGTCCCCACCCCTACCCCCGAGGGAGTCTGTGCCATGAGAGAGCCTGGAGCCACCATTCTCGCGTTACCGGGGTCCCTGGGCTCGCCAGCTGGACTTGAAACAGAAGTCCTAGACTTTACAGATTCATAGATTCAAATGGTTTCTCTTTGCCAGAGCGCTGAAACTCTTGTTTCCCTCTTCATGACCCTAAAATTTTCACCCTACATGTTTCAGTCCCCTTCTCGTCCCTTGTGGCATCACGCTGAATACCTTGTGGCCAGGGTCCTGTGTGTACACTGTAAGGAGAAGCTGCCATGGAGCAGTGGCCAGGGTCCTGTGTGTACACTGTAAGGAGAAGCTGCCATGGAGCAGTGGTCAGGGTCCTGTGTGTGCACTGTAAGGAGAAGCTGCCATGGAGCAGTGGCCAGGGTCCTGTGTGTGCACTGTAAGGAGAAGCTGCCATGGAGCAGTGGTCAGGGTCCTGTGTGTGCACTGTAAGGAGAAGCTGCCATGGAGCAGTAGTCAGGGTCCTGTGTGTGCACTGTAAGGAGAAGCTGCCATGGAGCACGGTCAGGGTCCTGTGTGTAAGGAGAAGCTGTAAGGAGAAGCCGCCATGGAGCATGCTCAGGGTCCTGTGTGTAAGGAGAAGCCGCCATGGAGCATGCTCAGGGTCCTGTGTGTAAGGAGAAGCTGCCATGGAGCATGCTCAGGGTCCTGTGTGTAAGGAGAAGCTGCCATGGAGCATGGCCAGGGTCTGTGCCCTGATGTTGGTTACAGAGCTTTGAGTCCTGACCCCCACCTCACCCTGTGTTAGTCTCGTGACATTTGCCCTCACTTAATCTTTTGAAGTCTGTGTCTTCAATTATAAATTGGAGATAACAGTAGAATTGACCTCATAGGGCTGTAAAAATTAACCGACATACTCCATCATAGAGCTCTTTGCCCAGCTCCTGGTGCTTAACGAGTCCTCATCGTTAATACCATCTCCAGTCTTAAAGGAACCTTCCAGAACACCATCATTACCCTGTTCTGCAGAGAAGGAAGCTGAGGTGTTAGCGATTGAGTGTGCCCGAGGTCAACAAACTTATAAGCAGAGCTGTTTTTTTTTTTTTTTTGAACCCAGATCTACAGACTCCACAGCCCCCAGTTTTCCCCGCTTTGCCAGGCTGCCTTCTGTCTCTTAAGACGTGGGTAATATACCAATTTAAAGGTGAGAGAACTGAGACTCAGAGAGGTCACCTCACTGATGCACCCGGGCCACGAGGCTGGCCTCCTGTAAATCCCTCCATGCTGTCCCTGCCCTCTGTGCTTCCGGCAAACACAGGCGGTTCCAGCCACAGCTTGGTGCCTCCCTCACCCACCAGCCCCGCGGAGAGCCAGCGGTATGGGGACTGTCCGCAGCCATGGCTGGATCAGTTCTCACTGATTCCCAGTGGCTTCCAGTTGGTCTTTTAAGGCCTTTCCAGGCCTTCACCACCTGAGATAGTGAGTCCAGACCTTTGGGCATGGATGTTTTTTAAAAACCAAGCCAGTGGGAGTGGCTGTGTCTTGACAGCAAGCACAGGACGCGTGTCTGCATCCCCCCGATCCCGGACTTTGGGGTGCAGGTGATCCCCAAGGAGCCCCTGTGTCCGCAGGTGAATCTCCAGGCATGCTGGCCTCGGGGGGGCCCTCACCACAAGGCTGGATTGGGCTTTAGACCCTCAGGAGCCCAGGGAGGGCTTCGAGGAAAGGTCAGTTCTAGAAGGCCTCCGTGGTATTTTTCATAAGCTCTTTATTGAAATGCATAACATGCAGACATAGAAGTACACAGATCTTAAGCACGTGGTTTGATTATTTGTCACAAAAGGGACATAATCATGTGACAAACTTCCCCCACCAGTCTCACCACCCCCAGGTCTCCCACTCTCCTGACTCTTGAGAGAAGTGTCATCCACGTCCTGGGATGTGTAGCGTTCGGCCATTTTTCCTGAGGTTTCTCCATGTCATGTGTAGTGATAGTTCTCTCGTTATTATCATCACATGGCGTTCAGTTGTGGGCATAAACCATTATTTATTCACTCCCATCACGAAGGCCCTTTAGATTGCTTCAAACCTCGGGCCTTGTTCCCAGCGGTTCTGCAGGGAACATCTGTACAAGTCGACATGGTTCTCGTGTGGACGTAGCTCTGCTGGGTGTGTGGTAGACGTGGAGGCGGGGTCAGAGGAAAGGCCCATGTGTTCCTGTGTTAGATACGGCCAGTTTCCAGGCCTGCGAGTGCCAGCTTCCCGCCCTGCCCCCAGTGTGCAGTTGCTGTCCATCCTCACCAACACTTATTTTTGTCAATTAAAAAATTTTAGCCTTTCTGGGGAATTCCCTGGTGGCCCAGTGTTTAGGACCTGTTGCTTTCACTATCAGCACCTGGGTCTGATCCCTGGTCAGCGAACTAAGGGGTTTTAGCTTGGATTGTGAAGCACCTGCCTGCAATGTAGGAGACCCCAAGTTTGATCCCTGGGTCAGGAAGGTCCCCTAGAAGAGGAAATGGTTGCCCACTCCAGTATTCTTGCATGGAGAATCCCATGGACAGAGGAGTCTGGTGGGCTATAGTCCATGGGGTTGCAAAGAGTTGGACACGACTTAGCAACTAAACCACCACCACCACTACAGTGAACTAAGACCCCGCAAGCTGCATAGTACGGGCAAAAAACAATTTTTAAATTAAGAAAAACAATAAAATTTTAGCCATTCTGATGGGCATGTGGTGGTACCTGTTTTAATCATGTTTCAGTGATTTTTCATATGTTTACTGGCCACTGAGGTGTCTTTTGTGAAGGTCATTCAGGACACTGCCCATTGTTTTCTTGTCAGGTTATTGACCTTCTTCACTTGTCGCAGTTCTTTCTGTGTTCTAGATCCTAGTCCCTTGTTAGATACCTACATATTGTCAGTATCTTTTTGTAACTTGCCTTTTAACTCTCTTAATAGTATCTATCTTTTTGTGATCAGAAGTTCTTAAACTGGTCCAATTTGTGAACTTTTGGTTGGCCTTCACATTTATGGTTAATGCTCTGGTGTCCAGTTTAAGAAACCTTATCTTATGGTCATGGAGCTTATCTTTTGTATTTTCTTCTGAAAGCATCACTCTTGCAGTTTTTATCTTAGATCTGCCATCCAGCTGAAATTGATTGGGTATCCGCAAATTGTCAGGGCCCTTTGAGATTCATTTTTTCCTTTATGGATATCCATGTATTCAGTCCAGCACCATTTATTACAATAAAAAAGATCTTTCTCTTCTCACTGCACTAAAGCTTCGTCACTGTGGATATAAATCAGGGGACCAGAGAGATGGGGGTTGACTTCTAGACTCCTTGTTCCGTTGATCTGTTTTCTGTCCTTTCCCCAATAGCACACTGTTCTGTTTTCTGTGATTTTATAATAACTCTTGACTTGTTATCTGGTAGTCCAAGTCTTCCAGCTTTGTTCTTTTAAAATTCTGTTGGCTTTTGGGGGCCCTTGGCATTTGCAAATAACTTTTTTTTTTTAATTTGGCCACAGCTCAACTTGTGGGATCTTAGTTCCCCAACCAGGGATCAGACCCGGACCCCAGCAATGAAAACAGAGTCCTAACCACTGGACTTGCAGGGACTTGCTTCCATATAACTTTCAGAGTCAGCTTGTCAATGTCTACCAGAACAAATGGAAAAAAAAAAACCTGCTGGGATTGGATGGAATCTGTCAGTTACTTAGCATCTTCCATTATTGAACCTTGAGCCTTCTAATCTGAGAACATAGTTTTATCCCCCTGGGGAGGTCTTTTGAACAGTTTGCAGTAGCAGTTAAAGGCTTGTAATAGAGAGCAGTTACAAGCAGCACATCCTCATAGTAATAATCAGTCTCCTCCCTCTTTCGTCTGCACTCCCTCTCGCTCCTCACCCTGCGCTCAGCTTGTACCTCTGGGCAGAGCGCGTGGGGCCAGGGCGAGTCCCGATGGGGGGACCCCAGGCTGGGGTCTGGAGCTCAGGGGGCCCCTCTGTGCCCTCATGCACTTTGCTCACACATATAATACAGCCCCCTTCCTGTTGGGTGGGAATTTGTTTCTTTCCTCCTCCCATGGTGCAGAGATAGTGTCCCGTTCCTGCCCTGTCCTCTGTCTGGGTCTCCAGCCCAGCCCAGGGCCTGTCGGAGAGAAGATACTCGGAGAATGGCTGTGGACTTAGTAAATGCTAAGATCTGCACGTGTGTCTGCCTCTCCAGCAGACTGGCTCACAGGCTGGTTGTGGTTTATGTTACATTTTTTTCTTTTAATTTACAACGTTGAAAACCCTAGCTGCTGCGGCTGCTGCTGCTAAGTCACTTCAGTCGTGTCCGATTCTGTGTGACCCCATAGACGGAAGCCCACCAGGCTCCCCCGTCCCTGGGATTCTCCAGGCAAGAACACTGGAGTGGGTTGCCATTTCCTTCTCCAATGTGTGAAAGTGAAAAGTGAAAGTGAAGTTGCTCAGTCGTGTCCGACCCTTAGCGACCCCACGGACTGCAGCCTACCAGACTCCTCCATCCATGGGAATTTCTAGGCAAGAGTACTAGAGTGGCTTGCCAACTCACTTCTATATAGCCTCTTTTGAAAAAGGAAAAAAAAAGCCCAGAGGACCCAGCCACACTGTGAGCCCACCATGACCGCGGCCAGCAGGGGCTGGGCTGAGCAGGGCCACCTGTGTCGAGGGGGTCCACACGGCAGCCTGCGCCCCCAGCCAGCCCCAGCGTGCTCCCCCTTGGCTCTGCACACAGCCCTGGGAAGCCCTCACCCCCACAGCCTGCTCCTCTTGTGGCGCCTAAGAGGGCTTTCAGGAAAAACAAAGCTGCTTCTCATGGAACATTGCAAGCAAACACCAAAGCATGAAGGGGAACCCATGCCCCCGTCACCCAGTTTTAGCAGCTCGCCGCTCCCGGCCATTCCCCACTCTTGCCAGATTATCTTAAAGCTAGTGTATGATTTCATTGTTAGTCCTGTAACTCATATGAATTATGAATAAAGAAATCACATGATTTCATAGGAAATTGGAACTATCTCCTGTGAAACTATACGGAAACCTGAACTAGGAGAATATTCCAGTTCTTTCACATTCAAGGACTTCTCCTTTCTAAAGCTAAAACACCGCCTCCCTCCCACCCCTTCAAGTCCACAATGCGTTTTAGTGTCATTGGATACTTGGCCGGCATTGTTCATGGTCCCTTGAGTGACTGAGCCATTTTTTTTAAACTTTTCTTTTTTTTTTTTTAATTCAGGACCTAAAGCCATACATCACAATTGATTACTCAATCTTCTCAGTCTCTCTTTTGGAGGGGTCAGGTCTACATGCAGTAAAATTCTCCTTTTTTAAAAAAATGTATTTCATTTATTTTATTTGGTTGCATTGAGTCTTAGTTACAGCATGTGGGATCTAGTTCCCTGACTAGGGATCGAACCCAGGCCCCCTCCATTGGGAGCACAGAGTCTTGGCCACTGGACCACCCGGGAAATCCCCCAAATTCTCCTTTTTTAAAAAAATTATTTTGAATTGGAGGATAATCGCTTTGCAATGTCATGCTGGTTTCTGCCATGCACATTCCGCTTTTTAAAGTGCACAGTTTGATGAGTCCTGACAGGTGTGTGCAGTTGTGTAACCAGTGTTATGGTCAAGATACAGGACATTCTGCACCCCAGAAAGCACCCCCCCAGGTCCCTTTGCAGTTGGCATTCCCCAGCCCCCACCCCTGGCAACTGCTGACCTTATGTCTGTCCCCGCAGTTTTGCCTTTTCTGGAAAGTCATGGTCACTGGGACTGTGGCCTCTTGTGCCCGGTCGCTTCCCCGCCACAAGTGACAGGTCTCTCTCGGTCCGAAGGCTTCATTCCACCCCCGTGACTCCCTCTCAGCATTTTTTGTTGAAGAAACCAGATCATTTGTTTCCCTGAGTTTCCCACAGTCTAGATTTTACTGACTGCATCCCACTGGGGGTTGCTTCTGAAAAGCCACAAAGAAGCTCATTTTCCTCCGTGACCTTTGTTTGATGGCTTGCTCTCATCAGAAAGGCCAGGAAGACCGGGAGTCGAGGCCACCAGCAGCATCTCTGGCCATTCTCTCTCTCCTGCGTGCTGGCTCTTTGCACACCCCGCTCAGGGCCACCCTTCCTAGACAGGGGTCCTTGGCTCTGACAGTGGAAATGCAAACAGGTTTCACCGAGAGCAAAGCATGCGGAAAGGCCATGGAGGGCGGGCCGTGCCCGAAGCCGCCTGCATCCGTGGTGGGCTCAGGGCGTTCACGCCACCCCTGTACTCGGAGTCGGGGGTTTTCCGCTGCCACCGGGCCACGAGGGACCGCTCCTGTCCTTGATGGGATTGGGGAGGTTTAGCCATTCTAGCCAGCTCCCCGAAGCTCAGACGTGGCCTGTCTGGGACTGCAATGCAGGGCCGAGTGTCAGTGGACCTTCCGGCCTCACCGGGCATCCCTGGGCTCTCGGTGCCAGAGGCTCCGTCTCTGGGGGTCAGGGGCCAGGGCGTAGGGGCACGCACGAGCGTGGTGCAGTGGACAAGGCCCAGACAACCCGAGGCGCCACTGCAGGGATGTCAGGAGGGAGGCGCCCCAAGCTGAGCCTGGAGCATGTGTAGGAAGCCGGAAGAGGGCTGCGTGTGCAGACGCCGGGACCGGGAGAACAGCGCCTGCTCTGGGGAAGGTGCATCCTGGCAGGGCCTGGGTGTAAGTCACCAAGGGAGTCGGCGGTCAGGAAGGGAGCCAAGGTAGGAGAGCTGAGGCCGGGGAGGGATCCTCAGGGCCTTGGGGTTTTATCTGACCCTCATGAGGAGCCAAGGGGAGGGCTGGTGCCAGGGCAGCCCCGAGAGCCATGGTTTGCATCCGGTCCCGGGACGCGGTTTGGAGAGGATTGGAGGATGGGCATTGGGAGGCATCCTGCTAACCAGGACCCATGGTGTCCACCGAGGGGTCCACCAGGGGAGCACCACCCCCAACCCGAGTCTCAGAGCACTCTCAGTGACAGGGAGGAATCCCTGGGAAGGGCAGTGAAGTGTTCACGGGGACCGCCGTGTCCTGTATCCTGACCGACAGGGCGGCCGGGGAGATGCAGCCTTGCTCTGCTGGGTGGGGGAGGAGCAGACCCTCAGCCTGCCTTGGTGGGGAGTGGGAGGGTGCCTCTGGGCTTTCCTGGGCCTGGAGTTACTGCTTCAGCCCCAAGCTTCACTCCCCTCCAAAGTCAAATGGGGCCGAATCCTTTCTGTCTTCCCAGTGGGAGTGGGCGGGGCAATTACCTGAAGCAGAAAAGGAAGTGGCAGGAGCGCTCTGTAAGCAGGGGTCCCCCCTTTCTTGGCTCTGACCCCTGGCCTCCCAACTGCTGCAAGCTACCACCTGCCTCACCACTTTCCACCCACGGTGGTTCCCGCGCTGGGCCCAGGCAGTGGAGAAAGCCGCTGTTTCCTGTTTAATCTCCAGGGAACCACTTTGTTTTCACCCCAGGCAGCTTTTCCCAATCATTAGTTTTTTGCCATGAGGCTCCAGTGGGTCTGCCCCCTTCCACCACCTGCTCTGCCACCATTGGAGTCACCCAGCTCTTGGCCCCTCTCCTGGCCTGCCGCCCTGGGACCTGGAGAACTGTCGCTACTCGCAAGGCTCTGGAAGGGAGCCACTCGAAAGCAGCTGCCCCACGCATCACCGGGAGCAAGGGAAAGTCTCAGAAGAAATCAGTTCCGCTTTGCCTAAAATTAAATTTCAGAAACCCTTCTGAGCGTGGCCTGGGACTGGAAACAGAATGAATCACGCCAGCCCTTGTGGTTCTTCTCAGTCCAAGTGACTCAGTGTTCTTGTCCACCCTCCCTCGGGCCGATCCAGCCCCCCCGCCACCTCCGCTGTAGTTGACCTCAGAAACCAGAGACAGTTCTGTCCCCAGTTTGGGGGTGGGGAGCCTAATTGGAACCGTTTGTGCCCTGGAGCTGTGTGGTCTCAGCCCCATGCCTGGGCCAGCTGCGGCCTCTCGTGATGGCCGTTTACTTGGGTGCCTTCAAAGGGGGACTCCCCATGTGGAACCATCTTAGCCCATCCTGCTGGGCGTCCCCCGCGCTGCAGTGAGGGGCCAAGATGTGCTAGTTTCATGGACCTTCTACCCCAGGTGACCGGACCCAGTGTCACAGGCTCTGTCGCCCACAGTTCTTTTGTAGGGAGGGAGATGGGAGCCAGATCTAATTTAACAGGGTCCCAGGGTGGCCGGCAGCAGGCTCTTTTATGGGGACACAGCCCTGCCATAGCAACCTGCCCCACTGCCTTCCAGGGTCCAGAGGAGCTTTGTTCAGCCTTCAGGGCTTCATTTTTTTTTTTTTTTTTCCCTTAAAGTGGAAAAGGGGGAAGCTGTGGGGAGAAACGGCTCTGCTATAAACAGTTACCAAGGAGACCCCAGCCGGGGCTGGGGAGGTTTCCTCCTTCCCTCGGTCCATACAGGAGGAGGAGGGGTGTGTGCCAGACGCAGAGGCTCATGGGAGGCCCCAGCCGGGAGTCCTGGTTCCTCCCCGCTGGGCCCGCCAGATGCGGCCGCTCTCCCAGGCCCCAGGGTTGGAGGCAGGCAGGGGCTCGGCAGAGCTCCTGAGAAGACCAGAGCGTCCGGGAGGATGTGCGGCATCCACGGGCCGGGCTGCCCACCTCCAGCGCCGGTAGAGAATGGACAGAGCCCAGCCTGCTAGCTGCTGCCCCCCTGCACACGTCCAGGGGTGCAACATTCTACCTGGCCCCCGCGGTCCAGAGCAGCTGGGCATGAGAAGCCATGGGGTGCGCTTACTCAGCTCATCAGGACGAGCCCATCCCGAGGTCAGTTCCAGACAGCGTCCAGGGAGACGGTGTGGATGCCCGTAGGCACCCCCACTGGGGTGTGGAGGGAACTTGCTCCCGGGCAGGGATGTCTGGAGGCACGAGGAGGGCACGGCCTCAAGGGCAGCTGCCGGGGGCTTGCTGGGGCATGGCCACCCTGGCCCCCACTGTCCTGGTTTGCAGGCTGCATGTCTCTGCTTCCGAAGAAAGGGGTTTAGACCAGAACCAGGAGGGCCGCCGTCACCCTACGCACTCCTCGCTTTGTGAGAGGTCAGGCTCTGAGTGCGAATCCCTGTGTGGAGCGGTCAGGACGGGGGAAGCCAGCCGAGGGCACCCAGGGGTGGCCCTATTCAGGGCCTGGCAGCTGGGCATCAGCAGTGGGAGCGAGAGGAGCCTGCCCCGTGTTGGGCAGTGACTGGAGGCACGGATGGCGTCTCCCCCTCCTCCTCAGGTTTCCCGTCCCCCTCGTGGCCCTGTGGGTGTGATCTTTCTCCGGGGGCTGAAGCTAAGGACAGTGCTGACCTTCAGAAGTGCACTCCTTTCTCAGGAGCACCCTGTCCTGGGGGTGGGGGGCCTTAGCACGTCGTTCCTGCCTTCTGACACCCCCAGCCAGACCTGCGTGGAGGGCCCCCTCTCCACTCCCTGCCGGCCTGGAACACCCCCCTCCATGCAGCTGCATAGGGAGCCCACCCCCCGGCCCTCCTCCCCAGAGCTCATCCCCACCGGCTGCCTGGGCCTCATCCAGGAGCCCCTCAGCTACCGTGGCTTTCCCTCACCGGAGCCATTTCCTCCCTGAGACTAGAGCCCAACTCTTCCTCGAGGCTTTTCCTGTCTCTTTGGGCACAGTGCCTGCTCCCTCTGGAGCCTGTGGCCTGCAGATACCCCATCCATTTGGTCTTCTCACATCTCGCCCTGCTGAAATCACAGAGCCACCCGAATACTTTCCCCTCCCTCTTTACCCCTAAGAGTTAGACAAGTTCCCAGTGCGGAGCACCCCACGAGGGCAGCTACGAAGGTGGAGGTGTAGGGTTTTCACTCAAGGAGTCCGAGGCCTCGAGAGGCCTGGCTTATCCAGTCGGGGGCCCATTTAGTAGAAGCAGGCTTTGACCCTGAGCCTCTCTGCTCCTGAGGTGTGGCCCCTTCTCTTCCTCTTTGATTTTCTGAGCCTGGTGACAGGCCCTGGGAAGGTCGGAGCCGCCTCGTGTAGTCTCATGCCCGCCCTACCTTGGCTGGCCCACGTCACCTGGAGCCGGGTGTTCAGTGGGTGGTGGGCGTGGCCCAGTCCGTGTCTTCAGTGAGGACTCAAGTCCACTTGGCTGAAGCTTGTATGGATGCCTCTGTCCTTTGAGAGAGGAGAGCTTTTCCACTGATGTCAGATCCTCAGGTGGGTGGGGGGAGCCTCCAAAGGCCTCTGAGGCCACCTCCACCAACCTCCTGCTGGGCAAGGACTCAGGACTGACCATCCCAGAAGCCGATGAGGCTTCATGTGCCATGTGCAATCAGTGCTCATGCTGATTGCAAAGAGATACACAGGCAGCTCCCCCGAGTTGTGACACTCAGCCCTCAGGGTGAGCAAGAACACGCTGAAGAAAGTGTTTGGATGGAGGCGTGAAGACTCCCTGAAGATGGTAATGAACAGCCTCATGTCAGTGGCAAGGAAGGTGCTCTGGAGAGGAGCTTAGGCCTCGTGTTTTCGGGATAAGCAGGAGTCCTTGGGAAAACGGTTAAAGGAAGGGCGCTCTAGGCCAAGGCGGCAGTGGATCCAAGGGCACAGAGGAACTAGGAGATGCCTAGCTGGTCACTGTGGCTGAGCATTTAGACGGTGGAGGAGGGTGGATTCTGAATCAGAGGGCCCCGTTTCTTTCTTTAGAATGGCTTCTCTGGTGTGGGTCTCTCCCAGAGTATGACTGTCAGCCATCCTGATGTCCAGACACAAGGCGGTGGTGTTGACAGGCTCCTCGGGACCATCACGGAGGGGTGGTCTCGGGAGGGGGCTGGCAGGCGAGGCCAGGACAGATTCTGAAGGGACTTGTGTACCTCTGGCCTGTGGGTCATGGAAGCCATGGAAGGTTTTAGAGTGCAGCAGTAGCATGGTCGGAATCTTATGTGAGAGACCCCTGACTGCCTTGAGAGGTGGAAACTGGAGGCGAGACAAAGCCATGGGGACCACGGGCTGGTAAGGGCCCAGGGAGTGAACGCGACTTTGCATTCTCATGCTCTGCTGTGCCCAGCGGGCCAGCCCTGGTCCCACGAGCTGTTGCATTTGGGTTTACCATGTCCGGGAGCCCCAGCCCCGGCACCAGCCTGGAGGCGGCTAATGGCGTGGACACCATGGTGTCTCCTGTGCCCATCAGACACTTTTATTTTTCAGGACCTCCTCTGTCAAAGACAGAAGCTTCGTGGAAAAGATGAAGAAGACGGTGAGTTCTCTCCCTCTGCTCGGCCCTGGTGGGCGGGCGGGGATATCCAGCAGAAGGCCAGCTTCGGAGAGAGGAGAGAGGGCGGGTGGGACTCAGACTCCGTTCCCATGTGTGTACATTCCAGTCTAACCAGAGCCTTGAGGCTGCTCTGCCCTTGCCGGGACAGTTTACTCTGTTTGTTGAATGTTTACTTCTTGAACAAACCAAACTGTAGGAACATACCCTCCCTCTGTCTCAGATGCCGCCCGTCTCCTTCCTCCCAGACCAGGCTGTGTCCACGAGCAGATGTCCACCTCACGTGGCTGTGGTTCTCGCTCAGCTACAGTTCTCTCTCTTTGTCTTTGTTTATATAAGTATCACATTTTATGACATGGCACTTCATGTGGTTAAATCCCAAACACAGACTATTCAGGTGGAAAGCTCCTCTCCTGTCCCTGGCACCCATCACCGTTCTCAGAACTTCCTTCTGTGTGTGTAATGAAAACAAGTAGACTTTTATTTTTTATTCTTTACTTTTTAAACACAAAAAGTGGCATATTACATACATTACATATTGCTATAGACCTTTTTTTTTCTCACTTAATGATATGTCTCAGAGATTGCCTCACAGCAATTCAGAGATACCTCCTTCATCCTTTATTATAATTGCATAATGATTCCACTTGTGGCCACAAGTACTGTAATTTGCTTTAACACTGCCTTGTTGATGGGCGTTTGGAATATTGCTGATCTTTAGCTCTTCCTTTGTGGCTTCCCTTGTGGCTCAGCTGGTAAAGAACCCGCCTGCAATGCGGGAGACCTGGGTTCAATCCCTGGGTTGGGAGATCCCCTGGACGAAGGGAAAGGCTGCCCTCTCCAGTATTCTGGCCTGGAGAATTCCATGGATGGTATAGTCCATGGGATCGCCAAGGGTCGGACACGACAGAATGACTCTCATTTAACTCTTAGAGAGAGAACCTCTGTGACCACGTAGATCAGTTTTCATATTTGTAAATATGTGGAATTGTTGAATCAAAAGGTACATGTGTTTGTGATAGAAGCTGCCAAATTGCACCCCATCCCACAGGGGCCACACCAGGGCAGTCACTAGCAGGGTGTGAGCAAATCTATTCCCCCACAGCTTTGCCAACAGAGTCTACTATCAGAGTTTGGGATTTTGCCCATTTTCTAGGTTAAAAAAAAGATTTACCTCTGTAGTTCTAATTTCTGTGAATGAATTAAAGCAAATTCTCATATTATGGGATGGCTTTTTTCTTTTTTAGTAGATTCTCTGTTCAGCTCTTTGGCCCACTTTTCTGTTGGGATTGATCTTTCTCAAGCAATTCCTTAAAAGTATTGGGGAAGTTAACCCCTTGTCTGTGATATGACTTAAAAATATTTTTCCCAGTTGATTGTTTGTGTGTCGCTCAGCTTATTGTGATGTAAAAATTCCATAGTCCGTTTGACTTTCCTTTCTATGACTACTGGATTTTGGCATCATTAGAAAGGCTTTCCCATTCTAAAGAGATAAAACAATTCTTCCATGTTTTCTCTTGTATCTTTATGATTTCTGTTTTCCATATTCAAAATTCAGTCTGTTGGGGATTTATCCTGGTGTAAGATGTAAGGTTTGGGTCCAACACGTTTTTACTCAGCTGTCTAAATTCCGTGTAATAAAGTCCATCTTTCCCCCACTAGTTTGCTCATAAATATAATTCTCATTGGTATTTGAGTCTGCCTCTACATTTTCCTGTTCTGATGCCTTGATCCAGCTGTCCGTGTGTAAGAGTACCATGCTGTTTAGTTGCTGTAACCTGTTTTAGTTTTTGGTGCCGTGACTCGGACCCGATGCAGCTGTTTGCATGCCTGGAGCACTGAGCACTCCTCTCCCCGCCACTGTTCCCACTTTCCGTAGCTTTTGCTTCGTGTGTGCTCACTTCTTTTGGAGAACGGTTGTGTGGGACTTAATTCACGTCCCATACAGGTCTCCCGTTTAAAGCTTACACCGGCAGGTCTTTAGTGTATTCTCAGTGGCGCAGACCGTGGCCACAGTCAACCTTAGGACGTCTTCGTCTCACCCAAAAGAAACACTTTGTTGTCGTCACTCCTGGTTTCCCCACCCTGAGCCCTAAGCAACCGTTCATCTGCTTGCCTCCCTAGAGTTGCCCGTCCTGGACGTTCCATGTAAATGGACTCATACAGTGCATGGCCCTTGGGGGCATCGTTTACTTAGCGTAATGTCTTCAGGGTACGTCTGTGCTGCAGCAAGTGCCAGCGCTTCCTTCCTTTCTGCCGCCAGATGATGTTCCAGCAATGGGTTCATAGTTACTTTTCTGCAAGGTTTGTAGGATCATGTTGCTGATGAAAAAAGAGAGCTGTTCCGGTTTTATCCGGACCGTGTTGTCTCTATTACAGAGGGAGGACCGGCGCCCTGTGCGCGGGCTCTCTGTGCGGGACCAGGGGGTCTCTCCGCCCGGCCCGGCGCCCTGTGCGCGGGCTCTCTGTGCGGGACCACGGGGTCTCTCTGTGCGGGACCAGGGGGTCTCTCTGTGCGGGACCAGGGGGTCTCTCTGTGCGGGACCAGGGGGTCTCTCCGCCCGGCCCGGCGCCCTGTGCGCGGGCGCCCTGTGCGGGACCAGGGGGGTCTCTCCGCCCGGCCCGGCGCCCTGTGCACGGGCTCTCTGTGCGGGACCAGGGGGTCTCTCCGCCCGCTGGCCCTTTGCCACCCAGTTGTTACTGTCGTTGTTCTGTCGCCAAGTCATACCTGGCTCTTCTGCGACCCCGTGGACTGCAGCCCACCAGGCTGTCTGCCCATGGGATTTCCCAGGCAAGAACACTGGAGTGGGTAGACATTCCCTTCTCCAGGGCATCCTCCCAACCCAGGGATCAAACCTGAGTCTCCTGCAGCTTCTGCATTAGCAGGCGGATTCTTTACCACAGAGCCACCTGGGAAGCCCCTTGTCACTCAGTAGCTTCTTACCTGTTTCTTGTTTGGCTTATTTCTAGGTTCTTTATATATTTTGATGCTACCATAACTACTGTTTTATATCATGTTTCCTCTCCTTTCCTTGATGATATAAGCATCATTTTAAAATACCTTTTTAAATGATTCGTAAGAAAATTGAGGAAATGAAAAAGGTATGAGAGCAATTTACGGCCGTTGTGATCCCGCCGCTTTCTTTTTGTCACCTGCACCCGTCAGTCGGGTCTCGATGCCAGACCAGAGGCCCCTCTAGGCAGTTTGGGTGCTGGAAGGCCTGCTGCTGAGGTCTGCAGAAAGGGGCTGACCGGAAGGTGGCCTGTGCCTTGCTTCCACCTTGGATCTTGCAGAGCACATCCCATTGGCTGGACCAGTTTGCTGCATCCCTGACTGCAGGGAGTCTGGGGGATGGAGTTGGGGCTTTTCCAGAGCTGCTGCAGAGGGTGCCGTGGGAGGAGCGCGGAGTCAGAGCCTGTGAGCCAGTCTAGATGTGGTACCTCTCCCCACTGTCTAGGTTCTTATAAAGCACGTGTTATTACTTTTGCAAACATCCAGGAAAACTCACCCATATTTTCCCACTTAGAGACACTTGGTATATTTCATGCTGTTCTTTTTCCTTTCTGCATGAATGTGTATAAACTGGGCACACACATGTCGGGTGGGTATGTAACAAAATTGGATTGTGCTATACATAGTCTGTGGTCACTTTTCTTTTTTCTTCTACTGAACGTTATTTCTGCTTTTTTCAAGTGTCATTTAAAGATCTGTCCACAGTGTGACTTTGAGCAGCTGTGTGTGTTGGATTACCTTGATGGCTTCAGCTGGAGCTGGCTGGGTGGCCTCTGACCCCACCGGCCGCAGTGGCTGTGGTAGTGAGATGCTGGCCGAGAGTGACTTAGAAAGGCCCTGAAAGAGGAAAGAAAGAGGGTGCCCTTAGGGACCTGCCTGCCCCTGTGGTCACCTTGAGTCTCCGGTGAAGCCTGTGGCTCTGGGCCCCTCACTGACCCCATGTGTCCGGCCATCCCTAGGGCAGGAACATCATCGTGTTCTACGGCTCCCAGACGGGGACTGCTGAGGAGTTTGCCAACCGCCTGTCCAAGGACGCCCACCGCTACGGGATGCGGGGCATGGCAGCTGACCCCGAGGAGTATGACCTGGTGAGTGCTCGCCCCGCCCTGATCCCTTCCTCCCATGCAGTGCGGTTCCAGGGTTTTAAGGCAGGCATGTCTGGATCGTGGAGACACAAGGGTGGAGTTAGGCAAAGGGACAGGTAGGATTGGGCATCTCTTGTCATTTGTCCCAGCAGCCAGGTGGTCTCTGGACATAAAGAACACCTGGCCTAGGTGTGTGCATGTGTGCTCCCTTCCCAACTCTCCACACTGCAGGCTTTATAAGTGCTAGGCAGGTGCCCACAGAAGGGACCCGGGCACCTCGTGGATTAGGTGTGGCTTAAAAGATGACAGGGTCTCAGCAGGTCAGGAGAGGAACTGTCTCGTGTTCCCTCAATCCCCCTTTCCTGGACTGCAGTGGCAGGGGAGCCAGACTCAGGAGTCGGGTTTGGCGGGGGCGGGTCTGGACTCTAAGCCCACTTCCCTGACTGCCTGGGTGACCTGGCCCAGCCCCTCACTGCGGACCTCGTCTACAGGGAGGGGATGAGGGTGTTGGACGAGCCATCTCTGGGAACCCTGCAGCTCAGCTTTGCACGGAAGCTGTAAACTCGTGTGTCTGGGCTTGGGGAAGGCCCAGGAGAGCCCAGGGATTGAGGGAAAAGCTCCCATGTGGAGCTACAGGATCCTTCCTCCCCTGTCTCCTCCTTCAGCCGTCCTTGGCACGTGGCTCCTTTGGGCCCACACAGCGCTGTCTGCAGGACTCAATCCCCACCTCCTGGCCCCAGCCACACCCAGTCTGTCTCTGAGGCCGTGGGCGCCAGCTCACCTTGCTCACGCTCCTCCCGGCACTGGCTCCTTCGCCGTAGCTCTCCAGAGTGCAGGAAACTTGCAGCAGTCTGCTCGCCTGTTTCTGAGATGGCCAGGCCAGCAGCCCCCAGGGGGCACAGTGGGCACAAAAGGGGGAGTGGTCCTTAGGCCCCAGGAGAGGCAGGATTGGCAGAGCAGCTCGTCCTGGGAAGACGCCCCAGGGAGCGCCTTCCTGCTTCTCCCCGGCAGGGTCATTGCCAGTCATCACTTGGGCTGCTGCCGCTCCAACGTGATGAATGAACTTCCCCTGAGAACCCCTGTCTTCTGAGTGCCAGCTGCTTCCCACCTGTGCCCCTACTTCACCCAAACCAAACCAGCCCCCGCCTACTCCACACAAAGACCCTCTTTGGTTTTGGGGATGGCCCACTATCCCTCTGTCTTAGAACCTGGGTTTTGAGTTGGCAGATAGTTGGTTAGGAATCACATGAACTCAGGCCCCCCTGGGACTCTGTAGGGTGCTGAGGTGCTCCAGAGGTGGCAGTGGGTTCCACGTGCCCACTCCTGGCCCGGAACCCAGCTCCTGCTGTCCACACCTAGGCCCTTGCCCGTGCTCTTCTGGGCCTGCTGCCCCTTCACTCGAGATGCACTCCATCCGCCTGAGCCCAGGACTCACCTGTCTGCACTTGGAAGCCGGCTTAGTCATGGTCACTGGACCCTGCCTTTGTCTCCCCAGGCTGACCTGAGCAGCCTGCCAGAGATTGAGAAAGCCCTGGCCGTGTTCTGCATGGCCACCTACGGCGAGGGGGACCCCACGGACAACGCCCAGGACTTCTACGACTGGCTGCAGGAGACGGACGTGGACCTCTCTGGGGTCAAGTTTGCGGTGAGTCACCCATGTGGGCTCGTGAGACCTCCAGAAGCTCGTGTCCAAAAGGACACCTCTAGTTCTCACCTCGGCCTGCTGAGCCCAGGCCTGGCAGGGAGCTTGTAGGCGGGAATCCCGGGAAGAGCTCACAGGGTGGCCCTGTCTTCTACCCGGCCTGGCACTAAGAGCCCCCTTCCCATGTCCCAGCCCCACCATGCCCGGGGGCGTTAGCTTCTAGAGACAAAAGGCAAGAAAGGAGGAGTGGGCTGACCAGGATTCGGCCGGGCAAGGGAGTGGGTAGCATGAACACCCTACAGCTGCCAGGATCCAGGCCAAGCTGGCCACGGAGGAGCCCGAGCTGTGGGTCCATGAAACAAAGCTGCTCCGGGGCCTCCCAAATGAGGTGTCTAGCTGGCCCCGCTGACCCTGGCCCCTCATCCACACAGGTGTTTGCCCTTGGGAACAAGACCTACGAGCACTTCAACGCCATGGGCAAGTACGTGGACAAGCGGTTGGAGCAGCTCGGGGCCCAGCGAGTCTTTGATCTGGGTCTGGGCGACGACGACGGGAAGTGAGTGCCCCCTGCCCCGAGCCCCTCCCTCAACCCCCACCCGGGTCATCATGTGTCAGGAGCCCCAGATTCAGGCCGGGGCCCAGGAGGGCAGGGTAGAGCCGTGGTGTCGGCGCACCCCTGTGACCTGCCTCACCCCGGGGGCAGAAGGCCAGCCCCCATCGCCAGGCCCGCCTTCTTTGCTTGTCCACGCCTTCCTGGATTACCCAGCTCAGACGGGGCTTCCATGGTTACTGCAGACCCTCTGGACGCTTCCTGCTGCCCTGGGTTACATCACTGGGCGAGCTGTTGTGAAATGAACCCTCGAGCTTGCGGGGGGTGGTGGTGTGTGGTCAGGGGACAGAGGGTCCAAGCTGGCCTGGCAGCCCCATCTGTCCCTGAGCTCATCCCCTCTGGTCCACAGCCTGGAGGAGGACTTCATCACGTGGCGAGAACAGTTCTGGCCGGCTGTGTGCGAGCACTTCGGGGTGGAAGCCACTGGAGAGGAATCCAGGTGAGTGCATGCAGCTGGGGCCGTGGGCGGGGACCTGGCCCGGTGGGCGCAGTGGGGCTGGGGGAGGAGGCTCAGTCGGGGTGTGGAAGGGGCCCAGGCCCAGGTCCTTGGGCTCTGCCCCCATGTGAGGATCAGGGTGGGCTTCCCGGCCTCCTCGGGCCTGCTGGCCCGGCTGCCCCTCCTCTCCTGCCTGCCCTGCACTCACGCCTTTCCTTCCTTTTGGGTCACGCCTGGCCCCGTGTCCCCCAGGTGTGCCCCATGGCCTCGCAGCGTCGCTCCCTCCTGGGCACCCTCCCCTAGCCTCCTGCCCCTCCCAGCCCTCGGCCTCACCCTGGGTCTCCCCCTTCCAGCATTCGCCAGTATGAACTCGTGGTCCACACGGACATGGACATGGCCAAGGTGTACACGGGCGAGGTGGGCCGCCTGAAGAGCTACGAGAACCAGAAACCGTGAGTTGAGAGCGTGGCCGGGGGCCAGACGGCTGGCCATCCATGTGTCTCCACGGGGCCTTTCCTCCCAGGCCCCATCCCGTGGGGCTTCCTCTCTCCCTCCATCTGGGAGGGGGCCTGGCTGGTGCCACCCACGTGTCCATTTCCACCCCAGAGGAGGGCATGAGGCCCTGCTCCAAGCCCAGGGCCCTGGGGACCCCACCCCTCATGGTGTCCTCTGGTCCAGAGCGTGGCCCCGGGGAGGCTTGCTCAGTTTGCACTTCATTTGCCCATTAGATACCCAGGGGTGGGAGATGCCCACCCCTTCCTGGACCTGGACGCAGCGAGTTCAGCTCTGGGTCTAGGCTGAGCCTTGGCCAGAGGGCTCGCTTCCTTCAAATCTGCCTCCATGTTTGGACTTTTTTGTCCAAAGTGTTCCTCTCTGGGGCCCCTCACTTGCACCTGGGCCCCACCCAGAATCCTGCTGGAGCTGCCCAGGAAGGTCCTCCGTCTTATGGAACCACCTTCTTGGACCAGGCCCTCCTGGTGCTCTGTCCACCAGTGGGCACTGGGTGTGGAGGGTCCTGCAGGTTTCAGACCAGCCTCAGTTTCTGGGTCTGTAGATAACCCAGCTCTGCCCCCTTGCGGGTGCCGGGAACACCGCCTTGGTGGGGGCTGGGAAAGCCCTTTACCTCATTGGAGAGGTTTCCTCCTGACCTGGGAGGCCAGCTTTGAGGTTCCCCATGTTCTGTGTGGTCGGGAGGGTCCTTGTGGGTGCAGAGATTCAGACCGGAGGTCTGGCCAATCACTGCGCTGCTCTCCCCACCCAGCCCCTTTGATGCCAAGAACCCATTCCTGGCTGTCGTCACCACCAACCGGAAGCTGAACCAGGGAACTGAGCGACACCTTATGCACCTGGAATTAGACATCTCAGACTCCAAAATCAGGTACCAGCTGCCACCACCCTCCTCCCCAAATCTTTCACCTCGGCTTCCTGTTCCTGCACGGAGCTGCCCTCCATTCCCCCCTGAGCCTCCCATCACCCCCAGGTATGAGTCTGGGGACCATGTGGCTGTTTATCCGGCTAATGACTCTGCCCTGGTGAACCAGCTTGGTGAGATCCTGGGTGCTGACCTGGACGTCATCATGTCCCTGAACAACCTTGATGGTGAGTCCTGGGTCCCAGGCCTCCCCCTACCTGGGCCTGAGGGTGCTGGTGGGAATGGGCCCCCTGGCAAGGCCCAGAGGTTGAGTTCCTGCTTAGACCTAAAGCCTAGTGTCCTGGAAGCCCTCATACCTAAGAACTGAGGGGCAAGTTGTGGAGCAATCCAGGAGGCAGGGGGAGAAGGCAGCTGTAGGGTGGCAGGCTCCTTTTTGGGGCTCCCCATCCCCTCACTGCCATACTCCCTTGAGGGAATGGGGGCCTGAAAACAGAGCCAGGCCCAGCTGCCCACGCAGCCCCATGTCCTGCAGGGAAGAGAGCCACAGGCAGCCACCGAAAGGCCCCCCAGCTGCAGGGTCTCCTCACCTGCGCACAGGGGTCCGAGGCAGCGATCCTGACGACCGCTAGGCCCGCTGAGGGCACTCAGCCTGCACCTGCCGAGGGCAGGGCCGCCCAGCCTGCGCCCTGCACAGCCCACTGACCTGGGGCCCAGCTCGGCCTGGCCCCGCCCCGATCCCTTACCCGGGTCCTCGGTGATCCGAGACTGGGCTGCTCCTTCTCACCTCTCAAGGCTCCAGAGTCGGCCTTGAGAGGACAGGAAAGGGGGCTGGTTGGCACCAGAATTCCTCGTGCTGGCAGGGGACCTGGTGGCCTGTGGGCCACGGACCGGCCTTCTTCCTGTCCCAGGGTGGGTGGCTTGTGCTGCTGGAGCAGCGCCTTTCTGGGGGTGGGGGTGTCGGTGCTCTCTCTCTCCCAGGAGAGCCTGAGCCCCTGTGGTGGGGGCCCATCTCTGCCAAGGGCTGCTCTGAGAGAGGGCTGCGGAGGCTCAGAACTCTAGGCAGAAGTGGGACTTCAGAGGGCTCGCCCACACCTGCCCCAAGGTGCAAGGCCTGAGCCCCCGCTTCTGAGCCCACACAAGAGGGTGCCTGGGCACGGGGAACACCTGCTGCTTGATGTGGGCGCTGGGTACACAAGGGCGTTCAGTTTGCGAAAATCCATCAGGCTTTGCTCGTGTGACTTGCGCAGCGTCTGTAGGCCGTGCTTCCGTAAGGAGTTCAACCCTTTCTTCAAAGCTAGGCCCACAGCCCTCAAGGCTGAGCCATCCTGGGCCAGGCCCTCTCCTCTCTGGGTGGCTTGGCAGCCTTGTGCTTCTCTGGGGCTTGTTGGTGCACAGGAGTCAATGCCCCTGCGGTCATGCCTCTAGAAGGTGGAGTCACTCCTGGGTCCAGCCCTGCTCTGGCCTGGCCCTGGGGAGGTGTCAGTAAAGCCGGCCTGTTGTGGAAGCCTCTCAGCACAGGCTGGTGGAGTGCCTGAATGTACAAGATGCTGCCCCAAACGCTGGGCATGTGGGCGCCCTATGCACCAACCTCTGCTTGTGTCCAAGAATAAAACCTGAGCTGGAGGGGGCCTGTCATCACAGCTGAAGGCCCAGTATTGGCATCTCACCGTCAGAGCCTGGAGCCCCCACGGTGGACCAGGTCCAGCCCACAGGCAGGCAGGCAGGCCCCACCAGGGGGCTCCCCCTCGGTTGCCCTCTCTGAGCAGTGACTGTCCTGGATAGGGACAGTGACAGGCTGCCCCCAGCAGCATCCTGTCTCTGACGAGACTGCCTGTCCAGGGGCCAAGCGCCTCCCAAAGCCAAGAAAGACCCCGAGAGAGCTGGCCTTGCTTCCCACCCACCGAGACTTGGCCCACCCCTTCCCTGTGGCACCCCACCCGCCCCGGGGTGGCCCCTCACCCCTCACCCTGCTGCCCTCTCCTTGCAGAGGAGTCCAACAAGAAGCACCCCTTCCCCTGCCCCACCTCCTACCGCACGGCCCTCACCTACTACCTGGACATCACCAACCCACCGCGCACCAACGTGCTCTACGAGCTGGCCCAGTACGCCTCGGAGCCCGCCGAGCAGGAGCAGCTGCGCAAGATGGCCTCCTCATCGGGCGAGGGCAAGGTGGGCCTGCCCCCAGCGCCCCAGCGCCCAGCACGCCAGCCCCCTGGCCCAGCCATTCCCCGAGCTGCCTGGGCCCCTCGCTGTCTCACCCACATCTGTGTCCCCAGGAGCTGTACCTGAGGTGGGTGCTGGAGGCTCGGCGGCACATCCTGGCCATCCTGCAGGACTGCCCATCCCTGCGGCCCCCCATCGACCATCTGTGCGAGCTGCTGCCTCGTCTCCAGGCCCGCTACTATTCCATCGCCTCGTCCTCCAAGGTGGGGGCTCTGGGCCCGCCCCCGTAGAGAAGACAGTGTTGGCTCCTCAGAGGGCCTGGGTCCCTGGGCCGCAGCCCCAGCTCTGCCCCACGTCCGCGGGCACTTTGCTCAAGACTCCCGGGCTGTGTATCCAGAAGGCTGGACCGTAAGATCACACCCTGCCCTCCGGCCCTGGTACCAAGAGCCAGTCAGGCCGGCCTCCAGGAAGGGGCCCTGAGCAGGGACCCCGTGACAGGGTGGGTGGCAGGAGGAAAGGGGCCCCGGGCACCGCCACGCTCACCCCTGCGCACCCCCAGGTGCACCCCAACTCTGTGCACATCTGCGCCGTGGCCGTGGAGTACGAAACCAAGACAGGCCGCATCAACAAGGGCGTGGCCACCAGCTGGCTGCGCGCCAAGGAGCCGGCCGGGGAGAACGGCGGCCGGGCCCTGGTGCCCATGTTCGTGCGCAAGTCCCAGTTCCGCCTGCCCTTCAAGGCCACCACGCCCGTCGTCATGGTGGGCCCCGGCACTGGCATCGCCCCCTTCATAGGCTTCATCCAGGAGCGGGCCTGGCTGAAGCAGCAGGGTGAGTGTACACCCAGGCGGGCTCCGGGCAGGGGGCCAGGCCTGGGGCTCCTGGCTCACCACGGCCGCCCCCGCCCCAGGCAAGGAGGTGGGCGAGACGCTGCTCTACTACGGCTGCCGGCGCTCTGACGAGGACTACCTGTACCGCAAGGAGCTGGCCGGCTTCCACGAGGATGGCACCCTCACCCAGCTCAATGTGGCCTTCTCCCGCGAGCAGCCCCAGAAGGTGAGGCCAGGGGCAGGCCCCGGGGCGGGGGCCTGCGGGGTGCGATGGGCCTTCCTCACAGGCACCCCCCCCCCCAGGTCTACGTGCAGCACTTACTCAAGAGGGACAAGGAACACCTGTGGAAACTCATCCACGAGGGGGGCGCCCACATCTACGTGTGCGGGTGAGTGGGGGGGAGGGGGTAGGGGGAGGAGGGAGGCAGAGGGGGAGGGCTGAGGGGGGCTGAGGAGGGGGAGGGGGCGGGGGTGAGTCAGGGGAGGGGGGCGGGGGGTGAGGAGGAGGGGGCAGAGGGGGAGGGCTGAGGGGGGCAGAGGAGGGGTGAGGGGCAGAGGCGGAGGTGTGCACGTGGCAGAGGCTGGGGTTGGGGGGCGCTAGCATGCCCGTGGAGGGGCCCTCCCCCAGTGCTGCCTCCTTCCTGCGTGCAGGGATGCTCGGAACATGGCAAGGGATGTGCAGAACACCTTCTACGACATCGTGGCCGAGCAGGGGGCCATGGAGCACGCCCAGGCTGTGGACTATGTCAAGAAGCTGATGACCAAGGGCCGCTACTCCCTGGACGTGTGGAGCTAGGCCGCCCGCCCTGCTTCACCACTCACGCCCTACAGACTTGCCTCCCCATCATGTAATCACGCACCTCACTCCCTTCTGCCATCTCCTGGGTGGCTCTGCCGGGTGTGGCCCCGGAGGCAGGCCCAGGACAGGCTGCTCCCAGCCCAAACCTCCGGGCTGACCGGAGGGCACGGCCGAGGGTGACCGGCTGTGGTTTGTGAACGCCTCAGGGCCCTCAGTGGCTGAACACAGGAGTCCACCTCTCAGCTGAGTGAGGCCTGGCCCTTCCCTGTGATTTTCAATGAGTGTAAATAATTTTAAATAACCTCTGGCCCTTGGAATAAAGTTCTGTTTTCTGTATTTGCTGGGTAGTGCTTGCACAGATCTGAGGCCTCCACCTGGGTCTCCTTAGCTCAGACCCCAGAGACACCTCGGGGGCCCCCAGGTCCCGAGTGGTGGTGGCACAGGCCTCCCCAAGCTCGTCTCACCCACAGGAGCGCACACACTGAGGCTCTCAGAGCTGTCTTCCTTTATTCAGGCCACTGGCACCCAGCTTCTCCTCTCCAGCAACACCTTCAGGGCCCACAGAGCCCACAAAACCCAGGGGAGGGCAGACGAGACCCTCCTGGACACGGGGAGCCCCCCCACACACAGAGGTTCAGAAGCCCCTTCCGGCCGGGGGGCCGTGAGGCAGGGCAGGCCTGGCCTCATTCTGTCTTGCTCCCGTGCAGCTGGCTGTGGAATTTCTGGTGCACGACCCGCAGGGTGGTGAAGAAATTGCCAAGGAAGAGAAGGAGGAAGGGGAAGCCGCACATCAGCACCTGGGGGAGCGATCGGGGTCAGGACGGAAGCCGGGCCAGCCCTCCCTGTGTCCTCCCCAGGCGGGGCCCAGCTCACCTGCCACTCCTTGCAGTCGGGGTCCTGGGCCAGGCTGAACAGCGTCAGCGCGTTAAAAAGCTGCCAGAACTGGGAGGGAGGGGGCTTTTACACACGGTCCCCGCTCGAGACAGCCAGGTGGACGGGGGCACGGGTACAACTTACGTGTCCGAAGAAGAGGAAGGGCAGCAGGAAGGTGAGGCCCCGCCACATCCAGGACTGGAAGCCCTCTGCAGGGGCACGGTGGGGCAGAGAGGACCCGTCACTCAGAGCCTGGGCCAGAGGCAAGGAGAGGCCCTCGCGGCTCCCCAGCAGGACTGCAGGACGGGGCGGCCTCGCGCAACTCACCCACAGTGAGGTCCATTGTGTGCCGCTCGCCCAGGGCCCGCAGGCGGTACAGACAGCCGCTCTGGTAGTAATACTGGAGGAACTGCACAAAACCTGGCGAGGCGGGGCAGGGGCGTCAGGACTGGGCTGGAGCCCCTGCCCGCCCTTCCCGGGGGCGGGGGGGCAAGTCCTAAGCAGACCAGGGAGCTTGGAGACACTCACTCTGGTACATGGAGAAGGACAGGAACTGGTTCCGGAACTTCTGGTACATGAGGCCGTCGGGCCTGAGAGCAGAGAGCGGGGTGGGGGCTCAGGGATGCCCCGCTTCTTCCTGCCCCTCGCTCCCCCAGAGGCCCTGGGACCAAGCTAACCCGCTCACCATGTCAGCATGACTCCCGACAGGAACGTGGACACGTAGTGATGGAAGACCCACCAGCCTTTGATCCTGCATCAGGGAGCCGCCATCACCCCTGTCCCTTCAGCCCCAGGATCAGGGCTTGGGGGGCAGGAAGCGGGACTGCAGTGGGAAGGAGCCAGTACCCCCCTGCTTCTCAGAGAGCCATGGCACCCCCTGCCCCCCACTTTCCAGGGCAGCTCCAGGGGCGTTCCCCTCCCCCCCGGGGAGCTGGGCCCTGCCCTTGCCCTCGCCCACCGGGAGCCGTTGTTGATGAGGATGCTCTCGCGGATGGTCAGGGTGCAGTAATACCAGACCAGCAGGAAGTTGAAGGCAGCGTCTGTCACCCTGTGGGCAGGGGTGCAGAGGGTGGGTGCTGGCGCCTGGAGAGGGTCCGGGGGACAGCCCCCCCCGCAGGACACCCACCTGGAGTTGAGGAGGAAGCGGCACGTGAAGGAGATGAGAATGAGGATGATGGTGAGGTAGAGCTTGAACTTCTCGTACTCGTCTTTGTAGGCAAACCTGGGGGGACACACTCGTGGGACAGGCTGGGGTGCTGGCGGGACCCGCCCAGGCCTCCGGACGGGCTGCTTGGGGTGCCAGCGGGCAGTGGCCACCAAGCCCCAGGTGCAGCCAGGAAGGCTGGGGCAGGCTGAAGGGACCCTGGGGCGGGAGGTGGGGGGCGGGAAGGAGTGAGGCAACCACAAATTACTTAGCCTGCTTGCTCAGGAGGGTCACGTTGACGTTGCCCAGAACCAGGCTCAGATACAACCTGGGGGGAGAGAGGTAGCCTTCAGCCCCACGCCCGCTGCAGCCACCCACACCTGTGACCACTCTGTGACCTCCTGCCAACCCCCAAGGGTGCCATCACCCACCCCATCCAAGCTCTTCTCGTCTGAGAGCCACAGCTGTGGACCACGCAGCAGCACCCATACGGGCTCCTGTTCAGACGCAAGCCCTAGGCCCCAGGCTCACAGTGGTTCAGGGACCGGCCTGAGGCCACGGAGAGGTTACAGCGCACAGCAGGGGCTGGGACCGGAGGCCAGGCTGCTTCTCCACCTCGCCGTGAGCTCCTCCCTCTCCTATTCCCAGCGGCAGCCCTGGCGAACCCTCCCCCAAACCCTCCACCCTGTCACCTTCAGGCAGGTGACATCTTCCCTGCTGCCTCCCCGCCCTCCTCTCTGCACGCCCCTCCTCCAAGACCACCCCTTCCCACCGCCCTGGGGACTTCCCTCCACTGCATAATGCACCCCTCCTGGGCCTCACCCTCCACGGGCCCCACCTCTCAGCAGGTAGAGATGCTGAGTCCTTCCTGTGTGCAAACTCACACACCCAAACTCCTCAACCCTCACGAGATCTAGTTGCTAATTTCCAGGCACTAGTTTCTCCTTCCGCTCACCTCCAAGCCTTCAAAGTGTGGCCTGAACCTAGCTGTCTCTTTGGCTCTTCTGTCATCCCCAGTATCACCTTTCCAGCCCCACCCTCCTGGAAGTGGTGCTCTCCAAGGTCACCCGGACTTCCAGGAAACATTCCCCTTCCATGTCACCTCTGACCGCCCCCTACACTGCCCCCAGGGGGGCCATCTGATCTCAGACTATGGGTCACTCCTTCCTCCCCTGCCTTCTGGGACATGCTTTCTCCCAGCTTTCTTGCTGCCAGCTGTCTCTCTGCTGGACTGTTTTCCCTGAGCCCGAGGTTCTGCCGCGTCCTCTGATGTGACTGCGGCTGATCTAAGTGCATAATTGAGCTATTGCTCTCTCCTGCCCACTGGGCCAGAGGGCAGCGCCTCAGGCTGGCTCCTGCTCTGGTCTCTCCGCAACATTTCACCTCCTACCCTGTGCTCTGGACAGGACACCTGCTGTTTGCGCCTCTCCAGGTCCGGCCGGCTCCCTCCTCTTTATCCTTCATGACGCAGCCCAGGCATCACCTACCCCAAGAGGCTTTCTCCAGCCTCCCAAGTGGTGAGATAGCCCTGTCTGTGCTCTCCCCGATTCTCGGTACGCCCCGCACAAAGCGCCCATCATCACAGTGAGCTGCCACTGTCACTGAGGCTGTCCTGTGGGAGGGCCGGGTCTGACAGCCCCCCTTGGGTCCAGAAAGCTAAGCAGAGGGAGACGGGGCTGTCAACCAAGCTTGGGGGGTGGGGAGTCTCACCCATTCTTCTTGGGCAAGTAGGCCTCCATATCGAAGAAGAGGCCCTGTCGCTCCTTGATCTGGTTTTCCAGCTCCTGCGCGGCTTCCTCGGCTTCTGATGGGAGGGAGGGTTTGCATCTGCAAGTGGGGCCGCAAAAGCCAGAGTCAGAACACCCAACCCCTGGGGGCAGGGGAGCAGACGCAGCCCAGAGAGGGGAGAAGCCGTGCACAGGGGCACCTCGGAGTCAGCGCCAGCTCCCTACCCCACCAGGCCCAACACCCACCCCCGGTCCACGCCCAGGGGGAGGGCAGGGGGGCATGTCGGGGGGATGGGTCCTAACTTCTTCAGGACAAGGGCCAGCTCCTGGAGCCGCTTCTTCTGCCGAGTGATGGAGCTAGTACAGTTGTTCTGCAGCTTGGTCAGCTCCTCCAGCTTCAGGCGGTACAGCCGGTGGGTCTCCTGGGGACCAGGGAGGGGGAAGGCTCAGGCTGGCTAGGGGACCCCGACCCAGAGCCTGCTGGGAAGGAGGTGGGGCACGGACTCGCCCAGGGCTTCCCCGGGAGGGTCTCAGCAGGAAAGGAGGCAGCCAGCTGAGCCAGCCTCAGGAACGCCCAGAGGGTCCTCTCTCTCCAAGGCAGGCAAGGTGATAGGGCTCTTCCGGCAAGCCCAGGAGCCCCCCAGCACCTTGCCCCCAGAAACAGACATGTTCTCAGAAGGTTTTCTTAGTCTCAGCCCATCTGCTGGTTGTTCCCACCCCTCTCTGCCCATCCTGAGTCTGCATTCTAAGCCCACACGGGTCCACAGTCTGGACCAAGCAGGCAGCCTAAAGCCATCTCTGGCCTTCTCAGAGCCTCCCGACCAGACAGCCTGCAAGGGCGAGGGGAGCCGAGGTTGTCCAAGATGACTGCTGCTCTGGCACTCCCAGCATCTTCCTCGTGGGTTAAAGGTCACCAGGCTTCAGCCCTTGGGCCTCTTGATATAAGACCATGCCTCTACCCTTCCCCCCGCACCTTTGGCCCAGGGCTTCCCAGAGCACTTTGCCCCCTGGGGTGAGTCTCCAGAAGGAGCAGCTTGGAGATGGGGGGCAAGGGGCAGTGTGAGGAAGGTCAGGCAGGGGCTGAGGCCAGGATGGTGGTGCCCAGGCTCGGGAACCTGGATCTTCCCTGCTCAGAGCCCGGGGGAAAAGCACGAATGATAGTGGTTTGGCCAGGACAGGCCAGGGGGCAGTCAGGCTTAATGTGGACAGGAAAGGGCTGGAACCAATCCAAGAGAGGCAAAGGCCTGATCAAGTGCCCAGCTGGCCTGGCTCTACCCTGGCTGGGGTTTGTTTCTCATGCTCAAGGAGGGGCCACCTCGGCCTACCTCCAGCCAACACACTCCCCTGTCCGCCTGTCCATGGAGCAGCACAGCGGCCCATAGCAGCCAGATCCAGACAATACCCACCCCTGCTATGCCCGGCTTCCACTGGTCTCAGAGAGACTCCCACCCCTGTCAGGCCCATGAGGTCTCTTGGCAGGGCCCGGCCCACCCACTTTCCCCTCACTCTCTGCAGCAGCCACGTGGTCCTGTGCGGTTGGAAGCTGTCCTGCACCCAGGACAGGCCTCGCCCCCATCCAGGGACTTCACCTAAATCCCACGTCCCCGGACCGAGGCCAGGCGGCCACGCGTCCTGCTCCCCAGCCACACTCAGCCCAGACCGCGCGGCCCGAGGGAAGGGAAGGCCGGCCCGGCCAGCGCCTACGGGGCGTTTGCTCAGTGACTGACCCAAGACTGGCCCTGGTTAGCTCGGACTCTCCTGGGAGGGGACCAGGTCAGAGTCGGGGCCTCTTTCCGAGGTCTTCACGAGAGACCGGAGGTCTGCCCTGATCAGTAGGGTCACTGCGGGGTCGCGGCGGCTGCGCGAGCGAAAGATACCACCGCCGGATATTGATTTGAGGCCGAAAGGAGGGTCCAACCCGGGACACCGGGACCCAGGGCCTCCCCGCCTTCGGGAGCAACACCAGGGTACCCCACCTTGACCCCGAGCTTTCCGCAGCCTGACCCGGGGCTACCCGACCCTTGACCCCGAACCAGACAGACATGGCTCGGAACCAATGGGAGCCCGCCTTGACGCTCACCTGGATGCCGTTGAAGTCCTGCTGCAGCTCCTCCCAGTCCCGTAGGCAGTCGCCCAGCGGGCCCGGAGGCGGGGGATGCATTGCGGCCGGGCCGCGGGCCGGAGGAGCCGTGAGTCGAGGACACCACCGCAACCCCGGCCGGGCCGAGGGACCTCCGCCTCCACCGCCTCCGCCCCCGTCCGCTTCCGGGCTCGCGCCGCCGCGGCCACCAATGGGGAAAAGCCTGGGGCCGCGAGCCCGCTGGCCCCGCCCCCCGCCAGTGCCAATCCGGGGCCGGGCCGGGGCTGGGGCGGGGCCACAGGCTCCGCGAGCCGCTGGCCTGGCAGCTCCAGCGTGGAGGGCGGCGGCAGCCCCACGCCGGGGCTCTACCCGGGGTGCCAATTGCGTGGTGCTGCCAGCAGTGTCCCTGCCGGTCACACTGGGAGTAAACCAAGGCCCAGGGAGGTGGCATTCTGCCTCAAACACTTTCCCCCTGGGGAAGCTGCTCTTTGGCAGGGAGGCAATTCCGAGCCTCTTCTCTTGCTTGCATTTTTACGAGGGCCTCTGTATGTTTCCCTGTCAGCAAGTTCACCGCCACCGCCCCTTCACACAAGACACCAGGATACCCTGACTAAAACACAAAGCCAATCCCTACCGTGTCCCTGCTGAAAACTTGCCGGTGTCTCTGCCCTGCTTACGGGGAGATGCCTAAGCCACAGATCTTCAGCCATCCCAGGCTCCGCTCCAGTCCAAGTGCTCACTAAAGCCTATATTGCCTGAAAAGCCCTTCCGTTCCGTTCCGTTCCGTCGCTCAGTCGTGTCCGACTCTTTGCGACCCCGTGGACTGTAGCCTACCAGGCTTCTCCGTCCATGGGATTCTCCAGGCAAGAATACTGGAGTGGGTTACCGTTTTTACCCCTGGGCAAAAAGCCACTGCTTGAGGGCGTAGGCTTCTGTTGGGGTATGTGGCGGGGAGGGGTGGGGGGCGGTGCGGGGGCGCTCCTCCAACCCTCTGTAGAGTCCTAGCAGGCAACATGGCGTTCACCTGTATGCCTTGGCCCTGTCCAGATGGTGGAAACGTTTGCTGAATGAACGTGGACAGACATGTTAAAATTCTCCATCAGTCCCCTTGTCCCTTGACTCCAGGCTTTTTTGGTGGGTGCTGCCACAAGGCAATGGCAAGCCACTCCAGTACTCTTGCCTAGAAAAGCCCATGGATGGAGGAGCCTGGTAGGCTGCAGTCCGTGGGGTTGCTAAGGGTCGGACACGACTGAGCGACTTCACTTTCACTTTTCACTTTCACACATTGGAGAAGGAAATGGCAACCCACTCCAGTGTTCTTGCCTGGAGAATCCCAGGGACAGGGGACCCTGGTGGGCTTCTGTCTATGGGGTCACACAGAGTCGGACATGACTGAAGTGACGCAGCAGCAGCAGCAGCAGCAGCCCTCACCTGGAAGCACATTTCTGAGGAAAACTCCCTTTAAGACCTGAGGAATTTCTAGAAACCCTGGCACAGGTTTGGAATGGAAACAGACTATTTTGGAGGGCTTCAAAATCACTGCAGTTGGTGACTGCAGCTATGAAATTAAAAGACACTTGCTCCTTCAAAGAAAAGCTATAACCAACCTAGATAGCACATTAAAAAATAGAGACATTACTTTACCAACAAAGGTCTGTCTAGTCAAAGCTATGGTTTTTCCAGTAGTCATGTACAGATGTGAGAGTTGGACTATAAAGAAAGCTGAGCGCTGAAAAATTGATGCTTTTGAACTGTGGTGTTGGAGAAGACTCTTGAGAGTCCCTTGGACTACAGGGAGATCCAGCCAGTCAATCCTAAAGGAAATCAGTCCTGAATATTCATTGGAAGGACTGATGCTAAAGCTGAAACTCCAATATTTCGGCCACCTGATGTGAAGAACTGACTCATTTGAAAAGACCCTGATGCTGGGAAAGATTGAAGGCAGGAGGAGAAGGGGACAACAGAGGATGAGACGGTTGGATGGTATCACCGACTCAATGGACAGGAGTTTGAGCAAGCTTCGGGAGTTGGTGATGGACAGAGAAACCTGGCGTGTTGCAGTCCATAGGATCGCAAAGAGTTGGACATGACTGAGAGACTGAACTGAATTGGTGTGGGGATGGGAGGGTGGGAATCTCTTTGTGATGAACACAGCCAGGCAAAAATGAGTGGGGAGCAACAAAAGGAAAGATTCAGCCCACAAGCAGTAGACCAGTGGGAGCACTGAGGCGTGCTGGAGATGAGGCAAGGAGATGCCCTTGTGCCGTGAATCTCTCAAAGCTGTGAAGCCTCGCACCTGAGCCAAGGCTGGGCTTGGCATCTCTGGGGCTGGGGTTCTCTGCCGGTGGGTGGGCATTTTGATACCCCGTGTGGAGCAACACAAGACTGGGAGAAGACTTGGAGCTCCCCCAGGGCAGCCTCCCAAGGGACCACGTTATGGGAGACAGGAGGGGCAGCTGCTCTGGCAGCCAGATGCTCCTCCCAAGGCAGCCTGGGGAGTGCAGTGGGGGTGATCCGGATGCCCAAGGGATGGGTTCTCGCTGAGTCTGAACACCTGCTATGTGACACCAATGAGGAACCCGGGAAGAACCACTGCAGGAGGCTGACACGAGGTTCCAGGTAGCAAAGGCCTTCTTATTCCTCGGTTACACACCCTGGCCCACTACCCAAAAAAGCCCCCAAGTCAGGTTCTTCTAGCCCCATAGCTGGACCACAGAATCAGTAGGGTGGATTCTGGATGTCTGTGACAATATCTCCGATGACAACCTTCTCCCATTCTGACAGCTGAGCCACCAAAGCCCGATTTGGACGCATGTTGTTCTTACACTTCTTGAGGTAGGCCCAGGACCTCTGTGAACCAAGGAGAGAAAAGCAGACTTCAGGGTTGGACCTGGGCCCCTTCCACCTTGAAGACAGCCAACTCAGGAGGGACAAGAGACTCTTGCCCAGGGGCCAGCAGCATAGCTTAAAGGCAGGACAAAGAAACAGCAGCAGCCTGGGGTTAACAGACTAGGGCGAAGGAGTCAGGGAGCTGGCTCCGCCTTGGGCAAGCTCCTCTGCAACTCTGCTACCGAACGCAGAGACGGAAGTCACTCTTCTGTCAAATGGCTCCCGTGAGGGCTGAGGAAACACGCGGGACCTGCTGTGGGCGAGGGAGCACCATGCCCATGCCTGCCACTCAGCGCGGCCTCAAAGAGATTTGCACTGGATTTCCCTGGTGGTCCAGGGGCTAAGAATCCTCCTGCCAAGGCAGGGGACATGGGTTTGACCTCTGGCGCAGAAATTCCACATGCCTCAAAGCAACAAAGCCGTGTACCACAGCTACTGAAGCCTTCGTGCCCTAGAGCCCATCTGCAGCAACACAAGAAGCCCCCGCAGCGAGAAGCCCACCCATGCCCCAAAACCTAGAGTGTGCCCCACTCGCCACACGTAGAGAGGGCCCTCAGGTAGCAACAAAGATCCAGCACAGCCAGAAAGAATATAAATAAATAAAACCAAAGGTTTGCATCGGAAGTGGGTAAATGAATGGAAAGAGGAAGAGAAGTTGGGCAAATTCTCTGAAGAAGGAAAACTGAAGCTGCCTTCGTTCACGTGCCCATCCCAAAATACAGGAAAGGTTATCTCATGAAGGAAGGTCATCAGCTGGTCTCCATCTGATCAAAGAAAAAGGCAAAAGCGGTGCCTCAGCAGACTGTGAAACAGAAGGAAACTATCTCAACATAACAAAGGTCACATCATACTCAGTGGTCAAAGACTGAAAGTTTTTCCTCTGAGACTAAGGGGAACAAGGCAAGGGTGCCCACTTCCACCACTTCTATTAGACACCGTACTGGAAGTCCTAGCTGGGGCAATTAGGAAAAAAGAAAAGAAAAGGCGTCCAAATTGGAAAATATGAAGTTTTGCAGCTCTGTTTGCAGCTGATATGAATTTAAGGATCTCATATGTAGAAAACTGTAAAGAGTAAATACAAAAAAAAAAAAAAACCCACAACTGTTAGAATGTAACAAAGTTGCAGGATACAAAATCAGTTGTGTATCTAACTAACAATGAACAATCTGAAAAGGAAATTAGGAAAATTTCATTTATGCTAGCATCAGAAGAATAAAATTCTTAGGAACAGGGACCAAAATGAGCAGGGGGTGAAAGAAAGGACGAAGCTTCCAGAAGGTTGGGTAGTGGGGAGACAGTGAGTGAGTGGGCTTCAAAGCAGAGTGGAAGGCTTTGTGGCAGAAGTTACTAAGGGGAAATGTTGAGAAAATATGAGGAAGGTGGGAGAAAACAGAGTAAGGTGTTCTCATCACAAGAAGACAGATGAGTGCTGTTCTGGTATGAAGTGTAGACTTGGGGAAGTGAAATCCCTAATCTGCCACACGGGTCAAAAATTAACCTTTTAGAAGCCAGATGACCCAGGGCAAAGTTGCACAAATAGCAACCATGTGTTAACGTATCTGGAGAACATGTTAATAAAAAGCATGTTCGCATAGTTTGCATTTGCCTCTTAAAAAAAAATAAACCTCTCAAAAATGTATCAAGGGGATGTTCAGTTCAGTTCAGTTCAGTCGCTCAGTCGTGTCCGACTCTCCGCAACCCCATGAATCACAGCACGCCAGGCCTCCCTGTCCATCACCAACTCCCGGAGTACACTCAAACTCATGTCCACAGAGTCAGTGATGCCATCCAGCCATCTCATTCTCCGTCGTCCCCTTCTCCTCCCGCCCCCAACCTTTCCCAGCATCAGAGTCTTTTCCAGTGAGTCAACTCGTCACATGAGGTGGCCAAAGTATTGCAGTTTCAGCTTTAGCATCAGTCCCTCCAATGAACATCCAGGATTGATCTCCTTTAGAATGGACTGGGTGGATCTCCTTGCAGTATAAGGGACTCTCAAGAGTCTTCTCCAACACCACAGTTCAAAAGCATCGATTCTTTGGCGATCAGCTTTCTTCACAGTCCAACTCTCACATCCATACATGACCACGGGAAAAACCATTGCCTTGACTAGACGGACCTTGGTTGGCAAAGTAATGTCTCTGCTTTTTAATTTACTATCAAGGTTGGTCATAACTTTCCTTCCAAGGAGCAAGCATCTTTTAATTTCATGGCTGCAATCAGCATCTGCAGTGATTTTGGAGCCCAAAAAAACAAAGTCTGACACTGTTTCCACTGTTTTTCCATCTATTTCCCATGAAGTGATGGGACCAGATGCCATGATCTTTGTTTTCTGAATGTTGAGCTTCAAACCAACCTTTTCACTCTCCTCTTTCACTTTCATCAAGAGGCTTTTGAGTTCCTCTTCACTTTCTGCCATAAGGGTAGTGTCATCTGCATATCTGAGGTTATTGATATTTCTCCCGGCAATCTTGATTCCAGCTTGTGCTTCTTCCAGCCCAGCGTTCCTCATGATGTACTCTGCATATAAGTTAAATAAGCAAGGTGACAATATACAACCTTGACGTACACCTTTTCCTATTTGGAACCAGTCTGTTGTTCCATGTCCAGTTCTAACAGTTGCTTCCTGACCTGCATACAGGTTTCTCAAGAGGCAGGTCAGGTGGTCTGGGATTCCCATCTCTTTCAGAATGTTCCACAGTTTATTGTGATCCACACAGTCAAAGGCTTTGGCATAGTCAATGAAGCAGAAATAGATGTTTTTCTGGAACTCTCTTGCTTTCTCCATGATCCAGCGGATGTTGGCAATTTGATCTCTGGTGCCTCTGCCTTTTCTAAAACCTGCTTGAACATCTGGGAGTTCACGGTTTACATACTGCTGAAGCCTGGCTTGGAGAATTTTGAGCATGACTTTGCTAGCGTGTGAGATGAGGGCAATTGTCCGGTAGTTTGAGCATTCTTTGGCATTGCCTTTCTTTGGGATTGGAATGAAGACTGACCTCTTCCAGTCCTGTGGCCACTGCTGAGTTTTCCAAATCTGCTGGCATATTGAGTGCAGCACTTTCACAGCATCATCTTTCAAGACTTGAAATAGCTCAACTGGAATTCCATCACCTCCACTAGCTTTGTTAGTAGTGATGCTTTCTAAGGCCCACTTGACTTCACATTCCAAGATGTCTGGCTCTAGGTCAGTGATTACGTTATCGTGACTATCTTGGTCATGAAGATCTTTTTTGTACAGTTCTTCTGTGTATTCTTGCCACCTCTTCTTAATATCTTCTGCTTCTGTTAGGTCCATACCATTTCTGTCCTTTATTGAGCCCATCTTTGCATGAAATGTTCCCTTGGAATCTCTAATTTTCTTGAAAAGGTCTCTTGTTTTTCCTATTCTGTTGTTTTCCTCTATTTCTTTGCATTGATCACTGAGGAAGTCTTTCTTATCTCTCCTTGCTATTCTTTGGAACTCTGCATTCAGATGCTTATATCTTTCCTTTTCTCCTTTGCTTTTCGCCTCTCTTCTTTTCACAGCTATTTGTAAGGCCTCCTCAGACAGCCATTTCGCTCTTTTGCATTTCTTTTCCATGGGGATGGTCTTGGTCCCTGTCTCCTGTACCTCAACAGAATAAAGACTATACACGACAAGCTGACAGCTAACATCACACTCAACAGTGGAAAGCTGAAAGCTTTTCTCTAAGATCAGAAACAAGACAGGGATGCCTACTCTTAACACGTTTATTCAGCATAGTTTTGCAAGTCCTAGACAGAGTAAGAAAAAGACATCTAAACCGGAAAGGAAGAAGTAAAACTGTCTCTCTTGGCATACAACATATTATATATAAAAACCCCAAAGACTTCACAAAGACACTGTTAGAATGAATAAACAAAGCAGTAAAGTTATAGGATACAAAATCAACATACAAAAATCAGCTATGCTCTATACGCTAATAAAAACTATCAGAAAGAGAAATTAAGAAAATAATTCCAATTGTGTCAAAAGGGTAAAATACCTAGAAATAAATTTAACCATGGAGATGAACAACTTGTACACTGAAAACTATGACAATGATGAAATAAATTAAAGACATTAGTAAACAGAAAGATATTCCATCCTCATGGATTGGAGGAATACTGTTAGAATGTCTATACCACCCAAAGCAATCTGCAAACTGAACACAAACCCTATCAAAATCCCAATGGTATCTTTCAGAGAAATAGAATAAACAATCCTAAAATTTGTATGGAACAACAAGACTCCAAATAGCCAAAGCAATCTTGAGGAAGAAGAACAAAGTTGGAGGCATCATACGTCCTGGTTTCAAACTATATTGCAAAGCTACAGTAATAAAAACCGTATGGTATTGGCATAAAATATAGACACATATCTCAGTGGATCAGAAGAGAAACCCCAGAAATAAGCCCATACGTATATGGTCAATTTAGGATAAAGAAGCTAATAATATACAATGGTGAAAGAATGGTCTCTTCAATAAGTAGTGTTGGAAAACTGGACAGCCACATGTGAAAGAATGAAACTGTTGGGAATTCCCTTGCAGTCCAGTGGTTAGGACTCTTTGCTTCCATTGCCGGGGGCCCAAGTTCAACCCCTGGTCAGGGAACTAAGATCCTGTAAGCCATGCGGCCAAAGGGAAAAAAAAAAAAAGAATGAAATGGGACCACTATCTTACACCATACACAAAAGTCAACTCAAAGTGGACTAAAGGCTCGAATAGAAGACCTGAAACCATTAAACTCACTCCTAGAAGAAAACATAGGCAGTAAACTCCTTGACATCAATTTGGTGGTGACTTTTAGGAATTGACACCCAAAGCAAAGGAAACAAAAGCAAAACTAAACAAGTGGGACTACATAAAATTAAAAAGCTTCTTCACAGCAAAGAAAACCATCAACGAATTAAAAAGGCAATCTGGACTTCCCTAATGGTCCAGTGGTTAAGGCTCCACACTTTCATTGCAGGTAGGTTCTGGTTCAATCCCTGGTGGGGGAACTTAGATCCTGCATGCTGTGCAGTGCAGTCAGAAAAAAAAAAAAAGATTACAAACAAGCCTGTATTGTCACCTTGCTTATTTAACTTATATGCAGAGTACATCATGCGAAACGCTGGACTGGATGAAGCACAAGCTGGAATCAAGATTGCAGGGAGAAATATCAATAACCTCAGATAGGCAGATGACACCACCTTTATGGCAGAAGGCAAAGAGGAAATAAAGAGCTTCTTAATGAAAGTAAAAAAGGAGAGTGAAAAAACTGGCTTAAAACTCAACATTCAAACAACTAAGATCATGGCATCCAGTCCCATCACTTCATGGCAAATAGATGGGGAAACAATGGAAACAGTGACAGACTTTATTTTCTTGGACTCCAAAATCACTGCAGATGGTGACTGCAGCAATGAAATTAAAAGATGCTTGCTCCTTGGAAGGAAAGTTATGACCAACTTAGACAGCATATTAAAAAGCAGAGAAATTATTGACAAAAGTCTGTCTAGTCAAGGCTATGGTTTTTCCAGTAGTCACCTATGGGTGTGAGAATTGGACCATAAAGAAAGCTGAGCACTGTAGAATTGATGCTTTTGAACTGTGGTGCTGGAGAAGACTCTTGAGAGTCCCTTGGACTGCAAGGAGATCCAACCAGTCCATCCTAAAGGAGATCAGTCCTGGGTGTTCATTGGAACAACTGATGCTGAAGCTGAAGTTCTAATACTTTGGCCACCTGATGTGAAGAACTGACTCATTTGAAAAGATCCTGATGCTGGGAAAGATTGAAGGCGGAAGGAGAAGGGGACGACAGAGGATGAGATGATTGGATGGCATCACTGACTCAATGGACATGAGTTTGAGCAAGCTCCGGGAGTTGGTGATGGACAGGGAGGCCTGGCATGCTGCAGTCCATGGGGTCGCAAAGAGTCAGACATGACTGAGAGACTGAACTGAACAGAGAAGGAAAATATAACTAATAATGGGTTAATACTCAAAATATATAAAGAACTCATATAACTCAACAGCAAAAAAAAGAAAAAAAAACCTAACAAAAAAAGTCCAAATAATCTGATTTTTAAAAGGGCTAAGATTCTGAATAGACATTTTTCCAAAGAAGACATACAGAAGGCCAACAGGTACACTGCAGCAGCCAAAACACACCTCCCTTACAGAACCCTGAACAAACACGAGCAGAGAGACAGGCAGCACTGGGGACATGCAGATGTTCCCGCTGGCCACAGCCTTGCCCAGCCTGCGTCCCGGGCCTGCCCCAGGTGCCCAGCCTCAGGCCTCTAGCCCAGATCTTGGCACCCTGTCCTTGCGTGTGGTATGTTAGGTAAAGCCCTTGACCCTTCCCTCTCAACCCCTCACTGTCAATTAAGGTCCCGAGGCAGTGTTGGGGACCCATTCCTTTGAGGTGCTATTCTGACCTCACCTCCTGGACCAGGGAATACGTACCTTTAGGGTCTGCCCGTTCCGATGCATAAGGTAGGCCAGGATGGCCGCACAGCTGCGGCTGATACCCAAGGTGGAAAAGACGAGGATGACGGAGTTGAGCTCCAGGTGAATATCTGGAGAGGGAAGGAAAGGTGGAAGGCTGTGCGTGGCTTCCTTCCCTGAGGATCCGGAAGATGACTGGCCTCAGTGGATCCAAGAGTAGGTTCAGAACCAGCACACCACGGTCTAGGCGGGTCACGTGACAGCTCTAGGATACTGTTTAGTTGCCTGGCAAATGATGCGTTTAGCATCATCATACAAAGGCCTTCTCTGAGCTATCCGTGCTTCCTTCCCAGGAAGGTCGGCCACTGGCCGACTTCCCAGGTGGGATGGAAGGACCGTACCCCACGGACACCTGGGTGCTGACAGAGGCTGTGTGGCCTGAATGTGACCCACAACCAGTGCGCACTGGCTGTGGGGCTTGGGCATTCAAAGCCACCGTTTCCTTATCTGGAAAACGTGGTGACGGTATACTGCCTGCCTCCTGAGGTTTTGGACTGTGCTTATAGCCCTGCCCTTTTCCTCCCGAGAGCTGGGAGTCACCGCCAGCAACAGGTACGAGGCGCCATGGCCCCCCTGCTCCCTGGGCACAGGCCAGCTGGGGCCTGGCTGAAGAACGCCCCTTACCAATGAAGTGACAGAGGTGGCGTAAAAACGGTGTAATGTTTGCTTCCAGGGAATCTTTTATCTGGATGTGCAGAAGCTTGTCGGCGTCGCCTACAAAACTAAACAGAAGAAAAGCACATAATCAGGCAGACTCGCCCGGAGCCTGGCTGTAGTGTCCTTTATCCACAGCAACAGGACCATAAAGGGAGGATGCTGAGCGGGGAGAGGGAGGCAACCAACTGCTCCCCTCTCAGAAAAAGAGCACCTGCCTCAGAGGGCTGTTGTATAGATTCAGTCAACTCATCTATGTAAGGCATTTAGCAATCTGCTTGGCACATGACAGTACTCAATAAAAGGGATATTATTAACCAAACCCGGTGCTTTCCTGGAACACGGTGCAGACGGTGAGGATGGAAATATGTAACGAGTCTGCTATGTTAAATGGAGGAAGCAAGACTGACAGAGTCCATTCACAAGACTGATGGGGAGTGGTGGGGCTCCTGTTTCAGATAGGGCGGTCAGGGAAGGCTTTCCTGAGGAGGTGATATTGGGAAGAGGTTTAAAGGAGGTGATGGGACAAGCCAGGCAGTCATCTGAGGAAAGAGTGTTCCAGGTAGAGGAGAATCCAAGTGCAAAGGCTCCAAGGGCCAGGATATCCAGTATGCTTGAGAAACATCAGGGAGATCAGAGTGGCTAGAGCTTTATGAATAAGGGAGAGAGAAGAGGGAGATGAGGCCTGTGGCACGTTTAATGAGAAGATGCCTGCAAGGAGCTTGGCACAACGCCTGGTGTGCAGTGAGCACTTGATAAATGTTATTTATGAAGAATACGGCCTGCTGGTCATTCACTGTGGCATGCAGGGTGCAGTAGATTCAAGAATGAAAATATTCCGCTTTAGTTTCTGCATGAGCATTTGCTGTGACAAATCCAAGCACAATTCACCATGCATGCATGCATGCATTCATTCTGTCCATCCATCCTTCCCTTCCCCTTCCTCTCTCGCTCCCTCCCCACCCAACCACCCACCATCCATCCATCCATCTATCCCCAATCATTCACTCTCTCCTCAGACACTTGCTCAATGCGTATAGTGTGCCAGACCTTGAGCTGGACCCTAGTGGACACAAGATGGATCAAATAGGGCCTCTCCCAACTCCAAGGAGCTCTCACCCTGATGGGAGAGGTATACATATAAACAAATGGCTAATCCAGTCAGCTAGGCTTTAGGATAAAGACCAACACGAGCTGCTGCAGAGGAGGGGCAGGCAAAAGTCGAGGGAGCTGGGGAAAGCCTAACAGTGGAGGAGACATCTGGATGGAGGAGGTTGACGGATACGAGGTTAACATATAAAAATCAACTGGATTTCTACATACTAGCAACAATTAGAAATTTACATTTTATTTGTTTATCTGGCTGCACTGTGTAGCTTGTGAGATAGTTCCCTCACTGGGGACTGAACCCAGGCCCTAGCAATGAAAGTGCCGCATCCTAACCACTGGGCCACCAGGGAATTCACATGACTGTTGGCAGGATTCAGTTTCCCACGGGCTCTTGGACCGAGGGCCTCGGTTCATTACTAGCTGTTGGCTGAAAACCATCAGGCCCGTGCCATGCAGACCTGTCTCCAGAGGACAGCTGACAGCATGGTAGCTGACTTCCTTCAGGGAGAGTGAGCCAGGCACAGGAAGACAGACGCCACAGTCTTTCTGTGGCCCAATATCTGAAGCGACAGCCTGTCTCTCTTGCTTGATTCCATCCATTAGCGCGCCTCAGTGAGTCTAGCCCGAATGCTGCGGATGGCAGGCGGAGAGGGATCACCAGAAAGACTGCACAGACACGTCCCGCGTCTCCCTCTCGCTGGTGTCTGTCGAGTCGGCCGTCAGCCTGATTACCGTTCCTGTGAAAGTCGTGTCTGGCTCCTCCGCCTCTTTCCCTGCTCTCTCTCTCGTTCTCAGCAGCCTCACTAAGTGCCTTGATGTGAGTTTCTTTAGATTTATTGATTTTCATACAGTAATTTTTATTACCAGATGCCTCACTGAATTCTTGTGTTATATAAATTCTCTCTGAGCTGAAGTTTATTAGCTTTTGACTGGGAACTAGAGGAAGTAGAGGCCTTGGTGATCATGACTGGACATATCTGGGAAGACACAGGCTGACAAGCAAGGCTGTAAAAGAACTGTCCTGCTCCATGAACAACGGTGAGAGTGTGTGTGTGTGTGTCCCTAATGAGGGCAGAAATAGAAACCCTTATGGGTGGGATTAGTGCCTTGTAAAAGGGACCCCTAGAGAGCTTTGCCCCTTCCGCCAGGTGAGGACACAGCAGGAAGAGTCCATCTGTGAACCAACAGCAAGCCTTCATCAGACACGGAATCTGCCAGTGCCTCCATCTTGGACTTCCCAGCCTCCACACCATGAGAAATCTCATTGTTCATAAGCCAATGGTCTGCAGTATTCTGTTACAGCAGCCCAGATGGACTAAGAGAGGGGTCACTTCTCAGAGGGCCTGAGACAAGAAAAGCAGGGTAAACCAGGACTATTTTGCATCAGAATGTCAAAGCACCAAAAAAGCATTACTTTTGGTGAGATTTAAGTACGGGGTGTGGGACAAGTGTAGGGTCTCAGTCTGGGGCAGAGGATGCTATGCTCACACGAGCAAGTCAAGAGCAGGCTAGGAATAGATGAAAACAGCGCAGATTCCGTTCCAGTGTGTACTGACTTCTAAAAGCCCTTTCGATTCTATCAGTGCATGCCACTAGAAGTCTTATATAAATAAATAATACTAATATTTAAAAAATCAATGGTATTTCTACTTACAATGGCCCTGTCTCCATGGAGATGTTGACATGTGCGTTGATTTTCAAATCCTTCTGAATTTTAGGGTCGCAGGCTTGCTTGAAATTTCCCAGGTAGATCCTGCCTGGCATTATCTCAATAGGGTATGGCTGGAAGGCATCCAGTTCCTGAGGAGGGGATGGAGAAAGTCTGCTGTGATAATAATCCCCAGAGAAGAAGCTGTTTTTGTTTTGTCTCTTGAGATGCGGCTCAGCAAACAAGCTTAGAAAGGCAAACTCTAAGAGTGAATGAGACTAACCAAATGTTCACTGCAGCAGTATTTATGTAGCCAGGACGTGGAAGCAACCTAAATGTCCAACATCAGAGGAATGGATAAAGAAGATGTGGTACATATATACAATGGAATATTACTCGGCCATAAAAAAGAATGAAGTAACACTGTTTGCAGCAACAATGGATGGACCTGGAAATTATTATAACAAAGTGAAATAAGTCAGACAGAGAAAGACAAACACTATATGGTATCACTTATATGTGGAATCTTAAAAATATGATACAGAAAAAACACAAAAGAAGAAAACACGCACACACAAAAAAATATGATACAAATGAACTTACTCACAAGACAAAAATAGACTCACAGACTTTGAAAGCAAACTTATGGTTACCAAAAGGGAAAGATGTAGGGGGAAGGATAAATGAGGAGCCTGGGATTAACATACACACACTACAATATATAAAACAGATAATCAACAAGGACCTACTGAATAGCACAGGGAACTCTACTCAGTATTCTATAACAACCTATACGGGAAAAGACGCTGAAGAAGAGTGGATATACGTGTACAAATGACTGAACCACTTTGCTGTACCCCTTTAACTAATACCACATTGTAAAGCAACTATATCCCAATATAAAATAAAATTTAATTTTAAAAAATTATGTCAAAAAATTAAAAACAAAACTACCATTTGATCCAGCAATCCCACTTTTGGTATATATCTGAAGGGGAAATGAAATGACTATCTTGAAGATATATCTGCACCCCACATGATCATTTGAGCATTATTCACAAAAGATACAGAAATGACCTAGAAGTCCATCAATGGATGAATGGATAAAGAAAATATGGCATGTATATACAATGGAATAATGTTCAGCCATAAAAAAGAAGGAAATCTTGTCATCTGTGACCACATGAATGGAATTTGAGGGCACTGTACTGAGTGAATAAGTCAAAAAATAACAAACACTGCATGATCTCACTCACATGTGGAACTCTGAAAAAGCAAAATTCATGGTATTTCCAGGGGCTGTGGCGGTGGGGGAAATGGGGAGATGTTAGTCAAGGTTATAAACCTCCAGACATAAGGCAGGTCAGTTCCAGGGATCTAATGTACAGCATAATGACTACAATTAACAAAACAGTATTATATACTTGAAATTTTAAGAAAAATTTCGAGAAAGTACATCTTAAATGTTCTCATCGCTCACACACACATAAATGGTCATTGTGTGAGGTGATGGATGTGTTTATTTTACTATGGGAATCATCTTGCAACATATGAAGTGAAAGTGAAAGTGTTCATTGCTCAGTCCTGTCTGACTCTGTGGGACCCCTTGGACTGTAGCCCTCCAGGTTCCTTTGTCCATGGGATTCTCCAGGCAAGAATACTGGAGTGGGTAGCCATTCTCGTCTCCAGGAGATCTCCCTGACCCAGAGACCAAACCTGGGTCTCCTGCACATCAGGCAGATTCTTCACCATCTGAGCCACCAGGAAAGCTGCAACACATATTTGTATCAAATCATGTTGTATGCCTTAAACTTACACAATCTTATATGTCAATTATACCTCAATAAAGCTTGGGAGGGGGCAGATTACAAAATTTGAGTGTTTCCAAGGAAAGATTACTAGAGCACCCATCAGGTGGTTAGAAACAATTATTAATAAAAATATTAATAAAAATAATTATTAGACAATTATTAATGAGACTTATAAACAAGTTGGAAAACAGCCAGAGAAGCACACCAGTCTAAGAATGTTCTCAAATCATGCCTCCAGAACTAATGAAAATCCCCCTAAAGGTGCCTTGGGTGACCTCTTGCAGTTCGGATGTCTGTAATAAAACAGTAGATACTTGTTTATTGTTGGCATAGACTGAAAACTTACTTGTTATATTTAGTAAAATGAAACCTAGGCATAACCTCAAAAGAAAAAAAGAAAAAGAAATCCACTGACATTGTATAAACTGATGTTCATAGAATGTGATCTGGTGGTGGTGGTGGTTGTTCAGTGGCTGAGTTGTGTCTGACTCTTTGTGACCCCATAGATTGTATGTAGCACGCCAGGCTTCCCTGTCCTTCACTGTCTCCCAGTTTGCTCAGACTCATGTCCATCGAGTCAGTGATGTTATCTAGCCATCTCATCCTCGGCTGCCCTCTTCTCCTTTTGCCTTCAATCTCTCTTAGCATCAGGGTCTTTTCCAATGAGTTGGCTCTTTGCATCATTGGCCAAAGTACTGGAGCTTCTGCTTCAGCATCAAATTTGGAAAACTCAGCAGTGGCCACAAGGACTGACAAAAGGTCAGTTTTCATTCCAATCCCAAAGCAGGGCAATGCCAAAGAATGTTCAAACTGTTTAGAAACCCCTTTTTTTCATCATTTTTCCATAGGAAATGCTAGCCAATATAATTTTAAAGGTCAAACCAGTTCTAAACCACCTCTGGCTCCAAGTTCAACTCAGAAACAACATCTTAAGACCTCAAGCTAGTGTGCAGTTCAGCTGAGCCTTTCAGAGCCTTCTGGCTTCAGCCCACCTCCCCTCCCAGTGAACCCACCACCAGCCCACATTCTTCCGAAACTGTCGACCTCAAAAGCTTTTTTATCAATGAGCAGACACCACTCCGAGTCAACCTCCAAGTTTGTGAGACATTCGGCCCTTCCACATGCAGGCAGGCAGGCCCACTACCTGCAAATGTGACCCAAAGCGCTCCCCAGGGTTCAGGGTGACCACCCCCTCAGGACGCTCAGCTTGCTGGAGCCAAGTGAACTCCTGGCTTCATGTGGAAAATCTCACTCAATCTCACCACAAATCTGTCACGGCTCTTTCTGATGCTTTCGAAACAGCTTCCTTTCCCAGTAGTTTTAAGGGCCATGGGGGAGCAGGTGTGACATGGATAAAAACATACTCTGCTCTAAACAGACACTGCCTGTTAATTCAAAACAAGCCACGTCGACAAATGTAAAAGAAACCAGTATCACAAACTAACGTGTCCAAATTGAGCCCACTGCCTTCCCCTGACACAGCTACAGTCCATGGGGTCACAAACAGTCGGACATGACTTAGTGACTAAACAACAACATATAAAACAGGAAATCAGAAGTCACTCTGTCTAAAGTAGAGGGGCCATCGCAGAGGCTAAACTCCGTGCCTCCATCCCTCTGGTAGGAGTTCCTTGGGGGAGCAGCAGAGACTCTTCTGCTTCACAACGTGTCAAAACACATAACAGGAAGGGAGTGGGGCTTTCATTCTTGCCCCTGAATTAGTAACAAAAGTCCCAAAGTAGGGAGAAGCCAATCTAGGGAACATACATCCTATGAGGGCCTCAAGCAAGCAGCATAGAACTCACTTGTCCATCCCCTGCTAGATACCACCACTATCCCTCTTCCCAAACTACTTAAGAAGACTGGAGCAAGGACCAGTCTCGGGTGTATACACGTCAAAACTGACCAAATTGTACATTCTAAATATGTGCTGCTTAACCTATGCCAATTCCACCTTCCTAAAGCTTTAAAAGAAAAATAAAGGGGCTTTCCTGGTGATCCAGTGGTTGAGAATCTGCCTGCCAATGCAGAGGACAAGGGTTTGATCCCTGGTCTGGGAAGATCCCGCATGCCACAGGATACCTAAGCCCATGCACTGCAACTACTGAAGCCTGTGCACCTAGAGCCCGTGCTCTGCAAAAAGAGAAGCCACTGCAACGAGAAGCCCACACACCGCAACAAGAGTAGCCCCTGCTCTCCCCAACTAGAGACAGCCCCTGCACAGCAGCAAAGACCCACTGCAGCCAAAAATGAATATTAAAAAAAGAAAAGGAAAGAAGGTGAGTTATGAGCATGTGATGTTTGCAGACAAGAAAGACCCCCTCTCGGCACTGCAAGGCCAGTAAGGACGCTCCTCTGGGAGCAAAGAGGGGTGCCTGGAGGGACCCAGGAAGACTGGCCATACAGCTGCTGAGCTAAGAATCACAGCTCTGTGGAAGGTGAGGAAGTCCCCCGGAGAGCGCCACACACATACCCTGGGTTTGGGAACAGGTATGACCCCAGGCGTGGGTCCCCGCCTTTTCACATGGGCTGGCTGGAGCAGCCACGCCAGCAAGGCCAGGAGCAGCCTCACTCCCACCATCACACCCTCCAGGGGCTCATTCTGGGCTTCAGGTGAAGGAATGTGGATGGGGTGGGAGGTCGTGAGCTGCCAAGGGAAGGGAAGGGACCTGGGGGGTATTCCTGTCAGGAATTCTCAGCTGGCTCTCTCTGAAGGATCCTTGGTAACAGATGGAAAGGAAACCAGCCTCAAAGGCCATCATCTGTGGCACACAGAGCCAGGCAGGGCAGAATGAGAAGAGGGCACATTCCCACCACTGATAAGCAGCCAGTCACACAAGACAGGGCCCACATGGACCCCCAGCACCAAAGGGACCAGGACCAGAAGAGGGGAGTAAGGAGGTATCCCTGAAGCTACCCTCACTCCTCCCCGTTCCCAGTCCAGAGCCCACAGACAAGGGAAGGCTGCCCAACTCTGGGAAGGGAGAAGAAAGAAGACCTGAGTTGAGTCTAGAATGTTAAACTAGCCTAGCTTGTACTGGACTGTTTTATTCCCTTTTAAAAAATTATTTCAAAAATACACAGAAGTAGAGAGAATAATGTAGCAAACTGCTGGATCTATCACCCTTCAGCAAACGTTCATCATCAACTAATGGCACATTTTGTTTCATGGATACCTCCAACTCCATGACCCTCCCCAGATTATTTTGAAGGAAATCCTAGACATAATGTTATTTTAATTATAAATATCTCACTATGTATCACTGAGAGACAAGGGACTCATGTTTTCAGAAACATCATGTTATTTTAATTATAAATATCTCACTATGTATCACTGAGAGACAAGGGACTCATGTTTTCAGAAACATAGCCATAATGATGTCATCACAACCTAAAAAATGTGTAACAATAATTCCTTGTTGCTGTTCAGTCGCTCAGTCGTGTCTGACTCTTTGTGGCCCCATGGACTGTAGCACACTGGGCTTCCCTGTCCATCACCAGCTCCCGGAGCTTGCTCAGACTCATGTCCATCGAGTCGGTGATGCCATCTGACCCTCTCATCCTCTGTTGTCCCCTCCTCTTGCCCGCAATCTTTCCAAGCATCAAGGTCTTTTCCAATGAGTCAGCTCTTCGCATCAGGTGGAACTCCCTACTATTACCAAATTCCAGTTCATAGGCACATTTCTCCAGTTGTTTTATAATACGACGAAACTGAAATTTCTCATAACCAAGCGTGGTCTGAAAGTATGGAATCAGCCTATGATGCCCACGGCGAATGAGAGCACAGCAAAAGTAACTGCTAGAAAGAACGAAACCCCTGCAGGTTCACACTCCATTTCCTTCCTGGCTCTTCAAGAAACCAGATGCTATAAAGTTCCCCCAGGGACTGGACCTGTCTGCCTGTCACTGCCCCCCAGTGCTTACCTTACTCACCCTCTGGTTTGGCTCCAGACACCTTGGCCACACCTTGTTACAACCCTTGTCTCCCCTACTAGACAAAGGAAAGGGTTTGTGAGGCCAGACGGCTAAGGATGGCCCTGCCTGTGTGGCTTTGACCATGACCCATCACCCAGAACCCCCCGCCGCGGATCCCTGCTCTCTAAACTGGCCTCATCGATGAAACACCACACTGGCTTCTACCTCCTCCAAATTCATCACACTGGACTGGACCAGACCTCCTGCCTGCCCAAGCTCATTCCCAAGTCATCTCCTACATCTCTTCCATCTTTGCCACAGCATCTGTTTCCTCCTCGTTCTCCAGCCCTGCTCCCTACCCCTTCGGTCCCCAGGGAAAGGCCACACTGCCACTCGAGCCTGCCTGTGCTCAGTGCACAGCCTACCTGAGGCATCCAGATGGTCTTCTGTGTCCGGAAGAAGTGATACATGGCCGAGAAGCGCTCGTAGCCTCCTCTGAGGATAAGGACGGGGTGGCAGGTGAGGCAGGTCAGGATTCTGCCACACTCAACAGCCGCTCCAAGCGCTGTTCCTAAGAGCAGAGACCAAAGAGATGACTGTCCCCTGTGTGCTCACCGTCTGCCTAGAGGCCCAGTGAACAGGCACTCCACTCTGAAAAACAATTGCCAAGGAAACTGAAGCGAATATAAACAGAGATGAAAGCTACAATTAAAATTTAAAAAGCAATTCACCAAGTAAGCTGATCTTTGTCCGTAAACTCCAAGATTTCATTTTCATTTCCATATTGTTGCAAGGAAGGACGATCCAAGGTAAGTGAACCATGTATGCGTATATGAAAGTGAAAGGCGCTCGGTCGTGTCCAACTCTCTGCGACCACATGGACCATACAGTTCACGGAATTCTCCAGGCCAAAATACTGGTGTGGGCAGCCTTTCCCCTTCTCCAGGGGGTCCTCCCAACCCAGGGATCGAACCCAGGTCTCCCACATTTCAGGTGGATTCTTTACCATCTGAGCTACATATGTGTATATACAATATTGTAACGATATACCACACAATCCATCTATTTAAAGTATAGAAATTAATGTTTTTAATGTATTCACAGCTGTGTAACCATCATTGCAGTCAATTTCAGAACATTTAAATCACCTCCACGTACCAGTTAGAGGGTTTCATTCATCACCTCCCTGCAAACATTCAGCTCTAGGCAACCAGTAACCTTATTTCTTATGGACTGACCTGCTTTGGACTGTTTATAGAAATGGAATTATATAAATGTGGTGTTTTCTGGTTTCTTTCGCGGGGCATGATGTTGTCAAAGTTCATCTATGTTGCAGCAAGTGTCAGCACTGCATCCTTTTCGTAGCTGAATAATATTCCTCCGCATGACTCTCCATCTTTGATTTACCCACTCATCTGCTGATGAATATTTCAGGTGTTTCCATTTTGTGGCTATTATAAGACTGCCAGGAATACCCCTGTGCAAGGTTTTGTGTGCACATGTTTAATTTCTGTCTGGTATAGACTATGGACAAAGAATGTTGTTTGCCATATCAATAAACAAAGAAAACTGTGACCATCAAGCCACTGGCCACTGCAGTTGTCCCTGACTGTGCAATCTTCCCTGAGTAAGCAAATAAATAAGTGTGTGGTTTTTGGGTTTTGTTGTTCTGTGACTGTGATTTCTGACCGAGTGAGGATGGTGGCTCCATAGTGATAAAGTGAGGTCAGGTATAGTGTAGAGGGGATTGTTTTTACCGACCACCATTTTCTAGGACTTCAGGGTTCAGCCGACAATCCTAGGATTGCTGACCAGGGATGAGTGTAGAGAAGAGGGGACAATTTCCTGGTCAAGGGCCTCCTGAGAAAACTGGTGTTATTACAGGTGGAAGCTTAACGCCACCCAGTGACCACTGATATGAATGCCCAGCCCATGGAACTCACCCACCCCATTAGTCACTGAGCTGGCAAGCAGCAGCCTGTGTGGTCAGACCAGAGCAGGGCTGAACGGGGACTGCAGTGGAGCCTCAGTGAAGCAGACTGGGACTGGCCACGGTCCAGCTCGAGGACGAAGTGACTGTTCTCCAGGATCACCATTCAGGCCTGGGAGACCAGACAGAGCCAGACTGCCCGGGTTTGAATCCTGGCCCCACCACTTACTAGGTGTGGTGGTTTAAAAACTCTTCCCACAAACACTTTCAAATGCTTCCCTTTAGTTTCATTCCCCTCTCCTGTAGGGGCTGGAGAAGGAAACAGTAACCCACTCCAGTGTTCTTGCCTGGAGAATCCCAGGGACGGGGGAGCCTGGTGGGCTGCCGTCTATAGGGTCGCATAGCGCTGGACACAACTGAAGTGACTTAGCAGCAGCAGCAGCCTGTAGGGGTAGGCTGTACTCAGTGACTTGCTTCTAACGAACAGAATGTGACTTAGTAGTTCCGTCTCAAGACCAGGTCATAAATAGACGCGTGGCTGTCCCCTTCTCTCCCTCTGTCTTGGCCCACTCCCTCTGGGGAAACCAGCTGCCCTGTCGTGAGGCCGTCTAAGCAGCCCTCTGCGAAGTCCGTGCAGTGAGGAACAGAGGACTCCTGGCTATTCCCACAGGAGTGACCATCTCAGAGGCACATCATCCTGGCCCCATCTCACCTTCACGGGACAGCAGTCTGGCTGGTGTCATGTCTACAGCCTCAGGACAGGCGAGAACCTCCCAGCTAAGTGCTACCAAATTCCACAAATGGACAACTAATGATTATGGTATTAAACTACCGAGTTAGGGGGTAATTATTTACACAGCAGTAGAAACCCACAGTCCCAAACACAGGGAATGAGTTATTTCACCTTCCTGGACTCCAATTCCTTCCTCTATAAAATGGGGACGTTACTCACCAGGAGACAGCTCTCCCCGGTTTTTCATGTTTCCACACATCCTCTGAACAGAGGCACTGGCTTTTCAAGGATATCTGTGTAGTAAACAGCCTTGGACGATAGAGGCAGTTCCTCCCTCCAGAGTCAAGGGCAGGCAGGCTTTCTGCATGTTTGTCAGAAAAGATTTAGGCCCCCTAAGCTCAGAGTTCTCTAACAATACCACACACTGGTTTCTGGCTACTTCTATTGCTCTGAGAAATAAAGTCTTTTATCTTTGACCCAGGAGCCTCAGATCTTGTGCCAGCATCCATGAAACCACGGCAGGATCGCTTATCACCTTGCAAAGAAGGAAACATCCCAGACCTTTCCCAGGTTCTGACATTGCCATCCCCGTAGGGCTGCTCTGTAGAGGAGGCCCAGGCAGAGCTCCTGGCATGTGGCAAAAGCACTCAATAACTTAACTCTTCTTCCTGCTGCTCTTGTAAAGACTCACTGTGCTTGCCACCGGCGGCGCTGTCATCATCACTGCTGTCGTCTTTCAGCGTTAGCTCCAGGGAGATGGTGCTGTTGTCGTATACCACACAGTATTCCACACACTCCAAATCCACAGACTCCGGGACTAGATACTCGCCTGCCCTCTAAAGAAACGGCCGGAGAAGCCTGTGGGTGGGTGGGCTAGGCTGGGCTCACACCGGCTGCACACAGCACTGGGAGGAGCCGAGGAGGGACACGCCCCTGCCCTCGACTACATGCAGGCCCGGAAGCCCTGACTGTGGACCAGAGGGGCTGCCACGTCCCAAGAGTCTTCCACACCCATGGTCCCTCCTGGGAGAAGCTGTCCACGGCTGATTGGACCAGAGATGGCAGCCTGGCCAAAGAATAGTGGTCTAGTGACCAGCCCACAGCCGATTAGGAGCCCTGGCACAGGTGCTGAGACAGCAGCCATGGCCACGGAACTACTGACATCCTCTGGAGAAGGGTATGGGCGATGGAGACCAAATCCAAAATCTCCCATGAAGAGGGCAGTAAGCAGACAGGCTTGAATGGACAAAAGTCACAACCCCAGGGTCCGTAACACTGCCTGGCACATCAAAGAACTAAATCAACATTTGCTTAATGAAGCTGTTGACCATGGGGGACAGGGAGACACCTCAGGGAGTGTGTGAAAGTGTCAGAGACCCTCATGGTGGACACACGGGGTCCTGGCCCTGCCGCCCACAGTGTCCAGTAGGAGGTACCCCCTCCTGGACCTCAGATAAAATCTCCCATTCTTCCGGCCCTCCAGTAAGGTAGCCTGTCTGCCTCATATTTGGACTCCTGTCGGTATACCTTCTTCACGAGGAGGGCTGTAATCACGTGGCTTTCATCATACTCCCGTTTGGACCGCACATCTGAAAAGGAAAAGTATCGAATGAGTAACTGCTTTTGCAAAGGAACACGTGACCAACAACAGCATTAAAATACAACGTTAAAGTAAAACGATGAGCCAGAAACAAAGAAAATAGCTCTAATACAAATAACTAATAAAATCTTGTATCCAGAATTTGTAAAGAACTTAGAAATCAATGGGGAAAAAAAACTACAGACACGTGAAGACATCTTTACCTTCAGAAACAGCTCAAGAGTACATCCAAGGCTGACTCCAGCCCTTGTGAAGTGTCTGCCTGAGGACATCAAGGCTGCCAAAGAACTCACTGCTTGCTCCAGCTGACACCTGAAGACAGGGCCCCTGTCCCCGCCTATGAGGAGGGGAGGAGCCTAACTTCGATAAGCACCAGTTGGCATGCCCCCTTGGGTGTCACATGGTCCAGCTCCCACCCAATTTGTAGGTTTTCACTTCCCTGACTCTGAGCCCCACGTTCCCCCTCTCCCTCACTCTCCATTTCAAAGGCCTCTGTGCAAATTGGAGTCCTGTTCACTCTGGGCTCTTCCCTACCGCAATAGTACACTACCGATGAGATTCTGTCTTCCCCTTTGTTTATCTTTAACATGATCCAATAACAAAAATGAACCAACTACACTCTAGCGCCAAGCAACAACATAAGTGAATCTTCATCGCGTAGTCTTGAGCAAAGGTCAGAGACATGGTCTATCTGGCTTAAAAGCAAGTGAAACTGGGACTTCCCTGGTGGTCCCGTGGTTAAGAAGCCCTCTTCCAAACAGGGGGTGCAGGTTTGACCCCTAAGACTCCACACGCTGTGGGACAACTAAGCCCACACACTATGACTAGAGAGCCTGCCCACCGCGATGGAAGATCCCACCTGCCACAAATAAGACCTACACAGCCGCAAGTAAAGTGCTTACCCAATAAACAGAGGTAGTTGGGTTCAGTTAATCTGGATAGTTTTGTGACCTGATTCAAGATGTTGTAAAGCTCTGTTGGTTCACACAAAATCAAACCAGTCATCCTATAGGAAAGAATCGATAACGTATTAATAAAAGTTTAGTGAAGTGAAAGTCGCTCAGTTGTGTCTGATTCTTTGCGACCCCATGGACTATCCAGTCCATGGAATTCTCCAGGCCAAAATATTGGAGTGGGTAGACTTTCCCTTCTCCAGGGGCTCTTCCCAACCCAGGGATCGAACCCAGGTCTCCCGCATTGCGGGCAGATTCTTTACCAGCTGCGCCACAAGGGAAGTCCAAGAATACTGGAGTGGGTAGCCTATGCCTTCTCCAGGGGATCTTCCCAACCCAGGAATGGAACTGCGGTCTCCTGTGTTGCAGGTAGATTCTTTAGTAACTGAGCTATCAGGGAAGCCCAAAAGCACATCTTTCTATTTTAGATGAATGACTATCAAGTAAGATAATTAAACTTCCTTAACATGTGTTCAAAGAAAGGTGAAAATAATCATCAAAGTGATCAAGGAAACTTCAGAAACTTACGAGATGTGAAATATGTGTAAGGGAGATAAACATTGCACACAATGTATCTGAATAAAACAGGTTGTAAAACAGTCACCAATTCATTTCTTCTTTCAGTAAATCATCACTGAACACCTGCTTCATGCCAGGCGCTGGAAATAACTGTGGTCAACTAGACCTACCCTCATGAAGATTACAGTCTAGCATGGAATGCAGACATTGGACAAAAAAATACTTCGTTAAGCAGGGAAAGCATTATAAAAAGGTCAGCATCCAGTGTCACAGGAGGTGCCAACAGGAGGGCCTCACCTAGTTGGGGGGGATGGGTGATCAGCGAAGGGCTGTCTGAGGTGTGATTGCTGAGACAGGAGGTCAGGCAAGACTTAGGCAGGTGGAGGAGAGAGAGAGGTGGGAACACTCCTGAGAGCAGGAGGAAACTTAGCACCTGAGGTTTCAAAAGGAGCCTGGGGTGGTGACAGTGGGAAGAGAGTGATGATGAAGACCCTGGGGAGGCTGATGCAGGTCCCCTGTGAGGGGCCTTGAGGGTTTATTGTAAAGATAGCGGTGCTTCATGGAAGGTGGCGCATCACTCACTTGTACTGGCAGAACTGCCCAGCCAGCCTGGGCTGTGGCTCCTGCTTACAGAGCTGCTCCTGGTTCCTGGGCACAACTGTGTCTGCTGCCCCTGGACACTGACGGGGGAAGGCCGGGCCTATGCGGCAGCTCCCACGAGGAGGTTACCGTTGAGCCGGGGCGGGAGCGACCAGGAGCAGCCAGCAGACCTCTGCAGGCCAGGCAAGTCCAGGGACAATCTGCGCAAGTGGACAGTTAGGGTCCACTTCAGAATTACCAATACGATGCTCCCCAGAAAGGCTCACCCCTCGTCTTGGGCCCTGAAACCTTCACGCCTCCTCCAGCACCTCAGTTCTCAGCCTCCCCTCCAACATCATCAGCTTCGGCCTCCGTGGAGGCCACTCCCAGTGGCACGCCAGCATTGATAGCCGAGACCTTTCAAAAGGGATGTGTCTACACAGCCTCCACTTCCTCACCTCTGAACTCTAGTCTGAACCCCTGTTGTGCCACTTATCCTTGGCTGCCTGACCTCAGGGAATAATTAGCCTTTCTGTGCCTCAGGTTCTGCCTCTGTAAAATGGGGGTAAAGATAGTGTTGCCATTTCTGTAGAACAAGGATAACAGTACGTGTTGTGTGGGGATCAATGAAATTACACACGGAAGACATTCTGAGCAGGGAGGGAATTGTCATCTATCGGTACAAACTTCTCCCCTGGAACTTCTAACCCCAAACCACAGAACCTGCTCTTATCAAGGTAATCACAAATACTCCTCCTGCCTAATCCACTTAGTCATTCCTCTGTAACCCACGTGAATGCCTCCTTCCCCAAACACTCCCCACTCCCAGGACCACCCCCCCGCCGTCTAGCTTCCCGCTCCCCTCTCAGAGGGGCCCTACTCCAACCCTCCCCACGAGCACACCCTCAGACAGTCATCTCCTCTCTTCTCTACCGATACTCTCACTCTGGGACAGGGCTTCTCGGCCTTGGCACCACTAACATGTGGGGCCAGGTAATTCCTGGTTGTGGGGCTGACCTGTGCACCACAGGATGTTTAGCAGGATCCCCAGGCTCTACCAGTATTTGCCAGTACCAACTCCCACCCTCCAATTACAAGTGTTTTCAGACGTCACCAAATGCCCCCTGCAAGAAGGGCAAAGTCATCGTTAGTTGACAACCACCACTCCCCTAGAGTCTAGGGGATTCATCCAGTCCCTTGAATACCCCCTGTATACCAATGACTCCCAAATCATAGCCTCTACTTGACCTCTCCACTGAGCTCCAGGCTCCATGTGGATGCCTGATAGGTAGCTCAAGTAAAATGTAGCCAGAAAAGGTTTAAATTACACAAGCCCACATCTCCAATATCTTCTTGTCTTTTAGTCTTCCGTATCTCAATAAACAGCACCGTTATCCACCAAGTTACTCGAGGTCACATGTCTAATCCCTCATTTCCCTCCTATTAGCTCCCATCTATTAGCTCTACTATCTAAATATATTGGGCTTCCCAGGTGGCTTGGTGGTAAAGAATCTGCCTGCCAACGTAGGAGACGCAGGTTTGAGCCCTCGGTCGGGAAGATTCCCTGGCAAAGGAAATGCCAAACCACTCCAGTGTTCTTGCCTGGAAAACCCATGGACAGAGGAGCCTGGCAGGTTACAGTCCATGGGGTCCCAAAAGAGTCAGACATGACTTTGTGACTAAGCAACAACACCTAAATATATATATTCCAAGCCCATCTCCAGGGCTAACATTCTAGACCAAAGTACTAGCATCTCCCCCAAGGAAGCAGTACTTCTCAGTTGGGCTCCTTGCTTCTCTTTTCTCCCTATAGTCTAAACTTCACATGGCAGTCAGGGTGATCTCTGTGACGTATGAGTTCATTGTCTTCGCCTGCATTACTGTACTCACTTATTTGCTTATTTTTATCATCAGTCTCCTCACAGTGGAATGTATGTCTCCAAGAGTGGGGACCCTGCCCTTCTTGCTCACTGCAGTATCCCCACACATGCCCAGGATTTCTGATGAGGACCAATGCTCAATAAGCATGTGTTTAACGAATACATTATTACTAGTCACCATTCCTGCCTTCACCAATGGGCCCATCCTGACCTAATGCCATACATCTAGATGCCACACACAGAGCCCTCCTAAAGGACCTCCCAACTCATAACCCCAGGTACTCTGCCTCTGAAAGTCCTGATCTCAAGCCATTTTGGAGGTGGTGAACATCAGGGAAAGGGGATGGACTCTGGGTCCAGTCCCCAGACTTCATGAAGCCGGCCTAAAAGCTGGCTCCTAACATACCTGGTTGATCACTCAGAGTCCATCCTCACCCTCCCACCTGCTTCTCCCCATGACAACCTCCATCTCTTCATTCACTAGCTAAGAGACTGTCTCTGGGCTTTCAGGTAAAAACCTAGTCTAGCCCCAGGAATCAACTCCTTCTGACATCTCCCCTTCCCAAAGGGTGCACTCTCCCTTGTCAGACAAGATCTGCCTCGCCTGCTGGCAAACTTCAGGAGGTATGCACTGTCCTGACCCTAACAGCACACTTCTGAGAGAAGCAGCAGCCCTGTGAGCCACAGTGAGGAGCGCCACTGGACCGGGCAGCCAGAGGACTGGACACAGCTAACAGCCCTTCCAGCACAACTCCAAACGTGTTTTTCTTTATTTTGGCTACACTGAGCGTCATGAGGCATCATAGGTCCCCGACTCTGGATCAAACCTGCGCCCCTGGCAGTGGAAACATGGAGTCTTAATCACTGGACCACCAGGGAATTCCTGCTCCAAACTCTGAAGGGCATGAGAGGTTCTTGGCTCCACCATTTAGGTCCAAAGAATATTTTGATATCGAACCATAAAACAAATACTGATGAGGTGCTCAGCCAGGCTTGTGCCCCACCTTCTGCTCCTGACATGGGTTCCTGGATATGCCCAACCTCTGGATCCAGCTTTGTTTTCACTTCCCTTACCTCTGGCTGGCCCAGAGGACTGAAGTCTTTGCTCCAAACTCAGAACAGCCACCATCAGCATCCCACCTCTTGGGAGCTCCTGACCAGCAGCTTCAGACTGCCTCTGCTGCCACCAGTCCACCACCTCCTAGCTGCTCTGCGGGCATGTAACTTGGAGAAAGCCAAGTCCTTTGATGTCCAGCAGGGATGGGCCACAGCTGAAAATTAAGCTATAGAAACATAGTTCTATTTTAAAATTTATGTCCCCATTTTCCAATATTCTAGGTCCCTAGAGGAAAATAAAACTCTCATACAGGTTGGACAATTAACATCTTTCTAATTCTTCATTTTAGCTCCAAGGATCTGAAAGATGTAAAATACTTCACTTGAGTAAAATACTTCACTTGTGGTACAATTTGAGAGTTGGAAAGAAGATAAGTTAGCACAGAGTATGTGCACCTAAGAGCAACAGTTTGATGCTCCTGACTGAGGTCCAAAGCCTACTGCAAGGGACAAAACGGCCAGTGTATGTGCATGTGCCTGGCTTGTGTGGGGGCGCAGCAAGGAGGGCATCAGTGCATTTCCTATACTGTGCATAAAGATATACAATGAAGAACTAGAAAAATTAATCTATAGTAATAGAAATCAGGAAGTCAGGTATTTATATTTTCTGGGGGACTGGGACATAAGGGAACTTTCCAGAATAAAGAAAATGTTCCTACAGCTTGTTTTGGGTGGTGGTTACAAGACTACAAACTGTCAAAATCATCAAACTGCACACTTAAGATCTGTATACTGTATCGTATGTAAACTATATGGCAATGTTTGTAATCCCCTGAAATATGAAGCCACTTCTCTACTTCGGGTGGGGATGGCCCACTAGAGAATTTGGGAGGTATGGGTTCCCTGCCCTAGAGATGCTGACAGGGGCTGACTGACTCAGCAAGGATGGGGAGAAGTCCCTGCCCCAGAGGTAGAAGTGAACATGAGAATCTGACTCAAGTTTCTCTCCTGTGGCCTCAGCTCTCCCCTCTACAGGGATGACTTCAGCCTTGGCCTCTCTCAGGGGTTTCAATCCCATACTTCCCCTTGGAGTAATCCCGCAAGTGTCCACTGATATTTCTATGTGGACAATTCATCACCACTTCCAATTCAGCCCATCTAAAATAGGGCTCTTTACTTTCTCTCCACACAGCTCTCTTTCCACACAACTTCTCTCAGGCTGAGTTCCCACAGCATTTTCATTTAAATCCAGATGGGCACACGCAATTCTTATCAATTCTTCCCTCTCCCTCATTGGCCCCACTTCCCCATTTCTAAAACTACCATCAGAACTCAGATCATTTATCATCTCCTAAGACGGAGAATGAGATGGCTGGATGGCATCACGGACTCTGTGGACATGAGTTTGAGTGAACTCCGGGAGTTGGTGATGGACAGGGAGGCCTGGCGTGCTGTGATTCATGGGGTCGTGGAGAGTCGGACACGACTGAGCGACTGAACTGAACTGAACTGAACTGAACTGAAGACTCTTGCAGCACAGAAGCTGCAAGAAGAACAAAGTTAGTCTCTCAAAATTCTATGGAAGATAAGCCTCCTGAACAACCTCCCTGCCCTGCACATTTTCCTCTTGGAATCTTTGACATACCAAGGTCAGTCTAATCTTCCTCAAACACAATTCTGGTGGCATCACAAAAGCCTCTGATAAACACTTGCTTCCCAAGGAATAAAACACAAACTTCTCAATTAACATGCATAAGCCCTGAACAATCTGGGTTTTCCAGTCTTGTATCTAAAACCACTTGACTCTCCCCAAGTTCAGAAACCCACTCTCAACCTGGTCAGGCGCTGGACAATAAAGAGATGAAAGGAGCAGACTGCACGATGCCTTCAGTTCCAGTGGTAAGATACAGGGGTAAACAATTAACAAGAGAACACAGTCGGTGATACAATAAGGGACACTTCTCACGTTCCAACTCCCAACAGAAATTATCTGTTCACTGGCCCCTCCTCCAGGTTTTCCTTTGGGCTCTTTTCCCTTTCTTTCTCATCTGAACACTTTCTATTGTTAAATGCCCAACTCCCAGTGCCTCTCCTTTGGGAACTCCAACGTCCACGTGCAAGGATCTCTCCCTCCTGTGGAGCTGAATGGTCTAACTCTTGTTCTTCCTTTACATCTCAGCTTAGATGTTTCATCCTCCAAAGTCCTCTCTCACATGGCCCCCACCTCCACCCCAAATCTGAGTTAGACAGACCTCCTTTGTGAAGAAAGCTACACAGCTCAAATTAGCCTGGAGTTAAAACTCCCCTCCAATGGTGGGTCTTCCCCACCATTCTATACAGAACAAAGAACTCCCTGGCGCCCCCTCACTGCGCCCCCAAGGAAGGAATGGACACTAAGATTGATTAGTCGAGCTCCCAGCCGGTTCCACTCTCCAGCCCATCTCAGGAATTCCTTGCCCCATTTGTTGAAAGTTAATTAATCCAAACAATCTTGAAAAACAGCCCCCTCAAGACAATGTATTTCTGCATCTATGTTGCCTACATATACCTCCTCTTTTCTCGACTTAGCAGCACTCATCTGACTGCTGCCCCTTCTCGCCTCATTAAAGGTGATCTGTTCCTGTACAGGTCTCATTCTTTCTCCAAACTTCGCTTTCTCTGACTCCCTTAACCTACACTTTGTGTTCCCACAGCCCCTCATAATTCTCTAGTGTTGCCCATATCATGCTGCTTGCAATGTACCTGTCTCCCTCACTAGACTGTGAGCTCCTTAAAGGCAGAAAATGTGTGGATCCTTGCTCACCTGTGAAGCAAGTGATTTTAGTAGCTCAATGAACAAATGGAAAGCAGGCAGGAAAGAGTAAGCCTGTCATCACGCACGCCCTCCTACTTGTATGTTCGTCAGTACTTGGGCTAACTGTTTTTTCACCTCCTGCTTCCCCATTCCCAAGTAGGCTGTCATTGGTTCCCCCTCACCGGGTTTGCACACTTCTCCAAGGTAACAACCTGCAACACACCGACCTGCCCCACTTGACCCTGAACTTCTTAAGGGCAAGGAGGTCTCTGCACCCCCAGAAAATAGCATCAGGCCAAATGAAGCTTCTAAGTATACTGATACATTTGAACGGTAAGCTTCTAGTGAGCAAAACCCATGTCTTCACTTTCTCCGTGGTAGACTCCGAACAAATCCAATTTAACTGTGCTCAACATGGTTTCTTCGCTCCTAAGGAGGAAACAATGTGGCCACGTTGACAGCATTGCTGGGCCGACCAGAGGTGAAGGGACGGCGTGACTTTGCAAGTTTCATCACCTGGATACCTGTTACTGCATCTATAAACTCTAGCGATGAGTCAGTGCTCAAGGTCTATCATTCTCGGGAGTGATGTCCCTAAAGCTTTGTAAACTTAGCAGAAAGTCCTGGGCATCAGGAGGAACGACAGTGGACGGCCTGTGTGTGATCACGGGCGGTGCACAGGGCTGACAGATTAGAGGAGCCCCCATCCTCCACCTCAATCCCGGGGCTCTCAACCTCCCCTCTCCCATTTCCTTTCCAGAGCTTTCCAGAGTTAGGAGCTCCTCCAGTCCCCAGGGACAAGATGGGTGGGTTTGGCTGAACTGGCGGAGGGGAAGGGCGGCTCGGATCGCACCCATTCAGCCGGGCCTCCGACCTGGCCTCGGCCGGTCGCCCTGTCAGAGCCTCTGTCTGGGGCCCCACCTGCAAAATGGCTCCTCTAAGGCTCTCCAAGCCTACAGCTCGTCTTCTTCCACCTCTCAAGTGCGGACTCTCCCTCCCACTCTGACCACGTCTCCCTCACAGGCCGCACGCAACACGACCAGCGCTACGACCCAGCCCAGGACTGCGCTCCGGGTAGCACCCTTCTGCGGGCCTCGCCGAAAGCCCGGATGTGGCCGAGATACCGCGAGAGTTGGGAAGTGGGGGCGCCGGAAGCAGCGCCGCTCTCGCGAGACAAGGCGGAGCAGAGCCAGGAGGTCCTGTGCAGTGTGGAGGTCGTTGGAGTCACTTGTCTGCTGACGGCTCCTTCGCCAGCCTGTCTGCGCCCCGCCCGCCCCAGCCATGCTTTCCGCCCTCGCCCGGCCTGCCGGCGCCGCTCTCCGCCGCAGCTTCAGCACCTCGGCCCAGGTAGGCCCTGCGAGGGGCAGCCTGCAGGTGGAGGCTCCCCGGCCTAGGCCACGTGTGTTCCTGGCTCGCGAGCAGCCTTGACCCCCGAGTCAGTCAGCTTGGCCGCAGGGCCGCCCGGTGCAGACCCGCAGTTGTGTCGGCTGGGTCGGCCCTGATACCGAGTTGGAGGCGCGGGGGAGAAAGTCCCGGAGTCAGGGAGGTGGGAAGTAGTCCAGCTCCAGTACAGGGGCGCTTCTCCGAGCCTGCCAGGTCACCCGCAGAGTCTGCTCTTGACCTGTGCTTCTTCAAGCTTGAGAAGCCAGGGCTGTGGGGCCTAAAGTAACTTACCTTCCCTAGTATTTTGAGAGACTAACTTTGTTGTTGCAGCTTCCGTACAAGCATTGTGTAATTTTTAACTTCAAAGTGCAAACAGAGCTACCCAGGGTAGAACACTAGTCCAAGATTACAGTCTTTTCGCCAGAGGATTAAAATTCCCCTCTCCTGACCACTGTAATTTTTTTCTTAGATCACCAAGTCTTCCCTCTAAGAACCCGAAGGCTCTGCTTCCTCTTAAGGACCTTTTGAAGGCTGCTTTCTGCGGTGGGCGGCCTGGGACTGGCTTGGCCTGGGACTACTTAAGCCTAAGCTATTTTTAGCCGTCTCGGGCTGCGATTCCTAAACTCTGGTGTGTGTCAGAATCACCAGAATACTGACAAAGATCAGAGATAGAGGGTCAGTGAAGGAGGTAGGACCTCCTGGGCCTCTGTTTTTACCAAGTACCCCAGGTGATTCTAATATAACCCAACTATGAGAACCCTGGAACGCCTACATTGCCTCTTAAGTACCCTGCCCTAAAAGGGAGGAGATTGTTAAATGAGGTTCTGCATTTCTTAGCCTCTGCCTTTCAGACTAGTCTCCTGTGTGTTTAGTTCATTGGGAAAATAAATATACACATAAGTACCTGCTTGTATCTGCTTGCCCAGAGCTGTGTTGGGTGCTGCAGGTGGTACCAGGATGAGTGAGAAGCAGCGCTTATGCCAAAAGGGAGTAAACTTAGGACCCATAGGACCGGTGGAGGTGTTGAAGAGTGAGACTGAGGAGTGGGGGATGGGAACTAACAAGATAAGACGGGGATTTGCTACTATGATTTCATGAGGGGTATTGAGAGAAGAAGGAACATGGAGAAAACCAAGGCTTTGGATTTTGGAGTTGAGTTGCTAAGGTAGGAAAAACTGCTCGGAAAGAGTGATGGGAATTGGGGGTGGTATTGATATCAGGAGCTCAGGTTTGGATATATTGAGTTTAAAATTCCTGCTGGCCATACAGACAGAGTCGTTGAGAAGGCAGGTATATAAGTCAGAAAGATGAGCTTGAGCCAGATGGTGCATTGGCCTAGAGACTTTAGATCCCGTGTCATTAACAGGAAAAATGGAATGAGCATTCAACCTCCGTGTATTTATGTTTCTGTATGTACTAATGTTCTAATGTATAAACACAGGAAAGAAATTTAGAAGCAAGCTGTTAAATAAAGTCTGTTATACAGACTTTAAAAAGCAAACTTGTGAAGGAAGTGTTACTGTATGTCCATTTTCAAAGCCTGTTGCTAAACAGTGTGCCAAACAGTGGGAAAGGATGTGAAATCTGGCAGCAGTTTGTTTAGGAAGAGATTGTGAGCTGTCCTGCGATCCCAGAGACTCTCATCTCACTGTAAAGAGTCCACTATTTACAAGTTACATTTTTATAAATATTAGCCGAGCTGATGGAACCTTATACAAAAAGCAACGCAGCCTCATTCCACTGAGAGTGCGTTGCATTCATCTTGTTTGTCACAGGGAACTGATTGATCCAAGGACCCTAGTTGAGGACACCAGGTCTGTCTGTTTCTTGGTAGATATGAATTCTTTAACTGTTAGATAACAATTAAGACATAATCTTTGACATTTACATCCCGCACACCAAGGGGCTGTGTTGTGCTCCCCATGTTGGAACCTTGGTCAGTCGTGGGAGCCAGGCTGAGAAATCTGGGCATGAGGAACTTGAGAAGATCTTTGAGCAAGGCAATGATGAAAACTTGGAATTTGGGGGAGGATGGGAGAGGTAGAGCTGAGGACCTAAGTTAGACAGTGGAATCAGAATGGAAAGCAGGGGCAGGTTAGGAAGATGTTCGAGATGCCAGCTCCTTCGTATCTTAACTGGGTATCACCCATAAGGAAAGAGGCAGAAGATAGGAATAAAGGTTTGAATGTGGGTGAACACAGGTGCCATTTGGGGACAGGGATGGGAGAGGTAGCAAGGATAAATTTAGTCACACAGTTGGGTTAGTGGGACCAGTGGAATGCCTAACAGAACTTGAGATGTGGAGTTGGAATCTGGGAGTCCCTGGGATTTGAGACAAGGTATGAGGGTGATCATTGAAGGTCCGGAGGTGGGTGAGATTCCAGACTTCAGGTTCTGGGTGGTTGGTCCAGCTAGTTTTCTGTGAAGTCAGGGGTACAACTTAAAAAAAAAAAAAACTGAATTCGAATCTTACTTGTAGTATATGCCCTTTCGAGTTTTAATTTCTTCAAGCAGAACACTGTGTGTGAGGTGATTTTTTTGAGTTTTTTTTTTTTTGTTTTGGTTTGTTGGGTTTGGTTTTGTTGACAGAAGCCCAGTATTGCTGGCTTCCGTTGCTATGGAACACAATGTGCAGCCGTAGTGTAGACGCTGCCCTCCAGGACTGTGCACTGGCCTTTGAGCTCCCGTGTCTGCTCTTTTCTCAGTTTGTCTTCTTCCTGGCCTGCTTGCTGGGATAGGCTCCCCCTGTTTGTGAGTTTAGGCTAGGAACAGCCTCCCTGAGGTTGACTGGGGTTTGGGTTAGGCCCTGCGCGAGACTTAGAGGGAAGAATGCCTCTTGTGTAAGGGGAGTGAGCTTTAGGGCAGGACTTCGCTTCAGAACAGCTCTTTGCCCTCAGCTCCTGGGCATCTCACTGCCTGGCCACTCAGGAGCTGGCCAGGGTCTGTTTCACTCCTACAGCTCCCAGGTCCAAGCACTGGCCCATTAGTAGGATTTCATAAATGTTTGTTTGTATTTTTTAAAACTGCACGTTGCAGGAGAGGCTTCTGTTAGCAGTCCAGTGGCCAAATGAGTAGTTTGCTCATCTCTCAAGGGTACGGGAGAAGTGTGCCCTGACCCTCACAGCATCTGGAGGCACACGTTGTCCCCCGTTTTCCTGAGGCATGCCTCTGAACGTCGGGAAAGAAACAGGGCCTTAGGGGTAGTAGGAATACCTTCGCCTCTTGGTTTGGGACCTCTGCAGTAAGAGGCCAGGGGCCGTAGTCAGCAGTTTTTACCGTGTGAATCCTTTTAATGCTAATTCCATCTTCAGAGTCCTCTCTGTGCCTCTCTCTAGAACAATGCTAAAGTAGCCGTGCTGGGGGCTTCCGGAGGAATTGGGCAGCCGCTTTCGCTTCTTCTGAAGAACAGCCCGTTGGTGAGCCGCCTGACCCTCTACGATATCGCTCACACACCCGGAGTGGCTGCCGACCTGAGCCATATCGAGACCAGAGCGACTGTGAAAGGTAGTGGGCCCGCTGACCCCACGGACCTTTCATCTCTTCTCCCCAGTAGACCAGGATCCAGTTTAGAGTGAGATTCTTGGGTGGAACTAGGTGTTCAGAGACTTTGGGTTTCTGTGTCCATTTTAGAATTAAATTTTATAAATTTTTGCAGCTTTTTGGTCTTGTCTCTAAAAATGTAACTAGTGTCTCCCAGAAAAACAGCCTGATCTTCCCATTTAAAATTTTTTATAATTTAAAATAATAGGAGTGTAGGGATAGGGGGAGCCTCCTGCAGGAATGTGGGGGCAGTAAGCGGTGCTGTCCCTGGTGTGCTGCCAGTGCCTGCCGGGCCAGGCCGGGCTGGGCCATCCCTCCACCCCAGGGTTTCCTCTGCCAGCTTCTTCAAAGCACGGCCACCTTAGGGAACTCTGAAATGAATATAGGTATATTATCCAAGAAGTCGTTCATAATCACATACAGTTATATACAGCCTGCTCATTATAGCAGCGTTTATCCATGTCACCAAGTTCTTGATAAAACCATTTTTAAAGAGTATTATAAGTTATAGTTTACTTCTTGTCATACCCATGCTGTTGGCCATTGGGCTGTTTTGTGTTGCGCTGTACTATAAATATTTATATAAGCTGTGATAAGCATCTTTTTATCTTTACGTTTTGTTTAGGATCCTGAAAGTAGAGTGAGTAGGTACGGCTGTTTTACGGATTTTACTGTGAAATGTCAGATGCTGTGCAGGAGGCTTTTACTGTGAAATGTCAGATGCTGTGCAGGAAGCTTGTACTGCTTCCTGTCCCCACTGATGGTGTGAGGCTGCCGATGGCGTTTGCACCTGTCTTCAGTGGGTGTAGATGGCTCAGGAGGCTGACTTGTCAGGTCATGTGCTTGTGTGCCTTCCAAGGTCCCCGTGCATTAGTTTGCTTACTTTTTCTTGGACTGTATATTTTAGAGTTTCCAGAAGCTCACACAATAGCGAAAAGTCGAATTAAAGCAGATTTTGGTCATTGGAACCAATTCCCCTGAGATGTTTGAAAGTGAACCTTCTTCTCCTCAGGTGATAGGAGTAAACAAAGTCAATGCTAATATGTAGAGTCCCTGTTTGTCATGGATTCTCTCTCCTGGCCTCCAGCGCACCTTCTCATCGACCCCAAAGTGGAGCTTTTGTTAGGATGACCGTGACGTGGAATAAGCAGCTCTTACCAGGAGCTGAGCAGGGCTCAGAGGTGCTGGCAGGTTGGGTCAGATAAGGCCAAGTGGCCAACTTGGATGGTTTTTCCATTCTGTAGGGGGGCTGGGCCATAGAGGCTGGGGGAAAGTGGAGTGAAAGGGACTATCCTGCCAGCCGGAGTCATCCAGACCATAGCGGTAGTTCTCGAGGAGAGGAACCCCTTCACAGATAGCCCTTCCATCCTGTCTTGAGACCTGTGGTCAGATTTGGACCTGGGTGGGGCTGTCTTCCTGGGCTCTGTCTGTGCAGATGTGCTGGCCTCTGTGGGTCAGAAACTGTGAAATTGCTCACTCGAGTGTGTTTTTTTTCCAGGCTACCTCGGACCTGAGCAGCTGCCAGACTGCCTGAAGGGCTGCGATGTGGTGGTCATTCCAGCAGGAGTCCCGAGAAAACCAGGTGTGTGCTGAAAGCCTTGCCTAGCATCTCCCTGAAAGTCAGCTAAGGACGTGGTTATCCAGGAAAAGGGGAGCTGGTCTTTCTCTGCTGCAGAAAAGATTCCAGGCTCCCAGATGCCTGTGGGGTGCAGACAGAGCCCTGCACAGTCACTGGGTCCCCTTGCCCAGCCTCTTGGGTTTTCTGCACGGAACGCCCTTTTCTCCACACACCTCTACCTTGGAAGGTTTACTGATCCTCCTCGGGTATAACACCCCTCTCTCCCCTCCCCACGCTCCACCTGCACTGACCTCTTGGCACTTGTCACACTGGGCCGTTTTTCCTACAAGATGGATTTACTTGACAGGGACCCTGTATAACAATAAACACACAGCACTTGGCATGTGTTTGGAAATTCATCCTGTGCTCTATGAACAATATTGAATTGGATCATCCTCAGGTATGACCCGAGATGACTTGTTCAATACCAACGCCACAATCGTGGCCACCCTAACTGCTGCGTGTGCCCAGCACTGCCCGGAAGCCATGATCTGCATCATCTCAAATCCGGTGAGTGCCCGCCACTGGCAGGTGCGCGGCTGCAAGTGCCGCCTGAAAGCTGTGTGCGGCTGTGCTTAGAGTGAAGAGTAAGCGGGTTGATGTGCTGAAGTAGATACGGGGATGAATGCTAAGAGGCCCTTAAATGTACTTCCTGAGGAGTCTCTGGCCTGCCCCATGTGGATGGTAACCTGGATTCCCATCAACCGTGTACGTGTGGGCAGGTCACTTCCCCTCTCCGTATCTTAGTTCCTCCACCTGGAAAACAGGTCCGTTCCTCAGGCTGCCTGTTCACTCCTTTTACTGTGTTCCCCTCGGGCTTTGCAGTTGCAGCTGCTCTGGCCTCCTTACACTCACACCTGATCGCATACACAGCCCCCCTCACCCGACCCTACCCAGGCCCTGCTCGCTGGTTTTTGCAGGAAGCTTGTTCCTCAGTTCAGAAACTCCGGGTCGGATGCTATGTCCCCCTGAGAAGTCAGCTAGGGCGCTCATGTGCACCCCAGTAGGGCCCCTGGTTGCATTTGACAGCAGCCTCCTCTGCCCCTCCCTCCTGGTTGAATCTGGACTCTGGTCTCCGAGTACAAGCAGGACCCGGGTGAACGTACGGTGACCCTGCTGTTGACTGAGGGGCGTGGCTGCAGGTGAACACCCCGAGCTCGCGGCCGGGGCCTCTCAGAAGCCGGTCCAGCCTTTTCCAAGCAGCTCCCCTCTCCTCAAGGGCCACTGGCCAGAAGTTGTTGGGTAGCTGATTAACCGGTACCTGATACATCTTGCTGGTTTTGTCCTGTTTTTTCACGTACCAGGTAATATGTTAAGCATTTGCCTTGTATTGAGACTCTTAACTTTCGTAGTAACCTTAGGAGGTAGTTGTCTTCCAGTTTTACAGATTAGGAAGCTGAGTCCCAGGGAGTTGATGTAACTTGCCCAGGGTTACGATGCAGAGTGCCAGAGCTGGAACTTGGCCCTGGGCCATCTGAGCTTATAGCCCTGTACTAGGCTGTTTTTTGTTTGTTTGTTTTTATTTTTTTCATTCATGAAGATTCAAACCTGTTTCATTCTCTCATAAATTAGAAAATACAAAGGTAGCTATCTGAATGACAAAGCTCAAACAGTCCTGAAAGGGGTCTGTGCCAGTGGACGAAGTCACCCTCGGGGCGGGGCCCTACTGCTGGGCCAGCAGGGCCGTCCTGTTGGCCTTCATCTTCTCGAGCCGCTTGGCCAGGTGGCTGTTGGTCATCTCCATCTCCTCGATCTTGTCCAGTGCTGTTCGGAGCTCTCTTTGTAGCTTCCTCTTTTCTGCTTTCAGTTCATCCTCAACTTTCTCTGCATTCTCAGCAGCGGTTTTATATCTCAGCACCTGCCCCTCCAGGCGGTTGATACTTTGCTCCAAGGTGGTTATATCCTATTCCGCTTTTGAACGCTTAAACTTGTATTCACTAATTTGTCTGTTGGCATCTCTCTGCATCTCGATGAGCTGCAGGTCCGAGCCGTTCTGTAGCTCTGCCAGGTCACCCACTGTGCCGTCGCTCCTGGAGCACTTCTGCCGCTCCTCCTCCAACTGCAGCTTCAGTTTTCTAATCTGTGATAGTAGCTCTTCCTTTTCCCCAGCAAGTTTTCGTAGCCGTACGTCAAGCGGCCCTTCCCCCACCGACTCCAAGACCTGGGCGGCTACCTGAGACACAACGGTGATGGCCCCGACTGCGGGCTCCTGGTGGACGTCACCGCTGGGAGTGCTGTCGGGGATGATGACTAAGCCATATTTCTCAATTAGCTCATCTCTTTGCCAGAGGCCTTCTTTCAGCTCGTCCATCTTGTGCTGCAGCACGCTACACATGTGCTTCTGCCTTTCTAACTCCTTTGATTTTTCTTCATTTTCTCTATAAAATTCCGCCATCTGTTCCTCCTGCTCTTCAATAACATCCTTGAGGGTATCTACTTGGTATATCAAATTGTTCTTCTCATTGTCTAACTGTGCATTGGAAACCATGGCTTTCTTGTATTTTTCTTCCACTTCAGATAAAGACTCCCGCAATTCACTTAATGAGGTGTCTGGGTCTATTAAGCTGCTGGTATCCCCACTTCCTCGCCTGGATGAGTTTCCACTTAGAGGGGTCGTTGCTGAGGCAGAATTTCGAGATGAAGGCCTTGTGTAATTTTCAGCATACTGTTTATCAGATTTTTCATCCAACCTGTGACTGCCAAGACTTCGAATGGACAGTGCATCCTCAACTCTCTCTTTTTGCTGCCGTTCCAGTTCTCTCATGCGGATATCTCTCGCTTCTGCCCGGGCAGCCCGTTTTGCTGCCAGTCTTGCCTCTGCTTCTCTGGCAATGCTACTCAAAGCTTCATCTTCTGCAGAAAATCGGTCTTTCACAGGTGTCCTTTTCCTTCCAGAACCAGGAGTCCCCATCTTGTCTTCTAAATAGTCTTTAAACAATGAAATGTGACTTCACTGTTTTTAGCCCTGTGTCCGGGCGCGGGCTGTGGCTGCGGGCGCCGCCGGGAAGGGCTGGAGCGTGGCTCGCCGGCCGGGAGCCTGCCAGAGCGAAGGGCGAGGGGCGCGGGAGGTGGACTCGGTCCCAGGTCCCCGGCCAGGCGGGCTGGGCAGGGCGTGGCGGCTCCCGGCGCCGACAGCCGGTCAGTCAGTCACGGCGGTGTCCCCGCGGCGCCGCACCTGAGACAGCGGGAACCAGCCCCCGGGAGGAGCCCTGTTTGTTTGTTTTTAAAGAATGGTGTTTAGGGTCTAAGGCCCAGCTGGAGCAGAACTTGGCCTGCGGATCCTTCCTCACATTTTTAAGTTGACTGTTGAAGGGTCACATGCATATGTGAACTTTGGGGTCGGAGGTCACCAAGGGGAAGAGTGCCTGCAACAGTGAAGCGCTTCTTCTTTCACACGGCAGGGCGGGGGGCGAGGAGACGAAGCAGTCTTTCAGAGCAGGGGGCCTTCCATGGTAAGGCTCAGTTACCAGACAGGGCAACTGAATGGGACACCTTCGGGGTTACTAATAGTCTGATAAGAGTTTTCCTTCTGTCGCGTGGCTCTGCTCTCAGAATGCAGGTGAACTGTGCCTTTCTTTTGGATTTACTAGGTTAATTCCACCATCCCAATCACAGCAGAAGTTTTCAAGAAACATGGAGTGTACAACCCCAATAAAATCTTCGGGGTGACAACCCTGGACATTGTCCGAGCCAACGCTTTCGTTGCAGAGCTGAAGGTAAGAGTGGCATTGGGCATCTTCAGTGCGGCCTTTCTGATCCTCCGTGTCCATCCTTGGCTCACTGATGGGCGTGGAAGACACCAGGGCCGTGATAGATCACGTGTAACCTGAGGGTGGTGGTAAAGGTCTTCATGGTTCACCTCCCTCATGGAAAGCAGCTCTCATGTTTTCTTGGGGCATGCAGACAGCGGGTGCCTGCAGGCTGAGACTGGCCAGCGCCTGCGGTGACCAGCTTGGTCTCCCCGCGGCATCCAGGGTGCAGGCTCTCCGGGGGTTTCTCGCTGGAGCGGGTTGTGCTCCTCGTACTCTCCACCTCTGATAACTGGCCTTCGCAGGATTGACCTGATCATCGTTAGGCAGATGATAAGGTCAGCTAACAGGAAGGGCTTGGGCAAGCTCCTGAGATGGCGTCAGCGTTGTTACCCCCAGTCTGTGTCCCAGTTCACTCCTCCTCGGTAACTGGTGGTGGCTTAGACTCCCCTCTGTCTCGCCGGCTGCCGGCTTCTTCCTGAGCTGCTAGACTCGTCCTGGGGTGGGTGTGGCGGCGGCACCGGGTCGAGCCCTCTGTGTTTCACAGCTCGCTGTCTACCCTCCCTGCTTATGGACCTTGCAGAACCACTTCCTCCCTCCCCAGTAAACGTCCCTCCTGAGCTTCAGGCATCGTTTGTGACTCTGCAGAGGAGGGTTCCCCCCCACCCCCCAGTTAGTGAGATGGGCACGCACAGGATGTGACCTGCATCTTCTGCCCCTGCACCTCTCTCCAGGGTGTGGATGGCACGGTGCCCGCACTGTCATTCTTGCTGTGGCGTGTTCCTCAGCCTCTGTTCTGAGGGGCAGATCCTGAGACGTGCCCCAGGGCCTGGGAGCTCTGTGGAGTGAAGTGGAAAGAGACACTTTAGTTCCAGAGACAGTGAGTTTGAGCAAACTCTGGGAGATAGTGAAGGACAGGGGAGCCTGTTGGTCCCCTGGCAGTCTGCAGTCCATGGGGTCGCAAAGAGTTGGACACGACTGAACGACAACAATTCCGGAGACAGTTGGATTGAATAACCAGTTCAGCACGTGTGTGTTTGGAGTGGGATTGTTGGTGCCATGACCCAGGTGCCCAGCCTGGCACCCTATGCAAGCTCCCTGCTCCCTTAGCTCTCTGCTGCTGGGCCCGCCCCCCCCCTTGTGACTGGGCTCCCCTTGCTGGGTGAAGCAGGTTCCTAATTCAGGGCATCTCTAGCAGCTGCAGCATTTGGGGGCTGTTCACCCCCCTTCCATAACTCCCACCAGCATCTTTTTCTGTGATAAGAAATGCCTAATTTGCAGATTCTTGGGGTGGGGGGGGCATCATGCCTCAGATTTAACAAGTGAATCAGCCATCCCAACAAGCCCCGCTTAGCTGACTGTGGCGTCCTGACCCGTTTCCACTTGGTTCCCTCCTTTCGGACCCAGTCACTGAGTTGACAGACTTCTCACTCCTGGCTTTTCTAGAATCTCGCTCTCATGCCAGGGAAAGAGAATCTGCTTTGTTCACGGTGAAGGCAGTGTGGGCACGTGAGTCTGGGCTGATGCGGGCATGACAGCAGGTGTGGGAAGGAGGGCTGGCGTCCTCTGGTCCCAGGAAGCTGTCAGGCTGAGGGGGGCCAGCTGGGGCCCTCCAGGGAGGTAGTTTCCAGCCCGTTGTGAAGGGACCACCTCACAGGGTCCTCACCAGAGGCGGAGGTACTCCTCGCTGCACGTGTTCAAGCTGACGTCAGAGCGTGCGGGCGCGGAGGCTGCTGGGAGAGGTGAGCGCGGCCGGAGTTGCCCACAGCCTCTTGCCTGGCTCCTTTGTTTTGTTCTTGAGTTTTGCGGATTTTCCCAGTGTTGGTGCTTCAGACGCGTATGACGTGTTTGACACTCAAAGTGCTTGTTTAAAAATTGATCAGACTTCACGCTTTTCCTGACCAGGATTTGGACCCAGCCCGAGTCAACGTCCCTGTCATCGGCGGCCATGCTGGGAAAACCATCATCCCCTTGATCTCTCAGGTGCGTCTGGCGCGTGTGTGTTTCCTCACCCAGAGGCCCCCAGATCACGAGCATCCTTCAGAGGTTGACGGTGGGGCCCTGGGGCAGGCAGACCTCACCCTCCATGGTGGCTTTGAAAGGATTCCTACTGTGGATGCAGCCCCACCCCACTTGTCTGGGGGTCTCCTGATGGCCTGGGGGCTGTGGGAGCGAGTGCAGCTAGAAGGTGTTAGAACGCCAGCTCCCACACACACTGAAAACTGCCAGTGGAAGCACCCCCTGCCTTCCTGATTAGGTCAGAGCAGGCAAGGAGACAAAGCAAACACCCCTGAGAATGAGATAAATCACCTCCTGACCTCGGAAGAAAATACTGAGGAAACACTTTAAATCTGAATTGATGGACATCCCACAGAGCGAGCATTCAGTACCCTTGAAAGACAGGGGAGGGCAGAGGGAGCAGTCAGAGGCAAGATCCCTGAGTGCCGTGGGCCCTGCCAGGACCCTGAACAGCAGAGGGAAGTAGGGGACCAGTTGGTGACAGGTGAATAAGGTTTGTGGTCTAGTTCATCACGCGTGATACTAATTCCCTGCTCTTCATAACTGCATCCTGGTTACGTAAGATGTTAACGTCAGGGTAAGGCGGGTGAGGAAAATCTTCCTGCTATTTTTACAGCGTTTTCGGTAAGTCTAAAATTAGTCCAAAAGAGAACAAGTTTTTAAAAAATGAGTAGGGATCTCACCACACCTCCCAACAAAGTCAGCATTTTCTTTAAAGAAAGGGTCTTGATTTCCCGTGTGGGCGCGATGCCTGGCCCCCACAGGACAGGGGACCAGAAGGGCGCGGGACCTTGGAGCCTGGCCCTGCTCACGTGGTCCCTGTGGCTTCTGCTTGCAGTGCACCCCCAAGGTGGAATTTCCCCAGGACCAGCTGACCACCCTCACCGGTCGGATCCAGGAAGCCGGCACGGAGGTGGTCAAGGCGAAGGCTGGAGCAGGTAGGTCTCAGGAGCGGCCCTGGGCCCTGGTTAGAGTCTGAGCTGAAGACACGAGCACCCGGCAAGGAGCAGGGCCTTTTCTCAGTTTCACATCATCCACTTGACGTGCCACCCCCCCAGTCAGAGGGCAGCTCAGCCTGCTGGGCGGCATGGAGTAGCGTCTGAGGTCAGCAGAGCTAATTCCATGCCATTCATGCATTTGTCGGGTCAGGGAAAGCTGATGTACATTCCCAGTGACTAGAAGGCTGGAGGTTACACAGGTGGATTTTGAGCTGGCGGGAGAGCGTGCCTGGATCTGCAGGTCTCAGCGCTGGCATGGCTGACCCACCTGTGTCTTCCTAGGCTCTGCCACCCTGTCCATGGCATACGCCGGAGCCCGCTTTGTCTTCTCCCTCGTGGACGCGATGAACGGAAAGGAAGGAGTCGTCGAATGTTCCTTCGTCAAGTCCCAAGAAACAGACTGTCCGTATTTCTCCACGCCATTGCTGCTGGGGGTGCGTACCTGGGGGCCGGGGCTCGGCTGGAAGGAGGAGCGTGTTCCATGGTGGAGAGTCAGCTGCTCCACCCGGAGCCTTCGCTCCATGACTCGGATGTCCGTGAGCAGGGACTGTCCCGCCGCCTTTGGAGGGTAGAAGCGCCACCGAATCGGGAGCAGGGAGACACCTCCATCTGTGGGGCTGACGGGCTCTCATGGCTCCAATAGCTGGTCGGCAGCGACCACCGGGGCAGCCATCCTCACGGGACCCTTGTGTCCCAAGGCGGCTTGCGGACGGCTCCCAGTAGTGACTTCCCCACACCAGCCTGCGCTTGTCCTGAGTCCAGGGCCTGCCGAGGCCTGTACCGCTGTTAGACGTTCAGTCCCAGTATTCCTGGGCCGCTGGGACAGGGCCCTTCTAATCAAGTTGCTGGCTTCAGCCAGGCTGGTTTGGGCAGCTGTCCGGTCTGCTTGACTCCTACTGGGTGTTCAGGGAGCAGCTTTCCATGTCTCAGCTGTGGGCACCTGCTGGGATCAGGCTCGTGTGTGCTCCCCTTCCTCTCATGCCCAGAAAGAAGCCCTTCCCATAGCCCCTGGTGTCCACAATCCCCAGGACTCACTCTGAAGAGGTTAGTCGTGGAGCCTGTTGAGCAGGTGTGTGTAGCATGGTGAGGCCCCAGGGGCTGATGGTTCCGACCAGGGAGCGTCTGAGGAGGCCTGGATGCCAGGCTGCTGTCTTCCTGATAACCAGCGTTTACCTACGTATTTACATTGGACATTTAAGTGTTCCTTCAATCCTTAACCAACTCGGGAAGGAAACTAGCTCCCAGAAGTAAGCCCTCTGTTGGGGAGAATAACTCGTGTTACTAGTCATTGAATTCTTTGTGAACCAGCTGATCCAGGTTTGTCCTCAGAGCCTTCTGTGAGGCAGACGAGGAGACGGACCTGGTGTGTGAGCAACCGGGCTGCACACACAGCGAGTTCCGGGCCTGGCCCCCAGCCCGGGGCTGACTGACAAGCCTGAGTTCCCGGCACGGCTCACACCCGTCCCTTCCCATCCCATCCCATCCCCAATGTGTGTGACTCCCTCCGCAGGCTGCCCAAAGCCACTGGCTGCTGGTTTAGACCAGCTAGGCGGGGCTGACAAAGTTAAGAGCGGGCTCTTCTGTAACAAACTCATTCAAGGAAGCTTTCTTGTAAAATGTTACCACCTCCCCTCTCTCCTTCAGAAAAAGGGCATCGAGAAGAATCTAGGCATCGGCAAGGTCTCGCCTTTCGAAGAGAAGATGATTGCCGAGGCCATCCCTGAGCTGAAAGCCTCCATCAAGAAAGGAGAGGAGTTTGTCAAGAACATGAAATGAGAAGGCGCTTAGCAAGCAGTCGGTCTCCTTAACTTATTAAGGCATCATGTCATTGTAAAGCCGTTTCAGATACGTTTGTCGTTTCAGTTTGCTTGGTTGAGGAGGATTGTATTAACGAACCACCCCTTCCCAATCTTGGTCAGTCTGTCGGTGCGTCAATAAAAGCAGGCTTTGATTTTCTTTTTCAAGGTCTCCTTCAATTAAATACTGTGATTTCTTCCCCATTAGAGCCTACTGCAGAGTGTTTGTCTGGCATCTCTTGCATCACAAGTCAGAACTACATGTTATTTAAAATTTAGGTTGAAGCATCATGGCCTTCTCAGTAGCTTCAGGTCTAAAATTGATCAGTAACTGCTTCTCCCAGCCCTGCGCCGTGAGCTGTCACGCCCCCTGGGCGTGTGAGCTGGGGAAGGGCCCGCTCAGGCCTGATGCCTCTGTGTCCTCTCACCGGCTCGCTGCCATTCAGTGGTCGCCGCCAGGCCTCTTTCTCCTGTTCCGTGGTTTATCTGGCCCGGCAACCAGCACCGCTGGCTGGATTTCATCCTCTTCTCATTGAACCCTGATATTCAGTGGCAGTGACGACAGAATCGTGAGGAAGGCTGGGCAGGGGCAGGAACAGCCAAACCAGAATACCAGCTGCCACCACAGGGCCGAGGACACGGGAGGGTTCCTGTCTTCATCAGTAGCTGGAAGGGGCTTCGTCGCATAAGCTGGGATTAGGATAAATGTGGGGGATTAAAGGGAGGCCCGATTCCCTTCAGACACAGGCTGCTCCCCAGAAGCCATGGCCTTCACAATGGAAACTGAGAGCTCTGTATCTGAGAAAGAACCTCCTGAGGACAGGTGATGACCTTGCGTGAAAGGGCAGGTGGGGGGGTGGAGCTTCGCCCAGTGGACAGACGCTCTATCTGCAGCTTTCTTGTTCCCCAGTTAAATGTCAAGTGTGACATTGCCGTTTTCTTACACAAGTGATAATGTTCATTGTTGAAAACCTTGTAAGCCAAATAAAGCAGAAAATTATCACTGATAATGGTATTTATGCTGTTAATTTGGCATATTTCAAAAGCAGAGATAATGCTTCTTGTGCCGTTGTGTAACCTGTACTACTCTTTATTACCGTGTAACAAGCACAGTGTAGTTGTGCAGAATTTCTCACGGTTCTGCAGGTGACAAAGTTCCACCAGAAAATTCTGCTCCACCAGGTGTAGGGGCCTGGCCAGCCCGGCATGTTCAAGATGATGTCTTGGGCTCATGGCTGCTGCTGGGGGGAGGGGATGAAGGGACAGCTGGGCCCCATGAGGCCCGCACAGCAGGGTGCGCGGGTTTCTTCTTACTTGATGGCTCAGGGTTCCCAGAAGTGCAAGAGCAGAAGCTGCCTGGCATTAAGGCTTAGGCTCGGAACCAGCACAGCATCACTTCTGCCACATCCTTGTAGCTTAAGCAAGTCACAAGGCAAGCCCTGGTCCATGGTGGGAAGACCCTCAAGGGCCTGAGTACACAAGGCCTGGTCCTGTGGGAGCCAACTTTGGAGATCAGCTGCTACTTGTGATTCTATTACTGTAAGTTTATATGCTTTTTCCCGTCTCGCCTGTTTAATTGCTGGGTAATCCTTAAGGTGAATGTACTGTAACATGTACTCCATTCTTGTTGGGTCATGAGGTGGTTTGGGTTTTCACTCCTAGGAAGAGCATGGCTATGAATGTCATGGTGCTGATGGACTAATTCATCCTGGTGATTCTGTACGTGAAGCACTGTGCCAGCTCTCTCGGGTGTGTTTGCTATTTCCTGGGATCCTTGCTGTGACCCTGACAGGCAGGACCTCGTGCAGGTGACTCAGCAAGTTGTCTTGGTTTAGGATGGTCAGGTCAGTGCCCATCTGCATACACAGTAGTTAACACACAGCAATCTCCGATTTGCTCAAAATGCAAGCTCCTCCCTGCTACACTGTTGGTGGGAATGTAAACTGATGCAGCCACTGTGGGAAACAGTGTGGAGGTTTCTCAGAAAACTAAAAATAAGTATGTGATCCAGGTGGCTCAGCTGGTAAAGAATTTGCCTGCAATGCGGGAGACCTGGGTTTGATCCCTGGGTTGGGAAGACCCTTTGGAGAAGGGACGGCTACCCACTCCAGTATTCCGACCTGGAGAATTCCAAGGACTGTATAGTCCATGGGGTCGCAAAGAGTCAGACACGACTGGGGAATTTTCAACTTTCCAGCAATCCCAATCCTGGGCATGTATCCAGACAAAACTATAATTCAAAAAGATATATGCACCCTTGTGTTCATAGCCACATTAGTCACAATAGCCAAGACAGGGAAGCAACCTGCATGTCCGTCAACAGGAACGGATGAAGAAGATGCAGCATGTGTATGCAGAGGAATAGTACTCAGCCGTAAAAAAGCACGAGTCCTGCCATTGGAGCAACGGACATGCAACTCGAGATTATCCTACTAAAAAAGACAAATACTATATAACAGCGCTTATTTGCAGAATATGAAATATGATAGAAATGAACTTATCTACAACAGAAGGAGACTCAGGACATAGAAGACAGACTGGGGGTTGTTGCCAAGGGGGAGGGATGGAGTAGGAGCTTGGGATGTAAACTATTTTATAGCTTACATTAGAAGATGGAAACTGTTCTATATAAGATGGATAAAGAAGGGGGTCCTACTGTATAGCACAGAGAACTATATTCAACATCCTGTGATAAACCATAACGGAAAAGAACATTAAAAGGATGTATGCATATGGATAACTGGATCATTATGCTGTACAACAGTGATCAACACAAAATTGTAAATCAACTATATTTCAGTTTTTAAAAAAAATTTTAAAGAGAATTTCCTGGCAGTCCAGTGGTTAGGACTCGGTGCTTTCGCTCCCTGGTCAGGGAACCAAGATCCCAGGCACATTGTGGCTGAGTTTTTATTTGTCTGGTTTTGGCTGCACTGGGTCTTCGTTGCTGCGTGCAGGCTTTCTCCAGCTGGGCGGGCAGGGCCACTCTGGTTGCGGAGCAGAGGCTCAAGAGCACGCAGGCTCAGTAGTTGTGGCACACGGGCTCAGGTGCTCCTCAGCCCATGAAATCTTCCCGGACCAGGGATTGGACCCATGTCCCTGCATTGGCAGACAGATTCTTGAGGAAGTCTGTCAAGTTTGAAAAAAAAAATAATGCAGGTTTCCTGTGCCCACCCCTCAGAGGTTCTGAGAGCAAGGACCAAGAACCTATAATATTCCAGATTCTCCCAGATTATTCCGAGAGGATGAGGTGGTCAGTGACCACAGTTCAGACACTGGCTGTCCCAGATCTCTTTTCACTAAGGGATTTCACAATAAGGCTCCTGCCTCTCAGGGCTCACAGATAAGTCAGGGACAAGAGAATCAGTGAGAAAAGTGCAAATCAAGTACCAGATGACTCCAAAGAGGACGAGGTTACTTCTGCACGTCTTGGTAGAGGCCAGGACTGGAGGAGACTGCCCATCAAGATAGCCGGGAGGGAGGAGGAGATGCCATCAGAGCTGGCCCTGCAGGTGGGGTAGGATTCCAGATGGCCAGAAGGCCAGGCTGGACACGTAGGCAGCAGCAAGAGCCACCTGGGTTGAAGAGAATGGGCTTTAGATGGGTTTGAGGTGTGGCCAGTGCTCACATGACAAGGAGAGTGAGGCCATTCGGGGTGGAGTCGGGGAGTCTTGAATGCCAGGCTGCAGAGCTCAGACCTCGCCCTGTGGGTGTGGGAACTGGGAGGATGTCAAAGGCGCTGAGCAGGCTGGTGACAGGGTCCCAGGAGGAGGCTTGTCAAGATACAGATTGTGGCCCAGGAGCCTGGAGAGGGATCCAGGTGATGTCTTTGCAGCAGGCCACACTTAAGGAGAAAAGATGCCACAAGGACCACTCATGTGACACTTGGCAGCAGAATGGGCAAGGACCAGAGCAGTATGGTAGGGAGGCAGAGGGTGATGGGGACACGGAGGAAACACCAGCACCTCCCAGCCTCATTTCCACCCTCCAGCAGTCCATCAGCCCGTTGGCAGTGTAGGTTCAACTAACCACACTCCCTGCTTTCAAGCTCCAATTATCCGCCTCGCAGTCTATGAACTGACTGCCAGCCCCTGCTTTTTGGTCGCCTCCGGACACACGACTCCCGTCCGGCTCAGCAAGGAACAAAACCCAGGGACTGAGTGGATGGTGTTAATGACCATGATGAGCTGGCTGAGTCTTTGCTAGGGGAAGCCAACAACCAGTCTGTAGAGAGCAGAGAGGAGGCTCTGGGGCACCCACTCGGGGGTCATTAGATGGCGACAGACTCGGTCCTGCAAAGAAGCTGCCCTTTAAGTCCCCGGTAGATCCAGCCATGTGGGGTAATTAGAAGGAAAGCGGAGTCTTGCCTCCCCACTGCTAAGGCAGAGGGGGTGACAGCTTAGCTCAGAATGAGCCTGACCATTCAGGAGGGAGGCCAAACCTCCCAGGCAGTTCTCCCAAACTGCCAGCAGAGGGAGCTGGAGGCTGGTGCTGCAGCGCCGGTCCTGGGGACTGTGAGTCAGGTGGTGGCTGGAGGGTCAGCTTTTCCCGTAGGTCTGGGCTCTGCTCACCCCGACTGGAGTGGGCAGCCACCTTCGGGCAGGGGTAGTGGAGGTGGGAGAGAGTCCAGGGAGGTCTGGAAACTGGCCTGGAGACACAGAAGGGTTGAGGTGAGGAGTTTCAGAAGAAAACCTACCCCCACCCCCACCCTTGGTGGCTCAGACAGTAAGAATCTGTCTGCAATGAAGGAGACCCAGGTTCTACCCCCGGGTGGGGAAGATCCCCTGGAGAAGGGAATGGCTATTCTCTCCAGCATTCTTGCCTGGAGAATCCCACAGAGGAGCCTGGTGGGCTACATACAGTCCATGGGGTTGCACAGAGTCAGACACGACTGAGAGACTTTCACTACTTTCCACCTCCCCATAACCATAACCCTGTAACTGAAGGCCACAGGCCCCACCAGAGGAGTAGGCAGAGGATAACTTCCCACTTACCGTAACCGAGTAACCATTGGCTCCTCCTGTCTCCAGTGCCCTGAGTGGACAGTAGGGACAGGCCACTCCGTCCAACACCTCGAGGGGGTGGGGATTAAGTAACCCAAACCCAGGGTGGACCAAGCCGCTGGGTGGCCGGAAGGGAAGGCCTAGCCTGTGGACACCTGCAGCACACCTACTTCGTTGGACCCTGCAAGGGAGCTGGGCCAGGCCCTGCCTGCCTCTAAGTTCCCGCAGAGTCCTTTCTCAACGGCTCCGCTTTCTAATCCCCTAGGGCTTGAGATGGATCTCTTCAATTAACCCAATTTAAGAGGCCACCCACATCCTCCTGCTGCCTGCCGTCCCAGGCCTGCGGGCTCATGGCTTGGGGCAACCTCCCTAGAGCAGCCCGGGTGTAGCTGCTTAATTCAATTTCCTCATGAAGCCGAACAGGGTCACCCAGAACCAGGCGCCGAAAGGCAGAGCCAGGTAGGCTGATCTTTGACCAGTTGCCCCAGTACAGCTGACCTGGCTGGGAAACACTTAGACCACGTAATCCACAGCTGCTGCCCCCGCCCACAGGCCCGCCCCAGGCCCCTCTGGTCCACCCCATGGTAAAGAGGTACCACCTGGCAGCTTGACATCTCCCAAACCCATTAGCCAATGCTTACATATGTCAGTACCACTGTGGTATGAGGCGCCTTCCGCAGGACTGGGGAGGGCAGTCCCAGAGGGCAAGCTTCCCACCCCCAGCAGAGCCCGCAGGCCTGACACCCTCCCCCCACAGCCCTCCACCGCAGCCTGGCTTCAGCCAGGGGGGCAGGGTCCAGAGGCGGGGCTTTGGGGGTGATTCCCAGCAGTTTTACCTGCCCCTTCTTCCTCCCCAGGGCCTCCCAGGTGGTGCAAGCAGTAAAAAGCCGGCCTGTCAATGCAGGAGAAGACTAAAAGATGCGGGTTTTATCCCTGGGTCGGGAAGGTCCCCTGGAGGAGGGCATGGCAACCCCCTCCAGTATTCTTGCCTGGAGAATCCTGCGGACAGAGGAGCCTGGCGGGCTACAGTTCATAGGGTCGGACACAGCTGAAGCAACTTAGCACGCACACACTTCCTCTCCAAGGAAGCACTGATCTGATTAAAAAAAAGAAAAAAAGCCTCTCCACATCTTGCTGCTGCTGCTGCTAAGTCGCCTACCAGGCTCCTCATCCACAGGATTCTCTAGGCATGATAACTGGAGTGGGTCCACAGCCTATTACATGAAAACAAATAGGTATTATAGGATTCCATATACCACAAAAAAAAAACCTACCACCAACAACCGCTCCCCCAAATGTGTTTGTGTTTGAGTGTAAATGTCCGTTAACTTGGTTCACGGTCTAGAACGGGAAGTCTGGTTCCATGATTTGACACCAGACCCTTGGATTTCTTGGACTGCTGACCCCCCATGCTCTGATGTCCCCTATGGGGAGTTGGGCGGTTCCCTGATGTCCACCCCCACCCCAGGAGAAAAGATCTTGGGGACACTCCATAGAGGATGATGGGAACACTGACCCCAGATCAGGGGCTGATGGAGGGGACTGACCGTTCACAGAGGGGCTGGTGTTCCCTCAGGAGGTCACCCACTCTGCCACTGCCCAGCTGCTTGTCTCAAGGCCTGATGAGGAAGCACTGCCCTGCTCACACCCTGTGTGTCTAACTGTCTGTCTGGGTCGGAGGAGGCTCCCACAGAACCTTCTCCCCACTTTAGAGCCATTTCACATTCTACCAGCAGGCAACCCGGCCCAGCGGGAAGGCTCTGGTAGGAGATCTTGGCAAGTCTCTTTCTCCTTCTCTGGGTCCCCTCCCCTCCTTCCTGAGAGAGCCCCGGGCCAGCCTGGTCCCTCTTAGGAAAGGTCAGCCCCTAATCTAAGCAGCACCCCCATCACTCTGTGAAGCCCCCTCCTCCTGAAGCCTCCAGCCCAGATTGACTACAAACCCCACCTCTGTTGCCTAAAAATAACTCCTCCCCGCCTGGCCCGTTCCTTCCCAGGCTCCTGCTGGTGCTAATGCTCTCCCAGCCAGGCGGAGAGCCCCGTGCCAGGCAGACCGCAGGACGGTAATTAGGTTAACTCCGCTCCTGCTAGGGAGCCCCAGCCCCTGCTTGGGGCTGGGACGGGGGTGACTGGGAGTGCTTCTTTCACGGGCCTGGCTGATTTTGTGTGGTGTGTGTGTGTGTGCCTGTGTGGGTATATGGTGTGTGTATATGTGGGGCGTACGTTTTGAGTGGCAGGCACTGCATAAGATGTGAAAGCAGAGACCAAAGCTGGATGCAGCTGGCCCAGACTGGGGGAGGGGGTGGGGGAGGGGGGAAGCGATGGGACACTCAGGCCCCTCCCACTGCTCATTGATGTTGACCAGGCAGTGCCTGCTTGCATCACCCAACATCTTGTCCTCACCTTCCACGTCTGCCATCTCACAGCTGTGAGGAGGCCCCTGTTACAATCAGGGAAGCAGGGAGGGGCTGTCCAGGAGCCCCCACCCTGATGAAAGCCCAGCGCAGCTTTAGCCCCCTTTTACCCCGGTGGCGCATGCGATAAAGAACCTGCCTGCCAGTGCTGGAGATGTAGGAGGTACAGATTCGACTCCTGGGTTGGGAAGATCCCCTAGAGGATCAACCCACTCCAGTAAGTACTCTTGCCTGGAGAATCCCATGGACAGAAAAGCCTGGCGGGCTACAGTCCATAGGGTCACAAAGAGTCGGACACGACTGAAGCAGCTGAGCACACACACGGGCCAGTTCCTCTGTGCCGGGCACCTCCTGGGCAGAGATATGATGTGGGACGATTAGTAAACTGAGGCTTCAGTCATGTGACCATGCAGGTGAGGACTGGCCGGTGGGGTTGAGTCCCCACTGACACCTGAGTAGACCCCAGCCTGGGATGCTTTCCACGGAGGAGCAGGGTCATCCGTGGCTGCTGGAGGGGGCTGTCCCAGCAGCTGCAGAAGAGACCACAGGAGGAGGCAGCCACCCAGGCCAGGCCTCTCCAAGGGGCCCTGCCAGGACTTCGGACAGTTATCGTGACGAGCATCTCAAGGTGGAAACCAGCGCACCAAAGCCTGCCGCAGCCTGAACAGCATGGCTCAGACTCAGCACAAACAGGAAGTGATTTCAAGAAAGAGCTAAGTAGCAGCACAGAAGGTGCTCAGAGAAACAGAAATGTGGAGCTAGGACCAGAATTGCAGAAGTTTCCCTGGCATCTTGCTATGCTATAAATTTGACTCCAAGCTTCCCAGTGCCACAGAGCCTTCCAGAAGGAGAGTCCAACAGGACTGGTGTAGTCTCAAAGGACAGCCTGGGAAATGAGACTGCTGGAGGCCAAGAAGGGGTCGCCTCACTCCAGACCCCAAACCTCCTCCCCACGCTCCACCCCCAAAGCTGTGGCACCTGGAGCAAATTACTTAGCTTCTCTGGGCATCAGCTACCTCACCAGTAAAATGGAGATGATTGTGGCCATTCCCCTGCTTGCTGAGAGGATTAAGTGTCTAAAGTCCTCATCGGGGAATTCCCAGGGGGTCCAGTGGTTGGGACTCTGCCCTTCCACTGCAGGAGGCACGGTTTCTTTCCCTGGTCAGGGCACTAAGATTCCACATGCTGCACAACATGACCAAAAAATAAGTTTTTTTTTTAATAGATAGATAAATAAATAAGTCCACAAGCCACAGTGGGCACTCAGTAAATGGTGATCGTCCTTGCCATGATACTCCCTTGGAGGTCAGGGCTCTCCTGGGACCCACGGGGGAGTCTCCGGGTCTGAGGGTGGAGGCTGCTGGGAGGAGGGGGAGTTGGGGCCCGGGGACAGCCCCAGGCAGGGCACAGGAGCAGGGCCCCCCCAGAGCCACCCCGCAGGGCTGGGCCAGCCTGGCTTTGTCTGAGTTGCCGGGATTCAGGAAGCAGATTCAGGCTGCTGGGGTCCCAGAGGGATCATTAAAGCAGGGCCGGGGGAGGAAAAGGAGGCTTTTTGGTAGTGTGCAATTAAATGCATCATATATATTCCACTGTGTACACACACACGCAGACACACACAAGCAGGTCATTCTCCCTCTCACCCTGTCCCACCCAGGCAGCCGCTCCCAGGCCAGTGGCCCACTCCCCAGAGCGCAGGGTCACGTGGAGCGGTCCAGGCCCTGGCTCTGCCTCCCTGCCCTGCCCCCAGCTCCCTCTGACTTCGGCTCCAGCTGGGGTGGAGCCTGTGGCCTTGTCTTGGGCCACTGAACAGCCAGGAAAGGCCCCATGAAATAAGCGGGGCCTGGGTTAAGACCCCCCCTACAAAGAGACCCTCAGTGAGGGGGGATGGGGAGGGAGATGGGAGGGAGGTCTGGGAGGAGGGGACAAGGGGGTACCTGTGGCTGATTCTCGCTGATGTTGGACAGAAAACCACAAAGTTCAGTAAAGCAATTATCCTCCAATCACAAAAATAAACTGAAAAATAAATTTTAAGAAATAAATAAAATGGAAAGAAAAAGGGACCCTCAGTGGATTCCCTCCCACCTCTGGGTGCCGGGTGGGGAGGGGTGTCAGGTTCAGTGTGGCCATGCCCCTCCTATCCTGCAGGCCAGCTCCAGCCGTCTGTCCCGGGGTCTGAGGTGTTGGTGTGTGTGTTTGTGTATGGACTCACGTGTGCATGTGTCCTGTGTGTCCCATGTTGATGCGGGAGTCTGTGTGTGCTGCGTATGCCGGGAGTTGTGTGATGTGTGTGTCTGAGGTTTGGGTCATCCAGGTGTAGAGATGTAACAGTGTTCACGAGTGTGTGTGGGGGGGGGGCGGGGGGCACATGTAAGGGGCTATGTATGGGACTGCATGCATGTGACATGTACCTGGGGTACGTGTGAGGTGTGTATCCGGTGTGTGTGTGCCTCGTGGATGTGTATGGCGGGTTCAGGCGACTGGGGATCACTTCTGCTGGCAGAGGAAAGCTGGTGATGAAACTGGGTCACAGCCTCAGCTGCCATCTCTGCGGCCACATCCCTCCCTGCCCGCCCCACCCTGTCCTGGTGTGAACACGTACACCCAGGTGTAGCGCTCAAGGAGTTTAAGAAGAGCTCACTGCACACTCCTTGGGGACGAGGGACCCCAGGCCAGGGCACCTGCCCCCCAGGGATAACCTGGATTTTCTCCGGACCCGGATGCAGTCGGCGCCCAGTGTGGGATGGCGAGATGACGGGTGATGTGTAAGGGCCTACAGGGGTCCTGCCAAGGAAACAGGAAATGTACATCCCGGGCCACAGTGACGGGGGAGGGGCAGGCTGTCCTCTGCCCACCCGTCCCCTTCCTTTGTCCCTCCGCTGCCGTTTCTCCTGTCTTCTCTTGCTCTCTTGATCTCCTCACCCTGACCCTCCCTTCTCCCAAGCATCTAAAACAAAGTTTTTATTAAAACAAAATATACATGGCGACTTCCCTGGTGGTCCAGTGGTTAAGACTCCGCACTTCCACTGCAGGGGTTGTTGGTTAGATCCCACACACTGCATGGCAGAGCCCATTCTAGAGGAAATCCACCCTGAATATTCACTGGAAGGACCAATGCTGAAGCTGAAGCTCCAATACTTGGCTACCTGATGGGAAGAGCCAACTCACTGGAAAAGAGCCTGATGCTGGGCAAGATTGAAGGCAGGAGGAGAAGGGGATGACCCAGGAGGAGGCATCTCTGCAGCAGCTGAGTGGAGGAGCCGGTGGCTCAAGTCATTGCCCAGGTCACCTATGGGCTGGGTGACTGTGAGCAGCGCTGGACCTCTCTGAGCCTCATTGTTGTCATCTGTGAGATGGGACAGTGATCCCCGGCACAGGGGCTCACTGGGAGGTTCAGAGGCCAAACGCTAGGATACAGCAGTGCTCAAAGTGAGGGTCCCTCTTATTTCTGCGCCCAGGCAGAGTGGGACCTGGGTCTGTGGGTGAGGCCTAGGCTGCTGACGACAGGCCCCCAACTCCAGCCCAGGATGGGGTTGAACCATTGAGCTGCTTGTGAGGCCTCAGCAGGGAGGGGAATTCTCATGAAAGACTCTAAGGCAGAGACAGGCAGGGCCCACAGCCTCAGAGCATAACCCCCTTCCCCTCTACACTTTTACCGCTGCCCCACCCCAACCCCACAGCCATTCTAACAAAACCTTCTTCCTTTCACACTCCCACAGCCCAGGGACTTGCACCCTCCAAAAGGAGATCAGTCCTGAATATTCACTGGAGAGACTTATGTTAAGTCTGAAGCTCCAATGCTTTGGTTACCTGATGCGAGGAACTGACTCATTTTCTTTTTTCTTTTCATCAGGAAAAGACCCTGATGCTGGGAAAGATTGAAGGCAGGAGGAGACGGGGACGACAGAGGATGAGAAGGCTGGATGGCATCACCGACTCGATGGACATGAGTTTGAGTAAACTCCGGAAGTTGGTGATGGACAGGGAGGCCTGGCGTGCTGTGATTCATGGGGTCGCAGAGAGTCGGACACGACTGAGCGACTGAACAACAGCAAAAAGGACCATATGAGGGCAAAGCTTAACCCAGAGCAATGGCCCCTTATGGTAGATTAACAGGCGAAGGACAGGAGAGCCCAGACTGGAGCGGGGAGGGGAGTGCAGGGGAAGCAGGCGGGGGAGTGGGAGGGAGGCTGCTGCCTCTGCTCATTTTTTATTAAAGATCTGCTTCAAGGTCAGCCCTGCCCGTCTGCCGCAAGGGGCTCCTCAATTTCCCAAGCTCTGCAGAGAGAATGATAGGGTGACGCGCTGGGAGGAGGGGAGGGAGACGGAGAGGAAGAGGCCTGGGGTGGGCCGGCAAAGAGGCACAGTGGTCCCTGGACGCAGAGAGGACCCAGCAGAGTGCAGGGATCCAAGGGGGCGGCCGTGCGACAAGGAAGGGAGCAAGGAGAGAGAAAGGACAGCAGGGGGAGATGCATTTGGGGTTGCATCAGGAGAAGAGTGAACAGCTATGGTTTCGGGACCCTGATGCCCAGGTTTTGTCGTTTTCCAGATAAAAGACAGCAGAACATCACTGGCGTGTCACCTGCATCACCAGTTCGCTGCAGCCTGTGACCATGAGATGATCTCTAATTAGGAAAGGAGCGTAACGCTCAGAAACAGGTATTTGTTGCCCCATTTTACAGATGAGGAGACTGAGGCTCAGTGAGGCTTAAATCACTTTCCCAGATCCACAGAGCTGGTCAGCAGCACACTGGGGCTTCGGGCCTTGGTCGGACTCCAGACCCCACTCCTCCCACTGGGTCGGTCGCACCTTCCCCACCCTTTGGACTCAGCTCAAGACTCTCCCTTCCAGGGTGCTCCAGTAGATGTGAGGAAAAGGAACAACCCAGGGGATAAGGAGGGCAAGGTCTCGGGCAGATGAGGGCCATAGCCTTGGTTCTTCAAGTTCAGGAGCACAATTGTGGGTCTACCCCCAAAGGGTGTGACTCGGTAGGTTTGGCAGATTAAAGACGGCCACCAACTCCTTGCCCATTATGAGGGGCGATCTCTGTCCCCTACCTGTGGATATGAGAGAGGAAGCACCACCACTTTATTTTTATTTATTTCTTTTTGATCACACTGGTTCTTCGTTGCTGCTGAAAAGCGTGGGCTCTCTAGTTGCCACAAGCAGGGGCTACTCTGTAGTTGCGGTGTGTGGGCTTCTCACTGCGATGGCTTCTCTTATTGCACAGCACAGGCTCTAGAGCATGGGCTCAGTAGTTACGGCACACAGGCTTAGTTGCCCTGTGGCATGTGGGTTCTTGGGGTTTTCCAGGTGGCTCAGTGGCAAAGAATCGCCTACCAATGCAAAAGACACAGGAGACGTGGGTTTGATCCCTGGGTAGGAAAGACCCCCTGGAGTAGGAAATGGCCACCCACTCCAATATTCTTGCCTAGAAAACCCCATGGACAGAGGAGCCTGGAAGGCTACAATCCATACAGTGGCAAAGAGTCAGACACGACTGAGCATGCATGCACCTGTGGGATCCTAGTTCCTGGACCAGTGATTGAACCCACGTCCCTTGCATGGACAGGTAGATTCTTAACCACTGGACCACCAGGGAGGTCTGTGGAAGCACTACCTTAAATGGAGTGGACTCTGCAGCTGCTTTGACTAGTAGAAAATGGGGAAAGTGATGTTGTGTCTGCTGAGCCTTGGCCTGCCTTAGAAGTTCAGTTAATTTCTACTTCCTCTCTAATTTCCCCTTCCTGTCTTTTGGAACACTTGCTCTCAGGGCCCTCACCCGCTGTGTAAGAAGTCTGACAACTCTGCTGGAGACACCATATGGAGAATCCTGAGAGGACTCACAAAAGGAGAGGAGTCGAGCTGAGCTCAGCCCTGCCAGCCATCCCCACCAGGGCCCCAGACATGTGAATGAAGGCATTCTGGACCTTCCAGCCCACAACCCATCCATCAGCTGAAAACCACCCAGTGTCCCCATTTAATGCCACGTAGAGCAGAAGAATCCTGTAGTCAAGAACTGACCAAATTTCTGACCCACAAACTTGTGAAATATCGGTTGTTGTTTTGAGTCATTAAGTTTTAGAGTGTTTGTTACACAGCAGTAGATAACCATTAGAGTAGGTCTGGAGAGAGACTCTGATACCAACACATTCAACAAGCACTTAAGGTGGTTTCGATGCAGAGAGTGGAAGAAACACTTTGAGAAGTGCCAGAAGAGAGGGTGCTGACTCCTAAGTCGAGTGCCCCCAGGAGGCTCATCTACATCACATCGTACAGAAAGATAAATGGAAAGAGACAAGGCAGACCCAGAGAGAAAGGGAGGACTCCATTGTTTGAGGAGTAGAGAGACAAACAAACAAAAAACTAAAGTGGGAGATGGGCGTGGGGAACAGAAAGCAGCTTGGAGATAGAAAACCAGACAACTCAACTCAGTCCGCAATGATTCTTGCCTCCTCCAATCTAGAGTGGGTGATGCGAGGTGGGCACAACACGGCCCCACCGTCATGGAATTCACATTCCAGACGCAGCTTGGCACAGAGAGAGGGTGTCAGAGACAGGACAGAGAGAGAGAGAAAGTGTTAGTATCTCAATCATGTTCGACTCTTTGCGACCCCATGGACTGTAGCCCGCTAGGCTTCTCTGCGCGTGGAATTCTTCAGGCAAGGTTATTGGAGTGGGTAGCCATTCCCTTCTCCAGAGGATCTTCCCAACCCATGTATTGAACCTGGGTCTCCTGCATTGCAGGTGGATTCTTTACCTTCTGAGCCACCAGGGAACCATAAGAGAGAAAGGGCAGGGCCAATTCTGAGGTCAAAGCCACTGTAAGTCATTCTCCGGGCCTCGGAACTTTGGCGAGTGAAACCCCACAGTCTGGCCCAGCCTAGCCTCTCATCTCAGGGTCTTTCCTGCTATGAAAAACAGTATGGTGGTTCCAGAAAAAATGAAACAGAGAATTACCATGTAATCCAACAATTCCATCTAGGTATTAGCCCAAAGAGTTGAAAGCAGGGGCTCAGACATTTGTGCACCCATGTTCATTGCAGCATTATTTATAACAGCCAAAAAGTGGCAACCACCCAAAAGCCCACTGATGCTACGACATGGAAGAAACTTGAGCACATTCTGCTGGGTGAAATAAGGCAGCCACAAGAAGACAAACACTGTATGATTCCACTGACATGAGGTCCCCAGCGCTTTCAGATTCACAGGGAGAACGGTGGGTACCAGGGGAATTGGACGGGTAGAGTTTCAGCTTGGGTTTGGACGATGGTTGGACAACAATGTGAAAATACTTAATTCCATTGAATTGTAAACACTTAGAATGGCCAATTGATATCACGACTATTTTCCCACAATCAACTTTTTTAAAGGAGAATAAGAAAGAACGATAGTGCAGGACTGGGAGATGCTATTTTATGAGGTTCATTGGAAGGGTTCATTGATTGAGTGCTAGCCAAGCAAGGATGTATGTTTCGGGGGAGAGTGAGTGGGGAGGGAACAGGCACTAGCTGGCATCCAGGACCCAGGCTTGGGCCAGGCAGACACCCTGGGCGTGAAGAAGACACAGTTCCAGGAGGCAGAAGGTCTGCAGGGAGAAGGGGGAATTGGAAAGCTCAAAGACTCACAGGGTTCTGACCTAGAGACTGGACTTGAGAGGTAAGGTGATGGGCCAGGGACCCAGAATGAAGTCACCAGCGCTTCCAAAAGTTTAACGGGAGAGAGTCTGATGAAGGGACTAAACACAGAGATGGGGTTGGGGATAGGAGAGTGGACCAGTGAGGGACAGAGACGCGCTCAACGACTTATCATAGCGGGAGCCATTAGCACCTCCAGGCCTGAAGTGCCACCAGCAGGAAACTCCGTGCCAGAGCTTGCCCAGGAGAATGGAGCTGTGGATCTGGGGACACTGGACTGGAGCTGGAGAGGAACTGGGCAGGGGAATAAACACCTAACCTCTCCCCTCCCGCCCTTCGTTCTGCTGGTGATGCGTCCCCTCAGATGAACCCAATCGGTAGCCAAGAACAAGGGAACCTGGTAATCAGTCTGCAGAGGTCAGCCTCCCAAGACCCAGAAGAGGGCAGAGAAGGAGGAGCATGGACCGGAGGGACAAGCAGAGGAAAACCAGCGCAGATGGAGATGCCATTTGCTGAAATAAGTAACACAGGGAAGGAGCTCCTTTGGGAAAACGGCAGGCTGGTAAGGAAACCAAGACAGAGGTCTATTCCTCTGAACTGGGAGTACAAGGGGTGAGGGGGTGACTGGGGCTAAGAGGCTGCCTAGGTTTCCAGGGCCCCCTCACCCCAGGTCTGGTAGAAGAGAGGGCCCAAGGCAGCTGGGGAGGCTTGCTTGCAGGCCCCTCTGCCCTTCTCCACGAAAACAGTTCCCACTGTGAATCCAGGGAGCAGGGGTTGCAGAGGCAGACGGGGGAAGGGCAGGAAGAGGGTTGCCCAGCTTGGGACAATGTGTTCCCAGGCACTAGCCCCAAACAGAGTTGAGGCTGGGGCTGGTCAGGAACCGAATCAGTGCAGTGACTTTTCAAAATACTAACGTGACTTCATTTAAGGCACAGGCTTCACCCCGGGAGGGTGCCGCCCCCCTGTTCCTCCTATGGCTTCCTTTACCCTCGCCCCTCCACACACCCAGCCATGGCTCCCCAGGCAAGGGGCCCTCTCCCAGCCCTTGATCTGCCTACTCCCAGCTCTGCCTTGGGAGTCCCTGCCTGGCAAAAGGGGGCAGCCCCCTCCCAAGCAGGGGGAGCAAACAGACTGGTGCTAGGCCAGCTCAAGGCCCCAGCATATGAAATATTCATGCAGCCAGAAGGCCAGAGACCAGCAGAGGACTCGCCCCTGGGGCTGTGAGGCTGCAGTAATGGCGGCGGCAGCTGTAGCCCAGCCCTCTCCCCCGCCCCCAAGCTTTGCTCTGCAGACCCGATGGACCTGCAGTGCCCAGATCCCAACCACTCACACACAGACCCCAACATACACTCCAAAGGCGTACAGTAGGTGAGGAAACCTGGGGGAACGGGAGAGGGGAGAGGAGGAGGGTGCGGACGGAATATAGAAACACACACACACACGCACAAACCCGCGCAGACTCACAAAAAACCTTTGCTCAGACGACTCTCGGTGTCATGCAAAAGGTGGTCTTCTCCTTTTTAAAAAATATTTATTTAATTTTGGTTGCATCGGGTTTTAGTTGCTGCACGAAGATCTTCCACTGTGGCCCGCCGGCCTCTAGGAGCAGCACATGGGCTTTGTGGCCCCAGGGCATGTGGGATCTTAGTTCCCTGGCCAGGGATCAAACCTAGGTCCCCCACACCGTGAGGTGGATTCTTAACCACTGGACCACCAGGGAAGTCCTGCAAAGGCCTTCTTATAATCTGCACCCCAGGTGCCTCCCTGGCCTCGCCCCGTCCCTCCCCAACCTCCGACCTGCTCTGGGACTTCAGCCCTGCCTCCTAAGACAGCTCGGGGTCACTGCTCGTGGCTCCAAGCAAAGGCCTCGTCTTCCCTGGCCTCCTCCCACGACAGAAAGGTCTCTGTGCTTCCAATGCTCATTGCAGAGCCTGCCCCACCCCTGAGTGCCCTCCACTCAGCCGGCTCACTGTCCAGCAGAGGAAACGCAGGTGGTAGCTGCAGGACAACAGGCTTCCAAGGTCACGAAGAGAGGAACCAAAGGGGGACTTGAACTCAGGACTCCAGAGAGCCAACGCAGCACCACAGAAGGTCCAGCGACTCCGTTCTCAAAAAACCTCCCTCCTTTAGGATGTCTCCCACCGCCCCGCCTGGCCTCGGTCAGGTCACCAGGATGCACGATGAAAAGGGGCATCCCTGCGGGATCTCTTGCTCTGCCTCCGACCCCTTAATCGTGGGACAGGTCACTGCAGTGGAGATTCTTCCCCCCAACCCCCTCCTCCACGACAGACGCCCAGTCCTTTGCCTCAGCTGCGGGCGGCCTCCAGGCCTGTGGAGGGCGCTGTGGGTGCTGGGCCGCTCTGGCCGGCAAGCGGCGGGCTGGGAGGCCGCCTCCATGGTGGTGCGCTGTCCAGCATTTCAGCAATCGGCGGCGGCGCCCGCGGGGAGACGGAGGGCGCGGGGCCGCGGGGGCCGCGGAGCTACCCTGCCAAACCGAGCCGAGCCAAGGAGGCGGCCCGGAGGCCACCCAGACAAGCGCGACCAGAGGGCCTGGCTCCAGCACCCGGCGGAGCGCATCAGTCAGCAAGGAGGTGAGAGCCCCGGCTGGGGCGGGGGCATTTCCCAGAGGGGTTGGGACTGGGTTGGATCTTGGGCCTCCCCAGCTGGGCCAGGGCCCAGAGTCCACGGAACCCAGAGCGGACGGTAGCAGGTGGGGGACTGTCTGTATGTTTGGTCTGGGGGTGCGAGGCACCTGGGAACAGAGATGAGGAACGTTGTTCATTTCACTGAGAGGGATGGAGAAAGTGAGAACCCTGCCGGGTCACGGGCAGGATTCCACTGAGCTTAAATGACCACGGCCTGGTCCATAAGGATGCTAGAGAGGCACCCAACTGCAGTCTAATTGCCCTTTCGCAATTGAGAAGAAGGACTTGCTCCCTAGGGAAGGGAAAGACCAGTGAAGAGACCTGTGGAGATGCTGGTCACTGGGAGGGATGAAGGGAGCAGGCCCCCACCTGAATGCTGGGCTTCTGTCCAGCACAGGGTGGCAGCATCAGGGACAGTCTGGCCCCTTTCCCAGCTGCCCAAATGCCCCTGGGGAGACAGAAGCTGGCAACAAGAACTGGGTCTCACACAGGATGGCATTTACTCTCTCACTGGGGAGAAAATGAAGGACACAGAAGAGATAATAACCATTAGGAGTTGGGGGGGGGTTCTCTGTGGTCTCTCTGTGTGCCCAGTGAGGGTTTTGGGGCTCACAGTGAGTCCTACCAACCCCAGAACAAATTCTTGGTTTAAAAAGAGAGAGAGAGAGAAGAGACGCAGCCTCTTTCTTGCCTCCTCCTTACCCTCCCTCCCAGAGCTCCTGCCTGGACAGTGTGAAGCCTCCTGCAGTTCCTGCTCCTGGCGGCAGGTCCATTGTGGGGATGGGTTTGAAGGGGTGCAAGAGAAGGGCACCCAGGTCTGACCCGGTACTCCAGTGTCTGTGGTCTGTCCCAACCATAACTTCTTACTCTCCCAAGACCTCAGTCACTCATCCACTTCTGGCCTCAAGGGGCCTGGGTTGACCTTTTGTCCCGTGACAAGAGAAAAGGCAGGTGCTTCGATGGAGACCTGAGCAGGGTTTGGAGAATTTCTCTGTAGAGGGGGCATCTTAAGATCATGGTCCCAGCAGGTGTCAGATCCTTCCCCAGCCAGAAATAGGACCAAGCTGGCTCAGAAATTGCTCCCACACAACATCAGCTTTTCGGTTCCCTAACTTTATGCCCCATCCCACTCTCCTGTGAGCGATGGAGGAGGAATTCTTGAAGAGCGAATAAAGAGTGGTTTGGATTTTAAAAGGTGGAGTTGAGTGGGTAGAAAGTCATGGACTTTGAAGTGTGAGAGACACGGGTTCACATCTAAGCTGTGTGACTTCAGGTAAACCACTTAACCTTTCTGAGCCTGTTTCCCAATCTGTAAAACAGGTATAGCGTTAACAGTATCTACTTTGTGGTCAAAGAAATAATTCAACTATTTATTGGATAGGAAACTAGTTTTAAGCTATGCAATTCTGGGCAAGTTTTAGCAAATCAAATGCGAGTAAGAATTTTTAAGGAGAAGCTAGGCAAAGAGGGAAAAGTTTTCAGTATTGTTTGAAGCACATCTTCCTTTACCCAGAGTGGGCGGACATTGGCTGAGGGTCTCACACCAGGCTCCATCCTAGGCTACACTTAACTCAGTTCATCCTCATGAAAACTTAACAAGGAAGCCGTCAATGTCCCCATTTCACAACTGAGAAATGAGACTTGAATGACTTTCACAAGGTCATGAAGCCACCCAAGCTGCCTTCCCTGGGAGAGGAATGGAGCTGATATCCCTTGATATCAAAACCCAGTTAAATGTCAGTTTCTTGATTCATGATGCCAGCTTTCCAGGTGAGAAGCCTGAGGCATATGGTGGGGAGGTGCGATGCAGTGAGGAACTGACTCCCCCAAGGTCACTGGGATATTTGGAGGTGGAACTCGCTTTGAATTGTCCAGCTGGGTGCCCCCACCACAACCCACCCCTGCCACCCCGACACCTGCCAGAGAGGGAGCCTGGGTCTGGCAGGCCCATCTGCTCACCGCCCCACCCACTCTCACCTTCCCTGCCTGCCAGCCTCTTGCTGACCTCGGCAGGCCGGTGGCCGCCTGTTCCTCTCTGGGTGGTTAGCCCTCACCCCTGTGATGAGGCCATGGTCCAGAGCGACTGCCAGCATTGCTAGGGTCAGCCTCCCCTGCTGACTTTTCCTCTGCCTGCTTATTGCTGCCAGTGGGGCAGAATCGTAGCTCCTCCTGTCCCAGCAGCCAGCCAGGGTGCCTCTGAGGCGATGGGGGAGAGCCCCCCCCACCACCTTCCTTAACTCCTACACACACTCTGAGCCCCTGCCACGGGCCTGTCACTTCTCACGCATTATCTCATTTCATCCTCACATAACCAGGTGCCAAAGCTGCCACTGTCTCCCTTTCACAGAGGAGCAAAACGACACCTGAAAGTGACGTGATGTTCCCAAGGTCACAGAGCACGGTCTTGGTGCAATCCTAGGCTACTGCCTCAGGGGCCCAGGTGGCTCCCACAGCACCGCTCTGTCCTCTATTCCCCAGGCTCTCCCGGGTGAGGGTCAGCCAGGGCACTGGGGGTTCGCAGGGGCTGGATGGGGGAGCGAGAGCGGGGGGCATGCGATGGAGTTCAGGGATCTTCTTTCTGGGCCCATCTCTGACCCTGGCTCCTTGAGTGAGCTTGAACAGGTACCTTCCTGTCTCCAGGCATCAACCATAAAAAAGGGTTTGACCTGATGACACCCCACCCCAGCCCCCTGCCGAAGACCCTGCCAGCACTAAGATTTTAAGATCTCTCTGCTCCATAAATCTGTATGTCAGGAACCCTGTGGTTCCATCAGCAGAGGTAGGATCCACCCCCAGTGTATGAAGGTTAGGTTTATTTATTGGAACTGAGATTTAAAATTCACCCATCCCCCTCCTAGGATCTTCCCAGGTGGCGCTAGTGGTAAAGAACCTGCCTGCCAATGCAAGAGACGTAAGAGAAGTGGGTTCGATCCCTGGGTCGGGAAGATCCCCTGGAGGAGGACATGACACCCAACTCCAGGATTCTTGTCTGGAGAATCCCATGGACAGAGGAGGCTGGCAGGCTATGATCCATAGGGTCTCAAAGCTTTTGGATGTGACTGAAGTCGCGACTTAGCCCACGCACCCACATCCCTCCAAATTACAAACCTGGGGTCTCAACTCAAAAGAGGAAAATGTGGCTGGAAGAGGCCCAGTGGCTCACAGGGGATCGTGGTTCTGTGGCTGAGCCAGGATGGAGCCTTGCTGGCCCGAGATTTGAGGTGGCCTGCAGGGACATTGAAGATGCTGTCCACACTCCTTCCTGAGTTGCTCACGGAATCCCAGGAACCTCCCCCAACAGGACACATATACATGGGTCCTACATCCAGGGGAGCAGCCGGGGTACAGTGGTGGAGGCTTATTCTTAGAGTCTTGGGGAGAGGAAGAGACTTTGCAGCTGACGCTCTAAAGAAAGGAGGCAGAGCCCTGCCAGGGGAGTGGGTCGGTAGGGCCACTGGTTCTGGTTCAGGCTGTGTTGGGGGAGGAGCAGCCAGGCAAGACATGGGGGAGTTCCTTCTCAATTCCAATATCTGGGCTCAGCGAGAGGGGAAAGGGATTGAGAAGAGAAAAGAAGAGGGCCCCGGCTGAAGGCAGGCAACTCCGTGGGTCCTGGAGGTTCAGGAACGGGGAGGAGGCGCAGGGAGGTGGTACTCAGAGAAAGGAGGGCACCCACGAGTGGAGGGGAGTCAGAACAGGGGAGGCGGGCTCAGGAGAGGGGAGTGAGACCCGAGAGGGGGAGGGGTTACAGAGGGAGGGGGCGGAGCGAGAGCTCAGGCGGAGCCGTGATGGGGCGGGGCCGTTACCCACAGTTACAGACCCGAGCCTGGCCCAGCCGAGGTCTTCACTGGGGCCTCGTGCCCGCTGACACCCCTGGGTTCCCCTCCCTTCACCTTCTTCTGGGTCATGAGAACAAGAGGGCGTCAGCTCTCTTGACTCTGTGTCATCCAGGACAGGGTTCTCAGGGGGCCTGGGCAAGCAAGTCAGGCAGGCCCCGGCTGCCCCTTGCGCCCGGACGAGAGACCTCGGTGGCCGCGTGTGCCCGGGCTCCAGAGCAGCGCCCCCAGCCCCCAGGGGCTCCTCGCTTATAGCCAAAAGCCGCCCGCCCATCCGTCTGTGTCGTCGCCGCTTCCCCCGGCAATCAGCCTGGCCTCAGCATCCTGCCGCCCCCGCCCTGGCCTCCTGCCCACTGCAGAGGCAGCTGTGCCAGCTGGAGCATCCTGCGGGGGCCTGGGAGGACTGGAGGGGGACCCGAGCCCAGGGAACCGGACCCTGAGGCCCAAGCAGCTTACTGAGCTGGGGTGGGGTGGGGTGGGAGGGTTGCCCTTAGCCTGACTGTCTCTAGTGTCCAGAATGGCCTGTGGCTCCGAGATCTCTCCTAGGACTGAGCCCCATCCGCATCCCCATCCCCATCCCCCAGAACTCCCTAGGATGGAGACAAGTAAGTTTCATTGAATTCTTCTGATGTTAAGAATGGTGCATCCTCATCGGGTTAGACTCGGGAGATAGAAAAATGAAGGAGAGAAAGGCCGCATGTGGTCCCACCACCCAGAGGCAGCCACTGTGAGCAAAGGGGTCCTTCCTACCAGGATGTTGTCTGTGTGTTCATGGATACATAGCATTAAATAACTGGGGACACCCTGTTGAGCGAAGTCGACGTGCTATTTTTTACTCTATAGTGAGAATTTTCTGATATCTTTAAAGATTCTGCAAAAAACCTACTTTTCGAGGCCAGATGAACACTGGGCCCTGGTGGAGCAGCTTCCCAGGGAGCCAGGGAGAGCTGCGGGGTTGGGGTGGGGGACCTGCTCTTCTCCTACCCTCTTGGGTGGGGCACACCTTGGGGTCTGCTGGTCATGGGTTTCCCTTGGGGAGGATGACTCTGGGGCCTGTGCCAGGGTCAGCTAGGGACTGGGGTGGCAGGGGGCCTGCCTTCCTCTGCCAGGGACCATGGCGGGGGAGGGCCAAGGCTGCCAGGGGAGGTGGGACAGGAGACAGTGTTTCATCCCCTGGGCGGGGTGAGAACCTGGACCCACTCAGACCTTAGAAGGAGCTCAGAACTGGGAATCAGGAGACTGCCAATCTCGTGGGCTCTGATCACATCTGGTCCCTCACCCCCACAATCAGGTCTGCTTCCCTTCCCCATGAAATGGGCATAATAACACCAGGTGCATGCTGGCAAGTGATTTGGGTGGTGAGTGCGAAGGCACCCAAGGAGGGACAAGACCCAGTGCACTGCCCAGAGGCAGCGGTCATCTGAGTGAGCCCACACGGTTAGCATCCACCGAGGGCCTCCTGTTTTCCCGGCATCGTATGAACACCGGGGACATAGCCGTGAAGCAGACACCCACCCTCACCTTGAGGAGCTCCCACGCCAGTAGGAAAGGGAGGCGTGAGGGAACTGAGTGATGACCATTGAGGTTCTGCCAGGGACTAAGATGTCCACAGAGATGTGGACAGCCAGAGGAGGTGCTAGGGGGAGAGACCTTGAAGTCGGGCTTTGGAGAGAGGCAGAAAAGGTGCCAGACAGAGAAAGTAAAGGTAAGGCGCTCCTGATAACAGCGGGGGCCACGACCTGGGGATGAGAAGTCCCAGTGAACTAAGAGGACAGTCGATGATCTAACTTAGCCATGGCACGCCTGAAGCTAGAGGGCAACCCCAGTGGTGTGGCCAGCCAGGCCAGGTCTTGAAGGACCTTGAAAACCGTTGTTAATACTGGGAGTTGGTTTGGAAAGGGATGGGAGTCAGGGAAGTCTTTGGAGCAGTGTCATGAAATGCTCAGACCCGCATTTAAGGAAGCCCAATCTGGCTGCCTTGGGCGGGAGGACGATGGAGAGAAAGAGACCAAGGGTAGGAGGCTGGGGTAGGGGGGCACAGCTGCAGTGGGGTGGGTGTGGGGGATGTGCCCCCGGGAGGTTTGGCAGGGGTGGATCTAGGCCAGGCTCACCATGGGCAGGGGTCTGGGTAGGGTGGAGTGGCGGGGCGGGGGAGGGCGGGCGGAAGTGGCTGACACAGCTGTCAGCACCGAAGAACCAGGCTGGGGAAGTGGGCTTCACCCCGGGCAGAGGGGCCCAGCCACCTCTTCTCCCAGCGGGCAGCCAGAGCGGAAGCTGGGACTTGTAGCAGGTCTTGCCTCCGGGCAGCCCTGTCCCCCTCCCTGCCTGGCAGTCTCTCTAGTGCATCCTTGTCCTTATGACCCTCCCTTATTGACCCCAGAACACCTCTCTCCCCTGCCTCCCGAATTCTCCCTTCCTCCGTCCTCTGCTCCTCGTACATCAGAAAGTAGGGACGGCCATTCATTCATTCGTCAGACAGGAGCTCAGCAGCTCCTCTGAGCGAAAACAGTTGTCATCGTCAGCCCCAAGCCCCATGCTCGGCACTGGAGAAAGGGAGGAGCCGCCCTCGGTCTCTTGGGGAGTCAGGCCCGAGAGCTGGTGGCTATTTGGGGATGGAATACGGGTTACGTGGGACCATCCAGAGAGCTGCCCGGGCACCGGCGTTGGGGGCAGGATGGCCCACCTGGTTGACGTTGGAGCCAGCTTCACAGATGGTCCCCAGAGGAGGAGGACAGGTCTGCCAGGGTGAGAGAAAGCGGAAGGGCATTTCTGGCAGAAGGAATAGCCCGAACGACAGTCCTGGAGGAGAGAAGAGCCCCGGGCGCTTGGGGAAGAGGGTGGCTGGAGAGGCTAAGGAACGTGGGGCCAGGCTGGAGAGGGAGGCCTCGTGAGGGGCCTTAATGCCAGGCTGCGGAGTCTGGCCTTTCTCCTGCAGGCAGCAGAGAAACCAAGGGAGGTTTCCCGCAGGTAAGCACATGGCCAGAGCAGTTTCAGGAAGGTCATCTCTGAAGAGCAGGCAGGACTGGACAGATGGAGTGGACAGGGGGGCCGGCAGTAAGCTTTCAGGACACAGGTCACGTGGCCTGGGACCTCCCCTGCCGCAGCTGGGACACCCAGAACCGCGGCAGCCATGGTCTCCAGGTACAGAGGACCAGCCTCAGTATTTCCAGAACAATCCATGAACAGCGGTTTCCTGGGACCTGCCCATGTAGAACCTGATTGTAGGGCCTGGGGGAGGGGTCTGAATTTTTTTTTTAACGTTTCATTTTATATTGGAGTAGAGCCGATTAACCATGTTGAGATAGTGCCAGGTGGTCAGCAAAGGGGATCCCCGGGGACTACCCATGCTAGCAGCGAGAATCGGGGCCTCTTTGCTTTGCAGATGCTCTTTCCTTTGCCTGCATGCTCTTGTTCCCGCTTCCTTTACCTCCTTGACCTTCAGTCTCTGCTCCTGTGTCTTTTGTGCCATGCCTTGTTCCAAGCCCTTTCCACCTCTTTCTCGCCCCGCCTTTTATACTCTGTCTTGGCTGCCTCCCTCGGTAACCATCAGGGGCACCCATTTGGCATCTCCCGTGTGCCAGGCACTGTCGCAAGGGTTTCACGCGTCCTAACTCATTTAGTCCTTGCCACGTCTTACAACAGAGTCAGGTCACAGCGGAGGCTATTGAAGGTGGTTAATGTCAACAGCGTCACCCAGCAAAGAAGCTGCAAAGAGCCTACACTGTTCTGTGACGTCCCAGACGGGGAGCCCTTTGAGGGCAGCGACCCTTTGCTGTTCCTCATCGCAGGTGCCCAGAGCAAGTGCAGGGCCTGGCACGTGGGAGGTGCTCAGTTTTCTCATCTGTAGAATGGGCAATTCTCCTCTAAGACTGCTCCGCAGCTTGGGCGAGTCTAGGGCCCTGGTGGGGGTTGTAAACTCTGAGGTGTACCGACTGGGGTGGGGCCGGGCATGGCAGCAGAAGGGGAACTCCTCGCTCGGACTTTGGGGTGGAACCATTTCCCGGACAGGACGCCTTTTTGCCTCCTCTGCTGTGCTGAGATTCAGCCTCTCGTAGAATCAAACTCTCAGATCTGGCTGGGGGCCGGGGAAGGGGTTGTGGCCGGGGTGGGGTCGAACCCCCTGATGAAGATTCTGAGGCCCAAGGCAGAGCCAGGCAGGGACTCGGAGAGGCTGCCCCTGCCAGAGTGACCCCCATTCTCCCTGTGAACTTATGGGACTTGTCCTTTCCCAGAGCAAGGAAGGCCCCCCACCCCCCTGCCATCACTGCCTCCCACCCACCATCCCTCGGGAGCCATAGGTTATTGTCAATGATGTTGTTAATTAACTACTTAATTAACTATTTAGGCTAATCAGATTAATTGACATTAATTGGCTACCATTTGTCAAGGACCCTGGAAAGCGCTGCCTCTCAGAGTTGAAGCGTGTGACTGGGTCTGGGCAGGGGCATGGGGCGGAGTTGTTGGTGCCCTGCGGAGCTGGGGGAGCAGGCGGCAGGTGGAGGCAGGGCGGAGGGCACAGGACGGCTGCCCGGGTGGTGCCTCTCCCGGCGGCTCACGGGGACAGTCCTCGGACACCTGAGTCCTGGGTCTTCATGCTTTGGGAACTGCATCACCTCTTCCTTTCCCATAGTTGCATTTAAACAAACAAAAAAAAATCTGATGAAGTACCAGAGGCAAGAGTGAGTACTTTTCATCCCCAAGGGCTGCAAAGACCTCAGAGTAGGGAGAGACCTTAAAATCCTAACTAAGCCGTGATATAAGTAGGTCACCACCTAACAACTGTGGGGATGATGTGCACACATTCGGTTTTTTAAAAAGGGAAAGATGAAGCAGGGTAGACCAACGATGCAAAATATTAAACGGCAATAAAATGATCCGATTTGCATTATTTAGTCAATGACAGCCCCCAAAACCCACAGTACATTTTTATACCTGTTTTAAAACACAACTTACAGTTTTAAATTATAGCACTTGAAACAAAAAAGAAAAAACTACTATGAAATGCATCCTACGTTTTGGAAAAAGAAAAAAAAGAAAAGGCAACCCACTCAAAACTGAAAGTGTGAATTTGTCTTCAGAGCCATTCTCTCAAGATTAAATGGCTCCCACATCTAGTCTGATTCTGGGCTGGAAGATGGTAGCCTGCAGCTGCATCTGGACTTTTTCACTGACCACCCCCTACTCCAGAGGGTCCCTTCCCCTCTCTGGTGAATCCCTGGCCTAGCTTCCTGATGTGCTTACAGGGGGGCATAGGAGGTGTGGGTTTCAAGTATTCTGGAGATGAATACAAATGTGAGGGGAGAAAGGAGGTCCATTTTGGTGGGAGAGTCAAGCTCCCAGGATGAGGGGTCCTTCAGGGCATGAGGAAGGCTCCCGGCTTGATGACAGAGATCTCAAGCTTGGTAAGGGAAGACTTAGAGAATGAATGTGGGGTCTCTTTCCCCCTTTACTGCCTGATCCTGCAGCCCCTGGGGAAGGAAGGACCAGAAGAGACTGGAGGCGGTTGCCTAGCAACGAGAGGCGCATCTGGATCGATGGGAATGGCAGACGAGGCTCCAGCCCCCAGCCCGACTCTCTCTTTGATCTCACCCAGCCCAGCAGAAACCTGGGGGGGATGCCCAGGGCAGCCTGCCTGATTAAAGCTGAGTCAATAGAGGGAATTTTCCATAATGAGATTGTGTGGGCAGCAGAGGCAGCTGCCCTGTCTCCCTGCTATACCCTCCCCAGTGGGTGGAAGGGGCTTGTCTGTCTGTCCAGCATACACCCTTCCTGCTGATAGATCCAACAGGGGCATGGGGTACATCATCATCCAGCTTGGACTCTTCCAAGTGTTGGGCTGCCAAGAATTCAGAGCCCAGCCCTGCCCTGGCCCCACCAGTATCCAGGCCCCAGTGCTTAGTCCAGATGGAGAAACTGAAGCCTGAAAAGGGAAAGTGATCTGGTCATACAGCTTCTAGCCCATCTTCCGTTTCCTTAACCCAGCCCTCAGGTGTGAACCACAGTGGGTCTGACCTTTGTGGGGAGAAGAAGCGGGTAAAGGAAATAATGAAGCTGACGACAACTCGGGGCACCTCTGGTTTTACTCCAGGCCTCCCCTGGTAGCTCAGCTGGTAAAGAAGCCGCCTTCAGTGCAGGAGACCTGGCTTCGCTCCCTGGGTTGGGAAGATCCCCTGGAAAAGGGAACAGCTACCCACTCCAGTATTCTGGCCTGGAGAATTCCATGGACTGTCTAGTCCATAGGGTTTCAAAGAGTCAGACTGAGCTACTTTCACTTTCAGCCCTTGAGGCCAGCTTGGGCGAGTTCTCGGAGAGCATGGTGTCCTGACACCTTAGGTGGCTCTCTCTAGGACGCTACCCCAAGGCCATCTGGCTTGAACCCTCCCCAGGACACAAAGGTCACCACTTCCCTGGCAGCCCAGGCCATCAGTGGCCGCCCAGCCATGATCAGGTTATTTTCTCTGTCTCCTCCCTGCAATCCCAAATCTCCATTCGAGCTCAGGCAGCCACAGGGAATCTGTGGCTTTCCGTTCCCTGTCTGGAAGTCTACAGTTCTCTGAAGGCCACTGAGGGCCGTGAAAAGAAATAGAGTGGGCTGGGTGGGGGCAGGGATTCCTTTGTTCCACTAAAACACAAGGGAGGGGAGAGCAAAACACAACTTGCTTGTCTGATACCAGTACAGGTCTATACAGGCTGCTTCCTGGATTGAACTGGTCTGCATTGTTTTCAGTGACCAGTATTGTGAGTTCTGTCTGTTCCACTGGTCTGCATTGGTCTGAGGGTTCCTTACACTGTTGTTGTTGTTCAGTAGCTTAGTCGCGTCCCACTCTTTGCAACCCCATGGACTGCAGAACGCCAGGCTTCCCTGTCCTTCACTATCTCCTGGAGTTTGCTCAAATTCATGTCCACTGAGTCAGTGATGCCATCCAACCATCACATCCTCTGTCATCCCCTTCTCCTCCCGCCTTCAATCTTGCCCAGCATCAGGGTCTTTTCAAATGAGTCAGTTCTTCAGGTGGCCAAAGTATTGGAGTTTCAGTTTCAGCATCAGTCCTTCCAATGAATATTCAGGACTGATTTCCTTTAGGATGGACTGGTTGGATCTCCTTGCAGTCCAAGGGACTCTCAAGAGTCTTCTCCAACACCACAGTTCAAAAGCATCAATTCTTTGGTGCTCAGCCTTCTTTATGGTCCAACTCTCACATCCATGCATGACTAGTGAAAAAACCATAGCTTTGACTACACAGATCTTTGTCAGCAAAGTAATGTCTTTGCTTTTTAATATGCTGTCTAGGTTGGTCATAGCTTTTCTTCCAAGGAGCACGCATCTAATCTGAACTCCTGGTTCCTCTATGGCCTGTCCTGGGTTGCAGTGATCTGCACTGGTCTCATTTAGACTGTCTTGGTTTTACTGTGGGTCACTCTGTAGGGAGCAGACAGCTGAGTCCTCTTTGTCCCTGGGGACCTGCCATCGAGGCCCTCTGCTCTAGGAACTCAAATCAGAGCCAACAGGAACAAAGGCAGGGCCCAGGACTGGTGGGCAGGAGCCTCGTGCCAGGCAGGGCCTTCTTATCCATTGAATGACAGAGCTGGACTTCAGGGCTTACCAAGTATGTGACCATGTGGCCTTTGCAAACATCAACACATGTAAAGTCTGGGCGTAATGAGAGTGGTAACCAGGAAACTTTGCCACTGAGGTCCCCAGAGATGGAGGTGGTAAAAAACAAACAAACAAAAACGCAAGTAGCGAGCTCCCAGTCAGTACAAACACGGGCTGGGTTTCAACCAGTGCTCACAGATGGCTGCTTTGTGCCAAGCTCTGTGCTGGGCAATAGGGGCTCAAAGATGGACACAACCCAGTCCCTGCCCTTAGACAGCCCTCACCAGGTCAGGGGACACATAGTCACAACAGAGCAAGGTAGACACTGAGGGTGGGAACCACAGGGTGAGGCTCTGGCGGCACCCCCCAGTGGAAGTCTGGGAGGGCTTCATGGAGGAGGTGATGCCTAAGCAGGATCCTGTAGGATGAACCAGAAGGGGAAGCACACTCCAGGCACAGGGAGCAGTTGGCCAGCATGTTCTTGGGTGGCTCAGAGCCCCATGTGTCTGAGATACAGGGGGGCTGGACAGGTTGCCCAGGACGCAGGTGCCAGCTAAGCTGCCTGGCCCTCTCCTGCGGACAGCGGACATGCCCTTCCTCCCTGGCTTCCCTCGGACACCCCACCTTGGCTCTGGGAACTTCGCCAACCTGCTGCCTCCATTCCACAGCACAGTCTGAGTCTGCAGGGCAGGAGACAGCTCCAAGCCTGCCTGCCAGGCGCAGCTGCCCCCTCCGCCCCACCCTGCAGACAGCGCTGGAGCAGGGCGGGCGGGCAGGAGTGGGACCATGAGGGCTGCTGTCCCTCCAACAACTAGCCCTCCCCCCAAGCCAGCCAGACCCAGCCCAGGGGCTCTAGCCGGCCTTCCCCTGGCTCCAACAGGAGCAGCAGGAAGCTCCGGCTGTTGAATAATTGAGAGGGCTTTCAGCTCTCTCCCTCCCCACTGCAGCGTCTTCTCGAGGGTTGGGTAACAAACAGCGGTGCCAGAGCCTCCCAAGAGAGAGACTCCAAGGAGGCTGGGAGGAAGCTCGCTCTGCTAACCCTCTCACTGCCAGCCTACCGAGCGCCTTCCTCCCCGGCCTCACCCTGCAGCATCTTCTTCCCTGTGAACGCTGGTCCCTACTGGTCCGTGTGGGCGGCAATCTACTAGTCTTCACAAGCGGACACTGATCTGATGCATTATCAAATACATCAACCTCTGATTTCTACTGTATGCCTTCCTGGTTAACTCATGCCTGTAGTGGTTTAGACGAGCTGGTGTTGTTTATGGGTAGTACATCACCAACTCAATGGACACGGGTTTGAGCAAGCTCTGGGAGTTGGTGATGGATGGGGAAGCCTGGCGTGCTGCGGTCCATGGGGTCGCAAAGAGTCAGACATAACTGAATGACTGAACTGAACTGTTGGGTTGTACAGACACTAAATACTTATACACAGAACTTCCTATGGTCCTGGGTACTGCCACACTCAGCATATGTTCATTCCCTCACCTCTAATGGCAGGGAGTGCTTAGATTAACCCCATTTTACAAATGAGGAAACTGAGCACAAATGAGGTCACGTCGCCTTAGGGCCCATAGTAAGTGATTTGAACCCAGGCCGGCTCTTCTGTCACTTGCTGATCCATCTTGGTTAATGTGGACCGAGCTGTCCCTGAGAGTCAGACCTTTCACCTGGGCAGAAGCCACCAACATCGAAGGCACCAGGTAGCCAGAGAGATCTTTCTGAAATGCAGAGCTGACCGTCACCTCCCCAGCCCAGCAGCCTTCATGGGCTCCCCACGGCCTGCAGGGTATTCCTAGCTCTTCCGGCCCCTCCTGGCCCACTGTGCACAAGCCCAGGGTTCTTCCCTTTTTCTCTCTAAGCCTTCTTCCCACATGCCCGACACTCTGCCCAAGACATCCTTCCTCCCCTTCTATGTCCACTAGCTCCTACGTATGTTTCATGATTCCTCCTCCAGGAAGACCTCCCAGCTATGCTCCTCTGTGAACATGCTCTAGCTCAGTTGATGACTCTGCCACCTGTCCCCTGTCCCAGCAGGGGATGAGCTGGTGTTGTTTATCTTGCTTCTTCACCATGCCTCTCCCGCTGCACTCCCTCTGGTGAGCCTCAGATTCTCAGAGTAGTTGTGCCCTGGAGGCTGAGGGGCCATCTCCCATAACTCCCCAGCCCCACTGCCTGGGGCAGGGAGGGAGCACAGGGAAGTTTGTTCTAGCCGTGGCCTGATTACCTCTGCCTCCTGCCCACCCCTCCTGGAGGTCTGGAGAAGGGTCCCCACAGGGAAGGGAGGGGTTGGCTGGAGAACCCCCTCCACCGGGCACTCTGGGGACACTCACCAGGTGTGCAGCCTGGCTTCAGGGCAGGGACTGGGGTGGGGAAGGGGTGCACCCAGATTTCTCGGACACACTGGATATGGATTTTCTTTGCCAGCTTCATCAAATATCTTGACAAAAACCATTGTTGTTAGACACTCATTTCTACAAAGATCCAGACTTAGTTTCACAAGCTAAGCACCTGGTTTCTTGTGTTTATCCGTTCCATCACGCTTGTGACAAAGGATTTGTTTTTTTTCCTCTAGGAAACTCAGGAAGCATGTCTCTCCCACTCCCTTATCTTACTCCACACTGGGCTTTTTCTCTGGAAGGGCTAACCCTGGGTTTGCAGTCCCCACCTTCATGGGGTTGCCATCACACACCCCGCTCCATCCTGACCCTCTTAATCCTGGGTCCCCGGACCCCACTATCCCTGTGCCTTCAGCCTGTGTCACACACCCCCAACCCTGCTTAGACAACCCCCTTCCTCAGACTCAGCCTTCACAGGACCACTTCAGACAGCTTGGCCCTTGTGAAGCTTTCCCTGACCATCACAGGCAAAGACAGACCCACCCTGTCTCTTTTTTGCTCCCTTGGCATGGGACAGGGTGGGGACGGGGGTAATCAGGATCTGTCTTCAGAACAAGCTTGTCACTGAAAGAATGAATGATCCCACCACCCTATGAGGGAGGGATTTTTTTTTTTTTTCTTTTTTTGGCTCCACGCAGCATATGGAATCTTAGTTCCCCGACCAGGGATCAAATCCGTGTTCCCTGCGTTGGAAGAGCAGAGTCTTAAACACTAGACTGCTAGGGAAGTCCCGAGGTAGGGACTATTGTCTCCACTTTATGAATGAGAAAGCTCAGGCTTGGGGATGTTTGGTAACATTCCCTGATCTCCCAGGGAGAGCTGGTAGAAGCAGAACTCGAGCTCTAATCTTCTGATCCCAAACCAAATGCTGCTTTTTCCTGAGCCAGTGGGAGACAGCAGAAGGACCTCAGTGGCAAGAAAGTGGTTGAATTGTGTGTGACCACAGGTCGAGAGTTTACGTGAAGCTGTTGGAACCTGTACCTTTGAGAGTGCGAAAGCTCTGCATCCTCCCATCATCACTGGGGAGCTGGGTCTCTGGCCAGCAGGGGGGCAGGGAGAAGGAGCCCCCCGGGGAGTGATGCTGCCCACTGGGGGAGAGAGAAGTTTCTAAGCTTCAGGAGCAAAAGGGGTTCCTGGGTTGGTGCCATGTGGGCTGGAGACAGACACTGTACTTGAGATGGGAGACGTTTGCTGAGGCCAGTGATGGGGCGGCAGGGGGGAGACAGTGGCCCAGGTCATCCTTGCTCTGGGCTCCAGCCTCTGCCCTCTTCTTCCCCCACAATCAGCAACCTTGCTCACCTTTGGGTCTCAGTCCCCAGCCCCCAATCATAGCTCAGCCTTCCTGACACCTGAATGTCCAGGGATTTCTCGCCCCCTCCACGTCCGGAAGAGGATGGTCACCCCTGACAATCACCGCTGCTTATGAGACATGTCAGCATGCCAGGCACTGTGCAAGCATTTCACATGCGTTAGTCCTTTACCACGGCCCTACAGGGAGGGTGCTGTTATTAGTTCCAGATCATCAGCAAGGACGGGCTTCCCTTGTAGCTCAGGTGGTAAAGAATTTGCCCGCAGTGGAGGAGACCCAGGTTCGATCCCTGGGTTGGAAAGATCCCCTGCAGAGGGAAATGGCAACCCACTCCAGTATCCTTGCCTGGAAAATCCCATGAACAGAGGAGCCTGGTGGGCTGCAGTCCATGGGGTCGCAAAGAGTTGGGCATGACTGAGGGACTAACACTTGTGACTTGTGTAATTAGCAAGGAAACCAAGGTACAGAGTTTAAGCTACATGACCAAGGTCACTCAGCTCATGAGTTCCCAAAGGGCACAGCCCTGTTTCCCAGCCTCAAGCCAGGTTCCCCAGGGCAGGACCCAGTCTCCTCAGATGCATATGTGATCCACTGTTCCCTCTCCCCCGACCTGGGCCTGTCACTCCCACCCTCAGCATCTTCCCCTCTGAGCTCCAGGGTGAGTGATGATCTCATTAACTCAGAGACCTCTGTGCCTGTCAGCAGGCTGGACCCTGTGGGACAGATGGGCTGCTGCCCCATCAATTAATGTCTACCAGCAGGGCTGGACTTGCAGGTACCAGCCGCCAGACTGTGTGCCATCCTGTCCTCAGCCAGGCCTGCTCAGGGGACCCTGGCTGGGGTCTGAGGCAAGGAGGCAGGCCCAGGGACTCAGCTGTGAGGCTTGGAAGTCAGGGATCGGGCCTGTTAACCACTTCCTGGCTGGCAGAAGGGAGGATGCTCCCCCTCCCCCCATGACTTAATCCACACATGGGTTTGGCTGGCCAGGCATCGGGCCTACCCGTGGGACCTGAACCAGTGCTGGGACAGCCCCAGGCTGAGCTTTGGGCGGAGTTGGTGTGGCTCTAGCCACTGGCTACAGACCCAGGGAGGAAGCGGGCTGAAGGCTTGGCTTATATATACATTGCTAGTATAACCCAGACTTCCAGAGCAGGACAAGACTTGTGGGGTCTTTGAGTCCAGCCCCTCATTGTCCAGTGGCGAAGCAAAGGTCCAGAGAGGGAAACATACTCATTCAGGGTCTCACAGTCAAGTGGGTAGAGAAATGACTTCCCATGTGTTGCCCTGTCTCCAAAGAGACACAGTGTCAGTGTCCCCAAGCATCTTAACAAGTCAGGGTCAGGGTCAGGGTTACGGCTCTAGACCTCACAGCTGCCTGTTTGACCCCGACAATCCCTCACCCTTTACACAGCCCAGCTTGTCCTCCATATTCTCCATCACAGCAAATGGCTGCACCTGGTCACCCAAGCCAGAGACTCAGTATCATCCGAGGCACCTTCCTCCACCCCACACGCAGTCTTGTCCGGTCTGTCCATTTATTTCTCGAATCCTGGTCAGGCCCCCGCTGCTCTGGAGTCCCTGTCTCCAGCTCCTCCCGCCCCCTTCTGGGAAGTCTGCCCCGACCAACCGCCTGAAGATGCAGACTCTTCTCAAATTCTCTTCCATCACACTATGCTGCGATTACCTATGGTTTCCCAAACCAGCCGGTGAGCTCCCAGAGGGCCAGGATGGGGTTTTGTTTGTCTCCAAATCTCCAGTTTGGTGGTGAGGGAGGGAGAGGATGGCAAATCAGTGTGTGCTGTGTTTGTTGAGTGAACACAATAGTCTATCTCCTATTTAAGCAGCTCCTGTAACGGGAAACTCACTCATCCTGGGATAAGCCACCCAGCTTTTATTTATATTAAGTTTTTATTTGTTTGGTGGCACTGGATCTTAGTTGTGGCGTGTGGGATCTTCCACCTTCCTTGCTACATGCAGGATTTTTTTTTTCAGTTGCCAAATGTGTGGGATCTAGTTCCTGGACCAGGGATCAAACCCAGGCCCCCTGCATTGGAGTCTTAGCCACTGGACCACCAGGGAAGTCCCCCCACTACTTAGTTTTTGTAAAGTTTTGATTGTTAGGGGGTGAAAAATCCTATCTTGGGCTTATGTGAAGTCCACTTCCTCGCAGGAGTCCTGACTTTGTCTTCTAAAACCGTCCAGTTTGGCTAGGGGCTTGCTCCTTTAAGTGGGGTTCAAGGTCCGGCAAAGAGGAAACTTGTTAGAAATGCAGATTATCAGCAGCCACCCCAGATCTACTGAGTCAGAAATTCTAGGGGTAGACCCTGGTCATGGGCTTTCCAGGTGGGTAAAGAATCCGCCTGCCAATCAAGAGATGTGGGTTTGTTCCCTGGGTCAGGAAGATCCCCTGGAGAAGGAAATGGCAACCTACTCCAGTATTCTTGCCTGGGAAAGCCCATGGACAGAGGAGCCTGGTGGGCAACAGTCCATGGAATCTCAAAAGAGTCAGACACGACTTAGCAACTAAACAACAACAAGACCCTGGCCATCTATGGTTTAACAAGCCCTTCAGGTGACTCTACTAATAAAATCTGAGAACTGCTGTTCTAGACACTGGCTCCCACTTGCTGTTCCACAGATGGCCTGTATCAGAATCACCTGGAGAACATTGACAATTTCACCCTCAGAGATTTTGATTCAGTAGGTTTAGATAGGAATCATATAAAATACAAAACAGTTTAATTTGAATTTCAGATAAACAATGAATAATTTTTTTTAGTATGAGGATGCCCCAAATATGAAATTCATGAAATTCAAATTATTTTAACTGTGCATCCTGTATTTTTATTTGCAAAATCAGGCAACCCAACCTACTTCTAACAAGCTTCTCAGCAGACTCAACCAGGTTTGGCCTAAATCCTCCGACCACTTGTATATTCTTATCACTTCCCCCTTCCAGACATTATATTTTTGTAGGCTAAGATAACATGTGCTTTTGGCAGTCACATTATGATATTGACTCAAACTGAGCCTGTGACCACTGAAAACCCCTAAATTCTTCCTAAATATGCTCCTTCTAACATCTGTCTACCTCACTCCAATTTTAGAAAGCTCGTTTAGGACCCAGTGTCAGGATGTGGCATTTCTCATTATCCGGTCTCACCTTCTCAGACTCCTTCCATCTTTTCTGTCTGTTGAGTCTTTTTAGATTCTGACTCTGAATTTCTGAACCTTCCCAAGTGGTGTTGTCAGTGAACCTGATCATCAGGTTTTCAAAGTTCTCTCCAGTCAATGGTGAACATACTAGATCGGACATGGGTGAGGACGGAGCCCTGCGGTCCTTCCCTAGATACCCCCATCTAATGTGACATGGACCCATTCATCAGCTCCCTCTGAGCACAGGTTAATCCACCCACCAATTAAAATAGCATGGAATGTTAGTTCCCACCAACACAGTGTCTTTCTCTTCTTATGAAATCTCAGAATAATTCCGTAATAGATAATATCAGATAAAGGCTTCCCTGGTGGCTCAGACGGTAAAGAATCTGCCTGTAACGCGGGTGACCCAGGTTCAATCTCTAGGTCAGGAAGAGCCTCTGGAGAAGGGAATGGCAACCCACTCCAGACCTGATATCTGCAATAACTTCCTGGTCTGCTGGTCCAGCCACCCTGACTAGGAAAGAAGTGGGCTCAGCATACAATGATTCGGTCTTAGGGACCTGGCCTCTCCTCTAGGGGCCCAGGGGTCATTCTTTTAATAGCGTGCCTCAGATTCCTGCCTGGCGCCCTCCATTAGCAGGTGAAGCTGGCAGAATTCACCATCTGTCCTAGTGGAAACCGAGACAGCATCCATCTTCTGTCTTCCCGCCCCTCTGCTTTCCTTCAGTCACTTCTGAAGGACTGCCCCCAGCAGCCTAGCCATCTCGGCCAGGCATTCTCCTAGTGCTGGCGATAGGATTTCTCCTCTTGCCGTGTGGAGACCTGACTGCACTCAGAACTGCTCCCACCAGCTTCCCCTGCCCCGCCCTCAAGGAGCTCAGGCCAAGTTCTTGGCTCCTCAAGAGCCTCGCCCACGTCGAGGGCAAGCATGCAGAGCAGCATCACTGAGAACCTGCCTCCATGGCTCTCGCGGGGGCGCCAGCACTTTGCCCCCACACCCCCAGTGCATCTTCTGCATTGCCAGGTGCTGGGTAGGTTCAGGGGAGCTGAAATGAAGGGCTGGTCCCCTCCCCTTGAAGGGTTGAATCAGGGGTCAAACACAGACAATAAATTGAGCCTCAGTATCTAAAGAGGTGAGGACAAAAGCTGTGGGGGCACAAGGAGGGAATGGCTTATCCTTTGTCAGAAGCAGGGAAGGCTTCCTGGAGGAGGTGACATTGGGACTGGACTCTGAAGGATGTGCTGGAGTTGCCCAGGTAGGGAAGAGAAACAATGGAATTCTAGCATTGGGAACCACATGGGCAAAGGCTCAAAGGAGTGGGAAAGCATGTTTGGGGACAGGTGACCCAGGCTGAGGAGCCGGATGTTGGCTTCAGGATAAAGTATAGCACCAGATAAAGCTGCAAGATTGTATAAGAAGAAATACAAAGGAGTCTTGAAGGCTGTATCAGGGACCCCACCTATAGTTCTCAGTCCTAGCTCCCTTTTTTTTCAAACTTTAAATTTTTTATTTTGTATTGGGGTATAGCCGATTAACAATGTTGCAGTAGTTTCAGATGAACAGAGAAGGGACTCAGCCATACATATACAAAGATCCTTTCTCCCCCAAATGCCCCTCCCATCCAGGCTGGGACATAACACTGAGCAGAGCTCCAGGTGCTATACTATAGGTCTGTCTCCCTGTTTGTCTCTTTATTCTGCTCATAGACACTGAGCCCCATGTGTTTCAGACACTTTGCCGGCACCAGGAATTGGGGCTAAAAAGCCCTCGGCCCACAGGTGGAGTGAGACCTGTGAGCCCACAATGACAGTGACAGGGGAGAGCTCCATAGAGGGGAGGAGGGAGGCTTCCAGAAGGTGGCGATGCCTGTGAGCAGTGACTTTGAGGTCATGCCAGAGTCAAGTGCAGAGCATCCCAGGGAAAGGGATCAGCAGTGGGGGGGCGGGGAGGCCTGGATGCAAGAGGGATGGAGAATCTGTGTGGGCGTGGCAGTGGACAGTTCGGTCCAGGAAGCAGGTCCAAGCTGTGTCAGGACTGGGAGCCAGGGTGACCGGAAGCCACTGGAGGCTGTTAACTAGGGCATGACAGGGTCTGATTTGCTCCTGGCCCAGTCTCCCAGGTTGCTGATGGAAGATGAACAGAAAGAGGTCAGGGCAGGGGGGTGGGCAGACAGGATGCTGATGCCAGAATGGACCAGAGGCAGAGGCGTGAATTGAGGTGGTAATGAGAGAGGAGGGGATGGGTAAGTGTGAGCAATGTCGAGACGGAGTATGGGACCAAACTTGTTGGTGAGCTGTGGTGAGCCAGGACAATGGGGGTCTCCCAGCTCCATGCACGTCTCTGGCTCAGGGCATGAGACAAACAGAGCTCTGTGTGGGGCTTGGTGAGTGGGTGATACTTGTGAGTTACCCTCGGAGAAAGCGTGGTAGAGCTAGGGTTGCAGGGCTGGGATAGGGACAGGCAGGAAGCAGGCAGGGCTTAGAAAAACAGCTTTGTTCTGTAAAGCCCGAAGAGCCTTCCTGAAGAATCTGGATGACGCTTCCAGGCACAGGTTGAGAACAGAGGCTCAGAGAGGGGCAGGAACATCCTCAGGGTCACACAGCAAGGCAGGGAGAACCCTGGCCTAGACCCAGACACTTGGGCAGATGAACATATGAAAGGAGCTTGTGTTCCCATTACCACTGTCACCGTCCCCTTCAAGGCCTTTTTCCTCTCCTGGTCCCCCTCTCTCTTCTCTGCCTTTCAGACTCCATGGCTCTGGACACTTTGAGGCCAGTGAGGAGAGTATGTGTTGTGGGTGGTGGGGTGGTGTGTTGCAGGAAGGCCCTATCTGGGGTGTCCAGACATGCCCGGTTCCTTCTCTTCCCACCTCCCTCCACTCCTTCCCTCCCTCCCATCCCACTCCCTGGGAAGGAGGCCTCCCTGTTGCTTAGCAACTAGCAGAGCCTTGGAGAAAGGAAATGGAAATAGCTCAGGAGGGACCTCCCCTCTGTTAAGATAAGTCCTTGGTGTGTATGTGCTTGTGTGTGTATGTCTATGCGTGTGTTTGTGTATACATGCGTGTGCAGGGTGCATACTGATGCACGCTCTACTTTGGGCCATGGAGCCACCACTTCTTACCTTCCAAGCCATGCTGACTCCCAACCAACCCTGAGCTGGCGAAAGGATGTGGCTGCCTGGAAAGTTAATGTCAGTGCCACTTTTGGTCACATCCTCACAAGCGATGTTTCCAGAACAAAGGAGGGGACGGCCCTGTGGGCTTCAGCCCAGATAGGCCCCCACCTGGAATGCTGACTTTGGAAAAGTTAGCCATATCGAAGTAGGAACCGAAAACTGCATCTGTGGTGGGAATGGAGCTGAGCTTGGAGAAGGCTCCATCTTCTGGTCTCTGCACAGCTGCCTGGGAGCAGACTGGGAAGGGGAGCACGTGTGGTCTGTGACTCCAGGGGCCAGAGCCAGAAAAATGGGTACTGGGGAGTGAGACGCCGATATTAAACTGAGCCTGAAGGAAAAACAAGAATAAAACCTAGGGAACTGCCAGCAAGTGTGCAGGCAAGGAACAGACAGTGTGACCAGGCAGTCAGGCCCAGGCATTGGAAACGGGGCAGAGAGCTTTGTCCCGGGTAGTTACTAGGTCCCTGAAGGCGACAAGCCTCCTTTGAGGCCATCTAGTCTGCCTTGAATCCACCCCACTTTACCGATGGGGACAGCCCAGTGTCCGATGTCCCCTCATGCCCTGAGGTGTGACCCACAGGTGCAAACCTGCCACCGCCCGGCTCTGTAGCCAGAGTGGAAGCGGATTAGAGCCATGAGTGGGCCTTTAAATCTCCAGGATTAACCCGCGCCGAGAGGAGCTTAGCAGGTGGCCGAGAAGTGACCATCCCGCCGGGTGTCTGTGTCTGCCTCGCAGGGCCGAGGCCAGCCGCTCCGGGGACAGCCACCATGTCATCCACCGTGAACAACGGGGCGACCAGCGTGCCGTCCCCGCCCGACGCGGCAAACGGCTTCCCGCAGCCGGGCGCCTCGTCGGGGGCCTGGCCGCGGGCAGAGGAGGAGCTGCGCGCCGCGGAGCCCGGCCTGGTGAAGCGCGCGCACCGCGAGATCCTAGACCATGAGCGCAAGCGGCGCGTGGAGCTCAAGTGCATGGAACTGCAGGAGATGATGGAGGAGCAAGGGTGAGCGGGGGAAGGGGGCGGGGCCGGGCTGTGGGCGGGGCCGGGAGGGACTCGGGGCGGGGCCAGCGTTGGGATTCCGGAGCCTGAAAGGTCAGAATCTGAGCTATTGCAGGCCCAGTTGAACTTTCATTCATGTATTATTTTATTCTACCAATGAGCTGTCTTGAACTCCGCTCTATATAAAGTTCTCATCTGGGCTTAGAGTCACAGCAGCCAAGGAGCCACAGCCCATGCCTTCGGGAAATATCCAGTCTGGTGTAGGAGAGGGGCATGTAAACGTTAATGACAACTCGAAGCCTCAGTTTTCCTGACTGTAAAATGGGCGGTTTGAGCTGCCTGGTCTACAGCCAGGTGCGGCAGCCAGGCAAGAACGCACAGAGGGCCCCTACTACATGACGGTTGCCTGTGGTTTCAGCAAGGGAATTTCAGCCCGCAGCCACACCCAGAAGCTTAGATTTCACCCTGTCTAGTTCAGAACCAGGGGTACACAAGTGGGCCAGATGCTGTGCTGGGCAACACTGGTCCCCAGAGCCGGACTGGAGTCACTTCCTCAAAGACCCCTCTCCCAATCCCTATTCCTTCCCCATCTCAGAAGGGAAACAGGCATGTTATCACCAACTCCACCATAAAATAGGTTAGAATCAGGATTATAGAAAGGACAGCAGGACAGGAAAGGGTCAAGTGCTTCAGGAGCTCGGAGGGGAGATTCTGAGAGAAGACATTTGAATGGGCCTTGAAGGATGAGTAGGAGTTCGTCAGGCTGAGAAGGAGGGATTGTGCATCAGTCAGTAAGGATTTAGGGACCTCCCCTGAAAATCCAGTGGAGACAGGACAGCCATTATATGTGGAACTGGAGGCAAAACAAAATAGAGAACAGAGTCATTCCCATCTCTACCGCTACAAGGAAAACTGGAGTTCCCAAGGCTCCTTTCTGTATCTGCCTGAGTACTTTGAAACTACTGGGCTTGCTGTTGAGGGAGTCAAAGTGGGGAGCAGGACCTGCCCAACAGGCTGGCACTGTCAGTGAGCTGAGAAATCAGAAAGGCCCAGTGCATTAGCGCCTGGAGCCACATGGGAGCATACCGCCTGTGTACAGCGGCCCTTCCAGACCACACCTTTGTCTGTTCATCCCCAAGAGGCAGCCAAGACAAGGCACACTCGTCCCTGTGGAGCCCAGAAGACACTGAGGCTCAGAGAGAGATTGTCACTGCCACCACAGGCTCTTAGGAAGGCAGGGTCAAGGCTGCCAGGCAGGGCCGCTTGTAAGAAAAGGGCGAAGGAATTTGGTGTTCACCTCCAGCTGGAGACTAGGTGGGGGTGGGGAGGGTCCCTGCAGAGAGGAATGGATGGGTTGAAGGCTGTTGGAGACAGACAGGAAGGAGACTTCCAGCTGGTAATGAAAACAGGCTTGATGAGCTGTGGATGTGACCGAAGAAATGAGATCCCCGGGGGTTAGGGTGGGGAGTGGAGTATCCTTATGCAGAGAGAGTCCCAGACCTTAATTAAACCTGCAGATCCGGCTGAATTGAGAGACTCCAGGAGTGGAGAGAGTGTGGGCGGGTGGGCGTTGCTAGGGAACAGGACGCCTGGGATGGTTGAGAGCCAGCCTTCTGTGCTTCGTTCTAGGAAAATACCCTTTTCCCCACACAAGCCCCGCCCTTTCTCCCGCACAGAGCCCTGCCCACTTCCCCTCACAAACCCCGCCCCCTTCCCCCCCTCACAAAGCCCCGCCCCCCTCACGGGGCCCTGCCCCCTTTCTAAGCCCCACCCTCTTCACCGAACTTTCTCCTGAGGAAAGCCTTCCCTCTCGCCCCAACCTTTCAGGGAACTCCTAAGGGCCCTCACTCATGGCGCCCCCTCCCCAGAAGTCCCCTATCTCCCCCTGCCCTGGCAGGCTTATTATCCCAGGGGGGCAGCCTCTGGTGGAGGAGGATGGCACTTGACCGTGTCTTTGGCTTTGGTATCTAATCCCCTGGCATCAAGGGCTCATTCCTCGCTGGGATGCACCCAACAGGTCTCCAGATATTCCATCAGGGGTCCTTCCCCCACCCAAGTCCTCACTCCAGATGGTCCTTAGACTGGAGTCTCCCATAAAGCTAGCTCTCCAGTTATCAACCCTCTCCGCTCTGCCATATCTTAGCGGCTGCCCTGTCGGGTAGAGGCCACAGCCACTCTGGAACCCAACAGGCGGGGCTTCCAGCTCTGGCCTGTGACCTTGGGCAAGCCATAGCTACTGGCCTGTTAAGTAGTGGGTTATTCTGAGGGGCCTGTGAACTAAGGCAAGTACAGGGCTCCTGCACCCCACTCCAGTCCCCAGAAAGTGCTCCACAAACACTAGGGACCTTTGCTCTGCTAAAAATCCAGTCATTAATATCCATTTCTAGAAACACTGGTTCATTCGCATTTATTTACCAGGTTCACAGGCATTTGACAAATATTCCCGCTAGTCATGGAAACACACATTCTTTGGCCCCATTAAAAAGCAATCCCTTTCTTAATACTGATGGATGGTGGCTAATTCACTGGTGATGGATGCTGCTTTTGGAGCCATCTTCCTGGGCAGTCTCTATGGGCAGCCCACAATCACTGTGGAGGCGAGGACAAAGCCCCCAGCCTCTGTGAGGTGATGTTCCAGCCTTAGCCCCAAACATTCCCCCTCCCCACATCCTACCCACCATGCCCCTTCCCATGAGGACCATTGAACTGGGCTTGGAGCTTTGAGCCCTCCCCTCTCCCTGCTCTATTTCTTCATCTGTAAAATGGGCCACTACCACCACCACCCCCAGAGCCATGGTGAAGATCAACTTCATGACTAAGGAACTGATTTTCTAGGAAATGCTGGATCTGGGCAAAGGCAGGCAGAAGGAGACATTTTCCACTCTGGGGACCTCTTTTAAAATGCATTGTCCCCTCACCCCACCCCAGCCCCAGAGGGCAACCCAAGAAGTCCCCAGAGCAAAAATGAATCTGATGCATTTTTCCCAAATGCTGGAAGTGGCAGCGAGGGAGCCAGACTGGCTGGGGAAACAGCTGAGCCAGGAGGCTGGGGCGCTGAGACAGGCATCCTCGCCCTGCCTACCCTCTTCCCCGTCTGAGCCCTTGACTGTTAGCCAGCCGGGCCTCCTGCATGGCCTTGAGTTGGCAGGTGCTGCCGCACCCACAGGGCATGGAAGGTTTGGGTACCAGCCTCCTTCTCCATGTCAGCCTTTGCCTCCTGGGAGAGCAGAGGGGAGAGGTTCAGGTGATTCCTGATCCAGGACCCTGCTGACCTGGGAGGAATCTAGGATAGAAAAAGGCACAGAGCCTGGGACAATTAGACCCTCTGTCCCCATTGCTCTGGGACAAAGAATCCTCAATCACCACCATTTCTTGAGCACCTACTGTGTGCCAGGCACCGTGCAAAGTGCTTTTATGTATCATCTCTCTTAATCCTACAACAGTCTTGAAAGGCAGGTTAGTATCCCATTTCACAGATGTACAGATTCGGACTAAGAGAAGCATGTGGACTTGTCCAAAGTCACAGCTCTAGAAAGTGGGAGCACTGAGATTCAAAAACTGTCGCGCCAGAATTCAAAAGCATTTTTGGAGGCCCCACGTGGCAGGCAAGGTGCCAGATGCTGGGGACACAAGGTCAATCCAGACAGACAAGGTCCCTGTCCTCAGGGAATTCCCAGGCCAGTACAGGGTGCAGAAGAGTCAACAGATGAAGACTAGCCCAGAAACCACCCTTCCAGGAGGAGCCAGGAGGCTGAGGTTGCTACAGAAACACAGATGTTAGCACCTAACCTGGCTGGGAAGGCAGGAGGACTCGTCCTGCTGTAAAGTTCCCATGAGTCACATCTTTGTGTTCAGCCATGGTTATTTCCACAGAGTAAACCTGGAAGTTAATTTATGAATCAAAAGCTGTATTCCTTTTTTTTTTTTTTTTAGGGCTTTTGAAAAGAATTGCCAAATTGCTGTCCAAAAAGGCTGAGTCAATCCCAAATGCTTGTTGAAGGAGAGGAGGGAAGAAGGGAGAAAAGAGATGGGGTCCCTGACAGGGAAGGGTGTATCATTTTCACGGACAGGGTGTGGGGAGGGTGGGTTGGGCTTGCTGTGTGCACAGAGAGCTCATAGTCACGTGATAGAGAAGCTGGGACTCCACTTCCTATTTGGCCACTATGTTTTCTGTCCAGGGCAGCCCAGGAGGAGGAGAGGGCGGGAGCTTAGGAGACAAGACTCAGCAACAGCCACTGACAGCTGGCATGTGCTGGGCACAGGGCCAGGGGCTGGGTGAGCACAGACGCCCCAGGGGTCGGCATGGACATGGGCTGGGAGGCCTGGACAGCTGTCGCACTGGTGTGTGAGAGAGGTGACAATGACCCCAGGGTACGGGAACGAAGATGAGGGGTAGAAAATTCTGGACTCCAGTCCCCAGCCTGAGACTGGACTCAGGGAGTGGGGGAGAGCGAAGGAGAGAAGCCGGGAGCCTCCATCCAAGGCCCAGACTACATCTACCCCCACCTCGATCCCAAGCTGGGAAGCCACGGATCTACCCCTGGGATCCTGGACCAGCCACTTGGCAACATTGACCTTGTAGAGGCGGGGATCCGCTGAGGACCTCCCCAGGCTATGGTGAGGAAAGCAGAAAAGGCCACAGATGTGTCAAGGTCAGGGGCCTCACTTCTCCCCTAAAATGTCTCCAGAGAGGGACTGCAGCCTGGATGTGGGAGGGAGGCCTGTCCTGGGGTGGGAGAGGGCAGGAGGAAGAGCCCGGGCTCCCCTGGGAGGTCTCCTCACCTCTGGGAACACTCCCTTTAGTTTATGTGTTGGTTCGCCTGGTTGTCGGTTTAGTTGCTTGGTTGACTGATCTGGTGCAAAATGGGTCGACTTTGAGCTTCCCCAGCACTGAGAACCTTGGTGTGGTGTGACCTTGGACAGGTCATATCAAGCTGGAGAGTGCCCACGTGACTGAGGGCTGGGGAGAGGGGCTGAGGGGGCAGGTGGGGAGGAAACCAGAGCCCAGACAGCAGCTCTCACCTTCCGTGTGCCCCGCAGGTACTCAGAGGAGGAGACCCGGCAGAAGGTCAGGACTTTCCGGCAGATGCTGATGGAGAAGGAGGGAATGCTCACCAGGGAGGACCGGCCTGGGGGCCACATGTGAGTGCTGCCAGGGTGGGGAGGCCCAGGGCAGGGGGAGGGTGCAGCCTCAGGCCAGCCCTGGGCAGCCTTTCCCAGGGCTCACTCAGGTGGTCGGGACTGGAGGTGGGAAGAAAGAAGAGGAGGAGGAGAGGGCGTGGGTCTTGTCCATCAGAAGCTCTGGCCTGGCCCAGGGCACTAGGCAAGAGCTGCTGGGCACCTGGGCATCACTGAAGTCCTCTCCCTGCTGCCCTGGGTTCTATCTCTGGCCCAGCGGTGGGAGAGATAGCCCACATCTCATCTCCGGGAATCTTGGGCTGCAAACCAGGAGACTAGAGAAGTGTTCTGTCCTCAGTGTTGTCATTGGCTGATAGACTAGTCCCTCTCCCCCAACTATTATCACCTAGATAGTGGCCTCTGGAGTAAACATGGATGCTGGAGAGAAATAACCAGCGCACCAAAAGCCATCACTGGCTTGGCCAAAGGCCCATCTGGTAAAGAGAGCACAGGTTCTGTAGGGGTGACATCTCTGCAGCTGTCACAGAACAGGAGGAGCACCAGGTGCCGTGGGCTTCAGATAAGACAAGGAGGTTACAGGGGGGCAGACTTTGTCTCGGAGAACCATCAACCACTCGAAACCATATAAAGTGGACCAGCTGCTGTTGAGGGGGTGGGTGCTGGCCTGTCCCTGCGAGTGTCCAGATGTGATGGCAGGGTGGGCATCTTGCTGAGACCCTAAGTCCCTGGGCACCTTTGTTGGCAAGAAAGTAAAATAGCAGCAGCGCCTTCTGAATGCTTTTCCTTGCTGTTGTCTTGAGGACAAACAGCATTGCAGGAGTAGATGGATCTCGAAGACAGGGAAGCCCCGTCTGTAGAAATGGTAGACTATTTTGGGTGTGGGGGCGGTTCCCCTCCTAACCCCACTTAACCTCACTTCTCTGGCTTGAGCAAGTACACAAGCAGAGTTGGTGATGGTGATTTTCCCTGATGGTCCAGTGGTTAAGACCCCACGCTTCCACTGCAGGGGGCATGGGTTCAATCCCCGGTCAGGGAACTAAGATCTCGGATGCCATGTGGCCTGGCCAAAAGGGGGGAAAAAAAAAACAAAGTCTGGCCAGCCTCAGGCTTGTGGGGGGGTTGTGGGTGATCTGGGGGAGCCAGGCTCAGCTGGCCTGCTCTCTCCTGCCCTCGGAGTGGAAAGAGGTCACACCAATACCACCTTCTCCCGAGCCTCCCAGAGCCCACAGCACACCCTCAGCAGCGGCTGTGGCTGCCTCAGTAACACCCTGCAGGTTCATCCCTGCCCCCAGACCAGGGTGAGCTCCTCCCTCCCTTCCCTTCTCAAACCTTCAGACATCCAGATCTTTCTGCTGCTGCCCGTACCACCTCCAAAACCATCAGGTCCTGCCTGTCTGACCCGTGCCCCCTCAAATGCCCCCCAGGGCTCCTCTGGAAAAGCAGCCACCCTCTTCCCTTCCATCCAGTGTGAGGGGAGGAGGCCTCTTCCAAAACCTGCCTTTGCCACCTTCTCAGGGCCCTTCCAGCGATAACCGCCCCTCCAGCCCACACCCTCCCCTGGGCTCCTTCTTCTTAGTCGGTTTCCGGTCCTTCCCCAACCCTGCTTTCTCCTCCAGCTACCAGCCCACACGTTTCTCTCTTTTCTCCATCAGATTTCTATAGAGCATGCGGTCCACGTTGTCTCCACTTCCTTAAGCCACAGAGATCTGGCTTCTGCCCCCATGACTCCTGTGACCTGCTGCGGCTGTCTGAGTCTTGCTTGGCCTGGCCCGGGCACCTCTGCAGGCCTGGCCTCTCCTGGCACGTGCCAGCACTCCGTTTCCCCTCTGGAAACCTGCTTTCCCCTCCCTGGCTTCCAAGAGTCAGCTCTTTGTGGCTGTTTTTCCTGCCCCACTGATGGCTTTCTGCTCCTCCATTCCTCCTGCCCACTTGTCAGGTCTTGGCTCCCCACAAGGATCTGCTAGGTCCTCAGGTCTCTTCCCCAGGTCTGCCTTCTCTCTTCTTCCTGGGGATCCCATCCATCCCCAGCTGGAACACTCTCCTGTTAGTGGATGACTTCCAAGTCTTTTCCAGTAGTCCTGATCTTCTCTTTCCTTGAATGAATGAATAACGCATTGAAGAACCAGGACATGTTGGGAAGGATGTCACAGAAAGGCTGCAATGTCCATCATCCGAAGAAATGCCCTTGAGGGTCTGTGCTGTACACCCAACCCTGTATTAGTACTGTGAGGCGGGGAGGGAAAAAGAAAAAGACACACCGCCTGCTCTCTTGGTGGAGACACAAACCCCCAAGGAGGACTCCTGCTCTGGAAGCAGGGGAGAATATAGACTTGGCAGGGTCCCAGGATCCTACTAAAATGTTAAAGACATTGAAGACAAGTTTGTTAGCAGTTTGGTTGGTGGCTCAGACAATAAAAAATCCACCTGCAAAAGAGGAGACCTAGGTTCGATCCCTGGCTCGGGAAGATCCCCTGGAAAAGGGAATGACAACCATTCCAGTATTCTTGCCTGGAGAATCCCATGGACAGAGGATCCTGGTGGGCTACAGTCCATGGCGTTGCAAAGAGTCTCATATATTTGCCCCGTACTATGAGGAGCTGTAGGAGAGGCCCCAGGCCTGATTTATCTCTGTTCCTGCCACCCTTGCCCCCTCCCCCTCAGCCCCAGTAGGCCTGGCACTCAGGCTGAGTGAGCAGAAAGGGCAGCCCCTTTGCCTGGAAGCCTCCTTCTCCTCTCTGTGAGCTCAGTCATCTGTCAATTGGCCATTAGGCTCCTGGCAAAAGGGAAACAGAACTAGTTAATTAGTGAAACTGCTGTCAGGAGGAAGAGCGTGTGACAGGCATCTCTTCCCAGATCAGAGCCCTTCCCGGGAGCAGCCAGTCCAACAGGTGTCCCGGGTGATGCTGGGTTCAGCCCCAATTCGCCCTTGGTCCCTCTGCAGTGGACTCTGGCTGGGCCTGCTTCAGTCAGCTCTGTGGGGCTCAGTGTGTTCTGTTGCTGGGGAAGAATGCCTCCCCTGCCTATTCCACAGACGTGGTGAGGAGTAAACTTGCTGACAAATGTGAGCTTAAGAGCAGAAAACACTAAACAAATCTAGACTTCAGTGCAGACACACAACTGTGTCTGCAAAGCAGGCAGGGGGCGGCTGAACTAACATCCACAGTGAGGGAGCCCAGCCAGTAGAGTCCAGGGCCAGCCTGTGTGCACATGAATTCTCAAAGTCAATTGCGTAGGTGAACTTGCATTCTTAATCAAAGGTCCCCAAACCATAGATATTTCTTTCCCTCTCTAGGGCCTCAATTTTCTCATCTGTGAAATGGGAGTATGCAATTTCTCTAAGTCAGGAATTGGTTCTGAGTGGAATGTGAACCATGGAGAACCATTTAAACATTAGAGAACATTCTCATGAGTGGCATTAATATATTATATTATATTATGAGCCAGGAAGATCAGAACAGGAGAACCCAGTGTTCTAGCGCTGAGAGAGCCTGCAAAGTGAACATGGTGGTACCAGCTGCACAAAACCAGCAATAGAGGCCTCAGCCTAAGTCTATTTACATCCCTGGAACTGCCAGGACAAGTCTTACCAGAAGGTTCTGAGACCCTGTATGTCTCTCCAAACATGCATATCCTCTTTGCTTGTCTGCTTCTTTAAATTTTTTTTTATTTATTTGGCTACATCGGGTTTTAGTTGCGGCACATGGGATCTTCATTGCAGCATGCAGGACTTTTTTTTTTTCTTTAGCCGCAGCATGCGAATTCTTAGCTGTAGCATGTGGGATCTAGTTCTGTGACCAGGGATTGAACCTGGGCCCTCCTGCATTAGGAGCACAGAGTCTTAGCCACTGGACCACCAGGAAGTCCCCATGCCTGTCTTTCAATGCTTCCAGCAGATAAAAGATCCCAAGTCAGCCTCCTAGAAAGGACTGGAAAGTAAGAGAGGTCAAATGATAAGGTCCCAGGGAGGGAGGATGGGGCGGGGTGGGGGTGGGGAGCCCTGTCCCCGGCACAGGGTAGAAAGGAAAGACGTGTCTAGGGGTGCAGCCAGCACAATAAGGAGGGCCCAGTGAGGGCCTGGACTCAGTGGCTAGCCCAGTTCGATGTCAGAAGGCAAGAAAGGGTTCCCTGCCTTCTTTCGGGATCAAGGGAAGTTCCCTCCCACCAGCTCACCCACACAGTGTTTTTGGTGCCCTGAAGTTTTGCCAAAGTCTGTGGTTTGTGTATCAGGCCTTTGTGTGGCTGAGGGCTGTGCGGGGTGATGGGCCCTGGGACAGGCTGTGGAGTTGGAGATTTCAGGGACAGGAAGTAGGAGGCCCCTGGCTTCAGGAAGAAGAGCGTGGGGAAGAGAGGAGAAGTTTGCATGAAGGGATGTGGGGGTGTTTGGCTCTGTGGGAGCAGAGCAATGACATGACCATCCATCCCCCCAGAAAAACCTCTCATAACACCTGTGTGACTTCTAGGCTGCCAAGGCCAGGATGGTGTTTGGGATTCAAATAACATTCTTTTTTTTTTGGCTGCACCATGAGGCATGTGGGATCTTGGTTCCCTGACCTGGGATCAGACCTATGCCCCCTGCAGTGGGAGCAGGGAGACTGGACCACCAGGGAAGTCCACCAAATGCCATTCTTGACACAAGCCTCAAGGCTAGTTAACCCTGTCCGATTTTGGTTATATTCTTCTTTCTTTCTTATTTTTTTAAATACAAAAATCAGTCTTCAAAGAGCTGCTCAGTGGGTGCTCTGCTGGAGTTTGTGCCTGAAAAGCTCACCTTGTAGCTGTGATCTTGCCCACTCTCTTTCATGTGTCAAAACCACTTTTCTCCCTGGAAGAGGAGGTGTTGGTGTGTGAGTGTCTGACCGAGGTCCCTCTGTCTAGCAATGGTGACAGTTTGTGGAGGACCACAGTCGCGGTCCAGGCCTCCTGTCAGGAGCTTCATAGCCAGACTCGTACTTAATCCTCTCCTCAAAGCTGGGCTATTCTTTTCCCCGTTGTATAGATAAGGCCCCGGAGGCTCAGTGAGCGTGGTCATGCCTGGATTCAGACCTGTCTGTGTGAATCCAAAGCTCATGTCATGTCTTTAATGCTCTGCCATCCCAGCCCTGGCCTCTCTCGCTCTGGGCAGGAAAAGGATGAGCCTGGTGAAACCAGGGCTGAGCCTCCATCTGGGAGGGGTGCTGTCTGAGCTGGCGCAGGAGTGAAAAATGGAAGATGAGGGCCTGGGCCTTTGGAGGGTCCGTCTCTGGGCATGTCCAGTGAAAAAACAAATTTGCACAACATCGGACTTCAGGGAATTGTCATAACTATCCTATAAGGTAATTAGGATTCCCCTGTTGAAAAAAGGCTCAGAGAGGGAGCGAGCGTGACAGGCATGGGGTCACACAGCGACTCAGGGACAGCGCATAATTAGGGCACATGTGCAGCTTCAAAGCTCCCACCCTTGCCTTAAGCCCAGCAGCCTTTAAGGACAATGCACCCGCTCCTCCAAGTGCCCTCCGGGAGCAGACGTCGGCAGAAGATGGCTGGGGGCTCCTGAGCCCGGGAGCGGGGACCAGATGCCGCGGTCCCTGCGGAGTGAAGGGGAGAACGCGGCAAGATGGATGGGGAGCCCCGGAGGTGGGCAGGGTGCCGAGGCCGGCGCCCGCTGCCACGGGGCAGTGATTGATGACAGCCCAGCAGCGGGGGGGAAAGAGCCGCCAAGCCTCCGGAGGCGGCCGAGGGGAGGAGGAGTGGCTATGAATATTTCAGAGGCAGCGGGACTGGAGGGAGGACGGGGAGGGGGCGAAGGGGCCGCGGGATCAAGGAAGGACAGCGGGGGAAGGTCTCAGTGAGACGGCGGGGCTCGGCTCGCAGGGGGGCTGCGGAGGGGAAAGGGGCTCGGGCCGTGGCCTCCGGGTTCAGGGTGCAGGGGGGCTCCATGAGGGGGCTGAGGCGCAATGAAGGGGACGAGGGGCAAAGAATCCGTGTCGGGAGGGGCCTCAGCGAGGGGAAGGGGCGCCCAGAGGGTGAGGACCTAGAGGGGGGCGCTAAGTGAGCGGGAGGGCTCCGTGCTCCTCGTTCTCTTGCAAAACAGAGCGTCTGCTGAGGCTGGCGCCCAGTGAGGGAGGCTCCCGGTGTGGTTCCCAAGGTCCCCCCACCCCCGATGACCTTCGAGGGGTCGGGGCCATCCCCACCTCGCCGCCGGCAGGGAATGGGTCAGCGGGAAGGCGCGGCTGCCGGGCGGCAGGTGCTGAGCGTCCCTGTCGCCGGCAGCGTGGCCGAGACCCCGCGGCTGATCGAGGGCACCGAGCTGGGCCTGGAGTACGCGCCCTTCGACGAGGACGACGGCCCGGTGGACTGCGACTGCCCCGCCTCCTGCTACCGCGGGCACCGGGGGGACAGGTCAGCGCCCGCCGCGGCGGGGATGGGAGGGAGGCCGCCCCGCCCCCTCGCCTCTGCCCTCACCCCCCGCCCCCTTCTCACCCAGGACCAAGCACTGGTCCAGCAGTTCCGCGTCGCCCCCTCCCAAGAAGAAAAAGAAAAAGAAAGGCGGCCACCGGAGAAGCCGGTGAGAGCTAGCTGCCCCCGGGGCTGGAGTGGGCGGGAGGGGCGTGGTGGGGCCCCCAGGTGCCCATCCCTGGGCGGGCAGGGCTCTGACACACCGCCCTGTGGACTCCGCCCCTCACTGAGCCCCTCCCCTTCACCAGGCCCTTTCCCCCACTGAGTCCCCCCTCCCCACCCCACCCCAATGTCCAGCCACCCGCAAACTGCACAGGCCCACGACCCAGCCTCATACCTTGGACCACCTGCTCTTGGGCCCCAGCACCCTCCCGCAGGGGTCCTGCACACCCACTCCCCCCACCCCCTGGCAAGTGCCAGCGGCGGGGGGGGGGGGACGGGGGGGCGGGTAAGAGGGGCTTGGCTGGGGTCACCTATGGCTCCCCATCTCTACACGCGCTTGTGCCTTCTCCCCTGTCCTAAGTGAGGCCCCGGCAAATGTCTGGAGCCCCCACTGCTGCTGCTGTTCCTAAGTCACGTCAGTCGTGTCCACTAATCCCATCCAATCGTCTGTCTCCCCTTCTTTCTGCCCTGCCCTCAGCAAAAAGAGGAGACTAGACTCTGAGTGCAGGTCAGTGATAAGGGTAGGGCAGGGAGGGCTGGGCTGGGCCGGGAGAGGATGTCTGTGGGTAGGAGAGGGTCCAAGGCCATCCCCCAGAGGCTGGAGGCCTGTACCTCAGGGCCTGGGCACCGGCCAGCATGCCAGCCCTCCCCCACGGAGGCCAGAAATCCCGTCACTGGAGCCTCTAACCTTTGGGTTTGAAACAGTCCTGGTTTGATCCCGGGTTTCGGCACCAAAAAAAAAAAAAAAAGAAACAGTCCTGGCTCACAGTGCCCAAGGGGCCGGAAAGGTGACAAGGGGACAACACCGGCAGCTCCATCAACTTTTCTTAGGGACCTAGTGGACCCTCAGGGCCTTGATTCGCTGTAGGATAGCAGTTGGCTTGAAGCCCTGGAATCCCCTTTCCAACTTCAAGGCCCCATGCACCAGGCTTCCCCAGCTACCCCCACCATCACGCCACCCCCACCACCATGCCACCCCCACCATCACGCCACCCCCACCATCATGCCACCCCCACCCCTGTACTGGCCCCAGTTCACTAGATCCCCACCCCCACCCCGTCACCATCTCCGCAGCTGTGGGAGCTCCTCACCCCTTCGCAAGAAGAAGAAGAGTGTGAAGAAACACCGCCGAGACAGGTACCCTCTGTCCCCGGGGGCCTCCGCTCACTTCCGTGGGACCCCCCACCCCATGACCAAGGCTGTGCATGGGCTCAAGGGAACCTTTCTGTGGCGCTACAGGTCTGAATCTGGGTCCCGGAGGAAGAGGCGGCACAGGTGAGTGGCTCCCCATGGAGGCAGGACAGGAGGACGGGGACAGAGGCCAGTGGCCCCCCCACTGCAGGGCCCGAGGAAGCCACGATGGGAGGAGGGTTGCCAGGGTCCTGTCCGCGCCATCTTCCCAGGGACTCCTCCCCAGAGCCAGACAGAGCACTGGAGGGTTGGGGGGGAGGAAGGCCATTTGCAACTCTTGTTTGCCCCATGAGTCAGCCTTGCCTTGGGAGCCCCAAGAACGTCCAGACAACACAGGATACTGGTCCAGTGTCCAAGGGTTATATCTGTGGAGGTGCCAGTTGGGAAGGCAGAAACATCAGGACCCCAAATTCACAGAGAAAGGGCCTGCAGGCAGAGGGGCCTCCCTGAGGTAGAAAGGTTCAGTGAGTAGGAGACAGGGCAAGTGGGCTGTGCCTACATGTGAAGTTTCTGGGGGGCCGGTGCCAGCCCCCAACAGGCCTAATTGCCAGACTGTGAAACCTCCACTCTGTGGGTCTGGGAGCCAGCAAGGGGCTCTGAGCACGACAGCAGGACAGTGACTTTTTCAGGACAGACTGCAGAGAAGGAGGTGTAAGACCAGAACCCAGGTAGAGGCAGGTGTGTGGAAAGTGGAAGAAAACTCAGCATGGAGGACAGGAAGCTGTGGGGCAGTCACATCCCCACTGTTGGCATTGGAGCCAGACCCACCACCCCCAGCACCCCTGAGGAGGGGCAGAGTTCTAACAGTTCCATTTCTGGCAGTGAGCATTTGCCCATGGCCACACCTTAATCCCAGAGCTTCCCCGGTGGCTCAGCGGTAAAAGAATCTGCCTGCATTGCAGGAGATGCAGAGATGTGGATTCGATCCCTGAGTTGGGAAGATCCCCTGGAGAAGGAAATGGCAACCCACTCCAGTCTTCTTGCCCAGAACTTCCCATGGACAAAGGAGCTGGTGGGCTATAGTCCATGGAATCACAAAATAGTGGGACATGACTGAGCGATTGGCTCTCCCAATCCCCCAGTTTCCCATCTTCCCCCTCCCCTGCCACCCACCTCCAGTCCTTCTAGGCCAATGGGGGCCCCTCCTGCCCCTCAGTGGTCAGCATCAGCTTGCATAGATCCTCTGTCCCATTCCCATCAGTCCTAGGAAGGACCTAGAGATGAGCTGGGGCCAGACCCACTCCCCATGGGGAGCCTGAAGCCCAAAGCAGGCAGCTTGGGTTCTAGAACCCAAACCTCTGGAATCCTTGGCCTGCTCCCGACCCACTCTGCTCTCAGGTGAAACACATTCTGGCATTGCTTAGCATCACCTTGTTTCTGGTCAGAAGGAGGCATCTGTTCAGGGCTAGAGGGATTGAGCAGGAGTCTGATGACATCAAGGAGAGTGGGGCTGAGAGACCCACAGGGGTGAGACCTTAGAAGCCTGAGAGGAAGCTTCTTGGTCCATCTCAAAGGCAGAAGGAGCTGGGCTGAGGGGCTCACCCTAGAGAGCAGGACGAGATGGGAGAGGATCCAGAAGAGTAATCCCAAAGCAGGAAGATCATCAAGCCCAGGGGAAAGCATTTCTTTCCTAAGCACCAGGCCTGGACCACATAAGACAGAGGGGCAGAAGGCCTGGACTCCACCCTAGAGAGCCCCATCCGAGGGAACCTGGGGCCCAGGGGACACAGATGAGGTCTGGAGGGGTCACCCCCACTGTGGCGACTCATCAGAGGGGCCTCTCCCAAGACCAATGCCAGAAGGAAAGGGCAGGTCACCCCTCCTTCTGGGGCTGTGGTCACATCTCCTATGGCACTCCTGGGGGGAACAGAAGTGGGGCCCAGATGCAAGGTGATCCAGGCCAGGACTTACAGAAGGAGGGAAGAAGGCCTGGCAGAGTAACAGGGACCAAAGCAGTGGGGTGGGGTGGGGTGGGTGGGTCCAAGAGAAGAGCACACCTCAGGACCACACCTGGACCCAGCCCAGCTGCAGGACTCCCAGTGCCCACCCTCCCCGGGCCAGCTCCGGGCTCAGGCTGTGCTGTCATGGTAGTCTCTGCTTTTTGTAGATCTCGAAGCCCCAAGAGCAAACGAAAAGAAAAGAACAAAGAGAGGAAAAGGTGAGTACCCTCTCCCTCTCTCCGGACCCTCCGCCCGCCCATCCATCCCCCTCAAAAGAGCCCCTGGCCTTCTGGAATCACAGAACAGGCCTTTGAAGATAGCTCACGTTTGTCCCTGATGCCAGATGGAAAAATTCAGGCCCAGAGAGGAAGCTGAGAGTGCCCCCCCAGCCCCGCCCCCATCGTAGTCATAAGAACACCAGCTGAGGGCCGAGTGAGATCCTGGGAGGCTGGGAGTGCCTAGAGAGAAGGACGCCTTTTTCCTAATACTGACAAATGACCCACATGGACTAGCTCTGTACCCAGGATGGGCGCAGCTTGTGTTATTTTTGGAGAAGACTATGTGGGGGGAGGTATAGGGGGGCATAGGAGGAGAGGGAGATTTGGGAGGTAGAGGTTATGGGAGGGGAGAGTATGCGGGTGCCCTCCATGGGCTATGGGAGCAGGGGTAAACTACATGGGGGGGTCAGGGATGGAAGCAGAGGCTTCCACCAGGCCTTCACAGGGATCCCCTGGGGAGATGGGGCAGAACGTGAGGGCAGCCGATTTCTCTCCCAGGCCGCACACAGAGTCCCCAGGCCGCAGGTCCCATCGTCACAGCAGCGGCAGCTCCCACAGCCCCTCCCTGTCCTCCCATTACAGTAATTCCAGATCACCCAGCAGGTAGGTGCCAGGCTACCAGGGGGCTCTCAGGGGTGGCTGAGCTCCCTTTCTGCGGGAGGGAGGGTGCTTGCAGTCCCCAAGGCTGGTTAGTGGCGCAGGTGGACAGACAGGAACAGCATCAGTGGGAAAATTTACTAGGACGGCTGTGCTGGGCGCATGCTAGGTCGCTTCCATCGCGTCCAACTTTTTGTGACCCCATGGACTATGGCTTCGCTATAGCCCCGCCAGGCTCCTCTGTCCATGGGATTCTCCAGGCAAGGAGACTGGAGTGGGTTGCCATGGCCTCCTCCAGGGGGTCTTCCCCACCCAGGGATTGATCCCGCACCTTTTACATCTGCAGCTTCGGCGGGCGGGTTCTTTACACCCAGAGCCACCTGGGACCGTGGTACCGCCCTTGCCCAAAGGCGCCCCCGACTGTGATTGGGGACCAAGGCAATGTGAGGGCTGGGAACTTGCTCTCTCCCTGGAAGGGTTTCCTGGCGAAGGGACGGGGCAGGGCAGGGGGTGGGGGAGGAAGGCGGGAGGGGCGGGAACTTGCAGACGGGGCGTCCCACGCCAGCTCCCCGTGCAGGCTAAGCCCCCAGCACCGAGACGACGGGCGGAAGACGGGTAGCCAGCGGTCCAGCGGGAGCCGGTCGCCGTCCCCATCTGGCGGCAGCGGATGGGGGTCGCCCCAACAGAACGGCGGCAGCAGGCAGCGGAGCGGAGCGCACGGCGGCCGCCCGGGCTCGGCGCAGAGCCCGCTCGATGTACGTACGCTTGGCTTTGCGGAGGGTTCCCGCGCCGCGCGGGCTGCGCCGAGCGGGCTCGGGGGCGGCGCGGGGTCGCGCCGGGTCGCCGCGGGGTAGGGGTCAGTGAGTGCGAGGGGGCCGGCCGCTCCCCGCTCCCCGGGGCCCTGCCCGCACCAGAGCGGCCAGGAGGGCCTGGTGGTTTCGCCCAGTTGGCCTCAGTGTCAGGGTGAGGGGGGTGTGCACCCCTGACCTTGGCACACTGGAAGCCAGAGCAGGTTGACCACGAGGGCATCAGCCAGTTGGGTAAAGAGCTGAAAAGGACCCAGGCCTTCGCCCCGCTTCCCGCAGGCGTATGGGGATGGAGGGGGCGTGGGCTGTGGGAGGGGTCGCAGTTGGGATACAAGGTTCAAGGGTCAGGACTGCGCCCCACCCCACCCCAGGCGTCACTGGCGCGGGAGCCTCCCACTCCCCACCGAGCCCTTTCCCTCTCTGGAGAGCCTTCCTTACTCAGCCTCCTCACAGCCCCTGTCCCTCTCTCAGATCCCTCCCCCGTCTGTCCCCTTGCATTTCTGCAGTCCCTGCTCCAGGGAAAACCTGTCCTTTGGGGGGCATTGCTTAGACAGGTGTCTCAAACCTGCAGCTTCACTTCCCTCGGCCCACCCTTCCTAAGGACCTCGCCACACACTGGTCCCTGTGTCCCCATCCAACTTCTAGGAGGTGCACAGACTCGGGGAGACCCGTGGGGCGGCGTGGTGACTGATGAAGAAGCCTTTTCTGGGTGGATGGGCTGGGCCAGGGTGGGAGGCTCTCCCAGGTCCCCCCAGAGGCCCACATCCCCTTTTGTCTGTCCATCTTAGAGTCCAGGGTGGAGCCCCCCACAGGGAGAAGGGGACTGCAGTGCTGGCAGGGGCACTTGATGGGCACAGGGGACTTGGGGTGGGTAGGCCAGCAGGTTCCCCCTCTCCAGAACTTCAGGCTACCCCTAGGACCTCAGTAGGGGGCGGGTACTGTCCCTCCCCAGACCTCAGGTCTCAGCAGCAAACATGTCCGTGTTGGTCAGTTTCATTTTGATTTTTGGCTGTTTCCTTTCACTCCTTTTCTTTTCTCAAACACCCCTACTCCTATGGCCTCAGCGAGGAAAGCCAAGGGCAGCTGACAAAAGGCTCTGAGTCTCAAGATAATTTTTACTTAAAGACATCCCCTGTCTTGAAACCTCCCCACCTGGACAGGGTGCCAGGCTCCTGGGTTCCGAGGGGCTTCGTTAGGCTACGTGGGGAGGATCACTCCCGTGTCCCTGGGTCTGTCTTGGTGGGGGGAGAGGGCTCACAGAGGTAGCTGAGGGCAGCCAGGACAGGGACTGGTGCCACAGGCCACAGAGGAGACGTCCAACTTGGGCAAACCCCATAGAGCGTCCCCATCCCCAACCTCATGGGCACAGAGCTGGAATAGCACAGCGCCCCAGACACTTTCTCCTAGAAACTTCCTACCTTGTGACAGGCACAGAAATGCAGGTTCTCTCCATCAGGACCTTCCGCCTCCCCCACCCCCCACCCCCAGCCCTGGAGGCCCGAACAACACCCTGCAAGGGCCCAGGGCCTGCGCAGACAAAATGGCCAATTAAGTAAAACCCCAGGAGAGGGCAACCAGGGAAGGCCGCCTAGCTTCCGGCCGTGGGGAGGAAGCCTCTGCAGCACCCCAGTCCTGTCTCCCTACCAAACATGGGAGTTGGCACTGCCCTGGGAGTTTTCTAGAAGACAGCACTTTGTTACTCTTTCCGCCAAGCATGCCCCCCAGACCCTCTCTACCCCTTGCATCCTAGGAGGTCTGGGACTTCAGAACATCCCAGGCCTCTCGCCCAAACCTCATCCCCTCTGGCCTGCACATCCTTTTGGAGGAGTGAAATGACATGAGTTCTCATTCCAGGGAGGTGAGGTGGGCTCTGGGGTCACAGACTTTGGCCAGTAACCAAAAATGTCTTTGGGAAAAAGTACCAGAGGGTGGGGTGGTATTCTTGGATGCTACCTTTAAAAAAAAAAAGAAAAAGAGAGAAACAAATGGGAAAAGAAAAAGCTCACCGTTTTTTTAACCCCCGTCTATGTTTTTGTTTGTTTTTCTTTAGCCTCCCATTTGAAACGTGGTAATACTGTGATTCCATTTCTTGTTTAGCCGGCAAGGGAAGAGGGTGGGGAAGTTGATGTAATTTTTCCTGTTATTTTGTTTTTCTTTGTATTTCCTTTCTTTTTTTCATTTTGTAATGTACAGAAATGCAAAGCATCTCTCGGGGGTTTTTTCCTCTATCTTCTATGTTCTAGAATTTTGCTTTTGTGTGTGTTACTGTGGGGATTGCTCCTTCTAATGCAGGGATGGTTTTTGAATCTCAAGTGAACATTAGTCATATGCATATCTATCTTTTTTTCCTTTGTAATCAGGATTTAAAAGGGAAGATAACGCTTAAAAAAAAAAAAAGACTCCTGTACCAAAAGCTCCTGCCAAACCTTGGGCACCAGCCAGCCCTCCCCTCCACCTCAGGGCATAAGCTGTGACTGCTTCAGCTTTTAAATTCACAAAAGATGGTGCATCCATGTCTCAGTCTATAAGGAACCTTGACGCGAAGCTGAGAACCACAGGGAAGGCAAGAGGTCATCCATTGCTTCCCAGAGCCCTGAACTTTCTCAGTTCCATCTTGAATAGGATGGAACTTCCTTCCAGGTCTCAGATCCTTAGGAGACCCTGGAGCAGGGAGCTGAAGACACATGATAAGAGTTTAATTCAGGTGAGGGTTGCAAAGCCAGATACTCTCAGGCAAAAGGAATAGTCCATCCTGGGCTAGACTGAGCGCTAGATCCTGATACGTCTCTTAGTTGTCCCATTCCAGGGCAGAGCTGAGCCCCAGAGGGATTTCTGGGTTCTGCTGTTTATTGTTCTCTGTGACTCAGAGAGGTCAAGTGACCAGCTCAAGGTCACACCGCTTTTTAGAGGTTGATCCAAAAGGAGACCGCAGTCTTCTAATCTCAAGACTCCCAGGCACAGCCAAGATGTGGGAGGGTTGTCAATAGACAACCCACTCCAGGAACCCTGAGCAAGGGGAGGAGGATGTGGGAGGTGGCTGCTGGGTGTCTCAGCTCCTGCTTCCCTCCCTGGGGATCCCGCCAGGTATCAAGGCCGGCTCCCAGCTCTCTCATCTCCCCAGCACGGGAGCCTGCCCACACCAAGACTAGGCTGTGGGTGGGCCCAACATTACACAGCCCAGTTCTACACGTGCTGCCGCAGAGCCCCAGAGCCCCACGTCCCCACAGTCCCCATCCATGTGGGCAAATGGACAGGCACAGAAGGGGAGAGGAGTGGCTGAAAGCACGCAATGGGGACAAACGAGGAAGATGATCTCATGGGGCAAGTCCTTCCACCCCATCTCACCTGCCTCCCTCCACCCCCAGGAACATACCTGCTAGCTCTGCCCTCCCCGTCACGCAGGCTGCAGGTTTTGCAGCCTTAGGCAGTAGGGCCACCTGGATTGGCTGCACCTGCCCCGAGTGTTGAAGGAAGCCTCGCTGTTTGGTGAGAATGGTGAAGGACTTTGGGAGCAGGGTCCCCGGGCTCTCTCTGGCCTCTGCCTCGGGCTCAAGTCTCATCATCTAATGGGTAGCCTAGAGTCACCCCAAGAAAAGGTGCCCGCGTATCTCCCCAACCTGCCTCATCCCAGCTTCCCCCTCCCACACCCCCAGGAAAGAGCAGTGGCCTCAGCTGGAGGGGGCAGTCAGGATAGGAAGGGACATCTTGGCATTTCTTTCAGGATGAAGCCAGAAGACAGGAGGGATGAATTTTGCTAAAATGATACCAAAGCCCGGGGTAAAGGGGAGTTGAGGCTGAGCCAGTCCTCCAAACTGAGTCGTGGTTGCCTTCCCTTTTAAATGCATGATCCCTTTCACCCCATCAGTCCACTCTGATTGGCCTTGTTTAAACAGCTTCTCTCTGCTGTCTGGGTCCACCTTCCCCTCTATCTCCCTGTCTGTTTCCTTCTGCCCTTGTTTCACTGTGTCTCTTGGTCTGTCTGTCTCTGTGTGTGTGTCTCTCTGTCTCTCCCTCACCACCTCTCCCCCCTGACTTGGGCTTCTCTTCCCATACGCTGCCAGCCCCTCCTTCACCCGTGCTGTGGTTCTGTTCCCATCAGCTGCTTCCTGCATGCCCTCTGGAGGTTTTCTGTTGTTTAAAGAGTTAAGGAAAGGTTGCCTCTTGGAGCGTGTGGGTTAAAAAAAAAAAAAAAAGCAAACAAATGGCTGGGCAGGATCTCACTCCCATCCCTGGGACTAGACCGAAAGCCGCAAGGCTGCCCCGTGCCGATTCCGAGGGGGAGCACAGCTTAGCGTCACTGTCTTCCCCGATTCTGCATTCCCAGTGCGGAGACCTTCTTTTCTCTTTTATTATTGCATTCCCGTCCCTGACCACTGAGAAGGTAGGTATTCCGGCCCCGCTGTGCGCCGCTCCCATCTCCAGATAAGCCCCGCCACTCTGCTTGGTTTGAATGTGGTTTTCTTTCTCTCTCAGTCTCTCAATCTCTTCCTGGTTGGTTTTTCTCCCCCTCCCATTTTCTTTCTTTTAGTGACTACTCATTTGTAACTTGCATTTTCTCCAAATGAGCTGCAAAGCTGTGTTTCCTGGTTTGTCTTTAGTTTTCTTGACTTTCCACCCCCACCCCCCACCCCCACAGCTTTCCTGGTTCATTCTACCCTCCTTTCCCACCCTCCCTTCTTCTCCATCCCGCCCCCAGCCCCTCCCTCATGGCCCTCTCTCTCATTTTGTGATCCGAATGCATTTCTGTGTGGTTTAGCATCCTGAGTTTGTGTTCCCTTCCTGAACTGTATGCTGCGGTCGAGCCAATTTGATTTCTGTTTTCTGGAGTAGCTGTTAAGCCCCTGACCCTTCACCCCTGCCCATCCCCAGAGCCACCCTGGGCAATAAACAATGTTGGAGGGGTCTGTGCTGGGCCTGTTGGCCTCCAGATCCTGGAAGAAAGTTCTGGCTGAGGTCAGGTCTAAGGAAACAGCTCTGTCCCACCCTCAAGGACCTGCTGGACCTCTTCGGTCCTGCCCTGGCGGCAGGTGGAGTTTAGCAGGGAGCCACAGACTCTGGGGTGGTAGCTGGCATCAGGGCTGAACTGCCTTTCTGCTGTATCTTTCGGGTGTTAAATGGTAGTTGAACTGCAGAGGCAACGCGAGCTGGCCAGGAACAGGGACCAGAAGTACACAATAGGATGGCCTGCTTGGCAAAGTCTCTGTGGGGCAATCTGAGAGATGGAGAGGATGACGCACAGCTCACCTGCCCACTGCCTGGACCATAACCCAACCAGACTGGGGCTCCCTCAATCCCCCAGCATCCTTCCATTCTTCCAAATTTGAGCTAAATGCGGTGCCCCAGTGCAGATGATCCAGAAGGGATAGTCAGCAGGGGCCAGGGTCTCCCCAAGATGCTGAGGCAGAACTAGGCCTCGATCCTGGGACCTGGGACTCCCAGCTCAGTGCTCGTCCAGGCACACGGAGGAAACACATCAGGAGTCGGTCCTCAGGGACCTCACCTCCCCATACCTGCCCTTGACCCTGTTTCCTGTCCACCTGGGAGCCACTGCAGAAGTTTGATATCACAGCCCTTGGGAGGCCTCAGCGGGGCTCCACCCTGAGCTTTTGACAAGAGAAAGGCTGCCTATTCATCCTCTCCTTCCCACCCCCACGTTGGCCCCAGAGGTAGGTCCTGGGGAGGTCACCCACCAGAGCATCCCTCATTCCTGGGTGGTGCTGGAGGGCAGAGAAGGAAACTGTTCAGGGAGGGAGAAAGCACTGTTGGTCGTTGGAGGAGACTCTGTCCCAGCCTCATGGGGGAGTGGAGGCCTCACCTTCAAGGAGTATCCAGTGTGACCAGGGCTCCTGAAACGGGATTTTCAGATGCTGAGTTAGAGGAGGAAATGGTTTCAGATGCTCACTTGTTCTTGTCCTAAAGGGTAGCAGGATCAGGTGAGCGCCCTCTCCTTTACTATTCTTGTCTTTCCCCAAAAAATGTCTTACATAATCAGCAAAAGATGCCAGGTAGCAAGTGGTACCAAGGAGCAGAAAGGCTCCTGAGAGCAAAGCTCAGAGGCAGGTGAGGTCCTTCATGCATGCACACACTAGGCCAGCACCTGCTGACCCTCCTCCATGCCGGGCCCCATCTGGGTGTCCATGCCAGGGAGAGGCAGGCAGACCTGGGTTCACAGCCCCCACCTGCCAGGCCAGAAGACTGACAAAGATCACTCAGAACGATGCGATGAGGAGCACAGCCTGGCTCAGTCCACAGCGAGGGAAGGAACAAGGATCTGTGGAATCATAGAGCAGAGCACCCAACTCAGGGTGAGGATCAAGGGAGGCCTCCTGGAGGTAGCAGCCTTGAGCTCGGGTAGAGGACTAATAGGAATTAGCCATGCTGTGGGAAAGAAAGCGAAGGGGAGAGAGGCAGGAAGGGACAAGAGTCCCTAAGAGCAGGCTCCTGGAGATATTTGGAGGTCCTTGCTATGAAGGAGGTCCCGCCCAGCTATGAAGTTCCGTGGTGTCTGGACCTGGAGGTCCCAAGACTCCTGGGAAGAATGAGAGCCGAACTGGAGATGAGGCTTACCCTCTGGCAGGATCAGGGTGATTCTTTCTCCCCAGTTCCTGGAGGCATGGGTGGATCAAAGTGAGACGGGCTCTAGAAGTCTCCCCAGGGAGGTGCTGTCTACCCTGTCCAGCTCAGCCTTCCTCTTGTTCTCCTCCATCCGGGCACTTGGGTGATACCTCATGGGGCCCCAGGCCTTCCTGCCCTGCTCCAACCCTATTCATCTGTAAAGGGACCATGAGTCAGTTGACCTCTGAAGAGAACCTCTCAACCCCTGTACAGGCCTACCAAGCAAAGATCCACTTATCCCCCACGATACCAACAGAGAAACTGAGGGTTCTCAGAGTTGATCACTTCCTTAACGTTTCGTAGCGAACTCAAATCAGAGCAAATCCCAACGTGTTCCACCTTGCCAGTTAGTATCATCTTGGGCTCTGGCAGTCATTTGCCTTGAAGGAGGTGAGAGGGAAGTGGGGAAGAGCTTGGACTTCAAGACATGCTAAGCGGAAGGCATCCAGATCCGCACCGGGGTCTGGTCCAGGAGCCTGGACCTCAGTGGTTAGGATCCTGGAGACTTCTTTCTCATTTGCCTCCTCTGGAAGGAAAAGGATACTGGATAACAGAACCTAGTTCTGGGAGCTTGGGTGCTGGGGTGGAGGGGGTCTGTGTTAGAAGAGACGAGGGTCTCCTGGTGATGTCTACGGAGAATGGACTGCCACTTCAGAGGGGCCATGGCTGAACACTCCAGTCTCCACCTCTCCCAGCAGAGGTGAGCTGGTGATCAGGAAGGTCAAGGTGCTCAAGGGGCGCCCCAGTCCCCAGTGATATCCACTCTGCCTACCTATGCCTGCCTCTGCTCTAAACAGAGGCTCTCCCAGGGCTTCATGGCCCATTTGGCTTTGAACAGTTGCTCTCCCCACTATGGCTGGTGTTCGCTGACTGCTGCACCCACCAATCACGAGCTAGCTACGCCCTGCCCCGAGGGGGGCTGACTTCTTGGTCAATGGATTCATGCTTACACAGAGATGTCTTGACACCCCCAACCCCCCACACCCCCTCCATCCGGAAGTACCCAGGGCCATACCAAGGAAGCCACACTCCTTCCGGTCCCTGGCAGTAAGATGCCCTGAGACGTGGCAGCTGGTTTTGCTTTTTCTTCCAAAGAGGCTGCCAATAGAGCTTGGCCCAGACCCTGCCCCTTTCCCAGGACTCCCTCAGTAAATCATATCGAGGCCCTATTAGATGCCAAGTTCTGTGATGAAAACTGAGGTTACAGGGGACTTCCCTGGTTAAGTAGTTTAGATCGTGCACTTCCAACGCAGGGGGTGCGGGTGCTGGTGACTGAGGGATGGGGAGGAATGAGGGACAGACAGACTCACAGACAAGTACAATCAACTGTTACTGGCCAGAAGCCCAAGGACAGGAGGAAGGGTCAGTTCTCTGGAGGGAGGGGGATGGAAAGGGGAGTCAGGGAATCCTGGAACATTAGCTCTGGAAGGGACAGCCAGAAGCAAAGTCTGGCCCTGTCATTTTGTGGATGGGAAACTGAGGCCCAGAACAGGCAAGCGACTTGGCCAGGGTCACTCAGTGAGGTCGGTAGTGGCAGGCTCTCAGAGCCCTGGTTCCCAGCCAGGGCCCTTCTGACGGTACCAAGTGCCCTTTCCGGTTTTCTGTAGCCCGATCCTTGTGTCCTGAGTCCACTTTCGGAAGAACATTCTACATCTCTATCCAGCGGTCACTCCAGAGGTGACCCCTGGGCACAGGCCCAAGGAGCCGGGCATTGCCGACCCTTCCTCCGGAGGCGGCATGGCCTCCTCCCGGCCTAGAATGGGGTGGTTGCATTTCTCTCTCTGTCTCTCTTGCATTTTTGTGAATCTAATGATGAACTTACGCTACCACACTTTTCCCTTCTCTTACACACCTTACCTACTAAAGGAGGAAGTGCCACTTTATTGGTAAGTGGACGTTAACCAAGAGGGACTTAAAAAATCAGAACTTAAAAAAAGAAAGGAAAAGAAAAGAGAGAAACAGAAAGACAGTCGGGTGCTACTGACAGCTCCACAGATCTCTGCAGGGTCGGAAAACAAAGAAAGAAAAAAAAATGTTAACAGAGAAATGTCAGTTCCCCAGGAGTTCAGACATTGTTTTTGATTTTTGGTATCTAATGACATTTGTGGATTTTGGTTTTTTTTTTTAATTTCTGTTTTTCCTCCCTTTCTTCGGTTCAGTTTTGAGTTCAGTTGTCCCGCCCCGCCCCCACCCCATCTGTGTGCCGTGTGCCCCCCTCCACCCCCCATCCCCCCCCACCCCCACGCGCTGGGCGGCCTGGCCTGGTGGGCTGGCCCTGGCCCGGCCTCCCCGGTGCCCGCCCTCTTCTTCTCTCTGCCGGGATCCTCCATCCCGTCGAGGGGCGGGGGCAATGCCAGCCCCCCCCGTGCCCGTCCTGGATGCCCCTCCCTGTCAGCCCCCCCCCGCCCCCACCGCTCCGTCCCTCTTGTGTTTTGCATGCCGAGAACCTTGCATGAGCTGCACTGTTGAGGCCAGAAGGTGGACACTCAGGAGAGGCAGAGGCAGGGCAGGCGCGGGGAACCGTGTGTGCGATGCTCCGGGACTGGCAGGCCCCCGGCCCGGGCCCGGTGAAAGCTCCCTCTCCTTCTCTCCCCCCACCCCACCCGCCCGCTCTCTCCCCCTTCGCCCTCTCTGGTTCCTCCTCTGGATCTGCCCTCTCCCTCCGTCTGTCCTCTTCTTTCTCTCTGCCGCGCTAACCTCTCCCCCGTCTCTCTCCTCTCTGCTCGGCTCTGTCTGCCCCCCCTCTGGCCTCTCCGTCTCTGCCCCGTCTCTGCCCGCCCCTGTCGCCCCCGCCCCGTCCCCTCTCCACCCCGCTCCGTGCCCTCTCTGCCTCTCTCCCCGTCAGAAGCCCAGCTCGCCCTCGCCCAGGGTCCGCGACCAGGCGGAGGCCGGCGCAGCCACGCCGCCCGCGCGGGGGAAGGAGAGCCCGAGCCCGCGCTCGGCGCCGTCGTCGCGGGGCAGAGGAGGCCGCGCGCCGGGCGGGGCGGCCAGGCGGCGGCGGCGGCGGCGGCGGAGGCGGCGATCGCGGTCCTCGGCGTCCGCGCCCCGCCGCAGGGGCCGCCGGCGCGCCCGGCCCGCGCCGCCCCGGGGCTCGTCGCGCTCGCTCAGCAGGGCCCGCTCCAGCAGCGACTCGGGCGGCGGCGCCCCCGGCCCCGGGCCCGAGCCCGGCTCCGAGCGAGGCCACGGCGGGCACGGGAAACGGTGAGCGGGCTCGGGCCCTGGGACCCGCCCGGGGCTCCCCTCCCCGCGCTGAGCACTTGCCCCGCCAGCCCCCTCTCCCCACCAGGCCCTCGCCCCCGTCATTCTCCACGCACCGCGTTCCCCCCACCCCGCGGATCACCCTCCCCCCGAGGAGCCCTCTCCCCTCCCTGCCCCCGCCCCCAAGCAGACCTCTCCCCCATCTCCCCGCGAAGATCCAGGCCCTGTTCCCACGCGAGCAAACCCTCCTCCCTTACTTGCCCTTCCAACCCCACGATCACTGTCCCTCGACGGCACGGAAAGGCCTCTTGCTCACTGATTTCCTGTGCCCGCAGCAGAGCCCCGCTCCCTCCTCCCGGAACCCACTCCCTGCCCCTCGCCCAACACCACCACCATCCCATCGCCAACCCCATAGAACCCCTTCCCCTCCCAAGACCTTTCCTCCCGAGGGGGCCCCCACTCCCTTTCCTGTCACCCGCAGCCCCCCTCCCCTGCTCGGCGCCCACTCTGTGCCAGCTGAGCGTCCCCCCTCCTATCGCCGTGCCCCCTCCTCCAGGGCCAAGGAGCGGGCCCCGCGCGCCCGGCCCGCCAGCACCTCGCCGTCCCCGGGCAGGCACGGCGGGCCCGAGGGGAGGAGCTCGTCGCGCAGCCCGGGCCCGCACCCGCGCTCCTGGAGCTCCAGCCGCTCGCCCTCCAAATCCCGCTCGCGCTCGGCGGAGAAGAGGGCCCGTAGCCCCAGCCGCTCGCCGTCGCCCAAGAAAACCGTGGGTCGGTAAGTGCGGGCCCAGGGGTGGCGGCGGCGGCGGCGGCGGGACCGGCCAGGGGCGGCCGGGCCGCGTCGCTCACCCCGGGCCGGGCCCCGCAGGGACAAGGACGGGGAGAGCCGCGCGAGGCACGCCGAGGCCGAGGCCGCCCGCGCCCGGCGCCGCTCCCGCAGCTACTCGCCCATCCGCAAGCGGCGCCGGGACTCGCCCAGCTTCATGGAGCCGCGGCGCATCACCAGGTAGGCAGGGGCCGGGTCGCGGGGGACCGCGGGGGTCCCCAACCCACTGAACCTGGTGCAGGGCCGGGGCGGCGGGCGCCGGAGGAGAGGAGGTAGGGGTTGGGGAAGGGAAATGGGGGGCTGGGACCCGAAGACAGGGGCAGGCTTGGGAGGAGGGAGGCCTCCAGCCGGGAAGCGTCCTGAAGGCCTGGAGGGGAGAGGCCGATCCTCGGCCTGGGGACAGCAGCAGGCAAGGAGTTCGGCTCTGGAAGATCCCAGCCATCCCTGTTGGAGCCCCTCCCTCCTCCTTCCCGCCCCTCATTCACCTCCTGGCAATGATGTCTCTCTCCTTTTCTCCTTCATCTCAAGGTCCAGCCTGCTGAGTGGCCTGTGGCCAGCCTGGGGGCCGGTGGACCCCCTCTCCACAGGCCGCAGGGGAGATACCCATGTGAGCTGACTGGCTCTGTTCAGCTGTCTGTCTGCCTCTCCTTTTCTCACTAACCCTTTCTGCTCACTTCCCAGCCCACCCCCCATGGGGGAATTTGGAGGAGGGGGCAACAGCAGTCTGGTTTCTGGGGCAGTTGGGAGAGGAGCCAGACCCTCCCGCTGTGCCCACACACAGTCTGTGAGGACTGGGGGCTCTGGGCCTGGGTCTCCAGTTGAGAGAATGGTCTGCATTGTGGAAATCACTCCGCAGCCCCAGGTCCCTGACATGGGGTAAAGGGCCACAGGCAAAATGCTGAGGCCGACTCTGCTCCGGCCTTGCTGGGCAGCCTTAGAAGATAAGCCTGCCTCTCTGGGCTTCAGTTCTGTCAGAGCTAGAGACCAGCCCGCCAGGCTTGGGATAACCCCCCCACCAGATACCCACATAAGCAGGGTGCCCTAAGACAGCTAGATCTCCACGCCTTCCACCTGGCACCCACTTCTGCCCGCTCCCAGGCTGCCTCCTCCTCCCCTGCCAACTAACTTATACCAGTTTTCTTTCTCAGAATTAACCCCATGCAGTGGGGCACTGTCGCCTCCTTAACTCTATTTTCTTTCCTCTGGGTCACAGTCTCCTGGCTTCAGACTAATTCCGGGCCAGGGGGAGGTAGCAGAGTAAGGTGTGGGGGGCTGGTGGGCTTGGGCCAGGGCCTTGGGCCTGGGCAGCAGTGGCCAGGGCCCTCCTCCTATTCCCTCTGAGTGACCTGAAAACCAAAATCCTCAATTCTTTGGGGAACAAAGCAGCAGAACTGAGCCGTATTCACAAACCCTCCCAGGCACAGAAGCTACTGCTTAGATTGGCTGATGTGAGTTGACTATATTTAAAAGTTTCTTTTATTCAACAAATATTTATCGAACACCTGCTTCGATCAAGCAGAGATTTGGTCCCCTTTCCCTGCAGGAAAAACAAAGCGATCAACATGAAATTGGCTAGGAACCACTGCCTGTCTAATCCTGTGGGGCAGGGGTGGAGGCAGGGAGAATTCCAAGGCCGAGGTCAGGGGAAACTGAGGCAGGGAAGCCCTGGCCACTGCTGGAGATGGGTTCAGGGCCGGAGTAAGGGCCCAGTATTGGCAGAGCTCAGGGCCCCGAATGGCCTGTAATCAGCTTTTCCCTCCCGGCAGTGCCCGGAAGCGTCCCATCCCCTACTACCGACCCAGCCCCTCGTCCTCCTCCAGCTGCCTGAGCAGCGACTACTCAAGCCGGAGCCCCAGCCACAGCCCCAGCCCTGGCCACAGCCACGGAAGCTACAGCAGCCGCAGTCGGACCCGCAGCCGCACGCGAAGTCCCTCCCAGACCCCCACTCCCAGCTACCACAGCCGGAGCAGCTCAGAGAGTGGGGGCTTGTGAACCCAGTTTCATGCCCCCGGCACAGGGCAAGGCGAGGGCTCGGGCCCCAGGAGCCGTGGGAGGTGGTGGGGCCTGCCCCCCACTGCTACAAAGAGGTCCCGGGACCAGGGAAGACCTTGAGGGTGGTGGGTGCCCTGAAGACAAAGAGGAGCTGGATTCTGCTGCTTCGAGAGGGTCCCCACCCCACCTCCTGCTCACCCACCCAGTCCAGGGAACAAAGAGCCGTTTTGAACACAGGGATCATCACCCTTCCCTGCTTGATGCCAGCTCACCAGGCTGAGGACCTCAGTCCAGTGGAGTCAGGGAGGGACACCCTCTTAAAAGTGCCAGACCTGGGAGCCTCCCCTGCCACTCCATAGGGCCCTCAGTTCCTCTCCACCACTGAGCAGACATGGAGTGGGACAGCAGGCAGGAGCTAAGTTAGACAGGAGGAACGGCCTAACCCTTGGTGCACCACCCTCCAGGCTGGGGAACCCCTTCGTTCTGAGCTGGCTGCAGGAGGACCCTGGCAGCGGGCTGGAGGCTGACCCCACGGCCTCTGCAAACCCCTTCCCTGGCCCACGAGTGCCCAGACTGGGTGGGGCCCCTGAGCCTTAGCCTGCGGGCCCAGGGAGCTCACCCTTGGTCCCACCCCTCCAGGCCAGGCTCTCCCCTCCAGCCATTGACCCGTGCTCTTCTGGGCCAGGGCTTCGCCAGCCAGGCCGTCTGCGCGTCCCAAGGTGGGCCCTACAGACCCCAGCTGCCTCTGATCCTGAGATCAAACGGAGGTGGAAGAGAGAAGAGGGAGGATGGAGGAGGAGCCTGCGGGGGGAAAGCAGTGCAGTGGGAGGACTCAGCAGGCTCCGGAGTCCCCGCGTGCCCAGTGGAAAGGGACCTGGGCCAGATGGCGCGGGCATAGGATAATGTGCACTCCAGGGCATGCCCATGTGAGCAGGAAGCCAGGGGGGGCACTCGTTCCTCCTCTCCCAGAGAGGGGTGCTACAGCCCTTCGAAGGAAGGGTAGACTCTAGACTGAGGGTGGTGGCCTGGGGCACGGACGGATGGACGGGGAAGCAGTGAGCCCCCAGCCCTCTCCTGCTGCTCCTAGCCCCCTCCTCCCGGGGCCCTCAGGGATCTCACAAAGTCTTCCTTGGCCCAACAGGGCACATGCCCTGGGCTCCAGTGGGGGGGAGGGGTCTGGGGTCTGATCCGGGTTTCCTCCCCCCCACCCCATCCCCCAATTTCCCCTTCCTTCTCCGCAGTGCGGATAGAAATTGGACTCTAAATAATAAACACGTGGTGCCCGGACGGCAGGTGGTGAGACCAGGCCTCTGTGCATTTGAGTACCTGGGGTGTGCAGGGAGGGAAAGGGGGTGTCCTGTGGTTCTTCCCTCTGAGAAATGAGAGGGACCCAGGAGAAGAGCGGGCACCAAGGAACCAGGGTACAGCACCTCCACCTTGCACCTCCATGCATGAGTCTGCAGATCAGTGGGGAGAAAAATGGGGCCCCCAAAAGGCCTTCTTCTTCCCAGACTGGAGGCCCTGTGGGCTTTGTTTTTTGTTTTTTAATATTTATTTTTATTTATTTGGTTGCTTCGGATCTTAGTTGTGGCATGTGGGATCTAAGTTCCCTGACCAGAGATGGAACCTGGGCCTCCAGCATTGGAAAAACAGAGTGTCATCCACTTTACCACAGGGAAGACCTGCCCTGTGGGCTTTGAACACCCCTGTTTCCACCCCCAACACCTGGCCTCACTTCAGTAGTGAATGGGGAAGCAGGGTCCACGTGCAGGACCTTCCTTACAGGTGGGGTGTTCAGAACAGTTGGAACACAGCTCGCAACAACACTGGCTGTGAATCCGGGCTCCACGCGGGTCTGGGAGGAAGCCGAAAGGGGGGATATTGTCCTGAAAGTGCTCGGCACAGGGCCTGCCTGCCATACAGCAAGTCACCCATGGGTGGCCACTTAGAGAAAACACTGTGTGTCCAGCCCTGGCTGGGGGTTAGGTTGGGGATTGAAAAGGGAGAGCTTGGTGTGGCTTTTTGCTGTTGTTTTTAACAGCTACTCACATTGTATTTATTTCTTTTACTTGTGCGTGCTAGTCACTCAGTCATGTCTGACTCTTTGCCACCCCATGGACTGTAGCTCTTCAGGCTCCTCTGTCCATGGGATTGTCCAGGCGGGAATACTGGAGTGAGTTGCCATTCCGTTCTCCAGGGGATCTTCCCAACCCAGGGATCCAACCCAGGTCTCTCGCATTGCAGATGGGTTCTTTTATGTCGATCTAAACAAATATACACATTCTGCTCATCCTCCTTCTCCTCCTAGAGTGACAGATTCTAACCTTGCTTTGAATCAGCTGCTCTTTGGGAATCTGAAAGGAGGCCGTCACGCCCACATCTGCAGGCAGCTTGGTATCTCACAGACACTGCAGTCCTTTAGGGCCCCACAGGTCAAGATCCCCGGCCCACCTCTCCGGAGAGGGCAGTGGACATGACCGTGGCTCCAGTCTGCCTGAGCCCTGACACAGCAGATGTCCTGGGCCTGGGCTGGGCTGCAGAACTGGGGACGGGGTGCCGTGCTCTGAAGCCTACGGCTGTGTCCACACATGACCCCTCTCTAGTTTCTTTTTCCTCAGGCTGGAAGGGGCAACTGAGGAGGCCTTTGGTCACTGGTTTCTGATCTGAGGAAGCTGTTCAAAGAAGCACTGGTGATCTCCTTAACCCTTTACACCGGTTCAGCAAGAACTGGGCTTTGGGCAAGGGTCGGGGCTACAGGGAGAGCAGACTTGGTCCTATTCTAGAGATGCCACTTTTTTGGAGGGGGTGGGGCAGGGCATGAAACAACCCGAAGGAGGGCATGCAAGTTCAGCCTGTCTCACACCCAGCTGTCCCTGCCCCTCTGCCTTCCCCCTTCCCTACCCTCCCTGCCCAGCTTTCCTCATCCACACCCCACAGCCAGGCTGTGACCAGGAAGCACCATTCCCTTTTCTACCCTGCCCGTGGCTCCCGGCCTCTCCCCACGAACCCTCCTCCCACGCCCACCTCCTCACTAGCTGGCCTGCCCCTTCCATCCCTGCCTGCTCCTCCCACCGTATCTAAAATGCCACTCTGACCCTTCACTCACTCCTCCCAACAGGCTTACTGAACAGCTACTATGTGCTCTGAGGACCTAATACTGGAATTAATGAAGCAGAACTCCCCACCCTGAGGATCCCAGGACCATGTCCACCGGGCATAGGGCTTGGAAGGCCTTCCAAATGGCCCCACCTGAAACTGCCATCCTCTCCTCCCGCCACCCTCCAACCTCAGCTCCCATCCCTTTCCTGGAATCCAACAAACCCTCCTCCCTGGAGGGTCCCTCGGCCCCCCACATGCCCTGTCCTCCAGTTTCCTGGGAGCTCCTAGTTTAGGTCCAGCTCAGCTGTCTCCTCCTCCAAGGAGACTTCCTGATTACCAGCTGCAGTGGCCACTCAGTCCCCCTGGTTTCTTCCAGCCTTGGGTCTGTTCCTGCCTTTAGGGCATCAAGCAGTTTGGGGTTTTTTTTGGCAGTACTGGGTCTTTGCTGTGGTACTGTCGTTGTTTAGTTGCTCAGTTATGTCCGACTCTTTGTGACCCCGTGGACTGTAGCCCACAAGGCTCTTCTGTCCATGGACTTTTCCAGGCAAGAATACTGGAGTGGGTTGCCATTTCCTTCTCCAATAGGACTTCTTTCAGTTCAGTTCAGTTCAGTCGCTCAGTCGTGTCCGACTCTTTCTGACCCCCTGAATCACAGCACGCCAGGCCTCCCTGTCCATCACCAACTCCCGGAGTTCACTCAAACTCACGTCCATCGAGTCGGTGATGCCATCCAGCCACCTCATTCTCTGTCGTCCCCTTCTCCTCCCACCTCCAATCCTTCCCAGCATCAGAGTCTTTTCCAGTGAGTCAACGGGGGCCTCTTTTCTGCTGACCACAGAAGGGAGGTGACAGCCCAGGGGGAACACAGGGTCTGGGCAGACGGGGTTGCACCCTCATCTAGCTGCACCAGCCACTAGCTGGGGGACCACGTGCCCTCTCGGCCTTGTGAGGTCAGTCCTCTGCTGGTGGTCCCTGTACTCCAGCCAGCTCCCAGCTTGCATCTTGGCTAGAGTCCCCATCTCTGCCCTGAACATTTTCCTCATCTGTAAAATGGGATGAGTGACCAGGACCTTTGGATAGAGGGTGATCTGATCCAGAAACACCTGTGGATCCGATAGGGGTTGCTGAAACTCAGTGCAGCCTCATCACTCAAGGATGTCCCGCTCAGTGCTGGGGGTGTTGCCCATTGACCTTGGACTGTGCAACGTGACTGGCTCATTTCTGCTGTCTCCCCACCTGCGGGCCACCAGTCCCAGTGCTAAGGCTTCTCATTGCACCTTGGGGGCTTCTCATGTTGAGGAGCCCAGAGACCGTCTGTGCTGAGTAGTTTCAACATGCAGGCTTAGGTGCCCTGAGGCACGTGGGATCTTAATTCCCCAACCGGGAATCGAACCCAAGTCCCCCGCATCGGGAGGCGGATTCTTTAGCATTGAGCCACCAAGGAAGTCCCAGGGCATCAAACTGTTGATGCGGTTACTTGTTGGCATGTCTCGCTCACCCTAAATCTGTGAGCTTCTGGAGCCCAGGCTGTGCCTGCTTATCTCTGCATCCCCCAAACAGGCACCCTTGCGATGTTTGTTGAAAGAGTAAAGGGTTAACGAGGGAACTGAGGAATGAGGGGTTCCAGCCACTGTAGAGGAGGGTGGAGACAAACGGCGAGGTGGCCGCAGGAAGACGCTAGAGGGCGACAGAGAGAAGGGAAAAAACTGCGGGTTGGTCCCCGGCCAGAAGGGGTACAAAACTGGCCAGGACCGCGCCGGAGAGATCCCTGGGGGAGGGTCCGTGTCAGCCTGAAAGCCCGAAGCTCTCGTCCTCAGCACTTCGCTGGGTACTTGGCACCTGTCCCCCTGAAAAGGACAGGGAGGTACCCCACCTGCTCCCGCTCCCCTGCCATCCCTCCCCCAGACAGAGGGTTCAGCCCGCTCTGACCTTGGGAAAAGGGAAAAACACTGGAAGGCAGGCAGGAAAACAGGAAACTTGAATTCCATATCGGGTAGCAAGGAGGGGAGATGGGGGCAGGGGTGGGGGAAACTTCGGAAGACGTGGCGTTTGGGGCGTAGTAGTCCCCTCCTCTGTATGCGGGGCCTCGGGGACCCCTCCGTCCACTCCCTCCCAACACACAGCAGCCAGGAGGCCGGACGAGGCTTTCCTGTGTCCTGGCAAATCCACCCCCTTTTCTTCATCCGTCTCCTACAGCCCCAGACCCAGGGTAGCAGGTCACAAGTGTACATGCCCCATTTGGGGGTTCCAGCTGACTACCCCCCTCCCCTGCCTCTCTGAAATGCTCTTGGGAGCCCCCTGGCCTCCTCCCCAGCCTCTCTAGCCGAGGGCATATTCAGCAAACCAGCTGCATCACTAGGCACCTACCCTTCCCTTGCCAAGCTCCCCTCCACCTGGGGAAGGATTCTCAGGACACCCAGCCCAAGAGGGCGCTCCAGCCACCGGGGCCCCACCTCCAATGGCCACCACCCGCCAGGGATTCCAAACCTCAGCATCCTCTGGCCCTCTCTGTCTCCTCTGGCCATACGCACGTCCCTCGGGGGAGGGGCTGCAGGACGGGGCGGGGGAGGGAGGGAGAGAGTGGAGGAGAATCTGTTGATTCACTGGCGCTGGAAGGAGTCTTCGAGAACATCCAGTCCGATGGTCTCACTGTACAGATGAAGCAAATGAGTCATAGAGATCGGCCCCTGGCCAAGGTCACAGTCAGACGTCCCCAGACTCCCAAGCCTGACAGATTCTTGTTGCTGGATGGCAGGGCGGGAAGGAGAAGAGGCTGGAACCCCAGCCCTCCCACCTGGCCCCTCCTTGGCACCCCCCGCCCCGACTTCAGTGATGATGGAGATGAGGTGACCCCCCCAGGCCAGCCAGAAGTCAAAGGCTTAGTTAGGAGCTGGGTTTGTGGAAAGGAACTCCTGCGGGAGAAGTATCTAGATGCTTCCAGAGAGACCCAGTGCCCCCCACCCCCATTCTAATTACGGCTGCCCACATTTTTAGTTCCCAGCAGGCCCAGCGACTGGCAATTCATCAGCTGTCAGGCCTCTCCTGGGAGCTCTGGTAGCTGCCTGAACACTCTCGAGCTTTCTCTAAGGCTGGGCCAAGGGAAGGAGGGGCTGGAACAGCCACAGTCGGCAAAGGCTTGCCAAGGGAGTGGCTAATGTGGCTGAGGCCTCTGGCACAGGGCCAGGAGGTTGGAAGGCTGGTCTCCGGGCTGCTGCAGGGTACCCCAGACTTTGAGGTTAGGGATGAAGGGAGGGGCCCTCTGATTAAGGAGTCCCTGCAGTGCCCACCTGCCCCCCAACCCCTTGGCATCTGGGAAAGCCCTGGGAGTGGAGTTATCACCTTAATCCCCAAAAAGCTACCCCAGGCAGCTCAGTCCCCTGGAAGGGTGCTCTGCTTGGTCAGGGCTGGAAGTGAACCCAGAGAGACCGGCCCCACCCTCCCTGTCCCACAGGTAACCCTGGGCTGCACCCCTCATCTCGCCACAGCCCACAGCCCTCCCGGGATGGACTTCCCAGGCCGGAGAGGCAGGAGGCAACAGGTTCCAATCCCTTCACCCGCCTTGTGACCTCAGGCCAGCTGTGACTCAGTTTTCTCATCTCCAAAATAACACTCTGATAAGATTCTTGGATGTGCTGTAAAGTGCACCCACCCTGGTATTTCTCATTAATCTAAGTCTCAATATCCAAGATTAAAGGTCTTCTTTCCTCTTTTGTTATCATAACAATGAACACTTCTGAGCACCAGGCTCTTCACTGGAGATATCATGTTATAGATTTAGCACAGCCCTGAAAGATGGGTGTGTTGTTATCTGCGGCTTGCAGATGGGGACGTGCCGGCTCAGTGAGGTCAGCAGGCCAGTGAACAGCAGCAGATTCACGCCCCACCCAGTCTGACCCCAAAACCCAGTTTCTCCCCCACTCACCCCCTCTTACCGCTACCTAGAGCCACCCAGGTCCCCTCCCTTGTGATTGGCAGCTCTGATCAGAGTCCCTCAAGAAGTGACCCACCAAAGATGGATGTGGGGAATTCCCTGGTGGTCCAATGGTTAGGACTCCACGCTTTCACTGCCAAGGGCCTGAGTTCAATCCCCTAGTTGGGGAGGTATGATCCTACAAGTCCCGTGGTGTGGGAAAAAAAAAAAAAGTAAGATGTGAAAGTCCTGTCTTCTGCCACCCCCACCGCCATGGGCCGAGTGCTGGGGGAGGCGCTGTGGGTTGCACAACTTCCCCTGGCTGGGGCAACAGGGATGGAACCTCCCCACCCTGGTTTCAGGCAAATTGAAGGAAGCTCTGAAAGGAGCCTCTGTCTACAAGGTACTGGCGGCCAGGCAGGCAGCCCCCACCCAGAGGGTGGCTGGGCAGAACTTGAAAGCACCTGTGATCATACATACCTGTGACAGCTCCCGCGAGGGTGGGGCACCTGGGCTCCAGTCTGGGCCACGGTGGGCAGGCAGGGAGTGGGTGAGGGCCCTCTCTAGCTCCTGACCTCACCCTGACTTTAAGAGCTAGGGTTGGGAGCTGGGAGTGCCAGGGAGCCAAGGCCTGGGGCTTCCTGAAGCTGAGACCCTTGGTGGGGCAGCAAGCAGAGTGGGTCTCAGGAGGAGAGAAAACAAGAGGAGTCCAAGGTGGGAGTCCAACCAGGGGAAGAGCCCTGAGCACTAGAGATGAGAGCCTTACTCTGCGAGTGTCTTACGGGAGACTGTGGGCCAGTCACCTCATCTCCAAACCTGTTTCCTCATTGAAAAAGGAGGGATACAGGACATACGTCAGGAGAAGGAAGGCAGGAGAGAGAGAGAGATTTGTTAGTATTATGGCAGGAAGCATCTTTTCCCAGAGGGGGTAGTGGGGGCATGGATCTCACAGGCAGTCAGACAGGAGGAGCGGGCCTCAGGCTCCAAGCAGTTTTAAGGAACTGCCCCCTTCTCCCAGTCTGTGGGAATATTCAACAGAACAGGCTCTGAGATAATAACCTGCAAACAGGGAAAGGATCATTGGCCCAAATCACACAAACAGCAAAGCCCTGACTAGATTCAAGGTTGCTGCGTTTCAAGTTCCCCTGTCTAGGGCTCCTCCAGAAAACTAGATATAATGGGGAGACTTGACCATAACCTTCCTCCTGACCCCGTCTCAGCACTGGCCCTCAGGGTTTGTGATCTGAGTCTACTCTACTGGGGGTCAGGGGGCAAACGGCCAAACCTACACACACCATTGCAACAGGGACACATATATGCTTTCCTTCCTGCCCACTCCTTCAACTTCAGGGGGCTAATAATAATAGTATATTTATTATCATGTACCCTGGGCTAAAATGTTTACTTGCATTAAGAGGCTGAATCTTCAAACCAACCCAGCAATGAAAGCATTATCATCACCACCATCATCATCCCCATTTTCCCGATGGGGAAACTGAGGCAAAAGACTCTCAACTTGCACAAGTTTATCCAGTGAGTGGCAGAACCTGCATGTGAACTCAGGCGGTCTACCTCCCGAGACTGCCCTAACCACGCTGCTCCTTAAGGCATTATTTCACTGACACGCTGCCGTCCAAATCCTGGCTCGCTCTGCCAGTGCCTAGTTGTGCGGCCTGGGACTCACTGCCCGGCCTCTCTCTGTGTGTCTCTCTCGGCTTTGTCCTCCCCGACTGTCCACAGATCGCGGCCCAGCGCTTTAGCACCCAGGCCTCCGAGCGTACGGCAGTGGGCAGTGCGCCGACATCGGGGCTCCAGTCATTTGTTTTCTCGAACAAGAGAAGGTTCCAGATGTGGGCAGGGCCTTCCTCGCCCCGCCCCGCGCCCCGGTATGCAGTGGAGGGGGGGGGATGCAGGGGGAGGGGCTGCCCCTTGGCCAGTCATTGCCATTAATAGAGACCTGAAACACCGCCTGCTAAAAATACCCGGCTGGAGACCCATAAAAGCGCGGCGGGGTCCGGCTTCCGCCACTTTTCTCGCTTCTCCGAGCCTCCTCCGGACGCACCCAGACCAGCCAGCATGGCCGAGCGCCGAGTGCCCTTCTCGCTCCTGCGGGGCCCCAGCTGGGACCCTTTCCGCGACTGGTATCCGGCCCACAGCCGCCTCTTCGACCAGGCCTTCGGGCTGCCCCGGCTGCCCGAGGAGTGGTCGCAGTGGCTGAGCCACAGCGGATGGCCGGGCTACGTGCGCGCGCTGCCCGCCGCCGCGATCGAGGGTCCCGCCTACAACCGCGCGCTCAGCCGGCAGCTCAGCAGCGGGGTCTCCGAGATCCAGCAGACCGCCGACCGCTGGCGCGTGTCCCTGGACGTCAACCACTTCGCCCCCGAGGAGCTGACGGTCAAGACCAAGGACGGCGTGGTGGAGATCACTGGTGAGCACCCCCCGCCCCACGGACGCCGGCCCCTCGCCCCTCGCGGGTCCCGGGGAAGAGCCCTGGGTTGAAACGTGGGCGGGGAGCGGGGAGAGGGGGCCGCTGGAAAGTGAAAACTTAGCTGAAGACGGGCGGGGGGGTCCGGGGAGCCCCCAGAGTTGGGCCCGGCCTCTTCGCCCTACCCCTGGTCTGTATCCGCTTCTCTGGAGTTGGGGTTTGCTGGGTGTTCCTAAGGGATCTTTTAGCCCTAAAAAGTCTCCACTAAGGAAAGCAACGCCCCCTTCCAGCGGAGACCCCCCCTCAACCCCAGCCCCGCCCCCAAGGGGCCAGGCCCCCCCGCGCCCCACCCTCCCGGGCCTGCAGTCGGTATGAAGAGGGCGTCGCCCTCCCCCGGTCACGCTCCCTACTCCCAGCCCGGGTCCGCGGAGGGGGCGTGTGCGCCCGCCCCGAGCCGCGCTTCCACCCCCACCCCCCACTCGCCAAGCCCCTGAACCCGAACTTTCCCAAAGCTTCTGAGTTCCCGGGACAGTCTCGGGCACCCAGATCTCTCCGTCGGTCTTGCCAGCCCCGGAGTCCTGGCCACCAGGTGGGGCGCGTTTGGCTGCGGGCCAGCCGGCGAGGCCGCCCCTCCCCGCCTCCTCTGACCTACTTCCCCTCCCCCTCCTCCCAGGCAAGCACGAGGAAAGGCAGGACGAGCACGGCTACATTTCCCGTTGCTTCACTCGCAAATACACGTGAGTCCTGGCTCCGGATCTGGGGGGCGTGGGGTGGGGAGAGGGGCGCGCCGGAACGCCCTGGTGTGTAACTCTTGTCCACCCTCTCTGCCCCTCCAGGCTGCCTCCCGGTGTGGACCCCACCCTGGTCTCCTCCTCCCTGTCCCCTGAGGGCACGCTCACCGTGGAGGCCCCGTTGCCCAAGTCAGCCACCCAGTCGGCCGAGATCACCATTCCCGTCACCTTCCAGGCGCGTGCCCAGCTTGGCGGCCCCGAAGCCGGGAAGTCCGAACAGCCGGCAAACAAGTAAAGGCCTTTAGCCCAGCGGCCCACCCCACAAGTAGCCATCACTGACCATCCTCACCCGCCAAACCTCTATGTTTTTTTGATACGTTTACCTTCTGTTTTTTCTCAAATAAAGTTAGAAGCCACTGCCTCAGACCCTGGTGTGTTTGTGAAGGAAGAGGGGTTGGTGCTGGTTGGACATTTGCTGAGGGCCCGCTGGGCACCAGGCCCCAGGCTGGGTCCTGTGGGTGCAATGTCATCCATCCATCACCGGGCATAGCCCTGCCCTCCTCTGCCCCTTGTTCGTTAAGAGAGAAGCAGTGATTGTTCACCGAAGTTAAAACGCGGGGGAGCAGGGGAAACTATGAGAGGCACTTGACCCAGGCTTGGGCACTCAGGAACCACCTGGGCAAGGGGGCAGGTGAGAGGAGGCAGGGCAGGGCTGGGGGAGAGGGCTTCCTGGGAGCTCAGATTCCTGACTTCATCATAGAGGGGCTGGACCAGGTAGACGGGAGGGGAGGTGTGGCCACCCCAGGCAGCTTTCTGAGGGGCGATTCCCCCACCCCGTGTAGGCAGCATGGGGCCTGGGTCCTCAGGTCTGAGAATGCCCCGCAGAGAGCGATGAGCAGGTGTGGCCTAGGTTTTGGTGGAAGAGAGAGGCAAAGACCTGATGGGGGAAGCGGGGGCCGCAGGAGGGCCTGCCTTGCCTGTCCCTGCTAGGAACGGCCACACCTGCCTTGGCCCTCTCCTTTGTCTGTGCCGTCCCCACCACCCTCTCTTACCCACTCACCATCTCCCTGATGAAGGAGGGTCTGGGAAGACCTCGGGGAGGAAGGAAGAAGATGGACGCTTTGGAGCCCAGTCTGAACTGCTCAAGGTCTTGAGAGACCCTACAGTCTTCTCCACCAACAAGGTCCGAGAGCCTGGGGCTGTGGTCAAGACGGACCCTGTTCTGATTGCTCAGCCAGACTTTGCCAGGGCCCCTGAGAGGAGCGGCATCCACAGGGCGGGGCCTTGGGCACCCACCCACAACCATCTCCCCTGACGCTGTCCAGCTTCTTAGTCTCTACTCCTGGTGCAGGCTCCATGTTCGGATACCATGATCTGGAGTGGGCATAAAGGCAAGGCAGGTCCCGGCCCTCCAGGGCCCCGCCAAACCTGGAGGGAGGCCCACAGAGAAATAAACACCTGGAATAAGGGTGGTACTGGCCCAGCTGGCAGCGCAGGTCTGGACCTGTCAGCCCAGTCCACCCACCCTCCCACCGCTGGTTCCCTGAGCTCCGATCTCTTAAATCTTCCGCCCGCCTTCCTGACATGCACACCCCCACGTCTCGGGTGTCTCCTGGATGCCTCCACTTTGCCGGGCCACGACCCAGAGTCAGCCCGTCTGCGTCTCACCCTTGCTCTGCTGGCCGGCGCCCTTGCGGCTGGCAACAGGATGGCCCTGATTTCTTCCACGGGTGTGTCTGGGCCCTCCTGTCTGGTCAGAAAGAGTGATCGCGAGGCCGCCAGCTCCTCCACCGGTGCCCTTGATGTGTAGCAGAGATGGTGCCAAGCCTTTAACAAGGTAATCCTCAGGCCAGCCCTGAGAAGAGGTGCTGTTACTCCTGCTTGGCAACTGGGCAGCAAAGCCTCAAAGAAGTGAAGAGACCTGGGACTTCCCTGGTGGTCCAGTGGCTAAAGCTCTAAGCTCCAAATGAAGGGGGTCAGGGTTCAATCCCTGGTCAGGGAACTAGATCCCATATGCCACAACTAAGACCCAATGCAACCAAATCATAAATAATTAAAAAAAAAAAAAGAAGTGAAGAGACCTGCCTGGGTGCACCCGGTAGTCCTGGAGGGCCATCTGAGTGACCGCAGACACTGGAGAGCAGACGAGCTCAAGACACAGGCCAGTGAGGGGGTGGGGGTGGGGAGCGCGCCTCCACAGCTTTAAGTGCTGCCCAGGGAGGCGCCGTGGGGCCTCAGGAGGAGAAAGACGGGGATGGAGGTGAGCCTGGGGGCCAGGGCCACTCAAGGAAGCCAGCCAGGCTGCAAAACGGAGAGAGCTGCCAGGTCTCAGGAAGACCCAGAGTCCAGGGCCATGGCCGGAGGCAGTGCCTGGGTGCGGTCAGTGCTCCAACTGGAATATAGGTCTAGGGGCTCAGACCGTCCTCTGGGACACAGCCGGGGTATGAGGCCCATAGGAGGCGAAGAACTGGGGCTGCAGTCTCTGTTGGAAACCCAAAATAAGTGATGAGGAAGCAGGGATGGAAGCTCAGTAGGCTGCCTGAGTCGTACCGTCGGGAGCAGGGCAGAGGGAGGACCGGAGTCTGAGGCTGGGCTGGTCCTCTGTATGCTCTGAGCTCAGCTCAGAAGATGTGGGATCTGGGACTTCCCTGGTGGTCCAGTGGGCTTCCACGGTGGCGCTAGTCGTAAAGAACACTCCTGCCAATGCAGGAGACGCGGATCCATCCCTGGGTTGGGAAGATTCCCCTGGAGAAGGAAATGGCAACCCACTCCAGTACTCCTGCCTGGAGAATCCCATGGACAGAGGAGCCTGGCGGGCTACAGTCTGTGAGGTCGCAAAGTGTTGGACACGACTGAAGCAACTTCACACTTGCACTCGCCCTGGTGGTCCTGAAGAGGAAAAGTTAAAATTTTACACTGCCTCCTGCTCTTTCTGCCTCTGTAACTCAGCTGGCTCCTTGCAAAGTCTGGATCACGTAGGTCACGTAGACTCAGAACGTGGGGACTTTACTAGGAGCTGCAGCTTATCTCACTCACCCTTGTCCTGCTCTTCGCAATTGCTCAGCCCCTGCAAACCTGCTTCATCATGCCTGTCCGTGTAAAGGTCAGGCATCCCCTTCCCTTAGTTTAAACCAGCCTATTAGCAGCTAGTATTGCCCACTATAGTCTGTCTTTAAAAACTCTGTAACCCCTTTGTTCGGGGCTCAGAGCTTGGAGTGTTAACTCCTCTGGGCCGGACGGTATAATAAACCTGAGTTCTCCCAACTCTTCGAGTGTGGTGCTTAGTTTCTCGATTACTGGTTTCTGCAACATTTCTGGAGGCCCCAGCGAGATTCCAAGCACGCCTGCCTCTTGAGCCGCCGGACTGGTGGCTTGACCGGGCTGGAGGGAAGAAGCCAGGAGACCAACGAGGAGGCACGCCACTTGACAGTATTCCGGGTTCTCTTTCAGACCGGTGTTCTGACTCTCCAGAGGGCATTGTGATGGATAACCTCCTTGGAGCTCCCTGGAAGGCAGCAACAGTTAAGGAAACCTGGGGACTCGGGAGAAGGGAGGCACTGTGATAGCCTCTGAAGGATTGTGAGTGGGTGATTGCTGATGGAACAGAGTGAGAGAAATTTTTCTTTTTGGAAACTGCAAAACCAATTCTTTTTGCATATACAATTAAAAATAACTGGCTTGTTCAAAGGCCTGCCTAGGAAAAAGCTTGAAGTTAACCCTTTCCATGTCCTTGAAATACACAGCCCACTTTGCCTGAGACCTTGGCCTTGGGCAAATTAGAACTTCAAGCAAAGAAAAAAAAGGAGTCCAAGAGATATTTTAAATCTCAAACAGAGAACTATAAGATCTCTTTCTGTCTGTCTGTCTGGATTTATGTATGTCTCAGTGTATGTCTTTTGTTTTTTTCTGATAATATTGTTGAAGTTGTAAATTAGTTCTAATTTAATTGGCCTAAAGAAAAGTAAGCGCTTACAAATCAAACAATTCTAAATACAAGAAAGATTAACCTAAATAAATTTCAGATTCATGTGAACTGGGAAGTATTCAATATTAAATATCTAGTATTAATATTTGTTTGCTAATCTAATAAGGATGTAGGATGTATGCTTTTAATAAAGAAGGTACAAGAAATAAAATTACATTTTATAAAGGAAAAGGAAAGTAGGTCTAACTTACAGATGGCTGTTACAGAAAGTGATTAAAAGGTTTGTGGAAAGTGGACCCTAAAAAAGGTTTTGTGCATAGTTAGAACTAAGTTTAAAATAAATTTAATTACGTTTACCTAAATGAGTTTAAAGTAAGCTGGTGCAAAACTTAAATTTGGCCTTTCTCTCTGTTAAGAGGACATACTTTCTTCAGATGTTGAACTGCTTTTAATAATAGATTTAAGTTTCTTTTCCTCAATTGTTCTGTTCCGTATTTACCTTTGAAATCTTCTGTTAACTTTGGCTAAGTAAGTAACTATTATTTCACAGTAACTTATATGATCCTACCTGACTGTTATAAACCCTTATGACATTTATGGACAAAACTTCCTAAATAACTTGACTTCTAGCTAACTTCTAGCTAACTTTGGGTAGCTATTAAGCTACCTTCGTTCACTGGACATGTTAAATTACATAGGAAGTACTGTTAAAGGGGTGAAAAATCTTTTCAGGTTATACTGTATGGTTGATGTTACTAATATAGCTATCTTAAAATTATGTGAAATTCATATAGATCTGATATGCCCTGATAAAATATAGTCTATAATTCTAGTTATCATATTAAAGTGCTATGACAAGGTTTCTTTGTCAACTGCAATAGAATCAGATTCTAAACATGCCTTTTCTATGGTTTTACTCTCATGCCTTTAGAAAAATACTGCTAGTTCTTCTAGATTTATGGAGAAGACTTTCTAAGATTAAGCAGATAAACAAATTTTGTTATTAACAGTAAGCTGATACCAGACTGGAATTTGGTCTTCTCTCTGTTTAGAGAACAAAGTTTTCTTAGAATGCAGCTTTTGATAACAGATTATTAATTTATTTGCCTTTAAGTGATTTATATTTGTTTTTAAAATCTTTTTGTTACTTTGCTAGAGTAAATAAACATTATTTAAAATTATGGTACATGTAGACAAAGTTCATTCTGCTTCTACAAAAAAATAACCCCTCATGGTTAGACTTTTGCTATCTTGAGGTCCTTAAAACATGGCAATAGTCTGCTCCTAAATCAGGAAATTTAAAATGGATAAATAACAGCTAAAAACCAAAGAGCCAGGGCTATGGGAAATCCGAGTTGGCCCCTTGGCTTTTCCCGGCTCCCTGACAGACCTCATTTTTATTTGATGGGTTAAAGTCTTCCCTGGCTCCCTGGCTACAGTGTTAATGCCCTCACAATGAGTTCTCCAAACAAAGGAAAAAATTATGTTTCATTGAATCTTAAATTCTAGTTTTGTTAATTAAGGTCTGTGCTTACCAAGACTCACTTCTGAGATAGTTCCTTGCTATGTTATATTGCTAAAAGGTTTAATTAAGTTATTAAAAAGGACACTCTAAGATTGTTTCTAAAGCTTAAGTCAGTAACCAGTCTTTGGATAAAGGTCAGATGCTCCATGATGTACAACCAGGAGATTAACACTTGGCTATAATTTAACTGAGTCAGATAACCTGGGGTATACCGAGCTATACCCAATGAAAGTTCTTGACTTTAATTCTTGCTTATGAGCTTACTAATAACTGCTAGCTATATTATTTTCTATGTAGCTTGTTTCTGCAGATTATTTCTTACGTTACCAAATGTGTGACTGAGCCTGCGATGAAATGCTGATATGCATTTCCATATGAGATCAGTAATTGTACTAATGTAATCACTGGAAAAGACTCTGATGCTGGGAAAGGTTGGGGGCGGGAGGAGAAGGGGATGACAGAGAATGAGATGGCTGGGTGGCATCACCGACTCTGTGGACATGAGTTTGAGTGAACTCCGGGAGTTGGTGATGGACAGGGAGGCCTGGCGTGCTGTGATTCATGGGGTTGCAGAGAGTCGGACACGACTGAGCCACTGAACTGAACTGAACTGAACTCTAGATACGGGAAGAAGCAACACGAGGAAATATTTTCCTGGACCAAGAGGCTAGTAAGACAGGTATTGTCCACAGAACTTTGCTACTTACAAGGCCTGGTCTATAGCAACATTTTTGTTTTAGTTTTTTTTTTCTATTTTGGTCATGCTGCACAGCATGTGGGACCTTAGTTACCCAACCAGGAATCGAACCCACACCCTCTGCAGTGGAAACGCAGTGTCTTAACCACTGGACCACCAGGGAAGCCCCTGAGGCCTGGTCTAGTGACAACACATCGAGTGGCCTGTCAATGGAATCTTTGTTAGACCTGAGAATGAGCCTTCCCAGCACTGTGGGACACAATGACTATGAAATGCCCCCAAAACGTGGTCAAATGTGTGGCTATGAAGGGGCCCTGCTGACTGGAAGCTGGCCCTTGCCGGCTGCCTCTACAAAGATTAAATCGTGACCACTATAAGATGCTGACCTTCAACACCCTCTTGAAAGGAGTTCAGATTGGAGACAAAAAATAAGACACTCTGTGCTCTGGGAAAACCCCGGAAAAACAGGCCTTCAGATCGTCAGATGTTTTCAGGTAAAGATTTTTATGAGTCCAAATTCTTACATCTCATACCTAGAGAAACACTAATGTCAGAAGCCAATGTCTGGACCTGGTTCTCCTGGCTAGCCCCCCAGCCGCTTTCCTACTTCTATTAATCTTTGGGCCATATATCTTTAACTTTCTTGTTAAGTTTCTCCAAGTAGTAGTATGGCAAGAATATCCGCTGGCCATCACCCAGACAAAGCTAGAACAATCTGCCTTATCATTCTGTGAACTCTCATCTCCTTCTGTAAACGCACCCTGAGGTCCTCAGGCTATTCTCCCTTTGAGACGTTATACGGGAGACCACCGCCAGTGATAAAAAAGCTCAAGGGAGACCACCAACAACTAGCTGACTGGGAGATGTCCCGACACCTCCAGGCCCTAGAAAAGCCTTCTGCCATATCGCCCAAGAAACCTTAGAAAGGACACCCATTCCTTTGGGCAGTCGGGTTCGTCCCTATCAGCCAGGAGATGAGGTATGGGTTAGAGATGAGAAAAAAACCACTTCAGCCAGTTTGGACAGGCCCTCACATGGTCATCTTGGCAACCCCTACTGCCATTAACGTTATAGGTGTCATCCCTTGGATCCACCGCACCCGAGTCACGAAGGCAGCAGCTTCCTGTGATTAGGACACCTGGAAAGCAGTTTGGGACCAAAAACTTCCTCAAGGTACAGTTCCAAAGATAATGGGCTTCAACCACGAAGGACACTGAGCCCTGCTCCAGTCACTCCAGAAGCTGACTAGTCAACGCTCGGCAGAAGCCTGAGGATTCTTCAGCCTTGGTCCAGCCACACACTGGCAGCTGGCTGGTCAACACACGGCGGAAGCTTGAGGATCCGGCTATCAAAATATCGATGGATTTTCATTATCAACCTTGGCCTTGATCCCTAACTGGTATTATTGCTGTGCTTTTCATTACAGGAGCAACTAGACTCCCTGGCTGAGGTGGTTTTACAGAATAGGAGAGGGCTAGACCTTCTGACCGCTTAAAAGAGAGGACTCTGCTTCTTCTTGAATGAAGAATGCTGCTTTTATGTAAACCAATCAGAAATAGGGACATGGCCCAACAGCTAAGGGAACAAATCATAAAAAGGAGAGAGAAACTAGCTAATTCCTGGGGTAATTAGAGCAATATCTGGAGCTGGCGTCATGGCTTCTCCCTCTAACAGGTCCTCTCCCCATACTCTTTGCGAGCTCTTGTTTGGCCCTGGTATTCTCAACGCAATTACCCAGTTCATAACCTCTCGGACTGAATCCATAAAGGTGCTCAATATAGCCCCCTAAACGATGGGGAGCTCTGAACGTCCTACCAAAACATAAGATGATGCTTTCTACAACGAGTGATAGACGCACCAAGAGAGGGGAATGAAGTGGAAAAGTTAAAATCTTACATAACCTCCTGCTCCTTCTGCCTCCATAACTCAGCTGGCTCCTTGCAAAGTCTGGATCACGTAGGTCACGTAGACTCAGAACGTGGGGACTTTACTAGGAGCTGCAGCTTATCTCACTCACCCTTGTCCTGCTCTTCGCAATTGCTCAGCCCCTGCAAACCTGCTTCATCATGCCTGTCCGTGTAAAGGTCAGGCAGCCCCCTCCCTTAGTTTAAACCAGGCTATTAGCATAGTGTTGCCCACTACAGTCTGTCTATAAAAACTTTGTAACCCCTTTGTTCGGGGCTAAGAGCTTGGAGTGTTAACTCCCCTGGGCCCGCCGGCATAATAAACCTGAGTTCTCCCAACTCTCCAAGTGTGGTGCTTGGTTTCTCGATTACTGCTTTCTGCAACAGTCCAGTGGCTAAGGCTCTGTGCTCCCAATGCAGGGGGCCTGGGTTCGATCCCTGTTAGGGGAACTAGAGCCCGCATGCTGCAACTAAAGATCCCATCTGCCACAACCAAGACCTGGCGTAGCCAAACCAATAAATAAATGTTTCAAAAAGAAGAAGATGCAGGCCTGGCAGTGCCTCTGGGCAGGCTGGCTCAGGTCTGGGTTCCCCACTGGGAGAGACTGGCCCTGGGGTGTTGAGAGACCTGGGGAGACTCCAGGCCTTCCTCTGATTTCCAGTGGGCTGCTCTCTAAAGGCCTCCCACGTCCTTCAGGGCTGCAGACTCAGACACTGGCCTCGGTTCAGTGAACACTAGGATCCGGGCCCCTCTGCTCAGCTGAAGAGCACCTGGGGGGCAATGCCCCTGCTCCAGGCCAAAGACAAAGACTCTCTCTCAGACCTCAAACCCCTGAGGCTGCCGCTCACCCCTCCCCAGCTCCCCTAGGGACCCATGGGGTGCACAAGCCACTCTCAGCTTCAGGTCAGTGATCCCTGGGTCTCTTCTTTCCTCTCTCCCTCCCAGTTGTGAAATCTGCCCTCCCTGTTGGCACCTTCTCTGGGCTCAGCCTGTCAATCTAAGTCCCTGCTTGAGCCCACGGGGGCAAGTGGAGGACACAGCCTCGTGACGCACAGCATAGACAGGAGCCTGGACAGCCCTGGAGGGGGGCGGGGGGCAGAGGGCAGGGGGTCTCGGTGGAGTGGGAAAGAGGGATTTCCCGAAGTGTGTCTTGTGTGACAGGTAAGGCAGGAATTGCATGGGTGAGGGTTGGAAGGCTGGTGAGGTCAGGCTGGAGGAGGGGCTGCCAGCAGACAGGGCAAGGGAGGGAGAATGGAGTAGGGGGACCGTCTTATGGAGGGCATTGAAGGCCACACTAAGTGCAGGCTGATCAAAGGGTTTAAGCATCCTTACTTTAGAAACGGGGTTCCAGATCTCAGAGGAGAATGTTCGGGAGGGGCCTGCCGAGAGGCAGGGGGCAGTGTGCGGCTGAGATGCAGTGGGCACGGGTCCTGCCAGGGGGCCACAGGCCAGGGGGTGGCAGCAGGCCTCTGCAGGGTGGGGGTGACAGACCGGATGTGGAGGTGCTGGGGGGTGGGGAAAGGAGGGGCGCTCTGGAGTCCCGGGACGCCCTGTCTGGGGCTTGCGGACCTCCCTGTCTGCGCAGTCAGGCAGCCCCCAGACCTTGGCTGCTGGAGGAGCGAGTTGTTTCCAGCCGCTCTCATCTTCCCTGCTACTGCATCAGCCCCGGGGTTTGCCAGGCACAGACTGCTCCTGGAGAGGGTGGGGTGGGGAGTAAAAACTGCCCAGGGAATGGCTGCAGACGACCTTGGGGCTGAGTCCAAAGGGCATGGCCAGACCACCTTTGTGATGGAGAGGATCGTGGGGTAGGTCTGGAGCCCCGCCCAGGCTTGGCCAGGAAGTTGACAGAGAGCCCAGGGTGGGGTGGAGTTCAGGCTGGAGCAAGGGCTTAGTCTCCCAGACCCAGACTCCTAACTCCTGGGCCACAGGAGCCAGCAGTTGGGGCTCGAGTCCCTAGTCCCTGCCTGACTAGTCAAGAATGAATTCAGACGAGGAGGCAGAAGGTAGAGAGTCAAGGAGAGTATCTCCTCTCCTGTTGAGGTAGGAGGTAGACTGGCTCTGGGCTGGACATTTACAATCAGCCACCCTTCTGTTTGCATTTTCTGGGACAGGAGATAAGTGGGCTCCAACGGAGTAATTTACAGTCAGCCTCCTGATTGCTCTCCGCAAAGGAAGTAACAATAGGTAAAGAGCCATCGTTAAAAACAGGGTAAACAGTCAGTCTTTGTCTCTCGTTAACATCTCAAGGCAATAATCGTGGCAAGGACAAAGAGAGGCAAAAGCCCTTCTGAGTGAAGGATGAAGGGTTCTCTTCCCCCTTTTTAGGATAAGGGAGGCACTACACATGCGCAGAAAACAAAGATCATGGCATCTGGTCCCATCACTTCATGGGAAATAGATGGGGAAACAGTGTAAACAGTGTCAGACTTTATTTTGAGGGGCTCCAAAATCACTGCAGATGCTGATTGCAGCCATGAAATTAAAAGACGCTTACTCCTTGGAAGGAAACTTATGACCAACCTAGATAGCATATTAAAAAGCAGAGACATTACTTTGCCAACCAAGGTCCGTCTAGTCAAGGCTATGGTTTTTCCCGTGGTCATGTATGGATGTGAGAGTTGGACTGTGAAGAAAGCTGATCGCCGAAGAATTGATGCTTTTGAACTGTGGTGCTGGAGAAGACTCTTGAGAGTCCCTTGGACTGCAAGGAGATCCAACCAGTCCTTACTAGAGGAGATCAATCCAACTAGTTCATTGGAAGGACTGATGCTAAAACTGAAACTCCAATACTTTGGCTACCTCATGCGAAGAGTTGACTCACTGGAAAAGACTCTGATGCTGGGAGGGATTGGGGGTGGGAGGAGGCGGGGACGACAGAGAATGAGATGGCTGGATGGCATCACCGACTCAAAGGACATGAGTTTGAGTGAACTCCAGGAGTTGGTGATGGACAGGGAGGCCTGGCGTGCTGTGATTCATGGGGTCGCAGAGAGTCGGACACGACTGAGCGACTGAATTGAACTGAACACATGCACAGAAAGGCTCCTTGGAGTCAGAAGTCAGAGGATAATTCCAGGCCATAATGAGTCTTGCTCCTCCCAGAAGCCTTCACTTCGAGATCCATCTTGGCTGACTGTGTGCACCCCAGGGGAGGGTCCTGAGACAAATTAACTGTGGGGGGTAGAGGGGAGGACAAAGCAAGATGACTGGCCTGAGGGAAGACAGAGATCTGGAAATCTGCCACCTTATAAATGATTTAAGCTTTCCAAAGGCTGAGCTCTCTCTCTGAACTAGCCTGAGCGCCTCTCTGCATGTCCTTTTCTTTTCAATAAACTTTTTACTTTACTCTTTACCTTCTGCCTCCGCGTCTGAATTCATTCTTGACTAGTCAGGCAGGGACTAGGGACTCTAGCCCTAACTGCTGGCTCCTGTGGCCCAGGAGTTAGGAGTCTGGGTCTGGGAGACTAAGTCCTTGCTTCAAGCTGCTGTTTCCTGCTGTGAGTGCCCGAAATCATTATCTGCTGGCCTCACCCTGGACCCTCTGCCTCTCTGCATTGCACCCAATCCCTCCTTGCACACAGGGGAACCTGGAACAACCCTGCAGCCAGGGCTTGGCCCCGGGTCCGGACTTGCTCAGCAGCGACTGAGTTACCTCTTAGGATCAAAGCAGGGATGGAGGATCAGCATGGTTGTGGGTAGCTGGGCAAGCCTGGGCGGGCCTTAGTCAGACTCTGGCACTGGGCCCTGCAGCTCAGACCCTGACGACATGGGGGCTAAGCCCTGCCTTCACGCCTGGTCTCCTAGAGAAGCTAGGAATGTGCGCTCCCCACCCCAAAGTGCATACCATCTGTCCATCTACCGCAAGCCTGGGTTCCAGCCCTGAAGAACAAGAGCCCGTAGGCGGGAATGACGCCATCCATGGCAAGATCCTCTTAGTCTCTGAGCAGTTTTGACTCTCCCCTCCCTCCTCCACCTGCCCAGGTGATTCTGACTTCATTGTATGCATCAAACTCTGCCTCCTGAGGATGAACCATATTCTCATAGGCCTCTCATGAGACACCTCTGCTGGGAGAGCTGGAAGCATGAAAAAACCTGACTCACTGGAAGAATCGACTCATTGGAAAAAAAAAACTTCTGAAGCTGGGAAAGACTGAAGGCAGGAGAAGGGGACCACAGAGGATGAGATGGTGGGATGGCATCACTGACTCGATGGACATGAGTCTGAGCAAGCTCCGGGAGATGGTGAAGGACAGGGAAGCCTGGTGTGCTGCAGTCCATGGGGTCACAAAGAGTAAGACATGACTGAGCGACCGAATAACTTATGAGACAGCTCTGCTGGAAGAGCTGGAAGCATGAAAAATCCCAGGAATCCCAGGTTTGGCTAAGAAGGAACGACTCCAGATCAATAACAGACTCTCTGGATGGCCTTGGGTAGGAGCGTGGAGGGCAGAAGAGCCTCACTTGCCAGTTGTCGGCCGCCTCCATCTCTTCTGAAGGGCAGACTGAGGGCAAGGGAAAGTCAAGCGCCCAGACAGGCCTCCAACTCCCAACCCAGAGAGGAAAGGTCATGTCTGGGGACCCTGGAGAAAACTGACCTGTCCTAGGAGAGGTCCCTGCAGTTTCATATCCCCCTCCCACCCTTCCTTCCAGCCTTGCACACCGACCAGCCTGGAACACCACCCTGCGCAGCCTAAGTGGCAATGGTTGAGACAAGATGCAGCCCTGGTGGTCCAGAGGCCACCTCAGTGGAAGGAAATCTACCCTCACTCCCACCTCAGGGCTGAACTGGGCAGAGCCTGCCAGGAATAGGGCAGAGCCTGCTAGGTTTAAAGAACTGACAGAGGTTGCAGTAGTGGCTTTGCCTTCAGGAAAATGCATTGAGCTGAGGCCAGGTCCGAGTGTGAGTCAGCTCTGCCCCTTTTGGAGGCATGGCCTGGGGTCCAGCCCTGAGCTGGGCTCAGTTTCTATTCTGAGGTGTCTGGGTGGCTCCTGAGGCCCCTCCTGTTTGGACTGTCAGTGTTGCCAGCTCTGTGTGAGCTGGGAATCAAGGGAGAATGGCCAAGGTTGGCAACTACCGAGGATTCCCTAACAATGGTAGGAAGGCCAAATTCCCAGGGGAGCCCAAGAATATAAGGACGGCTTTCTAACCGGGCCAACGAGGACCTGGTACAAGGAAGGCCTCAGTCTTGGCCCTGACCCCAGGGCAGGTCTAGACAACCCCTCTCATTCCCCCTCATCAGATGGGTTCATGAAAGTCCTTTGGAAAGTCTTTTAGGGATGGCTGTGTTGAGGCTAGGAAAACAGTGGGGCAGGGGGATTGAGAAATTCATCAGGTGAATGGATGACCAGAGTGGTCCCTGGGTCCCCTTCCCCAGCTCCCCCTGAGCCCCCATCTTCCTTGCCAGGTCCGTGTCCCTCTCTGATTCTCCACTCCCTCACTACAACCCCCTCCCAGCACCAAGCCCCTTCTCCCACACTGGAACTCCCTCCTTTCTGGGAGTTCTCCCACTTCTCTGAACCCCTACACCCATCACCAAGCTCTCCCACTTTTGGAGCTTACTCCCCCACCTCTCTGGGCCCTGGAGGCTGAGCTATACTTGCACAATCCCCTTGGTGGCCCTGTTAAAGATCTCAAAAAAAAAAAAACAAAACCCTTCTCTAGGCGTGACCAGCCTGAAAGGCTTGAACCCTGGAAGTGGTCTCAAAGACCAGTCCCTCAGCTGGAGCCCCAAGGCTCTGGGTTGGAGGGGGCAGAATGGTTCTGGAAGAGTAACTGGCTCCCACCAAGCAGACAGCAAGACAGCAGGCCTCTAGGTGTCAGGCTGTACTGACTCCAGAACACCTGTGAAGAGGGCTGGAGCAGGGCCTGGGCAGGCCCTGAGACACCCCCTGCAGGACACCCTAGGTTCAGCCTCCCCAGCCTCCCTCCTCTCCCTGCCCCAACCCCAGATAGGACAGTTTGGACAGTAAGTGACTGCCCCCTGGTGCTCTCCCAGAGATTCCCAGATACCTGACACCACCCACCCCAGAGAGCCTTTGGGAATCTCTGCCCAGGCCCAGAGCAGAAATGGGGGCAGAAAACCCAAGTCTTGGAAAACACTGACAGCCCCTAGCCCTGCACCCCCAATACCTCTGGTCCTGTTCTCTGCTCTGGGCCTCAGTCGCTGAAACAGCTCAAGCCTCCCTCCTGGAGCACCTAGCTCACTTCCTAGGTCAGCCTTTGCAGGGTCTGGGAGCCTTCTGCTCCTTCGCCACATGGGTGTCAAGTTACGAATCACACCGGCCCCAGGCAGTGTGCTGGGCACCTGCTAGCTGCCAGTCACACCTTAGCTTATTAAACCCTCATAGCAACCCTGTGCCACTGAGAGGCAGCAGAGGATTACAGCTGTGCTTGTGGCCACTGGTCACACTGGGTTCAAATCCCCACCACGGCACTTACGAGCTGTGGGACCAAGGGCAAGTTACTAAATCCATTTCTTCCTTTGCAAAATGAAGTTGATTATATGAATTAATACATGGGAAGTGAAAGTCGCTCGGTCGTGTCCCACTCTTTGCGACCCCATGGACTACACAGTCCATGGAATTCTCCAGGCCAGAATACTGGAGTGGATAGCCATTCCCTTCTCCAGGGGATCTTCCCAACCCAGGGATCGAACCCAGGTTTCCCACATTGCAGGCAGACTCCTTATCAGCTGAGCCACTAGGGAAGCCAATACATGGGAAGCCTTTAGTTACTTATTTTCGAGTAAGAAGCATTCATAGGGATTATGGGAAGATAACTTTGACCTTATTAAGACTTTAATACGGAGATCACCCTTATTACAGGGTGAAATCACCGGTGATCTTTGTAAGTCAAAGGTTGAGGGAGGAATATCCTGGTCGTCCAGGGGTTTAAGACTCCATGCTTCCACTGCAGGGACCACAGGTTCTATCCCTGGTCTGGGAACTAAGATTCTGCTTGCTTGCATCTCAGCCAAAAGAATAAAAAAAAATAAAAGTTGAAGGCAATATGAGGAAATAGTAACTGTTCTTTCAGTTCTGTTACAAAATGGAAGGAAATGGGACTTGAGCTTTAGAAAGTAATCTTTAGAAAAGATTTCCGTTCAAGACTAAAGACACTTAACAAGTTTAAATGATGTAAGGATGGATGGAGAGAAGCAATGCAGCAATTGATAATGGAGGTTTAATTTATAACCAGGAACATAAAAGTTCCAAGAAAGAAAAGAACAGACTGTGAGGGAATTCTCCCGTGGTCCAGGAGTTAGGACTAGGCTTCCATTTCACAGAGACAGAAACTGACTTCTGAAGGAGTAGGGAAGTTGAGAAGTTATGCCTCACAACTAGAAAAGGATGGGAGAATTCAAATCCTAAACTCTTAAGCTTTCTACCACTGAAATCCCTTCATCTGGAAAATGACACATGTTGCTGGGAACAGAAATCTCGCCTTTCTAAGTAGCCAGTAGCCACACCGAAGTTGGTCTTCAATTCCTCACTCCAGATTTGACACTACCTCAGGCAACTCATCTCCCCTACCAGCTTCAGATTACACAGCTCTAGGTTGGGAGATAAGAAGGGCGGAGATTGGGGTTGTCTGAGCTTCCTAACATTTCTGACATCCGCTTCTTGGGGGAAGAGCTCTGGCTGGCCACCGCTCACAGCGGCCACACCGGAAGTGTGGGGGAAAGAAGGGTGTTGAGTGGGAGGGGGTTTTGCAAGCGGCAGGGAAGGCTAGAGACCTGGGCTGGGGCCTGGCTGTGGAAAGCCTTGATGTCCGAGGCAGCAGAGTCTGGCCTCGGCGTCCTCTGGACCGTGGGGCCTGCGTGTGAGGAACGCCTTGAGTCCCGCCAACTGCTGGGAGGGTCAGGCAAGCAAGTGGTACAGAGAGACCCCCGGCTTTCTCTGCAATATGAAAATAACAGAGACCTCCAGGGGCTGGTTCCAGAACAAGATCCACGTAGGTTAGAAAGCATGGCGAACCCGCCCTGGACTTGACCGGCTGCGTCGTTGTTCCAGAAGGGAACTCTGAGGGTCAGGTATTGGGTCGCGCGCCCCGCTGGAGCCCGAACCCCGCCCTTCCAAACCAGCTCCTTCAGCCGACCGATCGCGGCAACGGACAAGGCCCGCAGAGGTCGCTAACTCCCTATAAGGCGTTGTAATGCCCTAGAGGCCTGGCCAGGTTACTTCGGGTGACAAAGGCCCGCGAGGAGGGCGGAGACCCGCGGAGGAGAGAGGGGAGGGTGGAGAACGGAGGCGGGGTGTGTACCGCTTAGGAAGGCCCGGCGGTGGGAGGAGGGCCCCCGCGCAGCGCAGCGGTTGGGCTCGGGCAGCAGCCAGGCTGATCCCGGAGCAGAGCCCTAGCAACAGGCCGACCATTGGACGAGCGGGGCAGGCTGGGTGTGATTGGCTCTCGCTGCTGCCTGCGATTGGAAGGCGGCCCCGTCTCCGCCCTTGCTCACATCCGGTGTGGTCTGGCCTGGCCTGGCCTGGCACCGTCGCGATCCCGGGTTGTCAGGTTCCCCTTGGCCTCCAGGGGCAGCGCACCCGGAGACACGGCTGACCGGCGCGCGGGGTCGTGCGGCTCACCCATGGGGAATCGCCGGTGTCGACGCGCGCCTGTGTGCCTGCGCATAACAGACCCCGGGCACACGCAGGGAGCGAGATCCTGGCCCCCGGGGCCCCGGTGCTTTGAGGATAGGTGACCCGAGAGAAGCCCGAGGATGGTGCTCCCCGATGGGTTGGAGCTGGGGCGGGGCGGGCCGAGCTCCAGGGCCCTGCTGCTGTCTCGGGGTCTGGGCCCAGCCCCGGGCGCGCGAAGGCTGTAGGAAGCCGTAACTGTCCGCACCCGGGTTTGGCTGCAGAGCCGGGCAGTGCCCGGCGGGGGGCAGCAGAGGATGGAGCCACAGAAGCCGGTCCCTAAGTGGGGCGGGATCGGGCCCCGGATGGATGCTAAGCCCTCCTAACTCCTGGGCCCTGCAAACCAAGTGACGGGGCAGGAGCGGCCAGACCAGCCGCTAGTGCATTCTTGAGTGCTGAAGCCCTGAGGGATGGACCAAGGCCGTTTTGTTTTCTTACCTTGGTTGTTATGGCGCTGTCACCACTGGGCTAAATACATTTTAGATCCTTAACCTTTAGGACATGGGGGGGTGGGGTGCGTGCTGGCGGGTGTTCCTTTTGCCTTTGCCCAGGAGTGTAATTAAGTGTGTGTCTGATTTTGAGGATCTGGACAGCAGTTAGGGAAATTATAATGGAAAGGAATTCACCCACCGTGCTTGCAGTCCGCAACACGCTGCTCCATTATTAAATCTACTTTGTGTATTGAATGAGTGTAATCCCTAATTTAGGTCAAAAGAATATTTTTCACTTGGTCCGCCAACTACCCTCTCCAACCTAGCACTCATCACTGAGGGACCACAACATTCCCCCAAAGGAATGTTTAAAAAACTGAGCAGGGAAAACCACCTATAAACTTTAACACCTCCATATTTTCAGAGGCAAGGACTTTTGGAATGCAAGATACTTTCATAAGGGAATCCAAAATGAGCTGTTGGGCTTTAATTAACTGAAGGGACCATCCAAACTCCCCATCTCAATTCTGGCTTCAGGAGGCCAAGAGCCAGTAATCAGTAGGGTAACTTGTCCATCGTGGAGACGGCGTTAAAACAAGTCTAGATTCATTCTCCCAAGGTAGATCCAGTGTGAAGGCAGCCTCTCAGACATGACTGCGGGTCCCTGACAACTCTGGGAATGTGGTGGGCTGCACTATTTCGCTACCTAGGCCAGGCATAGGGGCAGAAAAGCTGCAGAGCACCAGGACTCACCAAACGGAGTAAATGGTTGCTGAGTGGACACCACCTAGTTTTTTTTCCTCCATCCAAGGGAAGGAGATGGGCGTGAGGAGGCAAAACGCCTTAACCTAAAGGACTAGTCAGAAAACAAGACAGTTCCCCTGTATAATGGGCAGGCAGCTTTGTCCTTGTGGACTCAGGTCACACAGACCCTGGTGCTGACTGCTGCTTAACACCTGACTCTGAAGGAAGAGCCCTGGGCCGGCCATCATTCAATTCAAATTCAATTCCATCTGAACCAATGAAAAGGCTAGATGGAGGAACAAAGAAAAATCTTTATGCAAGACCCCCAAAAAAGTGCCTCAACAGAGATGCGAACAAATCAAATGACATAGGAGTAAACAAATGGACAAACCCAGAATCTGGCACTTTCTGTAAGACCACCAAGTGGCTTAGTCTCTGGAAAAGTCAGTGTTACAAAAGTAGTGGAAGGAATAGAGGCTTTACAGAAACCTAATAATGAATTCCAACTGATCCATTTCATTAGATCAGAGGAGGGTGGTTAGAAAGTGCTATCAAGAGGCATTCTGGGTACACTTTGGGGAAATCGGAATATGGGCTGATATCAGGAAATTACTGTGATTTCCTTAGGTGTGATGACAATGGAATCATCCTAAGAAGATGTGCATTTTAGGAGAAATAAGAAGAGACGTTACTTTGCCAACCAAGGTCCGTCTAGTCAAGGCTATGGTTTTTTCCAGTGGTCATGTAGAGTTGGACTGTGAAGAAAGCTGATCGCCAAAGAATTGATGCTTTTGAACTGTGGTGCTGGAGAAGACTCTTGAGAGTCCCTTGGACTGCAAGGCGATCCAACTGGTTCACTCTAAAGATCAGTCCTGGGTGTTCACTGGAAGAACTGATGTTGAAGCTGAAACTCCAATACTTTGGCCACCTCATGCGAAGAGTTGACTCACTGGAAAAGACTCTGATGCTGGGAGTGATTGGGGGCGGGAGGAAAAGGGGACGACAGAATGAGATGGCTGGATGGCATCACTGACTCGATGGATATGAGTCTGAGTGAACTCCGGGAGTTGGTGATGGACAGGGAGGCCTGGCATGCTGTGATTCATGGGGTCGCAGAGTGGGTCACGACTGAACTGAACTGAAGAACATAGGGAGTGACATGTCATTACTTTCAAGGTTCCATAAGACAAATATAAAGCAAATGTCACAAAGCAGTGGATATTTAGCTATCACTGCACCGTTCTTTTCAATTTTTGTGTTTGAAATATTTCAAAATAAAAGGCTGGGGGCAAAGTCTCCTGATACCACCGAGCTATCCTTTGAACAGGGTTAAATTAACGCAAGAGGCAATAACTGGGACTGCCAGTTCCAAAACATTCGCATTTAAAAACCACAAGGCAGGGAATTCTCCAGTGGGTCAGTGGCTAGGACTCTGCATTTTTACTGTCAAAGTCCCAGGCTCAACCTCTGGTCAGGGAACTGAGATCCCCAAAGTTACACAGTACAGCCAAAAAAAAGAAAATCACAAGGCAGAACCTTGTATGACCCATGGGTCACTTAAAGCTCAAAAGCAGCAAAAACCCTTCCATCTCCAACTGATTCCAACTGAACCAAATTAGGGAGAGTGGTTCATTACCTGTGAGAAGCGAAACGGGTGACTGGGCAACAGCCAGGAAAGACCGTTACCTGATGTTGCCAAACGACTAACCAGATAGTAAACTTGCGCGACCCCACGAATTGCAGCACGCCAGGCCTCCCTGTCCATCACCAACTCCCGGAGTTCACTCAGACTCATGTCCACAGAGTCGGTGATGCCATCCAGCCATCTCATTCTCTGTCGTCCCCGTCTCCTCCTGCCCCCAATCCCTCCCAGCATCAGAGTCTTTTCCAGTGAGTCTACTTGTCGCATGAGGTGGCCAAAGAATTGGGAGTTTCAGCTTTAGCATCAGTCCTTCCAATGAACACCCAGGATTGATCTCTAGAATGGACTGGTTGGATCTCCTTGCAGTATCTCCCTTTACAGCCCTTTAAAAATATAAAGCTAGGTGTGGGTTAAGTATGCGGATGAAATACCAAAAGTCCTACGGGCTGGTACTAAGGACTCGGTGTGACCCAGCCACTCTCGCCACAATTCTTCACCGACCACAGGTACTTGGTTAATCAGAGGTAGGGTTTGTGGCCATTCGGATCCAACCACAGCTCCCCATACCAGAACTGGAAAGTTCAAACCAGCAGCTAATTACTAAGTTGGTACACCACATTTTATTGCTGATTAGGCTGGAGACCACTAGGATTCGTCAGCTGTTAGAAATCAAGAACAGTGTTACCCTGGGTAGTTTTCAGAAGGCCGATTCCCCAAGTTTGCTTTGAGAACTGTGCTCAGTCAGGAGCTGCCATTCTTGGCCACTCAGGTCAACGAGTGCGAGTCAACACACGTATGTTCCGCTGACCGGCACACAGGCCAAAGCATGAGGTCATTACATACAAATAGAGCAGAGGGAAACTACACTCCCTCCACCAGGCAACCTATTTGCTACACTAAAAGGCTCCCTGCCACCAAGTCCCAACTGATGTCCCCCCCACTCCACCTGCAAAGAAAGCTCTATTTAAAGCAGGAACGGAGGCCTGAAGCCAAGTAGATCATTCACTCCTTTACAATTACCCTCCTGCCCATCGCCTTTACTGAATTCCTTCCCACCATCAGTTTTCTAAGTTCTAGAATGCACTGAGGAAAAGGGCCTCTACCATTGGTGCCTAACCCATGGAATCATTCAACTCCTGCATTAGGAGCGCTTTCTTAACCTCAGCTCTTCCGGGCCATTCTTTCCCAACTACTCATCACTGAGATGAAAGGTCGTCCCCTCCTGCCAATACTTCACATGTGAAATCTATCACAAGAGACTGAATGCAGGGCCAGCTATGAGAGTCCAGATGACTTCTAAGAGATCTGCGAAACTGTCGAATAAGGCTACTCTTCTATTTTGTTTTGGAAAGCAATTGCTTTTCATGAAATTGTTACATATCGTAACATGTAATAGGTTTCTATTATTTTTAAACAAATGAGTATTTTCAGTTTCTGGTTTCTGACATAAACTAGCCTCGAAACTCATACTTTACATAAGAGTGATGTAAAGGGGTCCTGAGATGAAAAAGTTTAAGAAACACCTGCATTCAAGAACTCTTAAAACTGGGTAGAAATGCAGCAGTAGACAGCATTTCATCTCAAGAGAAGTTTTGTCCATGAAAAATCCTCTCAGCAAATTCCAGGCATTCACAATGGGCATGCCTGTGTGCTAAGTAGCTTCAGTTGTGTCCAACTCTTTGTGACCCAATGGACTGTAGCCCGCCAGGTTCCTCTGTCCATGGGCTTCTCCAGGCAAGAATACAGGAGTGGGTTGCCATGCCCTCCCCCAGAGGATCTTCCCAATCCAGGGATCACACCTGTATCTCTTATGTCTCCTGCGCTGGCAGGCAGGGTCTTTACCACTAGCACCACCTGGTAAGCCCCTTCACAATGGGACATTACACCAAAGGAACAAGGGTGGATTTGTTCATTCCGGGTTTCCCACAGCATCTTATGGTAAAACCGGAATGAACTTTGTCGCCAACTCAATACTAACGCCTCTCAGGAGCGACCCTTCTTTCTGAAGAGCCTTGGTGAGCCTGTCCTCACCTTGCCCATATCTATCTCCCTATTGGCAAGACCCGTCTGTCTCTGCCCTAGTGACTCCCACAGCACTGAGGTCTTGCTTGGTCGGCGCATGCTGGGTGCTGGCTGCTGCTCAGCTTCATCTCCCAGTTGAGCAGAAGCACACGGGTCATGTGAGCTGTGGGACCTCAGGCACAAAGGTCACTTCTGTGTCCACAGCTCTATTTGCAGTAGCACTCTCAGGGCAGTCCTGAGGGTCAATGAGCCAAAATCAGGTGAATTCAGTTAACGTGGCAGCAACCTAGTCACACAGTGTGGCTCATGAAACATTAAAATTTCTCAAAAAATGGAAAAGCTGTCCTCTTCCACTGCCATGAACCCATGCAGCCCCCTCCCTGCCTTGCTAGAGCATATCCACACTGTTGGGGGAGGAAAGCCTTTGCCCTGGTGTTTCCTCCTGTAAACAATCCCTCCTCAGAGCTGGTGAGGGCAAAACACCCCACACGTCTGGGAGTACAACTCGAGCCTTGAGCTTGTCCTGACAGCCGCTGTCCGCAATGGCAGGTCGCTGACCCCCTCAGAAAGGACTTCCCTGGCAGTCTAGCTGCTAGGACACCACACTTCCACTGTAGTGAGGCGGCGTGGGGCACACAGTTTTAATCCCTGGTCAGGGAAGAAAGATATCACATGCTGTGTGACTTGACCAAAAAAACACAAAAAACCAAAAAAACCCACCCAAGACACTACATGATGATTTTAAAGTGTAGAAACCCATCTCATGTAAGACATAATGAGATATCCAATGGGCACCTGAGAAATATCAAGCCAGGCACGTGACAGAGTTTTCATTGAGACTTATATCCCCCACCCCCAGGGCTTGGAAGTTTAATAGTCATTCACCCAAGAATCAAAAGGAGCCATGATTCAAACTTAAAGGGTTCATTTCCTAAGAGAAACGATGGAGCCCCAAAAGGTGCAATCCTTTTTCAAGGTCAGTAAGTCAAGGCAATGGTTTTTCCCGTGGTCATGTATGGATGTGAGAGTTGGACTGTGAAGAAGGCTGACCGCCGAAGAATCGATGCTTTTGAACTGTGGTGTTGGAGAAGACTCTTGAGAGTCCCTTATACTGCAAGGAGATCCAACCAGTCCATTCTGGAGGAGATCAATCCTGGATGTTCATTGGAGGGACTGATGCTAAAGCTGAAACTGCAATACTTTGGCCACCTCATGCGACGAGTTGACTCACTGGAAAAGACTCTGATGCTGGGAAAGGTTGGGGGCGGGAGAAGGGGACGACGGAGAATGAGATGGCTGGATGGCATCACCGACTCTGTGGACATGAGTTTGAGTGAACTCCGGGAGTTGGTGATGGACAGGGAGGCCTGGCGTGCTGTGGTTCATGGGGTCGCGGAGAGTCGGACACGACTGAGCGACTGAACTGAACTGAACTGAACTGAACCCCAGGTCTGATTCCCAGACATAGGCACTTTCCGTTATACACCGCTTCACCCCTCCCCGCACCCAACCGCCTTCTTTGAGTGGTGAAGGGTGGAGAAACACCAGCTCCAATCAAACCTTCGAAAGCAAAGGAAAATTTCAACTCATTAAATAAAACTAAGCAGCACTGCCATCAGATCTGTAAGTTTATTTGCTCAATGTGCGACAGCTACATAATGACTCACATTCATGATATTCCATCACTGAGGAAAACTGCTAAGAATGGTCCGTGTGTGAAAGAATTCCTTAGAGAAACACGGAGTTGGAAAAAAATAACCACTGATTAGACCTTAAAAATAGTTCACTGCATAACATGACAAAAAGCACAAAGGCTCATTCAGAGAACATGTTCGGTGTTCTCCTACACTGTAATAGTTATAATTTCACCATGACAAACACCAGACATTAAGATTAAGCTAACACTGGTGTTTCTTTTGCTCCCCCCCAAAAAAACAAAATGTATAACTGCATGTCACTATAGCAACATCCAAAACAGATCAATTTGTTACGATCACTATTTGGTAGAGCAAACTTTACCCCCAAAAAGAAAAAATTAAATTAAAAAAACTTTAAAAAATTTGAAGACTTAATTTTTTTTGTCATAGGAATACATAACACCTACAGTATAAGTTAATAAATTTCAAGCTACTGTATAGAAATACAACACTAGCATGCACAATATTGTATCAATAGAGTAATGGAGGAGTAATCATTTCACTGGAGAGACAGTATCATAGGCAAGTGCATTTCTTTAAAAATAAAGAAAAGAAAAGAAACCATTCAAGCTGCTTAAATATCAAGTCTCCCATTCCCTCTTCATTTTTTTTTAGCCCTCAGATGTGGTTTTTATCTTGCATTATTCTAAAAAGCAGCCAGAGCCAAAGCTGAAATTTAAAAGAAAAAATAGGTTTTGTAATTCCAGTAAATCATTTCCAAATGCTACAAGGGAAGGACACAACACTGCTCACTGGACATGAAGATAAAATTAAGTGAAGTCCCACCTACCTCCCCCCTCCCCGCCCCCAATCTCTTCCCATCCATAGCATTGACCTTAGGCCCCTGTTAGGGCGCAGAAGCTATAAAGCTCTCTTCTCTCAGTTCTCCTGGTAGGCTCGGTTAATTGGGACTCGCTCTCGAGCACATGGAGGGGGCCTTCTAAGGAAAGTCATGCTGGGTAGCCTGTGCCACGTGACAGGACATCGTCCCTCTTCTATCTTCACTGTCACCTGGATCCTGGTCACTGTGTACATTTCACAACTGGAAGCTCCATTTTGGTTTTAACAAAAACAACTGTCAGGGTTTTCCTCAATTATGACTCATTCCTCTGCCTGCCTAAATAAAACAAAGAAACAAACAAATCTGGTGTCGTTACCTATCTCGGCAGTTCATGCTATTGTAAAAAAGGCTAAACGCACATGCAACAGGTCGTGTTTTCAGAAAGACTTATCTAAAATGAGAATGAAGGACCTAAGGCTGAGTGAAACAAACTTGTGGAAAGAGCATGGTGGTTTCCATCAATTCTAAAACGTGCAAAGATGGCACAATCCAATTTCCAACTTCTATATTTTCATTAAAAAGAAAAAAATAAGAAAAAACTGTGGTCAAATAGGAGTTAAGGATTTATTATCTGATAATGATGCTGTTTTATTTTCCTAAAACAATTATTTGGGGAAGGAGTGTTTTCATGGAGGAAAAACGGATACACGAGGTTCCCAAAACTGGACAGAGTGTTCATGGAGAGAGTTCTTCCTTCAGGATTTTTCTACCAGTAAGCTCCTAGCACCTGAATTTTCACACACTGCACCACGAACTTTCTCAAAATGACCGCCAGCTTCTACAACCCAACAGCTTTTCAACCCGTCCGTGTGCATGCTGTGGGCGCGAGGTACAATGAGGAAGACCCAAGAGAGGAGACAGACGGCAGTGCCACCCGAGGAAGCCGTGCCAACTGAAAAAAACCCAGCACTTCTCTGGAAATATCAGCACAATAAATGACATACAGACCTGAATTTTCTCTAGTTTTGTGGTGTTCAATGTTTCTATTAAAGTGATTAATCATTTGTTGTGATGGATTTAAGAAGAAAGGACAAAAATCCCACAGCCACCTGCCAAGCACCTATTAACCAAAACCTAACAAGTAGTTCTGATTCTCCTCAGGCAAGCCTGTTGGCCTAGGAGACAGAGAACAGCAAAACCGACCTGGATAAGGCTGAACAAGGATGTAAGAGTCAAAATAAAGAAAAACACACAATCAATGGCTTGATGTTAACATATGGCTGTAATGTAGAAATACTGTAAACTGCAATTTAGTGTTAATACTGTCAACTAATCTGAAAACTGGCATGGCCTAAACCATAAACAGACCTTACGTTCTATCAGCTTGGGATTTTAATATTCCATGTCTGCTAAGAGTACACCCTGAAAAACAAAATGCACAGCTAAAACAGATGAGCTAGGAAGTACCCAAAACTTAAAAGACGAGAGCATATGTACATAAAAATCCTTACTGGAACCACAGAACTTATTGAATGAGGGCCATTCCGTTTTAAGTTTTCTTTTCATCTTAAAACCCTATTTTCTAGCAATAAGTTAAATTAAAGACAGCTCCACTTGCATTAATCTACAGAACAGTCCATATGCCAGTGTGAGGCTGCTATTCCAAAACCAGCACAGCTAGCCTGACTTTCCACTAGTGGTATTTTGGCAAAAATGTCAACAGAGGCGATCAAAGACAGGACAGGTCGTGGGTTTCTCCCTAGGAAGGTCACCCCTCCCTTTCCCTCCCCCACCCGGCCCCCGACTCATGGGAAAAATAAAGACTGCAGTAGTAGCATCAGCGTGCGCTGCCAGTCCACCTGGGGCCTTAATTGTTGCCTTCGCCGCCATCGTCGTCTTGCTGGTCGCTCGTCCAGAGCGTGAGGTTGTCACGGAGCAGCTGCATGATCAGCGTGGAGTCCTTGTAGGAGTCCTCGTTGAGGGTGTCAAGCTCGGCGATGGCGTCGTCGAAGGCGGTCTTGGCCAAGTGGCAGGCTTGCTCCGGGGCGTTCTGGATCTCGTAGTAGAAGACGGAGTAGTTAAGGGCCAGGCCTAATCTAATGGGGTGGGTGGGCTGCATGTGCTCCTTGCTGATCTCGTGGGCTTCGCTGTAGGCCTTCTCGGATGACTCCACCACGGCTGCCCTCTTCTCGCCGGTGGCGACCTCGGCCAGGTAGCGGTAATAGTCCCCTTTCATCTTCAGGTAAAACACTTTGCTCTCATACTGGGTCTCGCTGCAATTCTTGATCAGGTAGTTATCCAGCAGGCTCAGCACATCCTGACACACGGCCTCCAACTCCTTCTCTATTTTTTCACGGTAAGCACGGACCATCTCTATTTTCTTCTCGTTGCCATCGGCAGATGTCTTCTGCTCGATGCTACTGATAACCCTCCAGGAAGAGCGGCGTGCCCCGACTACATTCTTGTAGGCCACAGAGAGAAGGTTTCTTTCTTCATTGGACAGTGGCTCATTCAGCTCTGTCACCTATTGAAGAGGAACGGAGAAAGAGCTGTTACGGTACAGGTGATGGCAGGATGGGCTAACCGCATCTTTCACGCTACTAAAACCCAAAGAGATGGATCAGCTGATTAAAGTCACCAACATGCAGACGTCAGGCTGTGGGAGTACATGACAGGGAGACGGAGAGGGAATGAGCAGCAGGAAGGGGAAAACCGCAGCTGGCTCAATGGTGCACGAACCCCCTGCTCCTCCCCAGAGAAGGACACACATGCTCAGCTGTTTCCAGAAAGAACCCTCAAGTCTAACACTTAGATGAAAAGCCAAATTTCGATCTAAATTACAAACGTCAACAGTTCTCTTGAGCAACATTACATACACACCAATGCCAGGGATTTTAATTAGAGCTGTCTTTTATACCTCATCAGTTTGTTTCTTTGAAACAGAAAACAGAATGACAGCTTCCTCCTACTCTTGCCCTGTCTGGCAAACATGAGTCCCATCTCTTTTGGGTGAGGGTATCTTGTGTACTCGGTGAGAATAGAGAGTCACCGTCAAGTTGACTTTGAGAAACATAAGCTTTCTCTGCTCTTAAGAAGATATAAATTCCAGGCACGGGGCTGACTCTGATCACTGAGATGTTAGCAACTTGGGGAACATGTACTCTGGTGTTTGAATACAATTAGCAACAAGACGAACAGAGGAGCAAAGCACTTCTGAGCTGAGGCGGCCAAAGGAATTAATGCTTTCACCCGTGCATTTCTAAAGGGTCTCCATCGTCCCAAACACTAAGAGCCTTGAGCAAACCAAAGTGACAGCACGTCTGTGTTGCATATTTTTATGACTACCAAACAACTGCCTGTAATAAAGAAATTAGATCAAATGACTAAAATTACAGTTTCTTAAGTTATATTATTCCCTATTTCTGTGATGTCAGAGCCACACACTTTAGGTGTCTGACAACCATATGAAACAGAAAGGATCGGGCTCTTATTGCTCTTCCCTCTTTTTCCTCCCTCTTCTGAGGTCACATTTTTACTTGTCTGGTTGACTACCACACCCAAACCGGTAAATACACAGTCACCGGCAGTATCAGAAAGCCCAGACCATGAGCTCTTTCCTCAGATTTTCAACAGAGAAGATGTTCCCTTCCCTTATCCTCCCAGGTACCTGCGCTCTAGTGGTAACCTATTAATTGCAAGCAACTTCTGCTCTTTGTTCTGCCTCTGCCTCGAGCATTTACCAGTGTTCCTGCCTGGAAGATACTTACACAAGAACCAAGTTCTATCTTTTGTGAAATCCTGCCCACTCCACTCCTCCCACCCCCAGTTAAACTGGCTACTTACTGTCTGTTCACCGTGTAGATTACAGCATCCACGTAACGTTCTATTACTGCCAGATATGAAAGGTAGTGGGACAGAGTCCAAAAAGATATGCTGGGCTGGGATTCCAGGAGACTTTGCTTGTGTATGGATCACTTACACATGGTATACATATTCCTCTTTTATAAAGGAAGGAGTCGAGTGGGAGACGGTTATGCTTAATGAAACTGGTTATGTGATTGAAATAGTTCCTCTCAGAATTAAGGCTTCCCTGGTGGCTCAGACAGTAAAGAATCTGCCTGCAATGCAGGAGACCCAGGTTCAATCCCAGGATCGGGAAGATATCCTGGAGATGGAAAAGGAAATCTACTCCACTACTCTTGCCTGGGAAATCCCATAGACAGAGGAGCCTGGAGGGCTACCATCCATGGAGTCACAAAGAGTTGGACACAACTGGGCAACTAACACACTCTCTCAGAATTAAATCAGAATGTAAACCAGACTTAGAGGTTTATATGCTTTGCTTACTAATTCTCACAACATCTGGCCAATAATACACACTCAACTACTTCCTACACTGAGGGTTTTCTCATGTTCCCTTTTTATTATGCATTACTGATCCCCCACTCTAACGTGAGAGCACAAATAGCTCTAGCAGAGGTGGCCAAGGGGAAACAGATGCACGCTGGGGGACGAGATTTTGGTACCTCGGCAGTGAAAGTGTGGTGTCCTAACCACTGGACCGCCAGGGAATTCCCGTGGGCAATTCCTTTTGAGAACTCCCTGAACAATGCCCTTCACTTTAATTCTCCATGTAGGAGGCCTCCACATTTCTTACATCATCCAGCCTATCTTCCCCTATCAAGTCTCGTTTCTCAGTTCCAGGTGGTTCTCCAGTCCTTAGATCCCTTGTATCACTTCCTTTCCATGAACGCTAGAATCATGTAGCCTGGAGTAACTCCCCAGACTGGCACAGCTCAGGCCAGCCGCCCACAGTCACTGGACGTGCAGGTACTGAAGACCAGCCGCTTCTGGAGTAACCCGAGAGCTGCCTCCCATGCAAGAAGCCCCAGTGCCTAAGGCCACCGGGGTCAGCTCCAGGCCTTTCCCCTAAATCATGCCGTCCTTATTTCAAGAGCCATCAACTATTTAAAGTCCCAGGACCTCGCCAGTTCTCTACACCGTTAAGTCTTTTGCTGCGAGGCTGCAGAGCCCAAAGCTGGCCATTCGCACTTGTGTAACGTCTGTCCAGTTGCCTCAGACAAACTGGAACATGAAGATTATGAAATGCCAACATCACCTTTAGATACAGTAACTCAACCACATTTGGAACATACCCAGATGTTTTCTGCTACTGCAAAACTAAGTTAGAGGGGAAAACCTTTCACACTTAAAAAAAAAGTCTGCTCAAAGGCACTAAGATGTCTCTAAAAACCTTAAATCAGGGTTTAAAAATAAAAAAAATCCTTAAGATCAAAATGGCTTCCAAGAGGGCCAAAAGGGTAAATGAACACGCTACACCAAAAATAAAAGAAACACACGAGAAGGTCTAAGACGAGCTTCGGTGTCCATGTTATCTATATTCTGAGCACACAGCAAAATAACCCACTGCAAGGAAATGTGACACTGCTCTGCTTGCATACAGTTAACCATATATTCTAAAGACGATCTGGTGGTTTAATCACTAAGTCATGTCTGACTTGCGAACCCATGGACTGTAGCCTGCCAGGCTCCTCTGTCCGCGGGATTTTCCAGGCAAGAATACTGGAGTGGATTGCCATTTCCATCTCCAAGGGATCTTCCCGACCCAGGAATCGAACACCAGTCTCCTTCATTGCAGGCAGATTCTTTCCGACTGAGCTATGAGGGAAGCCCAGAGACGACCTACTAAATATCAAATTAAAATTTTTGAAAACAATCTAAAGTTCATTTCGTGCATATCCGGACAAGACGCCTTCAACTTAAAGTACAGTGTGTGCAAAAAAAGAGTTAACACAACAGGCTTGAGATTGCTATCTTTAGAAAGGTCTGCTTGCGAAGCTGACCCTTGGCTAGCATTTGAGAACTAGGATTCTGGAAGGGTTCCCACTACCCCGATTAAGAATGGCCCATTGGCCCTAAAAAGTTTGTCCAAACAATGTGTTCCTTCCAGAAGTCTTGAATTTGGTATATGTGAGGCAGAAAATGCTCCGCGAACACTCCTCAGTAAGACCTCTGGGAACTGAATCTCTAATGAGCTTCCTTCCCAGCAGACATTTCACACACACAGTCCACCTGAGTCTCCAGGGAAAGAAGACTCTCAGACCTGGCTTACTCTGATCTTCACGCCAAGGACCTTTTCTCTTTGCTGATTTAGCTTTGCATCCTTCCACTGTAATAAATCATAGTCGAGAGTATGGCTCTGGGACTTCCCTGGCAGTCCAGTGGTTGAGAATCTGCCCTGCAATTCAGGAGACTTGGGTTCAAACCCTAGTTGCGGAACTAAGATCCCACATGCGAAGGAGCAACTAAGCCCATTCGCCACGAGAGCATCTGTGTGCCACAATTAAAGATCCCGTGTGACCAAAGATCCCAGGTGCTTCAACTAAGACCAAACACAGCCAAATATACAAATAATCAGAACAACAACAACAAAGGACAGCTCTATATGCTGAGCCCTGGCAAACCACGAAACAGGGAGGGAGCCTTAGGGACGTCAATACCGAGTCATTCTGGGAAACTCGGTAACATGTCACATAAGGTCTGATGACAAGAAAAATACAGTTAAAGGCCACTGCTTACCAGATAACTCACCAAGCATTCACCAAGCACCTAACGTGCGTCACGTCACACCTCACTGTGCCAAACACAACATTTGTGAGATGCCCTCAAGGTGCCAGTTCACGAGGAGGAAACACAAATGTATTCACGTTAGATCACCAGTCACAGAGACACTCTCAAGGCAGCCAAAGTCTGCCTGGGAAACTCATTCACCTGGCTTTTAGAAGGCAGCAGCAATGATCTTGGATAAAAATTGTGCTGCAAGGAAATATTCCAGGAAGACGAACGTCCCAGAAGAGTCAGGGAACTTCCATGGCATAGTCAGGGTTAAGCTCAAGGCCTCAGCGATGATGCCAGAGAATCCCGGCTTTTCTGACAGCTGTCAGGTACTGTGTTCTTCTCACAAGTACCCTGCCATGGTGGACCTTATACCTGACAGGTGAGATGCAGAGCAATGAGTAGTCTTTCCCCTCAAAATCAGTCCACTAACAGACAGCAGGGCAGGGACACGAACTCAAGTCCTCTGGTTTTACACCCCGAGTCTCAGACAATGTAAACCCGGCACCGTATCACAGAGAAAGAACTCTTTTCTGCAACACAGGTGACACCGTGTCTTACTGCACTTCGCAGTCCTGCGGCTTGTGGAGACTGATGGTTTGGGGCAGCCCTGTTTTGTCAGACTGATGGCTAGCAACTTTTACCAATAAAGTAATTTTTTAATAACAAGAACCTACTGTACAGCACAGGGAACTACACTCAATATCTTATAATAACCTGTAATGGAAAAGAACCTAAAAAATATACATACATACATATATATATATAAACTGAATCACTTTGCTGTACTCTTGAAACTAACACAACACTGTAAATTAACTAAACTTCAGTAAAGAAGATGAACTCTAAGACATGCTGCTGCTGGGAATTCCCCTGGCGGTTCGGTGGTTAGGACTCCATGCTTTTACTGACAAGGGCCCAGGTTTGATCCAAAGCCCCACACAGTGTGACCAAAGTAAAAAAAAAAAACTCACCCACTTCATAAAAGGAATTTAAAACCAATCGGTAACAGAAAAGTGAGCAAAAGGAATTGAAAAAAAGGAAAAAATTATTTATATATATATATATAAAACCCAAAGTCATTCATTTTATAAATGTTAAGTTTTTTCCAACCAGACTGGTAAAACTTAAATATTCTGTGAAGGCTGACAGTGTGGATAAACAGGCACCACTACCACCCATTGTTGGATATCATAAATTAGTACAAACTTCAGGGAGGGCAATTTGGAACAACTATCAAAATTAAATACTAAAAAACCTTCTGACTCTGCCATTCCATTTCTAGAAACGGATTCACTGTGTCATTTCTAACAGCTAAACTCTGGAACCACCTAAATGGTGGTCAATGGGAGTCTGGTTTATGAACATGCATACAAGGGAATTCTAGGTAGTCATTTTAAAAGTATTTGTGTATTTTCACTGAATCTCTAGAAAGGTTTCTAGATATTTCTGTATCACTAAAAACAGTGGCTGAGAGGCAGTTAAGGTTGATGACGTTTAATTTTTTACCTGCTACCAGTAGTACCTATTCAAACAAAACCTCTCCATAATTTACTCAGCTAACATCCACCAAACTTTTTCGAACCAAGTGTAAAAAAAAACAAACCACCTTCAAGCCAGCAATTTTACATAAGCAAGTTACTAATGTTAATACATTACTAACTCAAGCCCACATCTGCTGCTTTGCACTCACCACCTCACTTCTACCAATAGCTTTAAAAATAAACTTAGTTGCATAAAAATCTTTCATTATATCTTTACACAGATTAGGACTGATATACAGTAGTATATATACCACAGATTTTCAGCCCTGTTTCACTGAACTAATTACTAATTTAATTCCAATATTTTCCCAGTTTATTCACTACCTAATCTTATGATTCCCAAATACCGCTTATATTTGTGCAAGGTTATCTGCTGCAAAATCAAGGACAGTATTACTAATGCTATAATGCGCATCTTCGTTTCATTCTGAGTTTAATGGAATACTTCCAGGGTTTCATTCTTAAATCCCGACTCTTTGTTTAAAAGATATTTGAGAAATACTCATATATTCCGTACTTTTTAAAATAATTTTTGTTGTATCAGAAATGAGTTCTTTGACCAAAATTATAACTCCTCTTTGGTCCTCCAGATAACTCTTTATGATTCAGTATTGTTATTTCCATTTTAAAGCGTAGAAAATTAAGGCTCAGAGCCAAAGAATGGTATCCAAGTCTCATGGCTTAAAATCCCATATGCTTTCCACTATATGACCAGTTCTTAACCAAGGAGGAACTACTTGTAACATACTCTCCCTAGCAGCCCTAACCCTCAAAGGCTCAGTACTGCATGGGCTCTACACACGTCTTTCTCCAGGTGAAGAACTGCAGGTCAACGTTTCTCAGAACATGAGTTACCACATGACTCACTCATTTCACTCCTCGGGATACACAAAAGAGATGTACAAGTGTTAACAGTGCCAAGGCAGAAAAACCCCTGCTCCACACCATCAATACCCAGATCCAGGTCTCAAAGCCTTCCTCATACTACATACTCCTCTCCCCTCATGTTTTTCCTACGGCCCAAAAAGCACTTCCAGAACTCATGAAGAAAAATTGTCTGTAAGTCATCCTTTAAGCCCTAATTCAAACACTGCACTTCCTTCCTGAAGCGTGAAAAATTCACAGGCAGAACCAATTACTGCTTATTGTGTTAGTAAGCTTCACCACACTCGTGTTACACTGCTTATTTCTCGTGCCTCAGGGTGGAACCCTGCACCTTTTTTCCTCCTCAAAAGACAAAAGTCCTTAAGAGCAGGTAGCACACGGCACTCATCAATGAGTCACCACAGTACCTAGTCACTTCCCAATGTTTGCTAAGTGACATGAATCTAACAGGATGTATCCAGCCCAGACTGACTGCATAAACGGCCCACAGAACTCCTTCTAACTCTGTATGTACATGTGCGCTTAGTCGCTCTGTCGTGTCTGACTCTTTGCGACCCCGTGGACTGCAGCCCGCCAGGCTCCTCTGTCCATGGGGATTCTCCACGCAAGAATACTGGAGTGGGTTGCCATGCCCTCCTCCAGGGGATCTTCCCACCCCAGGGATCGAACCCAGGGCTGCCACACTGCAGATGGATTCTTTACTGTCTGAGCCACCAGGGAAGCCCAACTCTGTGTACAGACCCTTCCTTTTAAATATGACTTTGAGGCTCCTTCCATCAAGAACAAGAAAGTACTTCTCCACCTCTATCATCTGAACTTGATTGTGTGACTTGGTCAGTGGAGCATTAGCAAGTATGAGGCAAGCAAAGGCCTGAAAAGTGCTTGTGAATCGGGGCTCGCTGCCAGGAACCAAGCCAAGGAAGCCTGGTTCACCTGGAGACGAAGAGACCATGTGAAGAGGCCTCAGCCTCTCCATAGTTCATCTGGCCCCGCAGGAGTCCCCGACAGCTCCCAACTACCTGACCAGTCCACAGAACTGAGACAAATAAGAAACATTCGTTTCAGGTAGTTTGATACAAACAGAAACTTAACTAATATTAAGCTGCTATCGTTGGGTGCCATCAGCACCAGATACAAGAACAGCTGAATTTTAGGGTCAAGGTACAGGACTTGAAGCAAAAACAAGGCCTCTTCATTAGCCCAGATTCCACCCATTGCTCCAGTCTGATCTCACTTTTCAACAACTGGGACATAAGCCAAAGCTCCGCAGCATGCCACTTAACCCCACACGTCAGGAAACAGATATGCTATGCTCCAGCACACCCTTGGCTAGCAGTCAAATAACCCTATTCTAAAAATTAGCTCAATCAAAATTAGCTTAACAGGTTTTTATATATACAAGTCCATACTGACTCCCTCACAATCATCTCTTCTTTCATGCCTTTTCTTTGCTTCTCAGATTTCTTCTGGAATCAATGTCATGTTCCCTTTCTTTGGGACTGTTGACTTGTGTCCAGACCTCTGGCCGACTTCCTTATCAAGGCTATTCCCTCAAATTAATTATAAACAGCAGTTCGCTTTGATCTCATCAATTCTGACAACTTATCCTCAAACCACACCTTTGACCTCATTCACCACCATTCATGTTTAAAATTATCTTGTACTGGGTTCTCATTAATTTACCGTGTTGTGTTAGCTGCAGGTATACAGCAAAGTGGTCCAGTTGTACATATACACATAACCGTCCTTTCCAGATTCTTTCCCCAGGGGTTATTACAGAACACTGAGTTCCCTGTGCTAAAGACCAGGTCCTTGTTGATCACCTGTTTTATATATAGCAGTGTGTATATGTTAATCCCAGACTCCTGAGTGACCCACGTCCCCCTACAACCATCACCACTGAAATCAAACTCGTGGGAGTCCCCTGGCGGTCCAGTGGTTAGGACTAGGAGCTTTCACTGCCCTGGCCTGGGTTTCAATCCCTCATCAGGGAACTGAGATCCTACAAGCCATGTGGCACAGCCAAAAATAAATAAATAGGAAAATCAAACTCCTATCCTCCAATATTACCAGGCCTCACTCCCACCAACTAGATTTTCTCTTGAACACTGTCCTTTTTCTTTCAGCCCCTTCCCTTTAGGCTTTATTTCTTCCTCATAGGGCAGATCCATCAAATTAAATTATTTCTGCATGAACATCAACTTTCCTATGCCTGGTCCTGCTGCTGCACCATCCCTAAATCCTCAGTCACTACAACCACCCAGCCTGCTTTCTACTCTTACACCCAAAATAGAGGGGAGGGGAGAGGATGAAGACAGACCAACAAGAAAAGCCAGATTGTAGTCACTATGAATTAAGGCTTTCTTTTAAACTTCAAGCTGGGCCCCCTCTCCTGTACCTTCCCATTATCATGTAGTCCAAGTTCAGGTTTACAATAAGTAAATGACGCCTTTCAATTACTTCTCCTATTTCCTGCAACATCAAGTCTCTGAAAACAAGTCTCTCCACCTTTCATCCACTCCTCAGCCCGCTATTACTGTTACAAGTGTCTTCCTTCTTCACATATCCTGTGTCTCCTCTTATGTCTTCATCTTAAACCTTGTTCCAGGCACTACGGAAGTGTGATTCCCTAGGGTTCACATTTTGACTCTGACTCTCCATTCTGCCCGGATGACCTTCT